>NC_050575.1:393091945-393696945 GCF_011100635.1 Trichosurus vulpecula
AGGACAGCATGCAATCTGATAAAGGCTATACATATGCATTCATATTAAACATATTTTCACATTAGTCATGTTGTAAAGAAGAATCAGAAACAATGGGAGAAACCATGAGAAAGAAGAAACAATAACCACCACCAAACAAAAAAGAGAGAGAGAGATCAAGTAGTATGCTTTGGTCTGCATTCAGACTCCATAGTTCTTTCTCTAGATGTGGACAGAATTTTCCATCACAAGTCTTTTGGAGTTAGTTGCCTTAGATCTTTGCATAAGCAGCTTACACCCTACTGGGGGAAACAACATGTAAAAATATTGGAAGTTATTGTTGAATGCTGGTACAGCGCTCTATCCATTGAGCCTCCTGCCTGCATGATGGGAAGAGGGTACTACTATCCATGAGGAGCTGCCCCTTCCATATTACTCAGGGGTGGTAGATGTAGGGGGTCTAGGGCTCTACAAGGGATCATACCTGGAGGTAAGTATGGATTCTGGCACAGGGTAGTGAAGGAGTGTGGAACCGGAGCAACATTAGTATTTATCGGCATCTCCTGAACTGGGGACATAGCTATACAGTTTATCACTGGTTCTGTCTCTCTTTGGTCTAGATTGGTTCCCCTTCCCTCCCTCCCTCTCTCTCTCTCTCTCTCTCTCTCTCTCTCTCTCTCTCTCTCTCTCTGTGTGTGTGTGTCTGTTGTGTGTCTGTGTCTGTGTGTGTCTGTGTGTGTATGAAGAGTAAAGAAATTCCACTTCATATTTGCAACCCAAAGTGTGAAAAGTCTGAAGGACTGAATCTCAATTGTTCCTTCTCTGACAAAGTGACCTATTAGATGCATTATTTCTTCCTAGACAATAGCACTTATGGACAATATGGGATGGTTCTTTCAGCCAGTGGCAAAAAATGAATATAATATACTCTTTGGGTTCACCCTCCCAATTCCCACTCCAATGATCAGACTGGGTTCCCAGAAGGCAGTTACTGCTACTACTCTCTTCAATGTTGTAGGAGTAAACTTGGACCTCTGCACAGGGATCGCTAACACTGTAGCTCCTGAGCCTCCATTGGTGTGTCTCCTATTACTGATCAATCAGTTGGATTCTATCAGTATTTAGAAAAAAGGGTTTACTGGGAAGATGCAGGAAGAGTAGTTGTTACAAAATAACTTTCTCAAATTGGTGGCACATCCTTCCTTTGGGCAAAAAAGTTCCCAGAGAAGAGAAGGCTCAAACTTAAAGTACAATGGTGATGAGGTGAATGTGACAAACAGGTACCTCTTGACTCCTAGCCCTGGAAGTGCTTTCCTCCCTCTGCAGAGTCCTCATGATGTTTCCTGTAGGTGCAGCTCTCCCCTGAGCTCTAATGTTCAATGACTTTCTAGAGTCCATAGCCAATATTTCTCTTTATCACAAGAGTTCATCATCCCTAAAGCCACAACTGTCCTTAGTTACTGTCATCTCACATTACTTTATAGCCGCTTTCTTTGTCTTCTGCCACTTCTGCTCCAGAAGGCTCAACTTCTTTCTCCAGTCACTAGTGGGACTTCTGATAATGGGGACCCAGCCAGTTGGGTAACTCAGCTCAGTGCCTACTCACTTCTTAAAGAGGCCTATTCAGTGAATAGGCCTTACCTCGCTCAAAGTGAGAACCTGGAAAGACCTTAACCCCAAAAGGGCCAGGGTCTCCCAATGCATCCTGGGCCATCTCCAGTCATCTTGATGAATATCTGGCCACTGGAACCAAATGGCTCTGGAGGAGAAAGTGAGGCTGGTGACCTTGCACAGCCCTCCCTCACTCAAATCAAAATTAACTGTAAGTCATGTCATCACCTCCCTGATGTGATGGTCCTCTTCAAGAGCAAAGGACAAAAACTACACTTTCATCTACAATTTGGAAAGAATGAACACAAAAGAAGTATCCTTTGCACATGAACATATGTCAATTCAGTGGGAGATAAGGAAGCCACCCTTTCCCTCACCTAGCTTTTCATGGCTCACCCTAGAGAGGAAAAGAATGAGGGATCAGTAGATTTTCCCTTTTGTATTCAAACTCAGTTCTGGTTTAGTACCTCCTGAGTCATCTGTTCTTCTTGCCCCAAAGCCAATCAGAAGACTTCATTGTCGCATTGTACCAACTATTCAATCACCTATAGCCCAAAACCATATGTTGGATTGGAAGTAGGCAGGGAATATCTGCACACATTCTATGTAACCCACCAGGAGGAACAGATCTAAGCATGCTCTAAGGCAGTGGTATCAAACTCAAATAAGAGGGTTCTTGAAGCCAGTGCTTGTTGACTTAGCAAACCACATATTAACATTATCTATGTTCTATTGTGTTTTTATTTATTTTACTAAATATTTGCCAGTTATATTTTACTCTGGTTTGGGTCACCCTCTGGAGTCTTGTGGGCTGCATCCTGCTCTAAGAACTTGATCCGTATTGGCCAATATCCCCCTTATATGAGCATTTTAGCTAATGAGAGTCAATGTTCATTATTAGACTGGATGACAACTTTGAACTGTTGTTCTTGGTGGGATACACCAAAGTCAATGACTCTAGCAGGACTTCTAGCATATTTTCTATGTAGTCACTTTGGATTTCATTAGGAATTTTTGTGTTAATATGGTTATATGCTTGTTTGTGAAGGTGGGTAACTTGTTTTTTTAAACTTTTTTTAAATGCTTATTTATTTATTAGTATTTTTAGTTTTCAACATTGATTTCCACAAGATTTTGAGTTACAAATTTTCTCCCCATTTCTACCCTCCCCCCACTGCAAGATAGCATATATTCTGATTGCCCCTTTCCCCAGTCTGCCCTCTCTTCTATCACCCCACTCCTTACCTCTCCCCTCCCTCCCCACCCCACTCCCCATCCCCCCACCCCCGCTTATTCCCTTTCCCCTTACTTTCTTGTAGGGCAAGATAGATTTCTATACCCCATTGCCTGTATGTCTTATTTCGAGGTAGGTAACGTATAAGAATTGATAATCATTCAATATTAATTTAGTAACCCCAATAAGAGCCAGAGACTGAACTAATCAACCAGAAGAAGAGCCTGGACCTAACAGCTTCTTTGTTCTCTGAGTAAACTCAGAGAATGCCTCTTCCTATGTCAACAAGGCCTGATCAGGCTGACTTAAGAGCATTCTTTGCTCTTAACTCTGTGGCCATTAAGGATGAGACCTTTAACCCAAGAAACTATCTTGAATAATGTTACTTTTGTCTTATCTTAATATTTTATGGGTATATACTGTGCTATGGCATGTTAATGGTAAATTAAACACAGAGATCCTGGGTCATAATTTCAATTGACACTTTGTCAACTCTCTTATTGTATTTACAACGTATCCAATTAAGAAAAGTCCTTTTCTTGTATCATGGTTAAACATACATGGGAATCATAAAACTGAAGTAATGCAGACATGCTGAGTTGGGACTAAAATGTATTCAAGCCTTCTTATTCTTCTGTTCAGGCAGTCAGACTTTGGCTCCATACATCTATGTATCCGTTAGCTTTAAGGGAATAAATGAATAAACAGTATAAAATTTCTATCACCTAGCTTGTTCGCCTTCTTTAACCAAACTTTCAGGTTGACAGAATCAATCAACAAACATTTTGAAAGAGTCCTGAAAGGTAGCTCCCTAGTCACACCTATGGATATCATCAGCCGAAGGGTGTACTGAAATTCTGCTCTAACTAGGCTTCTTTCCCCCGGAGGCAAGCCTGGGGGATATATAGACAATGCCAAAATTCTCTAAGGACCAAAAGAATACTGCAGACCCCTGGGTGTACCCTTATCTAGCTTCTTCATTACTGGATATTCAAAGGTTCCTGGAGTCCCATTACCTTAATTGGTGCCTTGGTAAAGAGAGCAAGGGTCCTTTGTTCACCTAAAAATAAAACTGTGTAAATTCTAGTGGTCAGGAACCAGTCACTCTAGTTAGTCTGCGTATATTAAACACCTACTAAGTTGCAGAAAAGGTGCCAACAAAAACAGGTGTAGAGAGGCTGATACCAGGTGTAGGTCCTGAATGCCAGAATTAGTGTAGGGAGTTCCTTACACTAGCCCTTGGCATTAACACTCCTGTGACAGGGCCCAAACCAGACTAAAATGTAATTGGGAAATCTTTAACAAAATAAATAAAAATACTATAGAAGATAGATAATGTTAATCGGTGGTTTCTTAGGTCGATGCAGAGATCTCTCTGTATAGTTTAGTGGCCAGTTTCTATCGAGTTTGACACCATTGCCCTACACCAAAGGAAGCAAACACCATTCCTATTGCTATGTGCCAGGCACCTCATGATAAGTAGTAGGAATATGCTGAGGGTACAGAGACAGCCATAAAACAGCCCCTGCTCTCTAGGAGCTTACCTTCTGCTGAGGGCAGGAAGGAAGAAAGGAAGGGGACAAGTATTTCTTAAGTACCTACCCTGTGCCAGACACTGTGCTAAGCACTTGACAAATATTATCTCATTTGATCCTTGCAACAATGGTGGGAGATAAGGCTAATATTATCCCTATGCCCCCATGCTAAGGAAACTGAGGCAGATAGAGTGACTTACCCAGGGTCACACAGCTAGTATCTGAGACTGGATGTGAACTCAGGGCTTCCTGACTCCAGGCATCCACTGTGACACCTAGCTAATAGAAGTACAACTTGCTACACGTAAAAACTTATAAACACAAGATAGTTGGGGATGGGGGAAGGGTTTAACATCTGGGGAATGTTAAATATCCCAGCTAGCTAGGACAGCTAGGTGTCACAGTGGATAGAGAACTGAGCTAGGAATCAGGAAGATCCATCTTTGCGAGTTCAAATCCTGCCTCAGACAATTACTAGCTGTGTGACATTGGACAAGTCATTTAACCTGTTTGCCTCAGTTTCCTCATCTGTAAAATGAGCTGGAGAAGGAAATGGCAAACCACTCCAGTACCTCCACCAAGAAAACCCCAAACAGGGGCAGGAAGAGTTGGACATGACTGAACAACAGCAACCAAGCTAGTGGCAGAGCTGGGGTTAGAATCTAGATGTCTGTATCATGACCCAGCATAATCAGCTGCCTTTAATAAGACGACATTTCATAGAGGACTCCACTAATATCCTTGTCTGAGGCTTTATCATGGCAGGAAGGTGATGCTTGGTTCTGGAGGGGGATGACAACAGAGCATTTCATTTAATAATTTAATCTACTGATAAGTGACCAAAGGCTGGCCTAATGTCATCTAATAAATGGTTCTCCTTAAAAATAGAGTTATAAACAGAAATCTTAATGGTTCTTGCCTACTTGAATCTTTTAAGAATATTAACTGCTGGGGTTTATATAGCACTTTAAGGTTCGCAAAGCCCTTTACACACATCAATCTCTTTTGGTCTTCGCAATAACCCAGGGAGTTAGGTGCTATCATTCCCAATTTGTAGATGAGGAAACTGAGGCTGAGATATTAAATAACTTGGCCAGGGCCACACAGCTGGAGGCTGTGTCTGAGGCTGGAGTCCAATTTGGGCCTTACTAAGTCCACTCCTCCACCCATTTCCCACTTTTATTGGTTATAACACATCCATTACTGTTAACCAGAATTACTGAGGTCAAGGTACTCAGCTCTATATTATGTTCAATGCTATCAGGCTGTGAAAAGACTCATCCTCTTACCTTAAAGAATTTAAAGTATAATCAAGAAAATACATAAGTAAATAATTATCTGCAAATATTTATATTGGAGCATACTCCAAAGGAAGGGCAAGCCAAAAACTGAGCTTGAAAGTTGCTGATTAGATTAATTAAAGTTGTAGAGGGTAAATGTTCCGACTTAAAGCTCATATGAAGGAACTTTGTAAATTGCATTTGAACCCAAATATAGGACTTTATATTTATTTTAATGCTTTACGGACTGATAATTTCACCACTGAATGTGCTCCCCCAAAGGGTGAAGATTGTCACCATCTACAACTTAATGGGTATGAGAAAACTCATTGCATCTGGTGTACCAGATAAGGAGCCTCTCTACACTTTTAGATAAGAGACCTACAGTTTCTCACAGAACCTTGCGTGAAGTCTTTCTGATTCAGTAGCATCGGCTAGAGCTTGCGCTCCATTGGTATAGTTTTCCAGAAAGGGGTCATCTTCCTACCATGATGAGGCATGAGAGAGGCACACGGGTGGAATCCTCCGTGAAATTTCATCTTTTTCAATTTGTTCTGCGCCATGGTCTTTTTGTATCCCAACTCTTCTATTTGGCATGTTAGTGATCACTCTTAGTTCTACGCCATCTGTAATTTTTAAAAGTCTGCCTCCCATCCAGGCCACTGATGAAAATATTAAATATTAAACAGTACAGATAGGTGACATAGAACCATTTGTAACTATTGTTTGGGCCTGGTTGTTCAACTAGTCTTAGACTTACTGAATTGTCTAGTCTACAGCTCTTCTTCCATCTGATCCACAAAAATAGAATAAGAGAGTTTGCCAAATGCTTTCCTAAAGTCAGAGTAAACAATATTCATAGCATCCAGGGCCATCAACAGTTGTCCTGACCTCAGCCTCTGGACTCTAATGACTCTGGAGGAGAGAGTGAGGTTGATGACTTTGCACAGCCCTCCCTCACTTAAATCCAATTCACTTGCAAGCCAAGACATAACCACCCTGATACCATCAGTTCTCTTTGAGAACGAAGGACAAACAACAACAATCCACAGCATCTGGCATATTCAGTCTAGTAATCTTAAGATATTTGATTGTAGTAATCAGTTTGGCCTCAATTCTGTCTAGTAACACCTGGACCACTGTCAAAGCTCAGGAGTCCTTAGGGTGCACCAGCAGGTTACCAATTGACAGCTCCCAGAGGTCTGGAGGGCACAGTAGCAGTGAATATGGTAAGACCCAGGGAACTTTAAGATGCAATGACAGGGTAGATGGGAAGGCCTGGTGGTTGTCCATCTCCCTGGAGGAATTATTGTTGATGACTCACAGTTCATTCAAATGATATGTAGATTAAAAAAAAGCCTTTGATCATCTCTTCTCTAAGGAAGGAAAGATGCTGTATGCCACAAGATGGAACCTTTGAGAACTACCTTCAATTTGGATGCAAGGGCATCAAAAGATGATGGAGGAGTTGATGATCATTGTCTTGGGCAATTTGGCAAGTCCAGTGAAGGGCTTTAAGGAAGAGAAAAAGTGGTTTTTAGAGTATTCATATTGTGATATCTATGAGAAAGAATGTATGAATAAAAATTTTGTAAATAGGGGGCAGAGCCAAGATGGCAGCTAGAAAGCAGGGACTTGCTTAAGCTCCCCCCAGGTCCCTCCAAACAACTATAAAAAATGGCTCTGAACAAATTCTAGAGCTGCAGAACCCACAAAATAGCAAAGGAAAGCAGGGCTCCAGCCCAGGACAGCCTGGATGGTTGCTGGGAAGGGTCTATCACACTAGGATCTGGGAGTGGAATGGAGCACAGCCCAGCATGGGCCACCAGGACCAACCAGACCAGAAGCCAGGTAGAATAGGCATAATACCCTGAATCAGTAAGCTGTGGCAGTTACCAGACTTCTCAACCCACAAATGCCAAAGACAACAGAGAAGGTTAGTGGGAAAAGCTGCCGGAACAAAGTGAAAGGAGTTTGTGGTCAGCCACCACCGGGGGGGGGGGGTGTAGAGGTGGCGCAGCACTGAGGCTGCTTCCAGAGCTACAGCTGCAGTTGCCTCTGGCCCCAGGCCCACCTGGTGGGAGGAATTAAGTGGCGGACTAGAGCGGGAGTGCAAAAACTGCTTTGCCCTACCTGGATCTGGGCCGCAAGCCTGGTTAGCAGTACTTGGGGGAGAAGGAGTGCTGGTGTGGCAGAGCTTGCTGTGTAGAAGTAGCTCTGAAAACAGCAGTGCAGCCCCTCAAGCTTGGGACAAAGTACTCTCTACTCTACAAGCAGTCATACCCTGACAAAAAGCCCAAGGGTTAAGTAGTTGGCTGGGAACATGGACAGACAGCCAAAATGGTCTCAGATTTAGACTCAGACTTTGGAATCTTTCTTTGGTGACAAAGAAGACCAAAACATACAGCCAGAAGAAGTCAACAAAGTCA
This sequence comes from Trichosurus vulpecula, assembly GCF_011100635.1. Classification (NCBI taxonomy): domain Eukaryota; kingdom Metazoa; phylum Chordata; class Mammalia; order Diprotodontia; family Phalangeridae; genus Trichosurus; species Trichosurus vulpecula. The sequence continues at coordinate 393,100,014 of NC_050575.1, forward strand.
AACAGCCTACATCAAAAGCCCCCAAGAAAAATGTGAACTGGTCTCAGGCCATGGAAGAGCTCAAAAAGGATTTGGAAAAGCAAGTAAGAGAAGTAGAGGAAAAATTAGGAAGAGAAATGAGAGTGATGTGAGAAAACCATGAAAAACAAGTCAATGACTTGCTAAAGGAGACCCAAAAAAATACTGAAGAAAACAATACCTTAGAAAATAGACTAACTCAAATGGCAAAACAGCTCCAAAAAGCCAATGAGGAGAAGAATGCCTGGAAAGGCAGAATTAGCCAAATGGAAAAGGAGGTCCAAAAGACCACTGAAGAGAATACTACCTTCGAAATTAGATTAGAGCAAGTAGAAGCTAGTGACTTTATGAGAAATCAATATATTATAAAACAGAACGAAAGAAATGAAAAAATGGAAGACAAAGTGAAATATCTCATTGGAAATACCACTGACCTGGAAAATAGATCCAGGAGAGATAATTTAAAAATCACTGGACTACCTGAAAGCCATGACCAAAAAAAGAGCTTAGACATCATCTTTCAAAAAATTATCAAGGAAAACTGCCCTGATATTTTAGAGCCAGAGGGTAAAATAGAAATTGAAAGAATCCACAGATCGCATCCTGAAAAAGATCCTAAAAAGAAAACTCCTAGGCATATTGTCGCCAAATTCTGGAGCTCCCAGATCAAGGAGAAAATACTGCAAGCAGCCAGAAAGAAACAGTTTGAGTACTGTGGAAACACAATCAGGATAATACAAGATCTAGCAGCTTCTACATCAAGGGATCAAAGGGCTTGGAATATGATATTCCGGAGGTCAATGGAGCTAGGATTAAAACCAAGAATCACCTACCCAGCAAAACTGAGTATAATGCTCCAAGGCAAAATATGGATTTTCAATAAAATAGAGGGCTTTCAAGCTTTCTCAGGGAAAAGACCAGAGGTGAATAGAAAATTTGACTTTCAAACACAAGAATCAAGAGAAACATGAAAAGGTAAACAAGAAAGAGAAATCGCAAGGGACTTACTAAAGTTGAACTGTTTTGTTTACATTCCTACATGGAAAGATGATGTGTGTAATTCATGAAACCTCAGTATTAGGGTAGTTGAAGGGTATATATACATATATATATATATATATGTATATATAGACAGAGGGCACAGGGTGAGTTGAATATGAAGGGATGATATCTAAAAAAATAAAATCAAATTAAGGGATGAGAGAGGAATATATTGAGAGAGGGAGAAAGGGAGAGATAGAATGGGGTAAATTATCTCACATAAAAGTGGCAAGAAAAAGCAGTTCATTGGAAGGGAAGAGGGGGCAGGTGAGGGAGAATGGGAGAATCTTGCTCTCATAGGATTTGACCTGAGGAGGGAATAACATACACACTCAATTGGGTATCTTACCCTGCAGGAAAGAAGGAGGAAGGGGATAAAAAAGGGGGGACAATAGAAGGGAAGGCAGATGGGGGAGGAGGTACTCAAAAGCAAACACTTTCAAAAAGGGACACGATCAAGGGAGAAAATTGAATAAAGGGGGACAGGATAGGAGGGAGCAAAATATAGTTAGTCTTTCACAACATGAGTATTGTGGAAGGGTTTTACATAATGATACATGTGTGGCCTATGTTGAATTCCTTGCCTTCTTAAGGAGGGTGGGTGGGGAGGGAAGAGATGAGAGAATTTGGAACTCAAAGGTTTAAAAGCAGATGCTCAAAAAAAAAAGTTGTTTTTGCATGCAACTGGAAAATAAGATATACAGGCATTGGGGCATAGAAACCTATCTTGCCCCACAAGAAAGTAAGGGAAAAGGGGATGAGGGGGAGTGAGGTGACAGAGGGGAAGGCTGACTGGGGAATGGGGCAATCAGAATATATGCCATCTTGGAGTGGGGGAGGGTAGAAATGGGGAGAAAATTTGTAATTCAAAATCTTGGGGAAATCAATTCTGAAAACGAAAAATATTAAATAAATAATAAAAAAATTTGTAAATAAACTCTACCCACTAGAATAAAAACCACTTCATTTCACTGCAAGAAAACATAGTATGTTGAGATTCAGGAAGAACATAAATCAAGGCAGACTTTGCAGGGAAATCCTAAGGAAGCTTTTTGTGATTCCAGGCCCCTATGCCATTGTTATTGCCCAATGTCTCCTCAACTGCTTTATGTATATATTTTTAGATTCAGAAGTTATTCATTGCTTACCAAAACTGAACCTGAGAGCAAAGTGAGATCGTGCTTTTACTTTGTACAAATAAGTTAATGTATGGGTGGGATGTTTGAGTAAATAGATTGTCACCCTACCCCACTTAGGGTAAGTGATAAGATGCCCTTATGCCTCAACAAGGGAGAACAAGTCTCAATTAATCAATCAAAGATTTTAAGTGAGAAAAGTCCCTGGAAGAACAGGAGTCATATTGACCCGATATCCAGTGGATATCCTATAGCAGGCCAACGTGAAAATTAAGAGGCTTGAGATTTTGAAGGTTGGTATAGAACAGATGGGGACATCCAGGGCTGAGCTGGCAAGGACCAACAGCTCAGAGGAAATCAGGGAAAGGAGAAAAAGAAAGGAGGATTGAGCTATGGCACAAAAAGAAGTGGCCCCAAGGTCATCTCAAAGCAAAAGACTCAGGTTGAGGCCACCAGCTGTCCCCACTTCCTCAAACATGAGACAGACAAAGTTCCAAGACTCTTTCCACAGCTTCTATTCTAGAGCCTGTGTAGCAACAGATGTGGTAATATATTCTGCTGCTTACCCAAACACTTGCGGTAATCTGAATTTTACCCCAACCACAAAGAGGCCTGTGGTTAACTGGAGAGAGATATAAATGTAACCTAAAGCAGACAACCAAACCGCCTAGATGTTGGTAATTTTCCAAACTGGGGGCTCAGAGAGATTATGACTGCACTCTGAATTTTTCATCTAATGGACCCTGGACCCCCAAAGATGAAAACATACTAATTATTTTAATTTTTAAAAAATTATACTTTATTTTAATGTTCATTTTAAAAACTTTTATTTTTCCCAATTACACAAAAAGACAATTTCTAACATTCATTAAAAAAAATTTAGTTCCAAATTCTCTTCCTCCCTCCAGCCTCTTCCCCATCCATTGAGAAGGCAGCAATGATGATCTCAATTATCCATGTGAAGTCATGTAAAACGTTTCCACATAAGCCGTGTAAAACACGGTCATCATTTAGCGTGGTGTGAACATTAGCTTTAAGATAGACCCTTACTCACCTTCAGTCACACCTTGTTCTCTGGCAATGGAGGCTAAAATTTTATATTGGCTTTACTTAGAGGAGAATATCGTACCTGTAGAAAGTGGAGTCATCACATGCACTTATGATGTGCCAGGCCCTGGTGCCTCCAGTTGGACAAGAACTAGAGATGAGTAGTTCTGACTGCTGCCTAATAGTCAGTCCCCTTCCTAGCTCCCAGAGGGTTTCAGACTTGACTTGAAGGCAAACTACCCAGAATGCCACTGATCCTGACCTTGAGTGATGGGAATCATAGAAACTGAGAAGCAAAGAAGGAGGAAGGAAAAGCAAGCAGCCATCATGGTGAGTAGGAAACATAAGTGCATGAGTATGGAGAGCCAATGGGAAGTCGTGAACAAAGGTGGGGAGCGGGAGGCACAATACTGAGCCCAGCAGGGGCAGTGAGCATAACTTGGGCCTAAATTATGTCCTGAGAGCATTCTAGCTTCTGAACCAATTTGGGCTGAACATAGGGAGATGAGTTTTGCTGACTCCCGAGCTGTCTCTGCAGTACCACCTTGCTGCCCTTTCTCTTGACTAATAGTTTCTTTATTACAAGGAAGGATTCATTTGCCAGAGGAAGAGAGACTGTTTCTAGAAATGACTGTGATATAAAAACAAAAGCCATTAACAAGACTTAATTTAAAAAAATACTAATGTGATCTCAGACAGCATCTGGGAATGCTAGGTCATGTTTTTATATCACTTTAAGGTTTGCGTTACCATGTTTGATCCTTGACAGGTGAGGTAGGTGACATTATTATCTTCATTTTACAAATGAAGAAACTGAGGCTCAGAGAGGTTAAGTAACTTACCCGGAGAATCACAGCTGGGAAATGTCTAAGGCACTGTTCAAACTCAGGACTTCCTGATACCAAGTCCAAAGCTCTATCTCCTTGAGCCACCTAGTCAAGCTGTTTTCTGCCCTAATCAGAGCACAGGGCAGGTGCCAGGTGGTGCAGTGGATGGAGCACTGGGCCTAGAATCTGGAAGACTTACCCGAATTCAAATTTGGCCTCAGATAATAATTAACTGTGTGATCCTCTGCAAGTTACTTAACCGTTTTGTCTGTTTCCTTATCTGTAAAATGAGCAAGAGAAGGAGATGGCTAACCAAAATCTTTGCCGAAAAACCCGAATGGGGTCACAAAGAGTTGGACACAACTGAAAAATGACTCAAGACCAAAAGTCAGACCATGTGTATAGTATTGTGTTCTTGTGGTCAGTTCTGGGTATTAAGGTATAGGAAGAACCCCGAGAGCTGAACAACTTCCGGGGAAGGACAATTCAAACAGTGAAGAGTCTCAAGACCAGCTGAAAAAAGTGTGGATGTTGAACTCGCTTGGAGGACAGAAGATTCATAAGGGATATAACTGTTGTCTTTAAGAACCTGAAGGATGGGGGCGGGGGTGCGGAGCCAAGATGGCAGCATGAAAACAGAGACTTGCTTAAGCTCTCCCCCAAATCCCTCCAAACACCTGTAAAAAATGACTCTAAACAAATTCTGGAGCTACAGAACCCGTGAAATGACAGAGTGAAACAAATCTCCAGCCCAAGACGGCCTGGATGGTCACTGGGAAGGGTCTATCACACCATGCTGAGAGCAGAGTACAGCCCCGCATGGGCCATGCCCTGGCAGATAAGGCCGGAGAAGAACAGGCAGAGCAGGCCTCAGGGCCCTGAATCACTGAGCTGTGGCATTTTCCAGACTTCTCAACCCACAAATGCCAAAGGCAACTGAGCAGGTCAGTGAGAAAACTGTTAGACCTGAGTGAGAGAGGGGCACAGTCTGGCCCCAGCCCCGGGGTGGCCAAGGTGGCTGCAATGGCAGTGGTGGCTACTCCTGGAGCTCCAGGCCCACAGATGGTGGGGGGAATCAAGGGGCTGATCAGGGCGGGAGTGCAGGGAGCACTTTGCTGGTGCAGAGGCAGGGTTCTCTTGCTTTGCCCTGCTTGGATCTGGGTCGCAGTCCTGGTTGGCGGTCCTTGAGGGAGGAGGAGCGCTGGGCTGGCAGAGCCTGTGGTGACTGTGGAGAGGGAGTCTTCCTGATAATTACATGGCAGAAAGCAGTACTTGCACTCACAGACCAGAGCAAAACCTAGGAGAGGAATATCATACCACCTCAGAATAGAAGTAGCTCTGAAAACAGCAGCGCAAAACCCCTGAAGCTTGGGACAGAGCACTCTCCACTTTGAGAGCAGTCATACCCTGACCAAAAGCTCAAAAGTCAAGTAACTGGCTGGGAAAATAAGCAGGCAGCATAAAAGGACTCAGACTATAGAATCTTATTTTGGTGACAAAGAAGATCAAAACATACAGCCAGAAGAAGTGAACAAAATCAAAGATCCTACATCAAAAGCCTCCAAGAAAAAATATGAATTGGTCTCAGGCCACAGAAGAGCTCAAAAAGGATTTGGAAAATCAAGTAAGAGAAGTAGAGGAAAAATTGGGAAGAGAAATCAGAGTGATGCAAGAAAAGCATGAAAAATGAGTCAACAGTTTGCTAAAGGAGACCCCAAAAAATACTGAAGAAAATGAGTGGCTTTCCTTGCTCAGATTGCCAAGGCCACTGGGGTCCCATGACAAGGCCTTGCTACCTCATCCTGTCTCCCTGTGCCCCCCCTAAAATTATAAAATTTTTTTCATGGGTCTCTTCAATGGGAAATCCACTGGACATCCTCCAGGGTGGTTATCCTGTTATCTCAATTAAAGATGCTTTAATCCTCAAAAAAACAAAACAAAACTGGAAGGATGCTTTGGTTTTATGATTAAACTCAAAGTAAGCAGTACTAGTAGAAGAATTTATACAATAAGCATTGTAATATAAAGACAAAAACCAATAATAGATCAAGAATCAATGAAGTAAATCAATGGAGTAAAAATGAATCAATGAAGTAAAAAATGAAACAAATCCCTGCTCTCAAGTAGTTTGCATTCTACCAACATTGAAAGACTTTCAGAACTCTAATTAACACAGTAAACAATTGTGACTTTAGAGGACAATGGGTGAAGTATTGCTCCCACCCAAAGTTTGCTAAGAAATGTTTAACAAACAGCTCTTCCCCCCCAAAAAAGTTTAACAATCAGCTCCCCCCCAAAAGTACACACAGCACACTTTTAAGTTTAATATACATTATAAACAATTTCCCCAGAACTTTCTGAAAATTGGACAATCAACAAAACAATAAATCTGACTTGTAACATTTTTACTGATTTTGGAGGTATAAATGCTCACACTGAAAATTTAACAATCTACTCTTTCAAGAGCACTGGCTCTTACTAGAGGTGTTCTGGACTATGGGGTCCAGAATGAGGCATATATTGTCAGACCAAGGCAATTGGCTCATTTGTTTTGTTCAACTGTGCTTTGTTACAAGGGTTGTTCCCTTGAGAAGGGTGCACTGTGGGTGAGATTGGAAAGAGATAACAATAAAGGGGAAAAAGTCATTAAAACATTTTTTAAAATGAGACAATAATGCATTGTTGGTAGAGTTGTGAACTGATTCAACCATTCTGTAGAGCAATTTGGAACTATGCCCAAAGGGCTATAAAACCATGCATACCTTTTGAACTAGCAGGTCTGTATCCCAAAAGAGATAAAAATAAAAGGAAAAGAATCTATATGTACAGAAGAATTTGTAATAGCTTTTTTCTGGTGGCAAAGAATTGGAAATTGAGGAAATGCCCATCAATTGGGGAGTGACTGAATGAGTTGTGATATGTAAGTGTGATAGAATACTATTGTACTATGGGAAATGATGAATGGAATGCTCTTGGAAAAACCTGGAAAGATTTGCATGAGCTAATGCAAAGGAAAATGTACTGTGTGTAAAGTAATAGCAATATTGTAAGATGATCAGCTGTGAATGACTTAGCCGTTCTCAGCAATAGGATGAAAAATGCTCTCCATCCCCAGAGAAACAACTGATGGTGTCTGAATGCAGATTGAAGCATACTTTTTTGGCTTTCTTTACTTTTCTTGAGGTTTTTGGGGGGACTTTTTTGATCTATGTTTTCTTTCACAATATGACTATTATGGAAATATTTTACATGACTACACATGTAAACCTATATAAAATTGCTTGCCTTCTCAATTGGGGGGGGTAAGAGGGAGAAAATTTGGAAGTTAAAGTTTTTTTAATGAATGTTAAAAATTGTTTTTACATGTAACTGGGGAGAAATAAAAAAAATACTAAAAAAAAAACCCAGAACTTTTTTTTTTAAATAAAGGCTGCCTTATAGAAGAGAGATTAGGCTTGTTTGAGTTGGTCCCAGTGTGCAGACCTAGGAACATGGATGGAAGTTGCAAAGGGGCAAATTTAGGTTTGACATAGAGACTGCTCAAAGAGTCAGACTCCTAGATCCAGAATTGAAAGAGGCCAGAGAAGAGGCCACCTTGGCTAATCCCTTTATCTTACAGAGAACTGAGACACAGAGGTCATTGACTTGCCCCTTACACATGAAGGGAGCATCAGGGATGGGATTTATATCCAAGTCTTTTCACCCCAGAGCTGGTGGTCTGCACCACACTGCCACACATCTCTGATCTCATCTGTGTGAATATTCCCTTCCATGACACAGATCAGAACCATTCATCCCTCCTTGTCCTATGCAACGCTTTCATGGGTTTTCATGGTAGCCCATGAAATGAAAAACTCCTAGAGGTTTAACTTATTTTACATTAGATTTTCAGTTTTACATCTTCTACTTTGTATAAGGAGAGGCTTATTTTATTTGGTGTCTGTTAAGTTTTGAAAAAAAATATATATATACATATATTTTTATTTCATGTATTATTTTATTTTTCCCCAATTACATCTAAAAACAATTAACATTTGGTTTTTAAAAATGTTGAGTTCCCTCCCTCCCCTCTGCCCTCATTGAGAATGCAAGCAACTTGATCTAGGTTATACATATACATACACATATGTGTACATACATAGACATATGCACATATAGAGACATATACACATGCATATGTGCATACATGTACATACACATACAGACATGTACACACATATAACGTGCACATGTATATATTACATACGTATACATACATTAATATATACATGTATATGTAAATATGTGTATTCGTGTGTGTGTGTATGTGTGTGTGTGTGTGTGTGTGTGTGTTGGAAAGGAATACCTTCCTAGTAATTAGAAGTGTCCAAAAGTGGAATGGATTGCCTTGGGAGACTGTGGGTCCCTCTCACCAGAGGGCTTCAAGGAAACGCTGGCTGACCATTTGTCGAAAGTGTTGTCGTGGGGATTTTTTTTTTAAAGTTATCAGTTGAACTAGGTGGTCCCTTCCAACTCTGAGATTCTGTGATTCTGCAAATACTTACAGAAACACATTCCAGGGTTGTTTTGAGGAGCAAAGGAGATAATGTATACGAAGTGCTTGCTCCACAAACCTTAAGATGCCGTGTAAATGTCAGATATTATTGTTATTATCACCCCTCTGTGTCCTGCTTCACTGGGGTGTAGCAGAGGCTTGTGTGCATAATATGTCCCAGCTGGAATATCCTTGGTGTGGTGTGATTACTGAATATGGAGGATGCCTTTGAGGCCTTCTTCCCCAGGGTACCACTCAAGACCATTTCGTCTTATGAAGGCATTGTTGATGGCACTTGTTATCCACAGTCAGAAATAAAAAAGCAGGGGGTGGAGGAAGTCTCCTGAGTCCCCCCCATCCATGTCCCCTCTGGCTCCCCTCCCTCACCCTCCAGATCAGAGAATATAAACAGCCTCATTAGGCACCAGGTAATGCTTAGTGTCCATGCGGACAACATCTTTCTTGCACAAGGAGCCCCCAGAGCCCCTTTGCTTTTCTCTGAGACATAGATGATGGACCTGGGACAGCCACCCAGAGCACCAGTCTGCTGTATCTAGGGAATTCGGAAGTTTGTAGTCCCTTGAGATGGTTCCTGTGGAAACCAGCCAAGTTTCCCTGGAGGGGGCAGATCTCTGCGTTTGGGAAGAAAACAATATAATCTTCTGCTTTAAATCACTTCTCTCTCCCCCCCCATCACTTCCTCTTTTCACTGCCAAGATGGCTATTAGAGAGGGCAAATGCCCTGATGGTAGACTCCGTGGCATTGTCCAATGGGATTGTGTTTGGTTTTCTTGGGATTGTGAGAATGCCTTTGGCTAAGCTAACTTTTTATTATAATGGCACTTGGGTAAAAGGAATCTGACCTTTAGGAAAAAAAAATTCAGCTCCTCAGGATGGAATTTAAAGCTCTCCACAGTTTGCCTCCTGCCTCCCTTTCTGACCTTATTTCATATACTTTGCTCTAGCCACACTGAATGACTAACCTATCCCTAATCTCAACCTGTCCATTCACCCATTGTTTTTCTTTTTCAGTTAACAAGCATTTTTTTCATTCTTTCCCTCCCACCCCACTCCCTAATTTAAAAGAAAAATAGAACCCCTTCTAACAAATATTCCCTAAGTTGAACAAAATAAATTCCCATGATGGCCACATCCAAAAATTTATGTCTGTAGGTTGAGTCCATCCCCTGTCTTTTGGGAGGTAGGCATGTAGCATAAGTTATCATTGGTCCTCTGGAATCGTGATGGGTCATTACATTCCTCTGAGGGCTTAGGTCTCCAAAGTTGTTTGTCTTTACAGTATTGTAGTCACTGTCCAATTCTGGTTCTGTTCACTTCACCCGGCATCAATTCAGACCTGTCTTTACAGGTTTCTCTGAAACTGGTGTTTCTCGTGTCACATTCATATACCATAATTCCCTTAGCCATTCTACCATTGAAGGGTACCCTCTTAGGTTCTCTAACTTGTTGATACGTTCATTTTTTTTAAAGGCCAAGTTCAGGAGGGGGAGGGGGATAGTATGGTGGGAATGGCACATCTGGTCTAAGAAGACCAGGGTTCAAATCCCACCTCTAATTCTACTTAATCTCTCTAGGCTTCAATTTCCTTACCTGTAAGATAAAGAGGGCACACTGGATGGCCTCTCAAGTACCTTCCAGTTCTAAATTCTATAGCCCTTGTGGACGAGTACCCATCTTATTACATAATTAATATTTGCTTTAGAGGTGCAGTGGACTAAGTTCTGGGCCTGGAGGCAGGAAGACCTGAATTTAAATACAGCCTCAGATACTTACTAAATGTGTGACCCTGGTCGAATCACTTAACCTATCTGCCTGTTTCCTCAGCTGTAGAATGGGGCTACCTAGCTGTTGTGAGATTCAAATGAGTTAGTACCTGTAAAGCCTATTCTCTTCCCTTACTTCTCCTTTTATCCCTGTTACTAAGCTTTCATTGCTAGAAGCTCCCTCCTTCCACTGTCTGCTAGTGCAACATGTCTCCATCTGGTGGCCAATGTCTGCCTTTTAAATTCTTTGTGAAACGTCTAATCTGAACACATTTTCCCCACTTCTACATTTTTCCTTTCTTTCTCTTTCACTCACAGACCTGGGAAACAAGAAGCAGGCCTACAGCCTAGGATAAGGAAAAATGAGGAAAGGAATACCTTCCTAGTAATTAGAGGCAGAGAGGCTGGCTGACCGTTTGTCAGAAGTGTTGCCACGGGGATTCTTTTAATGTTAGCAGTTGAGCCAGGTGGGGGAAAATGTGAAGAATTGTAAACAGGTTTGGGCTATTGGAACCAAACAGCAAGAGAAATTCCTCCAAGTCTAACAAAGACGGTGGAATGGCAGGGGCCAGTGAAGACTGAGCCCCATGGCACGGTGAAAACATTGGCAAAGGACACTGTGTGAGAGGGAAGGAGAGTGGTGGATGGTGCAGCGGATAGATACTGAGATTGCAATCAGGAATATCCAGGATGGCATCTTTCCTCGGGTACTTATTAGCTGCGTGACTCAGGGCAGGTCACTTAATATCTCTGAGCCTCAGTTTCTGTATCTGTAAAAGAGCAGGCTTGGGCTTGACCGCCTCTAAAGGCCCTCTCTAGCTCTACAGCTATCATCCTAGGAGCCTTCCTTTTCAAGGCTGTTTTGGCCAAAAAGAATTGTTTCTGTGGTCATTTTATAGCAGCGAATGGTCTGACTTGATTAAGGGGATGGTAGATGTCTCTCCGTCCTGCTCCTGGTGGCCCGTGGGCACTTCTAGTCACAGATAATGCTGCTGAAGGCCCCTGCAGAATGTCACACACCGCTGCTGACTGGGTGAATCCACTACAAACATGCCACCCAGAATCCACTGGCCTCTCCCAGTGAATGCTGATCCTTTTACTCTTAGCCCTGATCACTTCTGTTAACTTTCCCCATAGCAGCTGTTCCAAAACTTTTCAAGTCACTGATGTGACTACTTTGCCGTCTCTTGGCAGAAGCCCGTATTTTAACTTAAAAAAAAAATTGAGGTCATTTATTGCATAACTCCTGCTCCCCGCCCCCATCTCCTCCTTCAATGATGCCCTCTTTTCCAAATTTTCAACCTTACTGGCTCCTTTCCTTCTGCCTACAAACAGAAGTCCCCCATCCCATCCTTAAAAAAACAGTCCCTTGATTTCTCATGCCCTCCGGCTATAGTCTTGTATCTTTCCCACAGCCAAACTCCTGGAAAGAGCTGGCCCTACTCAAATGCTCCAACTTTCTCCTCTCCCTCACAATTCCCAGCACCCAGCAATCTGGCTTCTGAACTTACTTGACTGAAACCATTCTCTCCAAGCTTACCAGGTATTTCTTTATTGCTAAATTCATCTTTTCATCCCTCTCAGCCTCTCTCTGGCTTGGAGATGGTTGTCAATCCCTATTCTGGATATCTTCCTCTCTTCATGACTCTGTAATCAGAGATACTTCCTTCAGACTTCTTCATATAGTCCTTCTTCGGCAATTATCTCCACCCCACTGGAAAATTTGGACTCTGTCCCTGGCTTCCCACGCTTTGATAAATCAGTTTTCCTTATCCAATACCTCCTTCTTTCCACATTGTTTTGAATTCCCCTTTATGTGTTTTCCCCCATTAGAATGGAAGATTTTTGAGGACAGGGACTGCCTTGCTGGCTTACTAATTGTATCCCCAGCACTTAGCACAGTGCCCAGAACATAATCAATGCTTTAATTTTTATGGGTCTCTTCCTACCTGTACCATTGATCCTGAGCCTTTGGTTAATCCCATATAAGCCAACTTACATATGTCCCTGAGTTTGGGGGTGGTTATTTTCAAATCTGGGGAAGTCATAGATTCTCATGGGTTCAATGATCAAACCTACGTAAATGACTCCCAAATCTATTTAAGCAGCCCTGGTCTCCAGGTTTACATAACTAACTGCATGGTATACCATTTCTACATGGGTGTCGCACTCAAGTTCAAAATTTGCCCATGCTTAGATTTAGATCAGTCACTCCCTCAGACTTCGTACCATTGGTGACATAAACATCATTGGCTTTCCCTGAGGTCCCACATCCAATCAGCTGCCAAATGCATCTTTCCAAGTTTCTCCATCCACAGCACTAACAGCCTGGTCCAGGTTCTCACTGCCTCCGGACTATTGTAAGAGCCTACACTCCTTCCTCTTTCCAACCCATCATTTACATAGGAGCCAAAATCATCTTACTAAGGCAGAGGTCTGACTCTCCTATACTCACTGTGGCTTCCTACTGCCCCCTAGTATAACACACAGATAACACACAAACTCCTCAGTCTGACAGGTGAGACAGTCCATGAGATGGTTACTTTTCCACCCACTGGGCATTTCAAACACAATGATTTCACGCTAAAGCTGTTACCTGAATTGGTCAGCCCACTTCCCTCTCTGGTCTGGAGCCTTTCCTCTCTACACCCACCTGCTGCGCGGATCCTGAGATCTTTCCTGATCTTGAGAGACTGAAGCGTGTTCACTCCCTCATCACATTTCCTTGGAGTACGTACTTTTGATCATCTCCTTTGCCCCATTTCACTAATCTTTGTATCATCCTGATCTATGTACATGTTCTATGTCCTGTGGTAGACTGAGCTCCTGGATAGGAGAGGCCATGTTGCTTTCATCTTTGTTATGCAGAGTACTATGTATGTGGAAACTTATTTTCTTGGAACCGATGAACTCCATATTAATTTATTATGTATACCTAAAACATCCCGAGTATTGTAAACCATGATGCCAAGCAGAGAAAACCCCCAGGTACAGAGCCCTCCCAACTCACACTCCAGTATTCCCAACTGCCTCAGTCTATGGGCTCATTGTAAAAGATTCCAACGGACGTGACCAACGGCTCTTGATCACCACCTCTCTTTGCCCCACCGTGTCTGAGAGTAAGAGAAAAATTTTCACACCAGTTCTGAAAGACTGCCATCTACAGCTGTCCCCAGACCTCATCTAGGACCATGACCATGGTAGAATGGAGAGTGCTAGATCTGCACCTGGACCTGGGTTTTAAATTCTGGGCCTCAGCTCCATCATCTAAAAGACGAGGGGATTCAGGCCCAGATTATCACTAGGATTCTTCCTCCCAGCTCAAAATCTATGATCCTATAAATAGTTTGAGAGGTTCATGGTGCTTAGGAGGAAAACATCACTCCTTTGTAGATGATTAGGTACAAAAAAAATAATACTATGTGTCATATACTGTCACTCACTGTATAGTGAGCTAAACATAAGAATGACTTGAGTGAATCATTTACAACAAGCTTCTTTTTACTCCAATTCCACTGAGCCTGAAGCGTATTTGGCTCAGACTTGTGACTATTAGTAAACACCTCAGAGTCAAACTCCCCCCACCAAGGCAGCAATTTGCAACCTAAGCCTTAGCCACCAAGGGTGCACCGAGAAGTGACTTGTGGCCTTGGTCACAAAATACATCAGAGGCTGAACCTGAGCCCAGCCCACCTCATGCTGCCTCTTCATCTGAAAAATACCCGTCAAAACACTAGGGCCCCTGATGTGAAGGAGACAGCCTGTCATCATCAAAGCAGGCAGAGAAATCTCTTTCAATGGATTCAGACATGACCCACAATGGGCACTAGTGTATACTCATCTTACAGAATGATACCCACAGCGGTTTAATTCTTTGTGGCCCTAAAACATTCAAATGTCCCCAAAGTACTCTTTACCATCCCTTCAAACTAGAGTTGGCTGGAACATAGATGTCACCTTTGGCTGCTGTAAATGCTGAGGAATAAAAGAGGTGCTTAATGAAAAGAAATAAAGCATGTGAACAGCGCATTTATTAGAAAAATACGAGGAGACAGGTATTGCCCCTTTCAAGGTACATGAGAATAGAGAGGCACTATTCTTTCCAAATTCCATTGAAAGTGGTAGGGAGTCAGGTCAGCCCGACAGGCCAAGGTGTGGTCCAGAATTCACTGGAGATAAAGCCAATATTCAGTTCCATCCCAGCTGCCAAGTCATTGTAGAACTATCCTCAAGGCTACATTCAAACATAAGCTCCTGACCCATTCCTGCCTTCCAAAGGCTTCTGAAAACTGCTGAGAAAGGTTGCTCCGGTGGCAGCTGCTCAGCCTTGTCCATGGGGCTCCCCATATTCTCTTCACCTCTTTTTCACAAATTTCTTTGTTGAAGCATTGGGGTTCAGCCGCCTCCTTCCAGCACCCAGAGCACTGTCTCTGATCTGGAGCATGGCTGCCCGGCTGTAGATATCATTCTCTACAAAAGGAGACACCCCCGCTATGTAATCAGGATCAAACACATTGGTTTTCTGCCTTGCCTTTCTTGACAGTCGCTGCTGTGGGAATCGCTGGTCCTCCGTCAGGTGGGGGTTATTGGCATGCTTCCCTCCTTTGGGAGCAGGAAGGGAATACTGCACACAAGAGGAGAAAGCCTGTTAGACATGAGGGAACACAGAACCCAGGGAGGATGTGACATGTCTTAACATTCCTGTTGTCAGCTAGGTACTTCCTTGCCATTTTGGGACAGATTTAGTTTGTCAGACATGAGTGTGGATGTGGCAAAGGAGAAAAAAAGAGACCAGTTTAGAGTCCTTCCTTCCAATACATATTACTACTGTACTTACCTTGGAAAACAAGAGAAAATGTACAGAGAACCTAAAGCTTCCCGTGTATGACAGTCTGGCTCATCACTCCGTCCCCTCCCCTTGGTCACTGTGTGGTTTCTCTCTCTCTGTATCACAGTCCAGGCGCAGACTTCCTGCTGTGTACCCCTCAGGGGCCTCAAGCCTCCTTCCCCTGGCCCCTGCAGGCCCCACACAGCGCTAAACCACAAAATGACTCTGGCTAAACAATTCCTGGTTGACTGACACATTTCTGTCTGTTAATTCTAATCCTAGTGATGCTAATCACTGAAGTTCTGGAGCCTCTAACAATGTCCACTCCCTACTTCCTGCCAACTTGAGGTTTTGCTCTGATGAAGCAGACAATGGGCTGACCACTCACCCGAAGGCCGCGTGCATTCAGCACCTTGGGGTTTCGAGAGAAGTGCATGTGAAGGCTGCCATCATCATTGACCGTCACAGCCACTTTTTTCAGTGTTCTATTTCCACAATGTGCACAGAAGACCCTGGTCATGTCGGAGGTGGTCCTAGAGGGAACAGAAGGAAATGCCTGAGCTACGGGCAGCAAACCTACCCACTTGGGAGACAACAGTGTGGAAAGCTTCTGGCAAAAGAGCTGAATGGTGATAGATAGATATCTATGACATTTGCAAAGGTTCTTTAAACAGCCTTAACACCAAAGGTCTTAAAACACTCTACATTCTCCTGGGAGATGGGCCATAAAGGTTCCATAAAAACAAACTGAAATGGAAAGAATTAACAAATTATTACAATATCACTGCACTTCTTCAAGGGACAAATTTGTATAGCCCAAGCCCCTAAATGTGAGTTTAGGAGACATTTCTAAGGAGTGAAACACTTATTTTGGCAGCCAGGTGGCACCATAGTGCATAGAGCACTGGGTCTGGAGTCAGGAAGACTTATCTTCTTAAGTTCAAATCTGGCCTCAAACACTTACTACCTGTGTGACCCTGAGCAAGTCACTTAACCCTGCTTGCCTCAGTTTCCTCATCTGTAAAATGAGGTGGAGAAAGAAATGGCAAACCACTCCAGTGTCTCTGCCAAGAAAACCCCAAATGGGGTCATGAAGAATTAGACGTGACTGAAACAACTGAACAACAAAATAATCCTGTTTTGTATTTCTTTACTATTGTGTGCCTGGGATTGTGAGAATATAAAAGCACACAATACAGTTATTGTGCTTGAGAAGCTTTTGCTATAGTCTGGAGACTAACAGGAAATAATGGGGAATCCAGACCAGAGATCACATAATCCCTACAGTAAGGAGAATTTCAATAAGGTGCAGCTGGCAGGGTACGGCTGAAAAGAATGCTGGACTTAGAAAGCCTCGATTGTGGCTTGGGCTCTGCCACTAACACCTGTCACTGCTCCTTTGGGCCTGCTGCTTTACCTATAAAGTAAGAGAGCTCTGAATCCCACAACTGTCCCTTGACCCCAAGTTCCTTTCCAGGTCCTTTCAAATGTCCCCTCCTCCAGGAAGCCTCCTCTGAGCCCCAAGTCAACCCTGATTTTCTGTGCCCTCATACAATCTTCTGTTTTAGAACTCTCCAATGCACCTGCCAGTAAGATCACATACCACAGCTGCCTGTGCTAGTGTCTTATCCCCTCATCTGGACGGTAAACTCTTCAAAAGCAGGTATAGTCTCTGACCTAACCCCTGTAACCCCTTTCCACACTGAGTAAAGTGAGCCATGTACGTGCATGCCAAGGCACTCCTCACACCTCTTATGCAGATCTAGGAGTGTTTACTCACTTGTGTAAGCACTTATTTCTTATGCCCAGAGCTGATTTCCCAAGAATGGAGATCATTCACAAGCTCTCAGGACAACAAGCACAAATTTGGGGAATTAAACTGATAAATAGGTCTGGGGAAAAGATAAGTTCAGCTATACCACTATTGTTCATCCACATTACAGCAAGAAATAAAGAGAGTAGTTGTCTTAGAAGGAAGAAGACTATGTATGCCAGAGGGCAGACACTGCTTCCCACCAAGAGAGGCACTGGATGTGGAGGGAAGGACCACTGGGCTTATTTATGCACCCTGAGAGTCCCTGTTACTGTCTTTTCAAAGATTATACATGAGAGAGGCCCAGGTGACCTACTGGTATCGCCCTGGGATTTTTATTCCTGGAGAACCACCTAGCTACTACTTTAAAAAGCCCATTCTATGTTGCCTCATCTGAGAGTTTAAACTAGTTTAAATTTCTTCCTCTGTAAATGAGGGCACTGGACTAAATGTCTGCTTACTTTATCTTCTATTGCCATCTACAAAATGAATGGAAAGAAGGTCTGCAGTTCCCCATGCTAAAGTGTAACAGAAATTTTGCTTCATTTTTCCAGATGAGTGTTTATGATTCTGGTGTGTCCCAGGTGGGAGAACTGCTCTGGGACCAGTAAGGATCCCCCTGGTGAGGACTCCAGGCCATCAGCACCCCCACCCCCCTCCCTGGGTGCTTTCTTGGCTGAGGGCAGGGCCCCCATCATATGATCATCTTCACAACCTGATGGTCACCTGTTGTTTGCCTTCCTACTCCTTGACTAATCCCACATCCTCTGGCAAGCCAAGCTGAAGGTTCACAGAATTCAGCACAATGTTTTTGTACACGTGGCGCAATCTGTGTTTGTTCAATTAAACCAACTCTTCTACTGTTAATTACTGAAGCACAAAGTATTTGTACATAAGCTTGTATTTTTGTTTGCCCTCCTGGGTCTGCCAAGAGACCAGAGTCTTGTGGCAGTTTTACCCCCATACGAGATGGGCTCAGTGGAGGCCTAGAGACTGTGACTGGGCTGGCAATGTGTGCCAGCTCCTTCACAAAGCTGCCACATACAAACACTATACTAACTTAGCTGTAATAGATTCATATCAACTTCCTTCAAGTATTGAGGGCTCTGATAGGACAGCTATAAAACAGACCAAGCATCTCCTCATCTGAAATTCAATTAGCTCCACGTACTTGAAGCAGCCATGACAACGCAGTATGTAGCTTCTGGCCTCCCGGATGAGCATCCCATTCACCGCAAGCACATGGAGCCCCATCTGGAGCAGAACATTCTGCAATCAGAAAGTTCAAACAGAGGTGAACCTCACAACACCCCAAAGAGCCAAATCAGCAAAAATAGGGATACATGGCTCCCCAGTTCCAGCCTGAGCAGGGCTTTCCTATAGAAAAGTGGGTTTTATACACCTTACCAGATACACGAGACTGAAGACAAGGGCACAAGTATTTCTACAGTTTTGAATGCTTTTGTGTGTGACGGCTGACTATCCCTATCAATAGAATTACCAGTTTTTCAAAGTCTCATGAGTTAGCAAAATCTTAGCACATATAAGTCATGTTTTTTCATAACCAAATACACTGTCTTTGTGGCAGAACACATTTTCTTCAAAATTTGACTGAGAATAAAGATATCACTAAAGCCTGAAATACGGACAATGGAAATTAGAATGAAGGCTCAAAGCTTTAAATTGGTCCACACGACGACTTAACTGAGTGATACTGCTATACTAACAAAGCAGACAATTTCCAAAGCATTCAAATCCCAGAGATGGAAAATGAATGAAATATTCTTTGAACACCCTTGGCTGGGCTTTTACAAGGGAAGAAAACGGGCCTGGATAAAGCACAAGCGTGCCACGATCTAGATTAGCAAACCTCCCAAAAGCTTAGCTCAGAGACTGCTTATTTATTAGCTTACCTGCATGGCAAAGTCTGTGGTTACACAGCCAACCTGGACATCATCAGGACTATCATACTGCCCCAGTTCTTGCTGGACTTGTTTAATATTGCTGGGTGTTATCCATCCTCCATCCTCCTCATCCTCCTCAGCACTATCTTCACTCTTATTTCCTCTTCCATCCTCTTCTTTCTCATTTAGGACACTCTGATCTTCTCCAGCCTGGAAAATTAAGAATTCATAAAAATTTGACATATGGGAGAACTGAGTGGGGAGATACCAGCTACTTTGCTGCCATCAAGGAGCAAGGGAGAAACCTCACCGTCAACTCCTGAAGATCGACATCAATACTGGGCAAAGGGTTTCTCCAGAACAGAAAGGAATTATACTCTACGTTCTCAGCAGGCTCAGCAGCAGGAGGCACATGACATACTGTTTCCTCTGGAAGTCTGGGCTGAAATTTTTTACAAAGAAAATGACTGAGGATGGCAGATTATAAAGAATGAGTCAGCTCTGCAGGTTTGTAGCACAGCAGACCATAAAAATCGGAGTGGACACTGCCTACAGAGCTATGTCCAGGAGCCCCTCGGTAGCCAGCACAAAAGATTACCTTGGAAGGCAGGTGAAAACCAGGAACATGTAGAGGATTTTCTGGATGTAGCACTGATGAGCTCACTTTAACCTGCAGTACAACAGGGACAGCTCTGAGCAAGAAGACAATGTGAGGATACACACTCACCCATCTCTGCCCCCATATACACCACTCCACACAAAGCACCTTTTTTAAAACCAGAACTGCAATTTACAGCCCTCTTGGCAGATGGCCGTGAGAGGAAGATTAACTTATTACACTTGGTAGGACACAGCTCTTAGAAATATGGCCTCGAGGAAGAATTTCAAGCAGACATGATCACAAATTCACCAAAACAGTTCACAATCATCACTTTGGTTTACCAATCCCTGTGGGCAGTGAAGTACAGGCCCATCATGTATTCATTCAGACTTAAATTAAGAAAGCTGTTTTCCCCAAATTTCCCCAAAGAAAGGCAATGACTCACTATTCACTTCAAGCATGACCACAAGGGATCCTATACCTTTGGTTCTGGCTCTTTCTTCAGGTGAGCCACCCCCACAAGCTCTGCCTCCAATTGGTAAGTCAAGGCCAACACCTGGATATCTGTGGCTGAGAGGCTGGGGTAATCACCAGTCTTCTTGGAAAATTCGGTCACTATAAACAAGAGGATTATTTTCTATTTATCCTGTACATATCTCACTTTGTGTACTTTTGCATGTGGTCTTCCCCATTAGTTAGTGAGCTCCCTGCGGGCAGGGAACATCTTTTGCCTCTCCTGTATCCCCAGCATTTAGCACAGTGCCTGGCACACAGTAAGCCCTTAATAAATGTTTAGTTAATTTTAAATACACACACTTCACCTGAGCCTTCCACTCCCTCAAGCTAATCTTCTATTTCTACCTTTCTTTGTTAACCTACTAGAATTAACTTCACTCACTGCTAGTTCCTCATCGCCTACTCACTTCTTATGGTCCTTGTAATTTGGTTTCTGACTTCAGTGCTCTATTGAAAAGTAATACACAAGGTGAGGTGCTGTTATTATCACTGACCTTCTTTGAACTTTCAGCACTATTAATTATCTCTTCCCAGGCCCCCCAACCTTATTCTCCCTTCTCTCTTCCCTTGATTTTCATGGAGAACTATGTCTGGGTTCTCCTCTGGGGCTGTCCATCACTCAGTCTCCATTTCTCACTCCCTAATCAAAGCTGTACCCCATGGCTACCATCTCTCTACACTACCTCTTGGTGATCTCACCAGCTCCCATAGCCTTTTTTACCAGTCCTATGCAGATGACTCCCAAATTTAGATTTCCAACCCTAATCTCTCTTCTGAAAAAACTCCATTTCACCAGCTAACTAAAGAACATCCTGTTCACACCTCCAAATTCAATATGTCCAAAACTGCACTTTTGTCATCCACCCCACTTCCCACCTTTCCCAGCTAGCCAGGTTCAAAATCTCCCTCCTCCCAACAGCCCTCTCCCCCAGAGCTGATCAACGGCCAAGTCCTATTGAGTCTTTCCACATCATCTCTGGAAACCACCCCCTTTCCCTGACTCACACGGTCTCCTTGATTTCATCCACTATGTCATCTTAGCCTATTAACTGGTCTCCCGACCCTGTCTGTCTCCTCTCCAATATGGCCTTCCCTCAGGTGCCAAAATCACCATCCTAAGCAACAGATGTGACTAAGTAATCTCTAACATCTGCTCCCAAATAAAATATGCTGGCAGAAGGGAGGCATAAAATATAAAATCCCTAGCCTTAGTTCACCTTATTATTCCACTCTACTTACCCTACATTCCAGCCCAACTGGACACTGGCCGTTCTCTGAACTTTACATGCCACCTCTCACCTCCAGGCATTTGGACAAGTCATTTCCCATAGCTGGGATGCAATCCTTTCTCGTTTCTCATTCTTTCAGACTCCCTACCTTTTACTTCAAGGGCACCCCTTGGGTGGCTCATCCATTCTCTCCACCAAAACATGTTCTCAGTGCTCTGATTTCTCTTCTGACCTGTCACTTGTGTAATACACACTTTTCTCTATCAATCAATTCAACAGCATTTAATCAGTGCCTACTGCATGCTAGGTACTGGGCATACCAAGAAAACATTCAAGAGTCGGACCAGACGTTCATTCTGTTTAGGGAGCAGGCATGTGCACTGAACATACCAAACACAGACCAGGTAGTTTGGGAGGGGACACACTAGCAGCTGGGCAGGATCAGGAAAGGTCTCATAAGGCAGAAGCATTCAAGCTGAACTCTGAAGGACACCAGGGATTCTAAGAGGCAAGACTGGACATTATGGGCAAGGGAGATCAGAAAGCTTGTGCAAAGGGAGATGAGGCATGTGAGTGGCAGCAAGGATGCCAGGCTAGACCAAGAGTGTGTGCAAGGTTACTAACATACAGGCAGGATGGAGTCAGGTTGTTAAGGGATTTGAATACCAAACAGAAGAGTCTGTATGTGATACTAGAGGCAACAGAGAGCCATTCCGTTGTTGTTCAGTCATGACCCCATTTGGAGTTTTCTTGGCAAAGATACTGGAGTTTGCCGTTTCCTTCTCCAGATCATTTGATAGATGAGGAAACTGAGGCAAACAGGGTTAAGAGACCCGCCCACTGGTCACACAGCTAGTAAGTATCTGAGCCAGGATTTAAATTCAGGTCTTCTTGACTCCAGCCCCAGCACTCTATCCACTGTGCCGCCTGACTGCCCTGAGAGAGCCATTGGTTTATTAAATAGAGGAGGTTACTGGTCAAACCTGTGCTTTAGGAATGTGACTCTGGCAGCTGTTTGGAGGATGTCTCAGAGAGGGGAGAGCGGTGGGGAGACCTACTAAGTGGCAGAGTGAAAGGTAAGCAGGGTGGGGGGGTGGAATCAACAGGACTTGGCAACCTTTCAGACGGTAGTGATTTCAACAGAAACGGGGAAAAGATGAAGAATTCTGTCTGAGACAGGGAGTCTGAAACTAACAAGCAGCTGGTGATAGGAGAGCGGACTCACGTGGGTCAAGATGACAGCGAAACCCCTGGAGCAGATGAGATCCCGCAGACACTAGGAGAGCGAACCCCGTAGGGCCCAGAACACAGCCTCTGCGGCAAGTGCCCACTCGAGGAAGCTCCTGGAGGGCAGGGCCTGGCTGTGTATGCCAGACGCCTGGTCTGATGAACCTGAGGCTCTCTACCCCATCCCCAATCTTCACTCTGCGCACCCCCATCTCCTTCCACGTACAGTCAAGACACGCACCTGCACCACACGCCGGCTCAGCCCTTCACCGTCACCCTGCTGCCCCCAGAATTCTGCGGAAGCTGCTCTCCCAGAGGTCATCCCTAACATGTGACCACCCGACTCCGGACCAAGTCTCCAAGCCAACAGCCGCTTTGGCCGGGGTGAGCAACAGAGGCGGCAAGTCCCAGAAGTCTTGGTGCGGGTGAAGCAGCACAGAGGGGGAGAGGGAGGGGAAGAGGGCGAGGGGGTGGGGAGTACAGGGGAGGGGCAAAGGGGGAGAGGAGGAGAAGGGAAGAAGGGACTGGGAGGGGAGTAGAAAGGATGGAGAGATGAAGAGAAGAAGGAGGGAGAGGGGCAGAAGGGGAAGAAGAGACGAGGGGGAGAAGAGAAGCAAGGAGAAGGGGAGGGAAAAAGGAAGGGGAGCGGGGAAAGCAAGTAGAGAAAAGGTGGAGCAGAAAAGAAGAGGAAAAGGAGGGGAAAGGGCAGATAGGAGAGGAGGGGGAGAAGGGGAGGAAGGGGGACAAGTAGAGAAGAGGGGGAGCAGAGAAAAGGAAAAGGGGGGGGCGGAGAGGTAGGGGAGGGGCCGGGGGGCCCGGGCCCCCGCACTCACCCAGCCTCACGTACTCCGGGCAGGGCTCCTTGAAGTGCAGCTCGTAGGGCAGGACGGCGAGGCGCCGCCGGGTCGCCTTGTCGCGGATCTCGGTCACCACCTCCCGGATGGTGTAGATGGTTTTCCCGAAGTCCTGCGGGGGGGTTCAAGGGGTCAGCGAAGAGGGAGGGGGAAGAGCTCTGCCTCCCTCCCAGCGCCCCCACCCCGACCCCAGCGTTCCGGAGGCCGTCCCCTCCTCCGCCCTCCCCTCCGCTCCCACGCCAGAGCTCCTCGTGCCTGCAGCGCCGCGTCTCGCAGGAAGGCGCCGGCGTCCGCCACAACGTGCTCTACCAGCACCATCTTGACAGGACGTGGCGTCGGCACGCCCGCGCTTGCGCAGTCTGCCGTCGCGCCGGGAGGAGGCCGAGAAAAGCAGACCCGGCACGTTTCCCCAGCTCGTCTCCCTCTGCTGGTTGGAGGAGGAAAAGCAGGGGCTCCGCCCCATCCCAGACGCCGTCGCAAAAGTTCATTGGGGAGGAGGGACCTCTGCTGCCTGCGAGACTAACCTCGTCATCTTGTTATCATCTTGTTAGCTCCTTGAGGGCAGGACCTTTTTTTTCCTCTCTTTTTTTTTTTTTGTATTCCCAGGCTTAGGCCTGTGCCTGGCACATAGCTTAATTTTTAGTAGTCATTTAATCAATGTTCATTGATTGATGATTCATCCTTTCCTTTATTTGTTTACTAATTTATTTAATTACTCATTCATTAAGTTATCATCAAGTATTTATTATTTGTTGTTGTTCAGTCCCGGCTAACTCTTCATGACCCCTTTTTAGGTTTTCTTGGCAGAGATACTGGAGTGGTTTGCCATTTCCTTCTCTAGCGCATTTTACAGATGAGGAAACTGAGGCCAATAAGGTTAAGTGACTTGCCCCCCAACATCACGCAGCTGGCAAGTGTCTAAGGCCCGATTTGAACTCAGGAAGATGGGTTATCCGACTCCAGGCATGGTGCTCTGTGCACTGTGGTGCCACCAGTGACCCCATAGGCACCTCAAACCCACTAAGTCTAAAATAGAATCTCTCCCCCAGTCATTCCCTCCACCCCCAAAGCCCCTATTGAGGATATTTCCATTCTTCAGTCACCCAGGTTCACAGCCTATGAATCATCTCCTGCTCTTCACTCTTCCTCACTTCCCCACATGCAATCAGTTACCAAGGCTTGTCAATTCTACCTCCTCAAGAGCTCTCCCCTCACTACTACTCCCTAGTCACCCAAGAGCTCCCTTTAGTTCAGCCCTTATCAGCTCTAACCTGAATTATTTTGATGGCTTCCTCGTTGGTCTTCTTGACTCTAGTCTTTTTCCTTTCCAATTCATTCTTCCCACAGCTGCCGAATTGATTTACCTGAAGCATAGGTCCGAATATCAGAAAGTAGGCACATACTTGTTCATATTCTCTTGCTTTATTTCAGAAAAGTGACCTCTGAGAGAGGCAAAGTACAAAATAAATGAACAACCTCAAACTAGAGAGGTTTTTTTTTATTATTATAGCTCCATAGTAAGTTTATTGAAGTTAAGAAATATCATTTATACTTTTGTATCCTCAGGAACTAGCATTTAATAGAACTTAATTTTTGTCTTTCTCTACCTCATAATTTCCTTTTTCTTGTTTTCTTGCTATTGATGGCACTTCTAAAACTGTCAAGCAACAACAGTGGGGAGTGAGAATATCCTTGATTTACTTCTGTATTTATTGAAAAAGTTTCTGGGGTTTCCTACTACATATAATGCTAGTTTTTGGTTTTAGGTAAATACTTTTTAAAAATCATGTTATTAAATTCTTTCTATGACTATGTTTTGTAGGGCTTTTAGTGTAAATGAGTTTTGTGCATTGTCGAAATCTTTTTCTGCATTTATTGATTAGTCATGTGATTTAGGATGTTTTTGTTTTTAACATGATTAATTATATTAGTTGCTTTCCTAATGTTGATACTTCCTTTTATCTCTGGTATAAATTCAACTTAATTATATTTTTTTCCATTTAATAGTATTTAATTTTTTCAATTACATGCAAAGATAGTTTTCAACATTCACTTTTGCAAGATTTTGAGTTTCAAATTTTTTTCCCTCCCTCCTCTCCCCCTTCCCCAAGATGGCATTCAATCTGATATAGGCTATACATGTACTATCATATTAAACATATTTCCACGTTAGTCATATTGTGAAAGAAGAATCAGAACAGAAGGGGAAAACCACAAGAAAGAAAAAAAAAGAGAGAAGATTGTATGCTTCTGTCTGCATTCAGACTCTATAGTTCTTTCTCTGGATATGGATAGCATTTTCCATAATGAGTTTTTTGGAGTTGTCTTATGATTGTATTGCTGAGAAGAGCTAAGTCTATCATAGTTGGTCACAGTTCAACTTAATTATATTGAAGGATTTTCTGGATAAATTCTTACAGTAATTTCAAGGTTTTTATTTAAAATTTTTGAATTGCTATATTTATATTCTTCTATAGTATTTTTTGTTTTTTCATTCATTGATTTAAGTACTCAGATTACATCTCATAAAGAGTTTAGAAAAGTGCTTTCTTTTTCAATTTTTAAGAATTTTTGAAGTATAATTATTAGTTGTTCTTTAAAATTTTGTTAGAATTCTGTAAATCCATATGGGATCAGTGTTTTCCCCCCATTGGTAATTCCTTTTCAACTAGTTCAATTTACTTCTCTGAAATTAGATTATTTCAGGAAGCTTTTTGGTATTCTATTGATATAGGTACTTTTTTTAGCCTATGTAGAGAGAGAGACGTCCAATGTGGCGCCCATCCTCCCTCTTCTCTCTGGGCTACCTCACTTACCCCACCCTACACTCATGTTGGCAGATAGGGGTGAAAGAAGAATGACCAGACATGATTGCCAGCCATAGCCACCATGTGGCTACAATTCTCAGAGCCGTAGGGTAACTCTGGTATGGGGAAAAGGATGCCTACACATTATACTGTAGCTTTTGAGTTCCCACCAGTGTCTTTCCCCTTTACAGAAATCGGTTGCAATGACACCATTTATTGTTAAACACAAAACAGTGAATGGTGTGGCAAAAGCAAGAATAAGCATTAACTGGAAAGAAAAATCAGGAATAACGAAAGCATAGCACTCTCCACATAAGCCTGGGTTAGGCTCTCCCTGCAATGCACATGTTGTCTCTATGGAGAATGAGCATACACATGGAAAAATAAATAGCTAGGCATTCATATAGGGCTTTAAGGTTTGCAAAGTTCTTTATATACACTATCTCGTTTGATCCTCATAACAACCTTGGGAGGTAGGTACTATTTCTACTCCCATTTAACGTGAGAAAACAGGCTGAGATAAGTTAAGTTTCTTAGCCAGGGTTATACAGCAGTGAGTATCTGAGGCTGGGTTTGAACTTACTAATAATAATAGTAAGCATTTATATAGTGCCTGCTACGTGTCAGGAACTGTGCTAAATGCTTTACAAATATTATCTTATTTGATACAACAGTCCTGGGAGGTAGATGCTATTATTTTCCCTTTTTTTACAGTTGAAGAAACTGGGACAAATAGAGGTTAAGCGGCTTGCCCAAGGTCACACAGCTATTAAGTGGCTGAGGCAGGATTTGAGCTCAGAAAGATGAGTCTTCCTGCCTCCGGGGCTGGTGCTCTGTGCGCTATGGTGCCACCTAGCTGCCTATAGGTGAGGCACAAGATTAGTGAAGCCAATGAACCTGAGGTAATTCAAAACTCTGATCAACTTTTGTGGATATTTGATTATGGACATCTATTCCTCTCCTGAGCCTCTCCACTCTCCTCCTCAACAAAGCCACCTTTCTGCTACTCAAGGGCCACTGAAGTGATGTTATGCTCTTTTAGCTAATAGCAGCCTCAAGCCTGAGGTCTGTAGAACTTTCTGGTTGCTAGAAATTAAGCCTGAATGACCCATTCCTCTTTCAGTGAAAAGTGGTTGTTGTTGAGTTGTCTCAGTTATGTCTGTTAAACAGGCTTAAGTGACTTGCCCAAGGACACCCAGCTGGTAAGTGTCTGAGGCTAGACTTGAACTCAGGAAGATGAGTCTTCCTGATTCCAGGCCTGGCGCTCTGTGCACTATGGAGCCACCTAGCGGCCCGTAATGAAAAGTGGTTCCCTTTAATACTGGAATTTACAAATATGCTATTCAAATCTTGCTTATTATGTAAGCTTTGAGGGGTTTTCCACTCTTGAGTCAAAGAGGGCAGTAAAGGACAATTTAGGTGAGCCTTTTAAGAATTTATTTTCCCTCAAGCTATAGATGATACTAGAAAGTGAGGCCAATTTTCCTCACCCAACTCTTCTCGTAGCACAGAACGTGGTTTTCCAGTTGGTTTCCAGCATCAAGCTTTCCACCAGTCAGATCAGCTCTCCACATCAACTGCAGAATCTTCTTGTCTCTAATCACCTGGTATAAGATGCGTTTCTTGTTACCTTTTTTCAGTTTCTTAGCTCTGTCAGGTTGTGCCTTCTGTAAGCAACTTCTCTTCTAAACCTTCTCATCCACTTTGCTGAGTCTTCTTGGGGGCTTTTCATGTGGCTTCTCAAGACATGGCTTCTCATTGCCTCTCTTGACAGGAATCAGAGCCTCCTTGTCCAGGGTGACCTATGTCTGCCTTACACTGAGAAACCCCAAATTCACATTTCTTGTCTGTTCTTCATCATTATCATTGTCTTCCACATAGTTATTCATTGTTTCTATGATTTGTTCTTTGATCCCATTGTCCAAGATTTCATTATAAAGTCTCCATTTAGGTCTATTTCTTTTACTTGTGCTTCTTGCATTGTTCTCAGTTTCCTAAAATACTTTGGTTGACACTTTCCTTTGCCCCTGTCATTCTCTACCTTGCAGTGATCTGGTCCTCTGATTTCATTGATGTAGGGAACTCCAGGTGTGTAAACTCCCTCCATGGATGCAGATTGACATTTGTCCGTAACTTATAGTCTTAGAGAGTTGCTTGAGACCAATGAAAGGTTAACTGACATGCCATGGTCATATGTGGTGATAGTGATCATTATTATTTTAGAGAAAAGCCATGTAATGAAGTCATTAGAAGGGCCAATTTAGATTCGGGAGAATCTGGGTTCAAATTCTGTTCTTGAAGTGTATGTATGGGAGGCAGAGCCAAAATGGCAGAGAAAAGGCAGGAAGTTGCCTAAACTCTCCCCAGTTTCTCTTGAAACAACTTTAAATAAAGCCTTAAAATGAATTCTGGAATGACAGAAGCCACAAAAGGACAGGGTGAAACAATTTTCCAGTCCAATACAACTTAGGAGGACTGCGGGATAGGTCTGTCTCACATGGGTAATGGGAACACAACCCAGACAGTGTCTGGGCAAGCCAGTGGGAGGCCCCTAGCCCCAGCACAGATCAGCAACCTGGCTCAGCAGCCTAGCCACATAGCATAACAGCTATGAGGCCTCTAGCCTGGGCACAGCAGGTGAACTGCCAGCCCTGGAGTGCAACAGATGAGCTGTCACAGCAAGTCAGTGACCCTGGCCCAGGAAGTGACCAGGACCTTGGTCCCTGGCTCCTGGCCCAAGAAGCTTGGGAGAGTGCCCCCTGTGCCCCAGGAGCAGAACTCAACTTTAAAATTCATGAAATAGGATAGAAAATGAGCAAAAAATAAAAATAAAACCCTGACCATAGAAAGCTAGTATGGTGACAGGGAAGATCAAAATACAAACTCAGAAGATGATGACATTGTCAAAATGCCTACATGCAAAGCCTCAAAGAGAAATATGAATTGGGCTCAAGTCCAAAAAATCCTCCTGGAAGAGCTTAAAAAGGATTTTAAAATCAAATAAAAGAGGTAGATGAAGTTCGTGTGTATGTATATATATGCATATGTGCGTATGTATGTGTGTATATATTTATCTGTATATATGCATGCAAATATTCTACCTTATATTTTATAAAAATAAAGATTTGTTGAATAAAATAGAAAATGATAAAAAGAAAATGCTTAGTATATGCTTTTTTATTTACTCATTAATTAATGAATTAATCAGTTCATCTCTTTATCAGACTTCAATAGGGAATTCTGTGCTGCTCAGCAATATGATCATTCTTCCTTTATGGATTTCCTTCTATACTGCCCTCAATGACTATGCCAAATCTTTTTACCCTTTTCAAATCCAAGTCCCTATTCTATCCTTCCTCTGCCCTGCAAAAAAAAAAATCATGGACAATATTTCCTAGTTAGAAAAATAAAGTCAATCCTTACTTCTATTGGCTGCATCTTCTAGCAGATGCTTATTTCCCTCCTTTTTTCATAGCTCACTTAAAAAAATGGTATATACTCGCTATTTCCACTTATTTATTTTGTGCGCTTTTCTCCAACCTATGGAAATCTGGTTTCTATCCCACTATTCTGCTAAAACAGCTTCTTAAGATAGTTACCATATGCTTCCTAATTGCTTTCAGTAGGTGGCTTCATACCTTAGTACATGTGTGTGAAGGAAGCTTACCTTCTCTTCCCGCTCTACCTCCTGAAGGAATGATAGTCCAGGCAAACCGATGTCCTTGTCATTCTCCAAACATACTTTCTATATTTTTCCCTTTGTACTCATACCATTTCCCCCTGCCCAAAAAGTCTTTCATATCTCTGCCTATAGAAATTCCATCTTTATTTCAAGACACAGCTCAGGGCCAACTCTGCCAACTTTACCTGAGCTAGGGAAGCAGCATTGGGTAATGGAAAGAACACTAGGTTGAGAGCTGGGACATGTGGGTTACCGTTCCAACTCTGCCATTTAGCTTTGTGACAGAAGGGACCACTGTGGCCATCTACTTCAATCTCTGCCAATATTCTGTCCCCTAAACATGTGTGTACCAGAAGTCTCTGTCCTGGGATTGTCATTTTTCTCTCAACACTATCTCTCTTAACTGATGACTTCATCAACTCTTAACTGGATTATTACCATAGCCAATTTATTTGATTTCTGAACCTCAAGACTCTCCCCATTCCAATCCCTACTCCACATATCAGCCAGAGTGATTCTCCAAAAGTGCAGGTCTGACTGTGTTCCTTTCTATTCAATAAACTCCAGGGGCTTCTTATCTCACCTAGAATCAAATACAAACTCCTTTGTTTGTTCCTTGAATCTCTGTACAACCAAGCCCCTTCCTACCTTTCTAGTCTTCTTATACATCACTCCCTCTATGGGGTCTGCCATTCAGTCATACTGGCCAATTTGCTGTTCTGTGCCAATGCTATTTCATCTCCCGTCTCTGAGCCTCTGCATTAGCTATCCCCCATGTTTGGAATTTGGGCTGTCTTCCTCCTCACTTTTGTTCCTTGGAATCCTTGGTTTCCTTCAGGATTAAACTTAAGCACCATCTTCTACATAGTCTTTCCTGATTCTTTCCTACTCCTAGTTATTAGTACACTCCCTCCACAAATCATCTTGTAATTTATATGTATGTGTGTCTATATATCTATCTATCTATCATCTCTTTCTCTCTCTTTCTCTCTGGAACCCCTAGGTGTCAATGTACATAGCAACAGTTAGCAACAGTCCAGAGGTGGGGGAGGAGGGGAGAGCAGAATGAAATGAAAGTAAGAACTTACTTTCTTATTCTCTTCTCCATCCCTCTAGGTAAAAGGATATAATTTTAGCCCCAGTAATCAGTGTTTATTCTCCCAGCTATATCCTTGGTTACAGCAAACTCATTCTTCTAGGAGAAAAGAAAAGTAAACACCCAAGTTCATGTTTAAGGTTTTGCTTGTTGGAAGAGTTATAGAATCATTCACATAACTAAACAATAGCTTATTAACCCCCAGGGATCAGGTGGTCCCTCCCTTCAAGCTGGAAATTTGAGGTATAGAGCTTCCAGCCTGTACATCCTGTGAGTTATTCAACTAAACACTACCTTGTTCTCTTGGATCACAGTTAAAGTATCCAAGCAAGTATGTGTCTTGGTTGACTTGAGCTTTCTTAGAGAGAAAGAGCAAAAGTCACTATATAGAGCTGGGCATGGTGGTGCATGCTGTTGGGGAAACTGAGGCTGGTGAGTTCCTTGGGTTTGGGAATTCTAGGCAGAGTAGGGTTAAGCCAACCAGTTATCCAGAATCAATATATTGAGTCCCTAAGAGTAGAGGACCACCAGGCAGCCTGAAGAGGGCTGAACTGGCCTAGATCAGAAAAATGGAGTAGGTCAAAGTTTCCTGAGCAGACTCTATACCTCTCCAGTTACCACCATTGTCTTCCCTTGTCCCCACGTGTCTGTTGTTAAGGGAAATCTCTGTACTTCATCACTTTCCCAGTCCCTCAGGCTCAAAACCCAGGGGTCATCCTGGATTCCTCATCATCTCCCACTCCTCCCCGATTTCATCTTTGCTACATCTCTCAAATATGGCCCCTTCTCTCCTCTGACACTGCCACCACTCTAGTGCAGGCCCTCATCACCTCAACCCTGGGCTATTGTTAGAGCTGGCTGGTGGGTCTGCCTACCTTAAGGCTCTCCCTGCTACAGTCCACCTTACATTCAGCTATCAGAATGATCTTCCAAAGGGCAGATTTGACCAAGTCACCCTCTCTATTCAACAAACTCCAATGGCTCCCTATTAACTACAGAATCTAATATAAAACCCTCTGGCTTTTAATGTCCTTTGTAACCTGGTCTCTCCTTACCTTTCTAGTCTTCTTACACCTTACTGCTCTCAACATCCTCTGAAATCCAATGACATTGGTCTCTTGGCTGTTCCTCTCACGAGACACTGTTATCTCCCAACTCTTCATTTTCATTGGCTGTCCCCAATGCCTGGAATGCTCTCCTTCACCTTTGCCTCCTAGCTTCCCTAGTTTTCTTCAAGTCTCAGATAAATCTCACTTTTTAAAAGAAATCTTTTCCCTTGTTCTTAGTGCTAGTGCCTTTCCCTTTGAGATTTCCAATTTATCCTTTATAATCCAATTTATGTTTTTTGTACATTTTGTTCAGTAGTTTCAGTCATATATAACTCTTCATGACCCTATTTGGGATTTTCTTGACAAAGATACTGGAGTGCTTTTGCCATTTCCTTCTCCAGCTCATTTTTACAGATGAGGAAACTGAGGCAAACAGGGCTTAAGTAATTTGCCTGGAGTCACACAGCTAGTAAGTGTTTGAGGCCAGATTTGAACTCAGGTCCTCCTGACTCCAGGTCCAGTACTCTATCACTGCCACCTAGCTTCCCACTGTTATACATAGTTGTTTGCATAGTGTCTCCCCCTTTAGACTACAAGCTGTTTTTTGTTTTTGTTTTTTGCCATTCTTTGTATTACCAGTGCTTAGCTCAGTGCCTGGAACGTAGTAGGCAATTAATAAGTATTTGTTATTGTTGTTAACTTGGCACTGGTCAGAATATTTCAGTTGGTTGTTATCAGTTCATACTTATAACCTTGCTCCATAAACATAGTCTTGGAGTTCTCAGGGACAATCCATTTCAAAGCCAAAAACTTCAGCTTATGAACAGAGAAATGGGTCTCAATGTCACTCAAACCTCTGCTTAATAAATGCTTATTGGTTGGTTAATTTATTTGTACCTATGGGTTCAACTAGCATTACTCTTAATGATTCCCAAATCTATGAATTTGGGCTGTTGTCTCACTCCTGAACTCTTCTTCTACATCATCAGATGCCTGTTAGATATCTGTGTTTGCATGTCTCTTTGGCATTTTCAACTCACCATGTCCAAAATAGTCCATGTCACTTTCCCTCTAGACCTGTCCCTCCTCCAAACTTCCATCTAGGATAGGGTATTTCTACCCATCTAGTACCCAAGGTTTGCAACCTCAGAGTTATCTTTGATTGACCCTTCTACAACCCCATGTCTAATCACCTGCCATCTTTTATTAATTCCATCTTCATGCCATCTTTCATATCCATCTCCTCCTCTCTACTAACACAAGCACCACTATAGTTTAGGCCAGCATCACCACTCATCTTGACTTTTGCAATGATCTCCTAACTGCTCTTTCTTTTTCAAGAAGTTTCCTTCTCCAATCATCCTTGACATAAGTTACCAAAATAATTATCCTAAGTTATGGATCTGACCATATTATTCTTCTGCTCAAAATTTTTCAGTGGCTCCCAAATGACTCTAAGGATGAAATATAATTTCTTCAGCCTGGAATACCTGGCTTCAACCTACTTTTACAGACTTTCCCCCCCTCTATTTCTTCTTACACTATGTCCAGCCACATTGGAATACAAGTTGTTCCCCAAACTTGGCGTCCCATCTGCAGCCTCTGAGTATTTGTACAGGCTGACCTTCAGCAAACCTCTTTAAGCTTCTAAGTCATAAGATCATCGATTTAGAGCTGGAAGGGCCTTTGGAGGTCATCTAGTCCAAATCACTCTCTCATTTTACAAATGAGAAAACAGGGCCAAAGAGAAAAAAGGACTTGCCTACGGTCACACGGGAAAAAAAGAGGCTGAGCTGGAATTCAAATCCAGGTTCTCTGATTCCAAGACTAGTGTTCTTTCCACTACACCACAAGTTTCTCTCATGTAGTATTTCCAGCACTTTGTAATTCAAACCCTATTCA
Organism: Trichosurus vulpecula; assembly: GCF_011100635.1. Taxonomy (NCBI): domain Eukaryota; kingdom Metazoa; phylum Chordata; class Mammalia; order Diprotodontia; family Phalangeridae; genus Trichosurus; species Trichosurus vulpecula. The sequence goes on from NC_050575.1 coordinate 393,133,909, forward strand.
AACTGGGCCATCAGACTATCACACTCCCTTTCACAAACTGTCAGCTAGCCAATTTGGACAGCTAGCCATTCCCTGATCCCCTGCTTCTGCTCATTCCCACATTATTTCCTCATGTTTGGAATTCATTCCCTCTCTGCCTTTGGGCACCCTTAGCTTACTTCCTCAATACTCACTTCGGTGCTGCCTTCTAAGGGAAGCTTTTCTTTGTCTCTTAAGTTGTTAGTGAGTCTCAAATTACCATATATTTACTTATCTGTGTACATGTGAATTCTTTAAATAGAATGTAATTAGGGCAGGTGCCATCTTGTGTTTTTCATTTTGTATCCCCAGCACCTAGTGAAATAGACAATAAAGGCTGGCTTCAGAACTTTCTAGGTAAGTCTCTACTTTCCATCAGCAGCTCAGCTAGGTTTGGACTCCAAAGAATCATGGCCCTGGGCCAGATGCCCCTCACTTCCCCTCTCCTTTCCAGCTTCCTTTTTGTATTGTGCATTCCCCATGAGATTGTTGCTCAGTTGTGTCCGACTCTTCATGACTCTATTTGGTTTGTTGGGTTTTTTTTTTGTTTGTTTTTTTGGCAAAGACACTGGAGTGGTTTGCCTTTTCCTTCTCCAGCTCATTTTACAGACAAGGTACTGAGGCAAACAGGGTTAAGTGACTTGCCCTGGGTCACACAGCTAAGTGTCTGAGGCCAGATTTGAGCTCATGAAATGGATCATCCTGATTCCAAGCACAGAGCTCTATCAGCTGCACCACCAAGCTCCTGCCATGAGATTGCAAACTCCTTTAGGGCAAGGATTATCTTTTTCTTATTGGTACCCCAAGGCTTAGGACAGTGCCTGGCACATAGTAGGCGCTTAATAAAATGTTTACTGATTTTAATTGAATTGTTGAAGTAATGTGAATTTGTAGCAGATGCAGTTAGCTTAATGGTACAATCACCTTCAGCCGACTTCCACAGCATGGGGATAGGAGAAGAGAAGTTGGTGGAGAGAGTTCTTGAATTAAACTACCAAGCAGCCAAACTCTACTGCAGAGAGTACAACTATGATAGCCTGGCCACGTTGTTTGAATGCCAAATGTACGCTCGCCTAAAAGACTATTTTATGGAGAATTCACACAGGGCAAGCACTCACATGGTGGTCAGAAAAAGCAATACAAGGACACTCTCAAAGTCTCTCTGAAAAACTTTGGAATTGATTGTGTGACTTGGGAGACATTAGCACAGGACTGCTCAGCATGGCATGTCCACATCAGAGAAGGCGCTGTGCTCTAAGAGCAAAGCAGAATTGAAATGGCTCAAAAGAAATGCAAGATGTGCAAATTTAGAGAATCCACCCCAATGTTCACATGGACTATTTGTGACTGACCTGTGGTAGAGCCTTCCCAGCTCATTTTGGTCCCATCAACCACAATCAGACACACTGTACGTTGACCCCAAGATTGTAATGTCATTTTGGTCCTCTTGAATTATGAAGGACAAAAATAATTATGTTCCAGGTACTGTGCTAAGAGCTGGGATTACAAAGAAGGGCACGAACAGGCCCTACCTTCAAGGAGATCACATTCTAAATGAAAAGGAAAGCATAAAAATAACTAGGTACAAATAAGATGTAGATAGAGTAGACAGAAGGTAATCTCAGAGACTTGCGTGAACAACAGTGAAATCAGCAGACCAGGACAACTTGTACATTAATGGCATCATTGTAACTAAAAAAACACAACTTTGAAACATTTAAGAACTCTCATCAATGTAATAACTAACTAACCAAGATTCCAGAGGACAAAGGATGAGGCAAACTACTCCCCTCCTGACGGAGAACTGATGGATTGAAGACGCATTTTGGGACAGCGGGAGGAAGAGGCAACTAGGTGGCGCCATAGTGCATAGAGCACCAGGCCAGGAATCAGGAAGACTCAACTTCCAGAGTTCAAATCTGGTTTTCTTTTCTCTTTTCAAATATTTTAACATTTTTATTTAAAGTTTTGAGTTCCAGATTCTAACCTTCCCTCTCTTTCTCCCTCACTGAGACGGTAAGCAATCAGATATAGATTATACATGTGCAATTATGTAAAACATTTCCATATTAGTTACTTTGTACAAGAAGACTAGAATAAAAGAAAAAAATGAAAGAAAGTAAAAAATAGCATGTTTCAGCCTGTATTCAAACAATATCAGTGACTAGCATGCTTCATCATTAGTCCTTTGGGATTGCGTTAGATCATTGTATTGCTAAGAATACCTAAGTCATTCACAGTTCTTCACTGAACAATATTGCTGTTACTGTGGACAATGTCCTGGTTCTGTTCACTTCACTGTGCATCAGTTCGTATATGTCTTTCTAAGTTTTTCTGAAATCATCCTGCCTGTCATTTCTTATAACACAATAATATTCCATTACAATCATATATTGCAGTTTGTTTAGCCATTCTCCAGTTGATGGGCATCCCCTCAATTTCCAATTCTTTGCCACCACAAAAAGAGCTGCTATAAATATTTTTTAACATGTAGGTCCTTTTCCCTTTTTAATGCTCTCTTTGAGATGTAGACCTAGTAGTGATATTGCTGGATCAAAGGGTATACACAGTTTGATTGCCTTTTGGGCTGAGTTCCAAATTGCTCTCCAGAATGGCTGGATCAGTTCACAACTCCATGAATACTGTCCCAGTTTTCCCACATCTCCTCCAGAATCCAACATTTTCCTTTTTTGTCATCTTAGCCACTCTGATAGGTGTGAGATAGTACCTTAGAGTTGTTTCAATTTGCATTCCTCTAATCAATAGTGATTTAGAGCATTTTTTTCATATGACTTTAGATAGCTTTGATTTCTTTGTCTGAAAACTACCCGTTCATATCCTTTGACTATTTCTCAATTGGGGAATAAATTTGACTCAGTTTTTATATTTATATTTGAGAAATGAGGCCATTATCACAGGTACTTGTTGCAAAAAAAATTTCCCCAGTTTTCTGCTTTCCTTATAATTTTGGCTACATTAGTTTCATTTGTGCAAAAGCTTTAAAATATCATATAATCGAAATTATCTATTTTACATTTTGTAATGTTCTCTATATCTTCTTTGGACCTAAAATCTTCCCTTATCCATAAATCTGACAGATAAGCTATTCCATTTTCTCTTAAAATGCTTATGGTATCACCCTTTGTGAGTAAATCATGTACCCATTTTGACCATATCTTGGTATATAGTATGAGATGCTGGTGTATACCTAGTTTCTGCCATACTGTTTTCCAGTTTTCCAGCAGTTTTTGTCAAATAATGAATTTTTATTCCAAAAGCTCAGATCTTTGGGTTTATCATATGCTATCTATAATGTAATTTGTGCCTAATCTATTCCACTGATCCACCACTCTATTTCTTAGCCAGTACCAGATTGTTTTGATAATTACCGCTTCATAATACAGTTTGAGATCTGGTATGGCTAGACTACCTTCTTTCACATTTATTTTCATTGATTTCCTTGATATCCTTGAGCTTTTGTTCTTCCAGATGAATTTTGTTATTATTTTTTCTAGCTTTATAAAATAATTTTGATCATTTGATTGATATGGTACTGAATAAATAAATTTAGGTAGAACTGTCATTTTTATCATATTGGCTCAGCTTACCCAAGAGCAATTGATATTTTTCCAATTGCTTAGACCAGAGTTCAAATCTGACTTCAGACCCTTACTTAGCTGTGTGAACCTGGGCAAGTCGCTTAACCCTGTTTGCCTCAGTTTCCTTATCTGTAAAATGAACTGGAGAAGGAAATGGCAAACCACTCCAGTATCTTTGCCAAGAAAACCCTAAAAGGGGTCACCAAGAGTTGGACAAGGTTGAACAACAGCAATCGATAAACATTTACTGTGTGCCAGGCACTCTACTAAGCTTTGGGGATAAAAATAGGAAAAAGAAATTCTGTACACAGCAGGAAATTACAATGTAACTTGGGAAGACAACAAAGGCAACTGAAAAGGAGTGGAGAGGGGAAGACTGTGAAAGGGATACAAAGGAGTACAGCCCGGTAGGAAAAGAAGACTTGGCTTGCCTGGTACCCCTTAATCGGAGGTTTTGGGAGGAGCTCTTTGCTTTGTCTTCCAATCAGAACTGAGGAAGTGTGAGTACCAAGGCTAAAGAGATCTTACAGGATGATGAGGTTCCTGGGGTCATGGTAAAGTAAGTACAGAGGGAGTGTGGGAGTAATCCAGAGTAGCCAGTTGGGAAATGGGTCAGCACATCCATGCTAACATGCTAGGTGGATAGAGAGGTGTAAGTCAATGAGATGGATTGAATGCTGGACTTGGAGTCAAAAAGACCCAAGTTCAAATCCTGCCTTAGATACTTACTAGGGGTGGGACCCTGGGCAAGTCCTGTGACCTCACAAACCTTCGCTTTCTTAATCTGTAAATAATAGCATCTGCCTTACAGGGTTATTACGTGGATATATGTAAAGCATTTTGCAAACATTAAGGACATATATGAATGCTAGGTCTCATAACTAAAGCAGCTTCCATCTTCCTCTTGGTCATGCTGCCTGGCAACAGCAGGTACCTGGAAAATTCTGCCCTTCATCTTCCTTTGTTAACTTAGTCTAATTTCCGACCACCTATTATAGGCATTCTTTTATTGAATAGTCAAGAAGCATTTCTGATCATGACTCCTGAGAACTGATGAGGAATAATGCTACCTAGCAATGCTACTCACCCCGATAGAAGGATGCAACCAAGGTGCATCTTAAGATATACATTTTTGGACATGGCCACTGGGAAAAGGTGTTTTGGTTGACCACACAATTTCATTTCTCCTTCTTTCTTTTCTCAATTCCCCTGTCCCCACTGACGTGGGAGATGTAGAAAATAAACGCTTGTTAATTGAAACCTTCTCCATGGGTGATCTTTCCTGTCTCCCCCCACCCCAGAGGAAAGGTGCTCCTGACCCCTCCCCCCACCTTCCCAAAGTGGAGTATATGGATAACTCCCCTCAGAGGCCCCAACCACCAGTATGCTGAGTGCTTTCAGAAGTGGTACTGTCTTACAAATAGTCTTGTGCCTGTTTTTGTATCCTCAGAACTTATCAGAGTCCCTGGAACATTGTGGTTTAGTCATTTTCAGTTGTGTCAGAGTCTTTCTGACACCCTTTGCGGAATTTTCTTGGCAAAGCTACTGAAGTGGTTTGTCATTTTCTTCTCTAGCTTATTTTACAGCTGAGGAAACTGAGGCAAACAGGGTTAAGTGACTTGCCAAGGGTCACACAGTAAATGTCTGAGGCCACACTTGAACTCAGGTCTTCCTGACTCCGGGCACTGCGTCATCTAGCTGCCCCAATACAGAATAGATAATAGATGATAATTGAATTGAGTTTGTAACCCCAGCTTACAGTATTTTGCAAACTGTAAGCGTTTAATAAATGATTTTTCATGCATTCATTCTAGAATTTTCTCCAAGAAAATAAAACGCCTATTTTGTGGCCTGAAACTGAGGATAGACCCAAAAACATAACAAAAAGCCAAAGACAGACCCTGCCCACAGGGAGCTTACACTCTAAAGGAGATTACATCTCCTATTCTAGAAAGTTAACACAAAATAAATACAAAGAAATTTCAGGCCGCCAGGCGGGAAAGCAGCCGGCTCCTCACAAGCCTCGCACTGCCACGACACAGGCTGCCACGCGTGCCGCGCTCCCCTGGTCACGCGCACCGCCCCCATCCCCGGGCCTCCGCTTTCCGCCCCGCCCAACTCCTGGCGCCCGCGCGCTCTCGGCTTCGCCTGCCCACACCTGTGTGGGTCGGCATCGCCTCTTCCGGGTCAGGTGACCAACGATGGCCACATGACCCGGCCCGAGTTCCAGCGGTCGAAGGCGGAAGTAGAAGAGGAGTTCGGTGCCGCTGCTTGGCCTGCTGCAGGTAGGGGTCTCGTGTCCCAGCCCGGCGGCCGGGCAGGCGGGCCCTGGGAGGGTCGGGCAGCCCGGGCCGGGCCGGGCCGAGGCTGACTGCCGGCTTTTGAGGCGGGGGGAGGTGGCTTCCTGTGGGAGGGGCCTGGGACGGTGGTTCCGGCCTCTGAGGAGGGGTTGTCCATACACCCACTTTGGGAGGCTCGGGGGGAGGGGAAGGGAGGGGGCGGGAGCGTCCTCCCAGCGGAGAGCCGGGGGCAGGGCATGACCCGGTCCTGGTGACCTCTGGCGATCGGGTCGTCAAGTAGCATCTATCCAGCGCTTACTGTGTGCCGGGATACCCGGAAAGGCAAAAACCAAACAGTCCCCACGCTCGAGGAGCCCAGAGTGTGAGAAGCCTGGGGCGAAGGTGGTGGGGAGACCCGGGCATGGAGGGAAGCCCTGCCGGGGGGACGGGCGCCCTTCTTCCACCTACTTGGGCTTCTGTCGCCCTCCCCTCCCCCACCTCCCTTTCCCCTTTGCAAGAGTTAACTTCGTCTTGTTAATCTTTCAGTGTTTCTTTCATCCGACTCCCTAGTTTTGCTGGTGTGGTTTTTCCACTGCTGCGGGAGTCTCTGATCTCTTCAGATCATCTTTCTTTGTAGCCTTCTTTAGCCCAACTCACACTCAAAGCTTCAAAAAAAAAAATTTAAATTAGAAGAAGAGGGATGTGCCTTGTTCTGGCATTGAACCGGCCCTTATTTCTCCGGTGATGACTTTGCCTAGTACTTGGGTCGTCACAACTTTAAAAGGCTGAAGTCCTATGTTCTGCTCTATTTTTTCTTGTGTTTGATCTAAATTATTCGGTTTCCTTAACCAGGTGATGGCGCAGTCTGGTCCTGCTTATCTTGATAAACAAATAGGTAGGGTTGACCTAGAGAGAGACCTTTGTTAATGTTTGCAATGACTGTGACTCAGAATCATAGTTTTTCCTTATCCCATCATGCAGCTTGCTTTATATAGAGACTAATCCACAGTCTCAGCAGTAGTTCTATTTTAAAACTCCTTCTACTGTCCCCCAGAAGTTTGGACATTAATTATGAAGCCCAAGGGAAAGGCAGTTTTGAAAATAAAATAAGCGTCAATGTTTTTTTTAAACCAAAATTATTAAAGATTTCAGGGAGGAAAGGGTCCAGATTGTAACTCTTCTCTGCCTCAATAAATGGTATTTATGAGTTTCAGTAGCCAAAAACATTCATTACTTGGTGACTTTAGCTTTAGTGATGAGGCTCTACAAACATTAATTAGATTGGGCCTTGGATGACAGATGTACGGTCTGTTGAAGTAGCTGTATATAAAGTCTTCCAGGTAGGTGAGGCTTGTAAGAGGACATTTTCTGCTCACCTAGCCTTCAACGAATGAAAAGTCATGTGTTAAGCGCTGTTTTATGTGTCAAGCATTGGCTGAGCGCTAGGGATACAAATGCAAAGGTAATGACAGCCGCTGTCCTTAAGAAGTTTCTCTTCTAAGGGAGGAAACAGTACTCCTGGGGGAGTAGTGGCTAGGTAAGGGGCTTTGGTCCAGAAAGTTACAGGTGATTCAACCCCAAGATCTCAAGGTCACTTGTCTGCCCCAGATTAAACATGAGAGTAGGTTTTAGAGCAGGAGAGGACCTTGAAGATCGTCTCTAGTCCAGCCACTTCCTTTTACAGATGAGCAAAGGAGGCCCAGAGAGGGGAAAAGATTTGTCCAAGGTCACATAGCTAGTAGGCTACTGAGCAAAGCTTTGTACTGAGGTGCTCTGCTGCCAAATTTCTGGTTTTGTCCACTTTATAATGCGCAGCTTCGTGGAAGATTACAAGCATTAAAAAGGAACTAAAATCCTACAAAATGCACATAATGTTTTTGTAATATTTTTGGGTTGGAAAATTGTTGCTTCAATTCCCTTTATGGAAGAAAAACTCAGTGCTTTGCATCTGTTTATCAGAGTCAATTTAGTAATTACCTCCAAGAGGCCTTTGTACTACTGTTTACTTTCATACCTTTATGTTTTTTCTCAAATCATATGGGTCCCTACTCCAGCTTGCTTTCTGTTTAGGACAAAACCGGGTGTCTCAGACAGTAGATATCTCTTTATAAATAAGGGACAGAGATAAAGTCATGTTCCCAGCTCTTCCTCAGTGCCGTTTTGTGTCCTCTATGTGGCTGTTTCACTTTTAGTTGAAATGCCTATTTAAAACTATCTACTTTACCTCAGTTGTGTGGCTTTGTTACCAAAATTTGAAAACATGAAATTGCCATTTTGAAATCTGTCACTGAGAGAAGATTCATGCTGGGCCTAGGGATAGTTGTTGGTAAATAGTAGAAATAGCTATAATGCTTTCAGAGATGAGAGTCTCATTTAATTCTCAAAACACCCTGTGGTATAGGCAGGGCAGTTGGCATTCCCATTTTTAGGAGAGTAAACCTAGAATTAGAGTGACTTGCCCAGGGACCTTTGGCAAATGACAGTGAAATTGAGAATCCAGCTCTTTTATTGTTCACTCCTTTGCCCCAAATGTGGTTAGACAAAGTTATCTATTTTCAGGCGCCATTTCTAAGTTATTACTCCATTATTACCAAAGAAAGGGACAGAAATTGGGAGGGCGGGAAGCTTTAGCTATCATTAGTGGCTCTTTGTTTCCTAGAGGAAACACTGTCCTCCTTAAAGGGTCTGTTCTGCCAGATGTTAGATTTTCAAGCAAAAAACTTTACCCTGTAGTACATCAAGTTGTTTAATTTCCACTTGAAGTTTATTAAAAGTTAGTTTAATACCTCTGGAAACGTTATATCCCAGCATGTTGCCTTTGATGGTGGGGGTGGGGGATAAGCATTTATGTAGATAGCACTTACTATCTGCCAAGCACTAGGCTAAGTCCTTTACAAATTTTCTCTCACTTAATCTTCACAGCAACCCTGAGAGGTAGGTGCTGTGATTATCCTGGAGATAGGAAAACTGAGGCAGACAGAGGTTATGTGATTCACCCAGGGTCACACGGCTGAGAACTATGTGAGGTTGGCTTTGAACTTAAGGTTTCCTGATTTTTCACACCCAGTGCCTGGTCCAGTGGTCTTTTACACACGCAGTAGGTGCGTTTTAAATAGTTGTTGAATTCAATGGGATCGATCTTAGTTGGATTTGGTCTTTGTTAAGATAGTTGTTAAGACATTTGGAAGTTTCTCCTGATAGGAGTTTCTCTTGAAAAGTCTGGAGTTGTTTTGATGGGAAGGCCGTCTCTCCCTGTGTGCCTTCTAGCCTACATAGTGGCTTCTGGGCTTTGGGGCATCAGGAAGAGTGGGTGTCAGGAGGGTGGGAGTTCTTTCCTGTTTGTAGGAGTAGTGTTACTTATGAACACAATCATAGGAAGTGATAGATAAAGTTGTTTTCAAGGATCTGTGGGGTAGGTTCGGTTATGTTTTGTTTTTTTCTACACAGACTCTGGAATTTCTTTGAGGCTCAGGAAAATGGAAAATCTGCTGATAGAATTGAAAGCTGGCTAACCTCCCTATCCTATGCATTTGCATTGGCTGTCCCCCATGCCTGGAATGCTGTCCCTGCTCACCTCCACCTTCTGGCTTCTCTGACTTCCTTCAAGACTCAGCTCAAAGCCCATCTTTTGTGAGAAGCCTTTCCCAGCCTCCTCCCTTCCTCCTGTACCTCCTGTGTCCCCTCCTTCCCTCTGAGATTGCCTTCCACTTATTTACACCATTACACTGTATATATGTATATATCGTACACACACAACTATTTTCATATCATATCTTCCATTAGTAGCTAAACTCCTTGAGGGCAGGATTGTCTGACACATTGTAAGTATTTTTTATACATACGTATGTATGTGTGTGTGTGTGTATGTGTATGTGTGTGTACACACACACATACACATACTTGCTAACTTCTCAGGGATATGAAGGGGGAAAGGGGAATGAATTAAGCCTTTATGTAGCACCTACTGTATTCCAGGCACTGTGCCAAGCTTTACAAATATCTCATTTAATCCTCACAACAACTCTATGAGGTAGGCACTGTTATCCCCATTTTACAGTTAGGAAAACTGAAGCAGACAGAGGTTAAGTGACATGCCCAGGTTCACACAGCTAGTAAATGCCTGAGGCTGGATTTGAATCCAGGCCTTCCTGACTCCAGGCCCAGTGCTCTATCCATTATGCCACCTTGATACCCTTTATATGACGTCTTTTCTCCCCATTTTAGTCCCCTGGAGACTTTGAAAAAAGTCAGGTTCTATTTATTTGATTTTTAGTATTTTAGTATTTTTAGTGCTGGTGTCATAGAATTCCAGAGCAGAAGGGACCTTAGCAGCCATTTGGGGTAGTGGTTCAGAAACTGAGTTCCATGAGTTTGTTTTTAAAAATATTTTGATAACTCTTTTCATGTAAATAGTATCCTTTGCAATCCTGTAATGACTTTTCTTTTATGCATTTAAAAGCACCATTCTGAGAAGGGCTCCATCAGCTTTCCTGGTCACTGCTTGAGGGGTCCTTGACACCAAAAAGGCTTAAAAGCCCCTGCCCTCATCCTGCTTCCTCTTTTGACAGCTGAGAAAACTTCAGCCCCCCAAAGTTGTTGAATGACCCGCTCAGGATGACATGGGCAGGGAGGTCTTGGCAGAGCCTCCTGGACTTCTTGTGCTCCATTACAGTCAACACAGCTGGTGAGGAGAAGGCCAGAGACTGCAATGGGAAGTCCGTGGAGAGCAGGAGAGGGAGAAGGGGAGAAAGTGAGAGGATTGGGGATGAAGCCTTTCTTTTCCATCACCTTCTCCAGTGGGCTTGCTTCTGGTTAGAAAAAAGTAAGGCAAGAATGCCTCTTCCCACAGCTGGGTCTATTCAAAAGAAAATCTTGTTGTTTGATGGTCAAGTGTCCTCTCTGTTCTTCCTGCATGATCCCCTGGAGATTTCCCTTCGTCATGAAGTCAAGATTGAGTGGTCTCCAGTCAAAACTAGAAGATAAATTCCCAGATTCTTAAGATTCCAGTAGTATGAAAGGTAGAAAATGTCAGGGTGGGACTTTGGACACTTAGAAGACAAGGTATAGTGATTTAATCTGAAGAGTCTTACCTGACATGGATGTCAGGATGGATGTCAAGCTAGATGTAGCGAGAGATCTCATCTGGTGGGACTATAATTGGGTGCTTCTGCTCTCTATAAAAATCTATTTTGGTTTTGGTGGTTGTGGTGGTGGTTGTTTGAGATGCACAAAGCCCTGTTCTTGGAATTTGCTTCTAAGGACCAGGGTTTATCTCCTGGCTCTTCAGGTTACTTACTACCTGCGTAGCCAAGGGCAAGGCATTTCTGCATTCTGGGCCTCAGTTTCTTCATTTGTAAAATGTCCTTCATTTCAGACTAGATGCTGTCTTAGGAGTCGTGAAGTCCCGTCCTAAATCAAAACCTTTTGATGTCTTCAGCCTTGGGCTGAAAGAAGATGGGAAGTCAGAGCAGCTTGCTTTAAGTGCACTATTGTGATGGTATTGTGGAGTTGTTTCCAGTCACGTCTGACTCTTCTTGACCCCATTTGGGTTTTCTTGTCAAAGATACTAGAGTGGTTTGCCATTTCCTGCTTCTGCTCATTTGACAGATGAGGAACTGAGGCAAACGGGGTTAAGTGACTAGCTCAGAGTCATTAAGTAAGTGTCTGAGGTTGGATTTGAACTCAGGTCCTCCTGACTCCAGTGCCAGTGCTCTGTCTACTGCTCCAGCTAGCTGCCATACGGAAAAGAACAATAGAGTGCCGAAGTTAACTCAAAGCAGCAATCAGGGTCAGTCTTGAGCGTGAGCATCTTTGTTTCTCAGAAGTCAAATCCAAGAGTGCAGGTGGGCGGCTGCCTCGGCCACACTTCTCCGCCTTTTCCAGCTCTTCTGGCTCATGTGCGCTGGCTACTCAAGTTCCTCCTTTGTTTTCTCTCTGAAGTTTTTTTCTCTCTTACTTTGTGGCCACAGTTGCTTTAAAGTAATTCAGGTTAAAGGGATCCTGCTCAGTCTTTTTGCTCACATTCTGAAATGGGAGGCTTGCAAACCTTGGACCAGCAGGTGGGGCTAGTGAAGTGCAGAAATCTTTTTGGGATGCTGGGGTGAGCCTGGGCACAGATGCTGAATCTTAACTTTTTGTTTCATTTTGTTTAAAGATTAAGATGATGTTGATGCTGTTGGAGGCCGTAACAAGGGGGAGGGGGCAGGAGCTCCCAGAGGTACTGACAGTCTCAGTACCTGACAGTTTAACAGGCCAGAAACGTCTTTTCTCCGTGTCTTTTCTCCGTGCTGGTGGAAGTAGCAGCAACAAGAACAGTAATAACAGCTGACAGTTGTGTTGTGCTTTAAGGGTTACAAAGTGAGGGAGCTCCTTGAGGACAGGGACTGCTTGAGCCTTTCTTTGTATCCCCATCACCTAGCACAGAGCCAGGCTCATGGGTGGCATTTCAAAATGTTATCTCATTAAATCCTCCCACCCATCCTGTGAGGTTGGTGTTATATTGTTATCCTCCTCTTACTGAGGCTAGTTTAGGTTAACTGACTTACTGAGGATCTCATGGCTAGCGTGTGAGGCATGATCTGAACCCAGGGCTTCTCGAATCTGAAATGCAGCCTTCTGTCCACTCTGCCATTCTGTCTTAGTCCTATGATAGCATTAAGCAGTGTCTGGAGCAGGTCCAAGGTGAAGGCAGAGGAAAAGGGGGGGAAATGAGGAGCAGAAAGGGAGTTGGAAAGGGGACGAGGGGGGGAGGGAACAGGGAGAAGGGAGAGTTAAGTACCTGTGCTGGTGAGCCCTGGCACTGGAGTCTAACGAATGGTTGCTTTAGATACTACTGAGTGGCCCCATCACTGGGTGCTCTCTGCTTTCTGCTTGGCTTCCAGCTAATCTTTTATCCATTATTTCACATATCTGTCATACACACACACACACACACACACACACTCACACACACACATATCTTTGTATCTTTGGTGATACAGACACAAAGTAAAAGGCAGTAAAACGGAATGTGGGACAGCTTGGTGTCCTGGAGAGAGCGCCAGGCTTACCTGGTAACGTTAGCCGTGGGGTTACCTCCTGGCACAGACACTTAATAGCTGTGTGACCCCAAGCAAGCTGCTCAACTCCTGGGCCTCACTTTCAAAAAAAAAGTATATACACACACTCATGTTTGTATGTATCTGTACACGTATGTGTGTAAGTGTATACACATGCACAGGTATATATGTATACACATATATATACACACACACGGGTATATATGTGTATACACACATATGGTTAAGAACATTTACACTATCTACCTCCTAGGGTCGTTATGAGGAAAGGTTTGTAACCTATAATTAAAAAATACTATATGAATGCGAGCTGTTAATATCATTAATAACAATAATTAGTAATAAATAGCTGTTGGTGCAGTAGACAGAGAGCACTGGGCTTGGCTTTAGGAGGACCCGAGTTTAAATGTGGCCGCAGACATCTAGTAGCTGTGTGACCCTGGGCAAGTCACTTAATGTGTCTTAGTCTCAGTTTCCTCATTTGTAAAATAGGGGTATTACCAGTGTCTACCTCCCAGGGATGTTGTAAGGGTCAAATGAGATAATATTCGTAAAACACTTAGCATAGTGCTTGGCACTTAAAAGCCATTACATTATTGCTTATTCCCTTCCCCCTCCATTATTAATGACCACAGATGACGATGATGACTCTTACTTTTGGAATGTTTGAGAATCTAGCCATTTAAAAATAAACACTATGAAAAATAAACCTTTAAAAATCACAATACCCTTTAATAGTCCTGTTTCTGTATAGTTAAGAATGCTAAGCAAGAAGCAATAAACCCAGCAAGTCAGTTACTTACTGTCATCCTGGAGGAACTGAGTTTGTGGGATTCATCTATTAAGAAAAATAATCGTGTTGCCTTGGTGTTTAGATAGATATGGGAGCCCTTTTGAAGTTGATCTACTAGAGATGTTTCCCTGATACTTGGAAGGCTTCTAATTTCAGTTACACAGAACCAGTAGAACCATCCCTTTCCTGAAACAGTAGCCTTTAGTTTTGGGTCAACGTAGATAGTCATTTCCTATTAAAATCCAGCAGAGACATCCTTTAGGCTGAGTTGAATAATAGCTGTGTGACCCCAAGTAAGCTGCTCAACTCCTGGCCCTCACTTTCAAAAAAAATACACACACACACACACATTCGTATGTATCTGTACACATATGTGCATAAATATATACACATACACATACATGGGTAATATATGTATACACATATGTATATACACATACACACATACACGACTTCCTGTGGGAAAAACGTCAGTTCTAGAGGAAGTTATGTGTTGTTGTCTTAGACCTCTGACCAAGTTTTTCTTCTGAGGTCAGTATCATGGTTGGAGTGATCTCAGTATGTTTTATAAGTGGTTTTTTTGTATTTTGGAAGATACATAATTTAATTAATAAGAGCACTTCCTTTGTCCGTGTTGACCTCAATCTCTCTCCTCCTGCCCCTCATCCCCACACCTTGGTGGCTAGTCTTCCTGAATTGCTGTGGTAAGGAAAAAAATCTTCTGGTTATGGGCTTCTTAGAACTTAGCTTGGACCCACAGTCCATTGGTAGGGCCGTGCTCAAAGGCTTTCTAGGTGGCAGGCCCTGCCCAAGCTTGCATTCTGTTGGTGTGGCCTTTGAAGATTTAGGGCCCTCTCCCTGTCGGGTCTTTAGCAGAACCAGTGTTTCATAAATGGTTAGAGCAATTCCATTTTTTCCATTAAACATCTTTCATTCTGGACATAGTTTTACCTGGTTTGGGAAAAAACACGATATTCCTTGTGAATCCAAGATGGTGATGGACTCTTTCCCAATTACAGACTTGTCTCCAGTTTAGGGCTCGCAAGGTGCTTTTGTGTGTTGAGCTCTGAAATATTTCTGAGTTTTATTTCCCTGTCCTGACCCCTCCCCCTCTAATCCAAAAGAGAATTCTTGGGACAGGACAATTTCATAGGATTGGGTTAGCATTTGTTTTTTTGGGAGGTCTGAACAAACTCTTTCATCGAACTTTCTGCAGCTCGCCTCAGCGGGTAGTGAGTTCTCTATCCCTAGAGCTATTCAAGGGAAGGCTGGATAACCAATTGCTAGGGATGTTTATTGTAAAAGGTGATTCTTGCTTCGTTATAGGCTAGAGGACCTCCCAAGTTCTCCCTTCCACTTGGAGCTCCTGTAGATTTTCTGAGTTACAGGGGAGCTTCTTTTTTTCCAAAAATGATAACTAATAACACCATCATGTTTATCTATTTTAAGATTGACAGAGAACTTCCATAGTAGTTTGTTTTTGCATGTGTAGAACCAGCATGATTACATTTTAAAAGCTTTTTTTTTTCTCTCTCAGCTTGGATTAATGCAAAAGAGATTACTCCCTGGTAATTTGAAAGGGCCAGCTATTGGGTTGTTATCAAGGAGCAGACTGAGGAGAAAATATCCACAATGGGAAAGTCACTTGTGTAGGTGGGCCACACCCTCCAGGTTCTGCCATTGTTCCTAGTATGGGGCATAGTCTTGTTATGGGGGGCAGCTACTTTGCCTCAGTGCCAACAGTGTGAATTTTGTAGGAGTCATGTGCCTTCCCATCCCATATTCATTTGTAATGTGTATCCCAAGCAGAGAAATCTAAGTCAAAGAGTTGGTGGGGACATGTTTATACCACTGTAGGTCCCTTCCTTTTTTCTGACCTCTCTGATGCTAGGCTGTGGCCTCACTTCCTCATACTGGCCCAAAACTGGAAAAGGGTCATAAACAACACCACCTAATGAGCCTGGACAGGCCTGCAGTGGCAGAATTAACATTTTGGAAGAAGAACATTTGCCTGTTATCTATTCTAAAGACATGTCTTTGTAATCCAAAGCTTAAAAGAACACATGCAAACTTGGTGCTTCAGTAGTCAGTCAGCAAGCATTTATTAAGTACAAATGCTGGGGATAGAAAGAAGGGCAAAAATAGAGTCCCATTCTAATTGGGGAGCCAACATGCTGATAACTGTGGACATACAAGACACAGTGTTACACATGGTCATCTCCGAGGATGGAGCTAGCAGTTTGGGGGACTGGGAAGGGTCTGTTGTGGGTGGTTGAGTTGAGTCTTGAAGGAAGCTAGGAAGGAGGAGGGGGAGTATTCTAGGAATGACAGCTAGCCAGTCAGTCAGCAAGCAATTGTTAAATACCACCTGTGCATCAGGCACTATGCTAAGTACTGTCAGTACAAAGAAAGTCAAAAATAAGTCCCTGCCTTCAAGGAGCTCACATGATGGAGGGGACAACATGCGGATAACTATACACATAGAAGATTAATACGGTGTAAATGGAGGATTATCTCAGAGGAAAAGTCCTGGCAGTGGAGAAAGGAAGAGAATTGCACACTTGCCCCCTTGTGTCCTCTGACATTGCCAACCACCCTGGTGCAGCATACTAAGTCTGAGCTATTACAGTGGCCTCCTGGTTGGTCTCCTTGTCACAAGTCGCTCCTCACTCCAGTCACCTGTCAAAGTGAGGTCTGACCAATCTAAGCTAGTCATATCCCCCTACTCAGTAGGCCCCAGTGGCTCCCTATCACCTCCGGGATCAAATTTTAAATTCTCTGTTTGTTCTTCGTTCTCAAAACTCTTTATAGCCAGCCCCCTCCCTACTCCCCTTTACTTTTCCTGTCTTCTTATACCTTACTCACACTCCTACCTCCATCCCAACCCAGTGACACCAGCTTCCTTGTCGTTTCTCAAACAAAGCACCCCATATCTTGCAATTCTGGACGTTTTCACTGTCTGCCCCCCATGCCTGGAATGCTCTCTTTCCTCACATCCACCTCCTGGCTTCCTGGCTTCTTTTATATCCCAGCTAAAACCCTGCCTTCTACAGGAAGCCTTTCCCAATCTCGCTTAATTCTGATGCCTTCCCTCTGTTGATTATTTCCAATTTATCTTCTAAGTAACTTGTTTGTACATAGCCATTTGCATGTTTTCTCCTTCATTTGACTGGGAAAGCAGGGACCTACATTTTGCCTTCCTTTGCATCCTCAGTGCTTCATATAGTGTCTGGCACGTAGTAGGCGCTTATTTTTTTATATTATTTTTTTCCCCAGTTACATGAGTAGGTGCTTATTAAATGTTTCTTGAATGAGCTGAGTCTTGAGGGAAGCTGTGGAAGCCAGGAAGCCAAGGTAAGGAGGGGGAGCTGGTAGGAGTGAATGGAGTTAGGAGAGAGAGTGTCATATTCAAGGAACAGTAAGAAGGACAGGCTGGATTTTTTTAATATATTCAGGGGAATAAAATATAAGAAAGCTGGAAGGATAGGAAGGGGCCAGGATGAGCCTAGAAGTACTAGAGAGCTGGTGGAGTTTGTTGAGGGAGGGGACGATCAGACCTCTGCTTTAGGAAAATCACTTTGGCAGCTGAGTGAAGGAGAAATTGGAGTGTGCAGAGACTTGAGGCAGGGAGACCAACCAGCAGGCTAGAGCAGTAGGTCAAGGGAGGAGTGATGAGGGCCATATGGCCGGAGAGAAGGGGACAGATAGGAAAGATCTCAGAAAGATTTGACAATAGGTGGGGTAGGTAAGTTGAGTGAGAGGGAGGAGTTGTGGTTGATGCTGAGGTTGCCAGCCTGGGTGACTGGGAGGATGGTGGTGTCCTTGGTAGTAACAGGGAAGCTGGGAAGAAGGGAGGTTTGGGGCGGGGGGGGGGGGTGGCGGAGATAACGAGTTCTGTTTTGGACACGTTGAGTTTGAATTGCCTACAGGACATCCAATTCGAGATGTCTTGGAGGAAGTTAGAGACGCATGTCTGTGGCTCAGTAGAGAGACTAGGGCTGGTTATATAGTGCGCAGCAGTGAGCATTGGACTCAAGGGGGCTGATGAGATTGCCAGGTGAGATAGCCTCATGGAAGATGAGAAGAGGGCCCAGGACAAAGCCTTGTGGGACACAGACAGTTAGTGTCCATGATGCTGCATGTAGGAGGCTTGAGAGGGAATGAAGAGATCTGGAATAACCTCCACGAGGAGTGGGAAAGTGAACTCAGAGATGGCATTTATCAAGGTTGCCTCACCCAGAGCCCCCTGGGACGCCTCCTTATGGTGCAAGGGTGAGTCTTTGAAGTAGAACATAAGCTCTAGCCATTCCTACCAAGCTGGAAGGGTTGGGTTTATGGAGTGAGGGTGGGCCTAAATGTCTGTTGTTCAAGGACCAGTCTAATGAAATGTGTAGAAGTATTGGCTGCTGGGTGATGCAGTGGACAAGAGAGCCAGGCCTGGAGTCAGGAAGACCCAAGTTCAAATTTGGCTTCAGACACTTAGTGGCTGTGTGGCCCTGGGCAAGTCACTTAACTTCTGCTTGCCTCAGTTTCCTCACCTGTAAAATGGAGGTGATAATAGCACTCTTCTCTCAGGGCTATCGCGAGGACCAAGTGAGATAATAGTTGTAAAGTGCTCAGCACAGTTCCTGGCACATAGTAAGCACCACATAAATGTTAGCTGTCATTATCATCAGTCTCTTTAGTCACATCATATTATGAAAACACTCATTTACCAAAGCAGGCCGGAGCTGGCGCTGGTGGGAGTATTCTCCAACCCCATAGACTCACAGACCCTCAGAGTGTTGAACCCACTGATAAAGGGCAGGATTTTGTCTCCTCTTAATGTCATTCTTCCTAGTTATTATCAATCTCATTGGTTGTCTTTTTGGACCAGAGGAGTCAATCAATTCTGAGTTGTCATGGAAAGAGACTTGGAAAAAGGAGCGGGCCTGGCGACTGGGGAGCCGGCCGAGGTGGGAGGGAGATCTAGGGCCCAGGCAGGCCTGCCTGTGGTCACATGTCCTTGTGACCTTGGGCAAGTTACTTAATCTCTGAGCTCTCAAAGACTAAAAGTTATAAGCCATGTGCCAGGCTGCCTTGGTAGAGGAAGGTTACTCGGGGGTGGGGTTTTCATTATACCAATGAAATCATAAGACTTGTCCCTAAAAAAGGAATTGGAGTCAAGAAGAAGCCGAGGCTGAGTGTTGCCTTTACACTTAGCAGCTGTGTGTCTAGGAGCAAGTCTCTTACCATCTGTGAACCTCAGTTTTTCCATCTGTAAATTGGGGAAAGCCCTTCCCTTACAGGGATCAGCAACAATGAGACTGCCTTAAAGCTCCTTATAAATGACAGTTATGAGCATTGCAATTACCGTGGTTACCACGGGCTAAGTTTTCTGTACTGTCACATCCAGGAGAGACAAGAGTTGAGCATTTAATTTCTGTGGGGATTTGGGGAGAAGGAGCTGAGGCTAAAATGCCTGCTTCTTTCTCGAATAGGTCTTCAGATAACAAGTAAGTTTGCGCTCCTGGAAACTGCCTCTAATGAGGTTGTGTAAGGCAAGAAAAGGAGCCAGCTTAGTGGTTATTGCATTTCCAGCTTTGAAGGCCTTTGGGAGCATTTCCACCAGTGGATCTCCCTGCAACCCTGACCCCTGAAGCCTTGTGGGATTTGGGCATGGTAATATTTCATCAACTCATTTCAAACTCAAGGATCCAAAGCCCCTGGTGCAGCCCTTTGTCTGCTTCAGAAATTGAGTTAAGTTGTGCTCCTTTTGTTCCGTATGATATTTTAGAGGTCACTACTGCCCTTGTAGTTGAGCTAGAAGTAAAAAGTTCCCTGTATTTTAGTCCCGAAGAAGTGGATCTGACCTAGGAGATCAGAGTGCCCTGATTTTCATCAGCTGTGAACTCTTTTTCCAGGTCCATTTCAGTTGGCTCTAGAGAGTAGAACACAGGTCCCCACTAAAGGTGGTACTGGCATTCTTGGGTGAAGCCCAGGGATAGGAATCATGCTGTACCACTGCTCAGAATCAGACCTGGATCAAAGATCATGTACAATGAAACCACAGGAGCACACGAGGCTATGGCTGATGACGTGGTGCCCTTAGAATAACACGGGGGGCAGCACGTTGATTTCAGCAAAGGTTTGTGGCCGAGTAGTGTGAAGATCAACCCCGACTGGACAGGAACATGCCGCCCACCTCCTGCCCAGGGCAGGGCAGAAGGAGCTGTGCTCTTTTGGACTTGACCACAGTGGGGATTTGTTTTGTTTGACCGTGCTATATGTTAGAGTGATTATGTTTTTCTCTTAGCATTTGTGTGTATGTGGTGTTTAAGGGGGAAGAGAGGAGCTAGTGATAGTTACCAGGGAAAAGAAAGAAAAGGCGATCACTAAAATGGCTTTTCAAATGCTTAAAAGAGAACTGAAAGAAATTCACAAGGAACCAGATAAGCTATTCAGCTTTGAAAGTAGCAAGGTGAATTTATTATATACTCTAAAAGAGCAAGCTGAACATGAGGGGTGTCAGATTCAAAAGAAATGGATACCTGAGGGCTGCATCTCACTTTAGAAAACCACAAATCAACATTATCTGTGTTGTAGTTTTAACAAATTTATTTTGTTAAAATTTCCCGATGACATTTTAGTCTGGGTTGGGCTATACTGGGCAGTTTTGCCGGCAGCATCTCTGCGGTACGTAATAGAGGTTGGCAACTTCGTAGAATCCTCTTTTTCCATTCTACTTTATATGTAGAAATGTTTTGCTGTTGTTGTTTTGTTGGTGTAAAATTCAGAATAAAAAATGAAAGAAAAGGCTCATAGTGGCTAGCGTCTTCCCTGGCTAGTGTGCTGCTCACATCTGGGCTTTCTGTCTGGGGCTTTCTGAAGTGGCATCTTCCAAAGTTCCTCTTTTTCTCCTGGACACAGCATGGCATGGCAAACAGAGTCCTGCATTTTGAATCACAAGACCGTGGTTTCTTATCCACTTACTTGTTGCTGCTTACAACTTGTCTGAGTGTGGCCAAGTCATTTCCCATCTGGACCTCAGTGACCTCAGTTTCCTCATTTGCACAATTAGGGAGTTCAGCTACAGGATTGCTAGGGTCCCTTTGAACTCCCAAAACCTCCAGTATCTCAGAGGAATCGGAGAGTGCATTGTCAAGCCACAATTCAGAGGGTCTCTGTGCCAGGATGAAAATGCCCCCTCCGCGCTCTTCTTCCCTGGATACTTGTGTGAAGGTCGCCCAAATCTGAGCAGCTGTCAAATCCACCAAGTCCACAGCAGTCCCTGGTTGACCCAGTTCATTTTGCCACTAATGACCTCTTGGCTCTGTCCTACTAAATCTCCATTTTAAAACTGAGTTCTGTCTCTGGTATTTCCCCTTTTCTCACGCGAACCCTTTCTAAAGCTTGTTGATTTGTTGTCTTCCAGTCTCATGGTGATGACATGGCATCTGCCAGCTCCAGCAGGGCAGGGGTGGGCCTGCCTTTCGAGAAGTCTCAGCTTACTTTGAAAGGTGAGTGAAACTCGTGTTTGTCTTGCTGAGGGCCAGTGACCTGTAGCAGGAAGGAGAACCTTTTGCTGAAGAGATATCTGGCATTGTCTTGGTCAGAGAGTACTAGCCTCTTTGAACTTAGCCTTCTATTGGACAGTCCCAGTTGTTGGTTAGAACTGTTGAAGAGGAGACTGCATCTCCCCGAAGTGGGTACCCCGCCTTGTACAGTTGTCCTATTCATCACCTGTAGATCTTCCCCCGAATAGTCTCAGAAGAAGGTAGGAAGGCTAGTTTCTTGACCTGAGAGCAGGCCCAGCTCTGGGCCCACACCTGTGGAATGATGGAGACAACATTTAGGGGTTGATCTCAGGCCTCTCAACAGGGCCATCTCTGGCCAAAACTATATTGTAGTTTTCCAGGTTTATCATCAGTGCCCCAGAGTTCCATTTCCGATGTAGTCTCTGAGAGGAGCTGGTTCAGCAGGGCATATGGAAGGCTGCCTCCACCAATGATTTCATCCTTTAGGAGACCTTGGTGTGTGCCAGACCCAAACGTGCCCCTCTACTAGCACCCTGTGAACTGCTATTTTTTAATGAGAATATAAGGTTCTTGAGAGCAGGGCTTTTCATTTTTGTCTTTTTGTCCTCAGTGTCTAGCCCAGTGCCTGCTATGTAGACATTTTTAGAACATTGAAGATCCCACTGTTTTTACTGTTTCCTTCACACAGTAAACATTTAATGAATGCTTGTTGATAGATAGGCTCCTGAAGGTCATCCCCGTGTTGAATCTTAGTATCCGGCATTTCTTGTTCTTGGAAGAAGATAATTTGATGACACTAGAAATAGAAATTAGTGTTACTGGAGAGTAGGTATGCCCTTCTCAGGTACTTTTGTTCTTTTATTGAGACTTGCTTTGGGTATTGAGTTATTGTCTTTTAGGAACAAATTTAACTTCTTCCTGTTAGCCAGCCCTTTGGCCTTTTTGAGCTGGGCTCTAGTGGAAGGAGCACTGAAGTCTGTCCTTTGCTGCAGACTGGCTTTTTGACCTTGGGAAAATCTTCCACCTTGAAGCCTGTTTCCCCATTGGTAACATGGACGCAATACTGTAGGTTACTTATCTGACAAGGTTGGCGTGAGGATGAAATGAGTTCACTAAATTGCTTCATCCGCTGAAAAGTACCATCTCATTGAGTGTAGTCATCGTTGAGAAGCTTTGCTCCCCATTGGTCCATCACTTCTGGGTGCCTAGACTCCCCATCACCACTAGGTGGCGGCCGTATCCCTTATTTGCGCCCCTCTTTCCCCCCCACCAGCCCCAGGCACCTTGTCACTTTTGAAGTCAAGCTTTGGCTCTCTCTCACTCCTGGACTTTTCTTTTCTCCACTTCACTGGTCTCATGTGAGATTTTAAGCTTCTAAAATAGGCAGGTATTTTAGAAAACAATCTTGTAATCAAGAGGTATTTATTTATTAAGCATGCATGCGCCCTGTAAACTTGGTCCTCTGGGTGATGCTACCTTTTCTGGTGGTGGGATAGCAGCCTTAGAGGTGTCTTGATGCAAGGGAATCTCACCATATAGCCACCTAAGAGATCTCAGTGAGAGGGAGAAGATTATAAAATTCTTACAAATCCTTACAAAGCAATACGTATGCCAAGAGCAGAATGATGTGGAAAATGTTTCCTGGTCCCAGAGTCCTGAAGTGTTTTTAAAAAAGATCCATACAAAGGGACCACAGTAATAGAAAGCTTCTAATTTAACTGGGATCTTGACAAGCCTTGTTGGGAAGGAGTATATGTGCCATTGTGGGTCAGAGAGATAGTGCTGGGCACGCCCTCTGATTTGTGGGTACTTAGGTGGAAGACAGAGAAGACTGAGGGGGTCCTGTAATCACTACTCAGAGTATTCTTGTTTTTCACGGTAGATAGTACTTGCTTTGATTGTTGATGGCTCAGGGGCTGAATTCCCAGGACAGCTAAGATATTTGCTTAGCTTTATGTTCCATGAATCCTTAGTCTCCCACAGCCAAGTGAGTTTCAGAAACTCTACCCCCGAGGGGTATGAAGGAGGCCTTGGACCTGGCTTTGATGACTCCCCTTGTCTCTCTTTTTCTGCACAGTGGTGTCAGCAAAGCCCAAGGTGCACAGTCGCCAGCCTCGAATTAACTCCTTTGTGGAGGTGGCAGTGGATGGGCTCCCCAGCGAGACGAAGAAGACTGGGAAACGGATTGGGAGTTCTGAGCTGCTCTGGAATGAAATCATCATCTTGTAAGAGAACTTTTCTGTCTCTAGAAATAGACATATGGGAAGAGAAGGAAGCCCTTGTTGGAGAGCCTGGTGTGGCCAGCCTCTCACTGTCCCTTTTTTCCATTCTGCACTTCTCTTATCAGTGTGTCCGTATCACTGCAGTCAAAAAGTATCTGTTACCAGTGAGGAAATTTCAGGGTCATCTTTGTGAGTGACAAGGAGATCCATTTGTACCCAGTAGGCTTCTTCTCAGGGTTTTAGCACTACTCTCCTGAGCTGTAGGGGTAGCTGATGTGCTTGGTGTGTGAGTGGGATAAATCAGAGATTTGTTTTTCAGGAATGTCACAGCACAGAGCCACTTAGATCTGAAGGTTTGGAGCTGCCATACCCTGAGAAATGAGTTGCTGGGCACTGCTTCTGTCAATCTCTCCAATGTGCTGAAGAACAACGGGGGTAAAAGTAAGTATGGTAAAGGAATGACAGAGGTGCTTTTGATGCAAAACATTATGGGCAGTCACTAAGGCGTGTTCATGCTGTCAGCCTTCAGCTTTTGTAAGCCAAATTTCCCAAGCGTCATAGACAATTCAACTCTGTGGTTAAACTGTTAGCAGCATCAGACAGCCCTAGGACTCTGTTTTCCTCTGATGATCAGTCTAGGACTTTTGGAAGGGGAAAGAATATGATTGTCTGCCACAACAGAATTCAGGCCCTCCCTCTTAGGGCCTTCGGAAGAGGGAGGTGATAATTTGCCCCTGCTGTGGGTTACTTTGGGCTGCTTGAACAAACCCTTTCCCTGCCTGTCTTAGTGGTAGAATAGGTATATGATATGTGGGGAAAAATAGCCCCAAACTTCTTATTTTTAGTTATTCCCCTTCTACTTTTAATCTCAGGCTAGAACAAGATAGCATTGTGTGTGGTAGGGCTTTGCACATAGCAGGCACTCAGTAAGTCATTGCCAAGCAATCTCTTGCTTATGATGTACCTTAATTAGCCAAGGTGCCTCCGCCTGCCTGGAAACACTAACCTAGTGGCTATTTATCACCATTCCTGGCCAGTGGACTGGCCCACAGCTGTGGTATCCTGGCCCCACGTCATAAAGAATTCCATTCAGAGCACAACCATATGTGTTTGTTGTAAGCCACAGCTAGGACAGTGTCAGTCTCGCCTGACGTTTGCCATTCAGGAGCTATTTTCTAAACATGGGACTTAGCTTGAAAGATGTGGTACGGCGTGGAGGTTCCTAGGGAGAACAAAGAGAGTTTACTCAGTTACCTCTTCCCTTCTGACTGGGCTACTGCATAAACTCCCAAGTCTTCTAACCTTCCCTGACAAATGCAGGGATGAGGTTTGTCCTTGGTGGCCTTGGGAACTGTATGATGGCCATTTTAGATCTATGGAAAAATCCCCAAGGCTCTTTGTTGGGGCCCTCTGATCATTTGGGGAACCCATCCTGCCTTTTTAAAGCTGAAGATGAAGAAGGCAACAAGATGGCTCTTAGGAGAGAGATTTGTTGGCTAGGCTTCTCACCGAATCATAGTGTGTCTCCAGATAGTAAGTGCCTGGCACAAAGTAGGCACCTAATAAATGGTTTTTGATCAGTCAATCGATGATATTCCTACCAATTTATGGTCTGCAGTGTGAGGCCTCCTTTCTCTTTGTGTGGTTTTCTGGGCAAGCCTCTCAGCTCCCTGGTATGCACATAATGCTTGTTTGTTTGGAGAATTGGCTTTGCCACAGGAACAAGTAAATCTACTGTGGGCAAGGTTGATAGCCAGTAGTATGCCTCCCTTAGGAAGAGCATGCAGGTGACTGGTTCTCATTGGCTGCTTCTCTGCTTCTCTTAACCCTTCTCTGCCACTTCCAAGAATTGGCTTCCCTTTTTGTCTTTGACATTTTCGTTGATACCTTTTGTTTTTACATCACCTTTATTTCCCATGATATCATTGCTGTCTCTCCCTTCTATACACTTCTGGGCTTGGAGTCCAGAAGGCCTGAGTTCAAATCTGGCCTCAGACAGTTACTAGCTGGGCGACCCTGGGCAAGTTACTTCGCCTTTCTCTGCCTGAGTTTCCTCACCTTTCAGGTGAGGGGTTAAATGGGGATTAAAATAGCACCTGCCTCACCAGGTAGTTGTTGTGAAGATCCAATGAGTTATCTGTAAATCACTAAGCACAGTGCCTGGCACACAGTAGATACTTAATAAATGCTCGTTTCTTCTCTTCCTCTCATCTCTTACAATAGAGAACAAAAGAGAAAGAGCAAAAAAAAATTCAGCAAAACTAGACAAACTGTTATTCGAGTATAGCAGTATGTGTAGTGCTCTGAACCCATAGTCTCCCACCTCTGCAGAGGAGGGAGGGAGAGACATTTCTCTCTCTTTGAGGCCAGGCTTGGTCATCATTACAAAATGTTCTTTTTAAAAAAAATATTTATTGATAACCTTTTGGTTTTTATCATCTACATTTCCTGCCATATCCCTTCCTTTGCCTCTCCCCAGAGAGTAATCCTTTTTTAATAAATAAGAAAAAAGAGGAAGGAAAAACAATGTTCAGCAAAACCAACATAAGGAAAAATTCTGATGTGATATGTAGTGTTCCACACCCATTGTCCCCCATTCTCTGAAGAATTGGGGGAAGGGAAGGTATTGTCCTATATCGAGAGTCAAGCTTGGTTCATATACTCTCAAGATATTCCATTTATGTTGTTTTGTTGTTGACCTTTCCATTTACATTGTCTTCGTCACTGTGTGTCCTATTTTCCTGGTTTTGCTCACTTCACTTTCCATCAGTTCAGATAAATCTTCCCAGGCTTTTTTCTTTTTCATGGTCATCACTTTTAAGGTGCCATAATGTTCCATGCATGTACCACAATTTGTGCAGCCATTTCCCCTGTCAATGGGCATCTCCTTTTCTTTTTTCCCCCAGTTTCTTGCTATTATAAAAAGTGCTCTTTTGAATATTTTGGTGTATATGGGCTCTTTCTTTCTGGCTTTGAACTCTTTGGCTTATATGCCTAGCAGGGAGAATCTCTGGGTCTGAGGGTATGGATATTTCAGTAATTTTCTTTCTATAATTCCAAATTGCTTTCAAGAATTGTGCTCACTTCCTTACAGAAAGCAGTTCACAGTCACCACGACGACTGACGTCTTCCCTATCTACCTGTTAGCAAGCCAGAAGAATAAGAATTGCCACCCTGGAACCCCATTTTTGAAAGCTCGCTGGCTGAGTCTTGCTATGGGGTGTTGTATGGGTGGCTGGGTTTGGTAGTGGGGTGTACCATATTGGAATATGATGGAAATGGTACCTTAATTAGACAGGGTACTACTGCTCACTTAGAAAAACAAACCCTATGGATATTTACTGCTGTTTGCGGTCTGTGGTGTGGTCCATAGCTGTGGCTTTCTGACTTCATAAAGCCTTCTATTCAGAGCAGAGCTGTATGCAGCGATTGTAAGTCAGAGAGAGGTTTGCTTCTGTCTCCGCTGATGCTTGCCGTCCTGGAAACATGGGAGGGGTAACGTCTTAGAGAGAAGCGTTTAGGGGCCTCCTGTCTTTAGAGAGGGTAAATAGCAGCCCTCAGCCTAAACAGGAGATTGCATTGATCAGTTCCATGTTGGGTTGGACAAGAGTTTTGGGGGAAAATTGTCCCTAATAATAACTGGCTTTCTAGAATGCTTTAAAGTTGTCAGACCATTTTCCATGCATGATCTTACATGATCCTTACAACAACCCTGTGAGGTAGGTACAGGGATTATTATCCCCATTTTACAGGTGAGGAAACTGAGAGAGTAAGTGATGTGTTGTCGTTGGAGTTAGATTTTGAATCCAGGTCTGCCTTCCTACCAGTCCACTACTCTATCCACAGATTTCCTTATCTGCCTCTAGAAAGGGGTGTCAGTTTTCCTGTCATGATCTCTGTTCCCCATGTAGGTTTTGTATTTTGTGAGTATTAGATTCAGTGACATGCAGTTGAGCTTTTATTAGTGTTTTTGGGTCACATTGTGTTAAGAAATTCTTTAAGTGAGTGGACTGATCTGTCCAAAGCTGATTTTCCCAGCTAGGATCTGGGTGATGGCACTTTGCCATTCTTACCTGTAGCTTTTCGGCTCCACGAGGTACAATTGGCCTTTTCATTAGTCCCACTATTCCTCTGCACTGATGGAAGATGACTGGAAAAGTCAACTGGCTGTTTATGCCGATTTTTTTCTCATTGAGGTTCTCACTAGAAAAAGCTTTTGGATTTTTCCTTGGCAGAGCAAATGGCGATGGCGAGTTTTCTTAAAGTCTTAGAAGTACGCAGTGGCCGGCAGCTACTGCCTTTGTGCTGGGACATCTCCCCTGCCTCTGCCTCCAATGGGACTTGATGCTAGGCTCTGGACTGCAGATGGAGACTACTTCCTGGGGTCTTCTCTGCATAGGAGCAGCTTTGGGCATGGGAATGAGTATTTGAGCGGGGATGTTGAATTCTTTCTGCACTAATGGCAGGTAGGTCTGAGAACAATTTGCATTTGCTAAATATGGTGTCCTCCATAATAATATGAGTAATGACAAGTACCTCCCATTTCTGTATCACTGTATGCTTTGTGAAGTGTGCATCTAACACTGGGAGGCAGGGCAGTACAGATGTTATCATCATCATTTTGCAAAGGAGAAAACTGAGAGTCTTTGAGGTTAAGTTGACTTGTCCATGGTCATACAGTTAGTAAGTTGACAGTATTTGGATCTTGTATTTGGAGCTTTATCCACTGTGCTGTTCACCATGTGATCTCCTTGCGGCTGCTGCCAGATTTTCCTGTTTTCAAGTAGAAGGATGTGGCCTGAGGTGCATTTCTACAGGCCCTGTCTTTCTTCCTCTTTGTGTTGCTTCTCTGTCTGTCTTTTTGTCTCTTTCTGATTCCAGGTATCCATTTCCTAGTAAGAAGCAAAGGTTCATTTGTATCTGTAGGCATGTTCTATGTGTTCAGGCCAGATTGCAGGTCATGAGCTGTACAGCTATACCTGTTATCAAGACCAGGGGTCCTTATCTATCTGAAAGAGGGGAGGCCATGTGCATATTTAAAAAATAACTTAAACCTTTCTTTTTCTTTTTAATACATTCAGTTTTGACACCACAGAAACTCCCCAGCAAATACACCAGCATCACCACCTCACTGAGTTACATCCCCTGAAAACAAGTCAGCTTCTGCATGGAATCATTTGGTTGTGATGGCTACTATGTGTCTCTTTGCAGTTGCTAATGGAGAGAGAGGGAGGGTGTGTGCCTCAGCTTGGACCATATAGTTACCATGTTTTCTTTTGTATCAGATGCTCCCTTTGCTGCCTCTTAATGTTGTCTTTCTTTATGTTGTTGTCTTCATTCTGTGTGTTTGTTTATCCTGCATCAATTTGTCCAACTCTTCCCATGTTTCTCTGAATTCTTCATGATCGTCATGCACTTTTGATTTTTTTTGGTCCAGACCTGTGGCTTCATTCCTGCGAGGGCCCTGGAAATCCCTTCTACTGATGGAGGTCATGAGCCCGTCTATAATTTTTCATCTTAGGGAGTTGAGTGGGAGCCTGAAAATTTAAGTGACCTGACTGACCATGGAACTGTGAGAGGCCAGGCTCGAACCGTATTCTTCCCAGTTTTTCAAAGCCAGCATTCTATTAAACCATATTGCCTTTCTTCCTTTTCTATCAGGATAGTAATTTTCCATTACACTCATGTGATAGTTCAGCTATTCCTCCACTGTACCCCTAAACTTACTCTAATCTTCCTGTTTAATATAAATTAAACTTTTAATCCTCTAAATCTTTAAAATGGGAGTAGAAATAGAGGCAGAAAATAGATCAAACTCTCCTTTCCTAGTCTAAGCTTGCTGCTATTTTATTTCCTATCATTCCAGCTCGGTGGAGGCGGGGAAATCAATCAGTCATCATGAATTAACTTAACATCTGCACTGTGCCAGGCACTTGGGCATAGGGGAAGAGGGGGACTATATCTCTTAGCTACTGGAGCTGGTAGGAAGGTTTGGCTTAAAGGTGTTGTTAAAATACCTCTGTGTGTTAGAGCTGGGCCTGAGGAGCTCGTACCCAAGAGCAGAAACTGCTAAATCAATTTCTGAAGGACCCATAACCAACGTGTTATATTTATAACTCTGGAAACTATTGAGATCCTGTTGTCTCAACCCCAGGACATCCCTAAAGCACTAGCACAGCCACACTTGTCTCAGTAAGGGGGAGGTGGCCTTGGAAGAATGAGAGACAACTCTCCGGGGACATCCTTAGCCTTCGGACTGGGGATGCAGGAGCTTGGTTGTGTTGTTGGCCCCTTGATGCAGCCTTAGATGGACTGTGTGCTGAATCAGACCACTGGAGCCCCATTGGGCTCTGCAGCGTGCTCGAGTCTGCCAGCCCACAGCTTCCAAATGAAAGCCTTTGTTTTATTGCACTCCGATCGGGTTGCAGTTACATCAGCGGCTACTGTTTCTTGATTGGCACCAGATGCCAAGGTTGTTTTTTTTAACAGCCTCTGAAAAGCGCCTTGTGTGTTTGCTTTGCATCCTCCTGCACCTCAGGCATACATGCCCAAGCCAGAACCTCAAGGAATTCTTTAAGAAGCCAACAGCAACCCCACCCCCACCCCCAAACTCCTGAAAGCTGCATTTGGACCCATTTTGGGACTTTGGTGGCAGAGGAGGAGAGCTGTTTGAAAGAAAAGCTTCTTTTAGTCATGAGTCTTAAAAAGCAAACACACAGGCCCCTGAAATGAATGTTAAAACAAGCCTGCTTTCTATGTCTCAGGCTCTAAGGTTGCCTTGTAAAATCTCACTTTCAGAAAGGAAGAAAAAGTCCTGTGCTAAAAGTCCTCTTCTTCCCTGTTCTTGGCCCCTTCTGCATAGCCTGGGATTTAGCTTCAGTATTTAAAGTGATTTGTAAGTGCATCAGCTTTGGAATGGGCATAATGACCACCAGAATGATTCAATTAAACCACATGGAACGTACAGGCAAATGTCCCCGATCCCATCTCTGAAAGTAGGGAATGATTCTATAACTAAAAACACAAGCTATGGTTGAGATCATCTTCCTTTTTCTTTCTGCTAAAGGTTCGAGGTTAGCAGGGTTTCACCCTTAATCCCATGTTTTAGCTCACCAGAAAGAGAGGTTTTTCTCAGAATGAACAGCTTTCCAGCTTTTGAGTGGGGTCCCATTTGAAAGAGAATGTTCTTGATCCTTGCATACAGAGAATTCTTTTAGGGTTTTTGAAAAGTCAAGTCTGGAAAGTGGCAAAGATGTCAGGCGAATTTGTTCCTGGGTGGAACTGTTGAAGGAAGAAATAGAAGGGTCCATCCCCCTTCTTTCCAACACCATTTGATTTAATATTGAGGAAGAATCCACAAACTGAAAGGAATCTTAGAAGTCACTAAATCAACCCCTTTTCCTACGTATAAGAAAACAGATCCAGAGTGGTCAATGACTTGCCCAAGGTCACAGAGTTAGGATTGTATTTATTATAGTAGTCCCAGAGATTCCTTCACTTCTCCTTTCAACACTTAATCTTAAACCTTCTTCTATCCCGTGGTTGGCCAGTAATATATCTGAAAAGGTATTCCAACAGTTGGCTGCAAAACTTGTATTTTCTATAGGACAGTGAATGATGACCTGGCCTCAAATGAGAACCCATGATAGGAGAATGAGGCTGCTCCCTCCCTGGGCCACAAACAGAATGAAAAATTTAACTTTAAGTTATGGTCCCCAATCTGAACCAGCCTTTTGTCATGATGACTGTCTCCTTGTTTATGCCAGCTTTGGGTTAT
This sequence comes from Trichosurus vulpecula, assembly GCF_011100635.1. Lineage (NCBI taxonomy): Eukaryota > Metazoa > Chordata > Mammalia > Diprotodontia > Phalangeridae > Trichosurus > Trichosurus vulpecula. The sequence goes on from NC_050575.1 coordinate 393,165,172, forward strand.
CTCCATGGGTAATTGGGACTATTTGGAGGGTAGCAAGGCTTAAGCTAGGTTTTTACCCTGTTATAGTATTCCTTCATGGTACTCTGTTTTCCTTTTTCTCACTGTCTCCCAAGATGCCTTGAGTACCTTTTTGGGTTCAGTCTTCAGAGAAGGAGAGAGAGAGAGCTACTGTGTGAGTGGAGGGGATCATGATTACAGCCATGTCATTTCTGTAGCCCTGCTAACTGCTGAGGGGCAGAATCACCTTCTGCTTTTCCCAGTGGGAGAGCTCACAGCCTGGGTAGCCAAGCAGAAGTGTCTCTCCAACAGCAGGCCACACCCAGGGCCCTGCATCTTTGCCTGTTTGGAATTCTGACCGTTTTTTCTTCTTCCTAGTGGGACTATTTTGTACTTTGTTGAGGAGGGAGCATGAAAATGAACTGGACACTCACTGAAATGATTACCCTTATAGACTTTGCCTTGTTTCATTTTATAAGACCTGTGATTTTATGAGTGCAGCGACTGATGCAGGTGGACATCTGCCTTAGCAACTTGTAGTCCTAGAGAATTACTGGGGCCCTTGACAAGTTAGGTGACTTGTGCAGGGACACAAAGCCCATTTGTGTAGAGATATTTGATTTTTTGCTGTTGTTCTTAATGTAACCACCAGCTGTTTTTCGTTGTTAAAAACAGGTATTTACTCAGGTGATGTATAGTAAGTACAGCCAATATAAACATCCCCTCCAAAGTCTATGACACACTCTTCCACAAGCACAAGGTAGTGCAAGGGAAAGTGGACTCAGACAGCGCCTCTTGCAAAGGGGTAGCTTACCTCTCCAGGAAGTCCTTTGGCTGGATGTCCTTTCTCTCCTTTGTGGGGCTGTCATGAAGCTTTGCAACAAAACAAAACAAAACCCAATCAAGAAAGATGCATTTATTGGTTTTAACAGGGGAGTAACAAATTTGACTTCTTCGTTTCCATGACCCCTTCCCTACTTCTTTTTTCTGTATTTACCTGGTTTCTTATAAATAGCATCGCCATCTTGATTTACCTAGTTGTAGGCATCATGTTTGTGGGGCTGTTGGCCCTTCTTTCTTTACTCTTCATGCTTCCCATCTATCTTTTAATTCTTCACAGTTGCCATTTTTATAGTGTAATAATATTCCAATATATTCATATAATATAATTTATTCAATCATTTTCTAAACATTGGACACACAGTTTGCCCTCCCTTTTTATTTTTGGCTATTACCGAAGGTGTTAGGATTACTTTGGAACACATAGGTCTTTTTCCCTGTCTATAGTCTCCTTAGGATATCATTCGGGATCACTGGGTAAAAGAGTATTAATATTTTTGTAATTTTTTTGCTTTCCAAGAAGATTATACTCATTCACAAACTCCGCTGACAAGGTATTGGCATGCTTATTTTTTCAATAATTCTACCGGCAATGAATGTTATCATCTTTTACCATCTTTGCCAGTTTGATGAATATAAGATGGTATCTCAGAGTTTTAATGTGCATGTCTCTGAAATTTAAAGTTTTAGTACTTTTTTTCATGTCTTTTTGTAAATTGGGTTTCTTTTGAGAACTGACTCTTTACAACCCTTGATTTCTTATCTATTGGATGATGGCATTTTTATGAGTTTGTGTTAATTCCTAACAGGTTTTTGATTGTCAGACTTTTATCAGAAGTGCTAATTGTAAAGATTTGTTGCAGTCTGTTTCCTTTACAGTGTTTATAGTAATGATTTTGGCGTCATGCAGCACAAAAGGATAGTAGTTAGTGTAGTTTCCTGAGGGCAAGGAAATACAGAATCCGTTAAAATTAGACCTGGTTCTAGGAATCCAGATTAATGAGGTGAGTGGGAATTTCACTCTTCCCTTGGTGAACAGAAGTACTAATGATGCAGGGTAGCAGTGCTGATGGGAACTGAGACTTCATTCAAGTCAAACTCACCTGCTTTTCCCAAAATAATAATAATTTCCTCTAAATCATTCCTGTAATCTGAAATTTGCTAGGGTGTAACAAACAGTGAGACTTACCAGGATAGATGAAGGCTTTGTATCCTGTTTTAAGGGAACCCTCTGTTGGGTCAGCAAAGTCTCTTTGTCTAATGTGACTTGCAGGATAGATTGTAATGGTGACTGGGAGATTTTGATACTGTTTATATTTGTTATTTTTTAAAATAAAGAGAACAGTGTGTGTGTGTGTGTGTGTATGTGTGTGTGTTGTGTGTCCACATACGTTTGGGGTGAAGTACATTGGGACTTGAAGTACATTCATGGCCAGGAGGCTCATGGATGTTTTTTCTTAGTCTGATAGTTCTTATATGTGTAGGGTTGAATTGGCCTTGGCCCTGTGAGATGAAGCTCTTTTCTCAGGGTAAGTTAGTGTAACCTCGTGTGTTGTTAGTCTGCATTTCATCTGTAAGCCGAAATGCTTACGTGTAGATGGCAAATAAGATCAGGACTTTCCCCTTAGGCAAGAGTTTGAAACAAAATGGGTCCTATTGTGGGATGGTGGAATTTGTCTGAGTATCAAGAGTTTGGTGTTCTCAGGCTGATGCTAGTTTGAGGACAACTCAGAGCAGTGTATTTCTCCTGTTAGGCCATGGTTGATGGGAAGACAGATGGTGGCAAAGATGTCTCAAGTATGGCAGGTTCTTATGCAAGTTAATACTGGAGGCCTGTGGCCTCCTTTTTCTGCACCAGGAACATGGCGGAAGAGCATTGGGATCAAGCCATAGGAAGGGGGGAAGCTGGTGAAACTCCAGACTGTGTGTATGATCTACTCTTGTGAAGAACTGGGAAGGGAAAACTACACTGTGTTCTTCTGGTATTTCCTCTGTGCTTTGTTGCCGAGCCGCTCTGGGCATACACAGAGGTTCACAGTCATGTGCAAAATGGAGCTTTTACCTGTTAATAAACACACTGTTTATTTTTTCTTCCTTTTGAGAGGAATATGGGAATGATGGCAGAGTGAAGAAGGAGCCTTGTTTGTTTCAGTAATCATTAGAGTTAAAGCCAAGTAAACCGCATCATTGTCAGTTTCCATAAAGAATCCTTTCTGAGCTGAAAGTTTCAGTACTTGGTTTCTTCTAAAAGTACTGTATAGACTTTTTTTCATGGTGAGGAATGAGAAAAAGGTTGATTTAGAAAGGTTGAATACTAAACATTTGAATGAAATCTTTTTCTTCGTTTTTTGAGTTATGAGAAATCAAGGATAGCATTCCCTTCTCTAAAAGTAATGCATGCATACTTTGGAAGGGAGGGTTTCAAGCACAGCTAAGCATCTAAATAGAAAAATGCTTTCTCACATACACTGCAGAAATCTCGAGTGTTTAGAAATCCCTTGTCAGAGCATAAGCCCTGGATTTCATAAACACATAGTAGTTGTATTGTTATTATATAGTGTGGCTGTAATGATTTACCAGTTGAGGTTTTCCGCTTTTTTTTGTCGTCAGCATAGGGAAAAAAAAAACCTTCAGTGTTGTAGATTCTATCCATCCGTACTTATTAATGCTTTATGGAAACTACACATTTAAACACTACAGTTAAGGAAGGGAAAAGTTGCATTCTAGTCTCTCTCATTGAACATATGGACAGTATTTTTCTGGACGTGAGTTATCTGAAGGCACTGGGGAAAATGGCTGATGTGATGCTTGACGATGTAGGAATTTGGGATCAAGATTCTTGACCCTTTCCTTGGAATTAGAGTTAGGGTGTTTGAACTTGTATTTGGATATGGTTTCATTGGCTTATATTAAGAATCTACTAGAAATTGATTGCTCTTTAGGGGAAAGTGAAGGAATCTTTTGCTTGGCACCTGAGATTCAGGTAAGACTTGAGGGTTTCCACAGATCCTTTTTCCCCTTAATGTGGCAAATTAGGGCGGCAGTGGTAGTTGACCTACTGTATTAGCAAGCACCCTAGCACACTCAGGATGGCCTGCTAGCACAAGTTCTTCGATCTGCTTTTATAAAGGAAAGATAGCTTCAAAGGGGTTAGCAATTAAATAAATGCAGACTTTATTCTATCTAATCTTTTCACAAGGGTTGCTGAACACCAACTCCTATAGCATTCTCCAATTACCCTTGTTGCAGGGGCTGTCAAGAAGGAGGGGAGCAGCTCCCCCTACATCTTGATGGGGCCAGTCGAGACAGACGCAACTTGTGCATTCCCTAAATCTCCTCAAGCCTCAATGGGAGCCAGTTGAGGCAAATACAGATTCCCCCCAAGCCTTGATGGGGGCCAACAAAGGTGCACACACAACATCCTAGCTTGTGCATTTCAACCCTAAAGGTTCCCACCTCACTGACCAGTGCCCACCTGCTTTATACTTACACTCCACCCCTCCAGGGTCCTGACCTTTACAATCTAAACAGGCAGCACCTGGCCCTTACAATTTACATGGGTCGAGGTGGAGATGTTTTGAACCATAGAACTTGTATCTAACACCTGGCACAAGAAATTGTTATGACCATGGATCCTGGAAAACCAAACTCCAGTTTGTGCTCATGCCTACTAGGCTGGTCTTCAGACCTTATTTAAAATAACAAGAGTGCTTGTGAAAAATGTCCATTGTAGAGCCAAACATTTTGTCCATAGAGTAGGCACAGTGTGATAGTGTGTGCACATGTCTTGGAACTTTAGGAATATAGGGTTTTGGGGGGAGGTAGGATGGGTCCTTCCATTTACACAGATAATAAATTATTCTTGCCTTAACAGGTGGTCTTTGTGAGTTGCTTTGGCAGAGAAACTCACTATCCTGTGTCACCCTGGTCCTTGATTGATAACGCACACGATCATTGCTGGGCCTGCATTTGTTAAGACCATCGAGGGCTGGCAGTTCATTGGCATAGCTTTTCAGAACTCATGGTCACTGCCAGCTCACAGTGAGGCATCAGAGGAGGAAGCTAGCAAAAGGCTCTTGGCTGCGTTTGCTCATAGTTTTCTCTTTTTGTGCTGCTTGATATACTATATAGTTGATCTGGAAGAAAGGGAATAGAGAAGAGGGACATCCTGATTCCGGGTGTCAGGGATAATTTATTTTCAGTCTGTTGAGCCCACTTTGCTTTTTCCAAGATTATCTTGGAGTTAACCATTTCAACCACCAACCTTTAACTTAGGAAGCAGGCCTATGCTGATGTCCCAGGCCAGCATAAATTCATACTCTGGGAAGTAACTGAATTTTACCACTAGCTTGGTATTTCCATTTGTATTTATGTCCCATTTTGTTCTGATTGCATCTGATTTCCTCCAACCATTCCGTAAGTTGATCTCCTCTGCTAAAGAGGCCCCATGATTAGAATTGGAGGGTAGTAGATCTATGGGTCACAGTTGAGATGCATAGGCAGAGACTCTAAAATGTTAGTTATGGAAAGTAGAGAATGAGTGTTTTCTAGTCACTGCTGAGGGAGCAATGTGGCCTTTGTTTCATGTGGTATCTGCTGATAGTACAAACAGACCTGGGCCAGACAGACGCTCCCAGTCAGAAGCCTTGGCTAAGGCTGACTCGTCCATGCCGTCAGGCGGATGACTTATACCCATTTGGCATTACTATCATAATTTAAAGGAAGGAGTGCAAGAGAAGAAAGGCTGTTTGTAGAGTCTGTCAGCTTTCCTGCCGGGCTCCAGGAGGAGGACAGCTAATGTTCCTATTTAGAACTCCAGTTCCAGGCTGTGTTTTCCAGCCACACACACTCCTTCTTGGCTCCACTGGGTACCCCAGTCTGTCATTCAACTAGCTAATCACCTTCTCTTAGCCCCATTATGTATCGTATAGCTCCCCTGGCTCTGTAGGGTTGAAGAATGGAAGTTTGTATTCTCAGAGGTTTAATGAAAAAAAAAATACATAATACCCCCTGAGTGAAATGAAGATAAAATGTACTGCACAGGGCTGCACAGTTGCTTCTGGGCGTGTGTGTGTGTGTGTATTATATAAGTGGATCTGGCCAGAAACAGTGGAAAAACAAGGAAGAAAAGCAAAATTAGGGCCATGAGATATCAGAGCCAGCAGAGTTGGGCCAGTGTCATCACTGTTGTGTTAAAAAAAAATAAACAAAAACTCTTCATTGATGCTTTTTACTTTCATACCCATCCCTCTCACCCATTGATTCTTTCCTTATGATCAAGAAAAACAATAAAGTAAAAACACAGGATGCAGCCACTGGGCCTGACAGCATATGTACCCTTCTGTCCTAGAGGTCCCCGCCTCTCTGCCTTCCCAGAAAGAGGTCTGTTCTCCAGGCCCATCAGTGGTCTGTCTGCTGAGGCCAGCCTCTTTGAAGGCTGGGCCCCTTTGGCTCATGTGAGGGGCTGTGAGAAGATGTGATATTATAGATGGCCAGGGAGAGGTTCTTGCTCTGTGATATTTGACTCTTGTCTTTTCAGCTGGGAAGAAAATTCGTCCAAATCATGTTTAGGAGATGATGAGAGAAGATATATAGAAGGAATATATCTATGCATTTTTTATCTATTGTTCCTCCAGTGCTTTTGCTTGGTGGCTGACTAAAATGGATACTACAATGGTATCATCAAGAAGTGTGTTGGAAACAAGTCAGACCACATTGTTTTATCCTCATTGTTGCTGTATCTAGTTGCTGTACCTTAAGGAGGGCAGAGAAAGAGGAAGAGGTCTGCATAAAGGCCTCTAGACTTGCCAAGTTAGGGGAAGCTCCCTAGCTCCCTTTATGGAGTAGAGAGATTAAGATAGAACTTTAGGGGAGAAGGAGGACGGTTGGAAGGGAACTGTCAATCTAATTTGGAATTAGTGGACACTGAAGTTGGAAAATTGTCATTTGAAGACATGTAAAAACGCTTTGACCTAGCAATATCACTTCTAGGGCTATATCCCAAAGAGATCATACAAGGGGGAAAAGGACCCTTATGTACAAAAATATTTATAGCAGCCCTTTTTGTGGTGGCAAAGAATTGGCAATCAAGGGGATGCCCATCAATTAGGGAATGGCTAAACAAGTTGTGGTATATGAATGTAATGGAATACTATTGTGCTATAAGAAATGAGGAGCAGACGGACTTCGTAAGAACCTGAAGAGACTTATATGATCTGATGATGAGTGAAGGGAGCAGAACTAGGAGAACATTGTACACAACCACAGACACACTGCTTCTGTGATGACTAACTTTGATAGACTTGGCTCTCCTCAGCAATACAAGGTTCTAAGACAACTCAGAAAGACTCATGATGGAAAAGACTATCCACATCCAGTGAAAGAATTGCAGAATCTGAGTGCAAATTGAAGCAAACTGTTTGCTCTTTCTTTTTAAAAATTTTATCTTTGGTTTTGTTACATCTTTCTCATGGTTCATTTCATTGGTTATAATTCTTCTTTACAATTTGATTATTGGGAAAAGAAGTTTAATGTGAAGGTATATGTAGAACCACATGCCGTCTTGGGGGGAGAGGAGAGGGAGGGGGGGAGAATTTGGAACTCAAAAACTTGTGGAACTGAGTGTTGTAAACTAAAAAAAAAAATTAATTTAAAAAAGTTAAAAAAAAAGACAAGCAAAAAGTGCTACTTCCTAGAAAATTAGTTACAGAACTTATTACCAAGAGGTGATAGTGGCTGAAGAAATAGCAGTAGAATAAAGAAGGGATTAAAAAAGTTGCATGGATGTAGTATAGTTCCTGGAATGGAAAGGGATTAAGACTGATCCTTTATTATGCTGACATATTCTGCTGACAAAATGAAGACATTTATTTAAATGCCACATTTGCAGATTTTGTTGGTTTGTACAGTGTATTTGCCACGGATACCAACATTCTCCCTTTTGTGCCAGGCTCGTAGATTTGAATTTTCCGAGTGTGCCAGATGGCTATGTTACCCTCCTTCCTTAACTTCGAGAGCTTTCCTCCTCTCCCTCCCCCTCACAGGGCCAAATCTTGACTACTCTGCCCTCATGAGACTCAACCAGTGAGAAGGTGATCATGTTCATTTCCTTCTTCGGCTGGAAGGAATGAACTCCATGAGTGGGATTGTTTTGCCATTGCCCTTGAGGTTCGTGCAATGGATACTGTCTGAAACTTTTCTCCAGGTCTCTTTTTTCTAATATGTCACCTACCTCCTAACCCTTCCTTCAGAGTCCTGTAAGAGAAAAATAGAATTGAGGCAGAAAAGAAAAAGAGAGAGTAAGTAAAATGGGAGGCTTTCAGTTGAAAAATCTTTAAGTAATGGTGAAATTGGTTTGCCTTCTGTCTCCAACAGTGGAGAACACGCAGCTGACCCTGAACCTGCAGACCGAGAACAAAGGCAGCGTTGTCTCAGGCGGAGAGCTGACAATTTTCCTGGACGGGCCAACTGTTGATCTGGGAAGTGTGCCTAATGGCAATGCCGTGACAGACGGTGAGTGCTGCCCTGCTGCACATGGTGGTGCCTGAAGAGGGGAGTGGTAGGGCTTGAGACCCGGGGCGGGGGTGTGCTAGGAGTTTGATTCAGTACCAGGAAGCCTCATTCTGTGTGCCTTTCAGTCAGTCCTGATCCATGATATGGCTTTGGTTCCTGTTTGGGTGAAAGGTACCAGAGCATCTTGGATTCATAAATGAGCTGGATGTGTTTTCTGGTCTCAAGTTTTGTGTCTAAGTCAAGAAACCGATCTCCTTTAATCTGGTTTTCCTAGGACTTACTTGATTGAGGACGAATATAAAATTGAAAAGTAAATGCTTGCTCTTTGGTTTAGCAGCAAAGGTAGTGAGCTATGTTCAATCTTGGGGAATCTCTGGAAATAGCTTCTTCCTCTTGCTCATTTTTCTTCTTCCTTCTGTGCTTATGCCTATGGAGAGATTTGAGGGTGTGCTGTATGAGAACACATGTTCTTTGGAGATGGATACTCAATAGTACAGATACTCATAGCCTTCAGTATTTCAGTGTGTACAGGATCTCCTCAGCATGGCCACTCCTTGATGGAATAGATTGCAGCCCCTCCAGGCTCTCTCATCCTGAGCAGTTCTTTTCTCTGTCTTTCTATAATTCCTCCATAGAGAATCTATCCCACATTCTTGAGGCATTCTTCTGGCTTGCTGGGTAATGTTTCATGGATACTGGCACAGCATTCTGGCTGTTCTAGCTATACAAATCTAACAAAACATGATCAGAGCCAGGAGAGATGAACATTTTTATCCCATTATTCAGAGTTGATAAGGAGGTTCATTTAGTCTAGCATGAATTTGGATCCTTTGGATCCAGAAAGAAATTATTTCATGAAGTCTGAAATGGATTAGCTTTCCTCCTATTTCGCTTACTATCTTGTTGCATGAAGTATGACCTTAGAGCTTTCTACCTCCCAGAGAGGCTCTCTAGGTTAAAGGAGACAAGATCGGTATTCTGACTCTCAGATAAGGAGGCAGAACATGGTGACAGTGAGGACAGAGAGACAGACATGTTCCACAACTAGACCTTCATTCATGGGGCTGGAAGGTTCCTGCACTGGAGCAGGCAAGGAGACTCTGCAGAAAAGGGCCAAGGGAGACCGGCAAGACAGCTTTAGGGACACTTTGGGTCCGAAGACCAGGGTCTTAGTAATTTTCTTCTCGGGTTCTCTTACACACTTTCTCACTTTCCGTGACCTTGAAATTAATTTCTATTTAAGAGGCCAAGATCTGTTAAGGTCCTCCATCTCAGTGTGGTCTTCTCCAGCCTGGGGGTGGGAGGCAGGGGTCAGCGGAGCACAAGAGGAACCTCCCAAGGGGATGGCTTCAAGCTCTCTGTGATGGAGAATGGCTCTGGTGGCCATGGCCCCATCAGGGTAGTGACTTTTTCAGCCACAGCAATTCTTAAAGACCATTTACTGAGTTGCCAGGAGGTTTCATTCTGTGTCAATGGAAGGACTACTCACCCCTGGGAAATCACAGATCCTCGAAGTATCTAAAGTAAGCACAAGACCTTATAATGAGAGGATGCTAGAGCTGGAAGGGACCTCAGAAATCACATCCCTCAGCTTATAAGTGAGGAAATTGGGACCGAGGATCATGGATTAGAACTAGGACTTTAGAGGCCATCAGGCGAGTCCAGCTCCTTTTTACAGAGAAGGAAATGGGCATAGAGAGGTGGGTTCTTGCTCAGGGTCCTGCAGCTGTTAAGTGTCTGAGACAGCATTTGAACTCAGGGCAGCACTCTGCCACTCCACCATCATGCCACCAAGGTTCCTCCTGAGACTTCCTAGGAGGGCCTAGAGTAAAATAGCTCCAACATTGGATCTTTTCCTAAGATTTTTGTTTGTAGCCCCCATTTCATGTTAGTAGAGTCAAGTATCATCCATCTTTCTCCCCTTGTTTCTTTCTTCATGGGTTCTCTCTCCCAGTGGCTATAGCATGCTAGGTGCTTTGTCTTCCAACATAGGGCAGATACCTTTATTCTTTAATCTTCCATTGGTGGTCACTGCTGTCCCAACCAGAGTTCTGTCAGCCATTGCGGGGGGGGGGGGGGGGGGGGGGGAACGGTGCTAGCTGTGTTTCAGAGACTGAGTGTCTAATCTTTCTGTTCTCTTTGTGTGGATTTCCCCATTCAGGAGCACAGCTACCTGGGAGGGAGCCCAGTGGGACAGCTCCTGCGACTGAGGCACGGCACCAACCACCCAGCACAAACTGCTTTGGAGGTAGATCCAGGTACGGCTTTCTTAGCCCTAAGCATCTGTAGCACCCAAAGTAGAGGAGATTTTTGGCATTATTGAAAGATGTTGGGAAGTAGTTAAGAGAATTTATAGAGGAAAGCTTTCAGAAATTCCCAGTAATGTTAAGAACTGGGGCTTTTTCCAGTAGTTCAGAAGTGAGAGTAGACCGTGGGCTCTTTGGAAAGGCAGGAGTTTAGGCTCGTTGGTAGGGGTGGTTGGCAAAGTTGATTGCCCTGAGTGACCAAATTTGGGAAAGGGGGAGGAGGAGATCTCGACTCTGCCCTTTCTTCCATCAGGTGCCTTTGTTGCACTGCCCCTTTTAGGACCCACATACATAACCCTTGGAGTCTGTGTCGTTGCTCCCATCATAAATGACTGCATTTTATTTAGTGTAATTCCCATTCTATCCTTGTGTTAATCATGAAAGAGCATTCCCATGGCAACAATTATTGGGCAGGGAAGAGCTGTTATGACTGCATTGATGCTAGAGCATGGGGGTGGGGACTGCCCTGACCTGTTTATTACTGTGTACAAAGTCTCCAGGCACTTTAAGGAAAAAAGCCATCTCACAGCAGCAGTCTGGTGTGCTCCTCAGGGAGCAGCTGATGAATTGATTGGTAAAGTCCCCATTAGTCGTGGTAAATTTGGGCAAAATTTTCCTGAGGCAGAAATGCCAAGAAGCAGCGGGCTTTAAAAAGCAAAAATAATGATTGCTTGTGTCTGTGTGACTTCCAGGGAACAGGCATGGCCTTTGGCAATTCCAATCTGGATCATCTCAGCATACCACTGTGGACTAGGCTGGTTTTATGGGTTGATGAGTTGATGTGATTTGACATTTCTATAGTTTGAGAAGAGGGTGGGAAGGGAAGACTGGGTATTTGGCTTGCTTATGTATGTTCTCATTAAAGGCATCCTTTTCTTTTATTCCTTGGGTGACATGAGATAAACTGCTCTGTAGAGATTGTAAAGGGATGGGGCAGTTGCCGTGCTTAGCCATGATCTGTTAGACAGCTTTTTAAAAGTCTGAATAGATAATCTGATTTCGAAGCACTGAGATGAATGGTGCCATTAGCAGATCTTATGTCAGCTAAAGGAGCTAATTGGCATCCAGAATGGGAAACACTGGATCTGATCTCAGGCTAAAGTGGTGACTAGCTGTTTGGGAGAGAGGGGCAGCTTTACCATCTCACTCGTTGACAATGTTGGTTCTTTCTTATCTCTAGCCACAAGTATTTTGGAGTTCCAATTGGTTTAGAAAGCTTTCTTTGTAGTTGAGGTAGCTAATGCTCCTGTTTAGTTCAAGGACTGGAGGGGAGCTGTCAGAATGCCTTGAACATATTTGGATTTACATATCTGACCTTTGCCCACAGAATTTCTCTGACTGATTTGGGGGAAGACACACACATACATTCTTTCTCTATACTGTTAACTTGTTAAAAGTTAAGTTAAAACATCCACTGGACTCTACCACAGAGATGGTTCTATTTTGCATGTTATAGATGGTCAGTAAATAATGATTGCTTCATGATGGGCAAAATCATTTCAATATCCACTGTGAAGCCCCATATGGGTTTTTTGCAGGTGGCCAGACTACCGTATTGTATGACTAGTAGCAACATTTTTCCATAAGTAAGCCTCTGAAATCCTTGGATGATGCCCTTGTGATCTGGGCATTCTGTGAGTATACATGGTGGCTGCTGCCATCTCACAGAAAACCATTTTGGAGATGCTGCTCGTTGGGTAGTATTTCTGAGCCTGTCAGCTCCCCCACATTTTATAATTGCTGCCCCATGTGATAGCTTCAGGAGCTTGAGACAGGGTGAATTATTGCTCAGGGGGACCTTGAATTTAATATGGATAACCATGGGAGGAGAAGGAATCCACCTTCTACCTTTTCAATGATGGCACTTTGCTCTCTTGCCCCTGGAGCATAGTGAAAGATTAGCTTCTGTACTCGACCTCCTAGACTAAATATTTAGTTCTCACTGTCTGAGGGGCAGGTTTTTCTGGGACTTAAATCATGCCAGGCTCCCTGAAGAGACTGAAATACAGATGCCTAGCCAGCTCTAGTGTCCTTTCCTTCTCCTCTCCCATGCTTTATTCAGTGTCATAAGAGCTAATCCACTTAAGCTCTGATTGGATTTGGTCTTAGTGTCCTCAGGATCACTTTGGCCTGAGATCATCAGGCTACTGCTAGCTCCTGCCTACTAAGCTAGGACTCAGAGCTTTGTTTCCAAGTGGGATTATCTCCGATTTCCCCAAACTCTGTGCATGAAATGTCTTAATCGATTCTGATTTCCCATGAGGGGGCCAATGCAGAGGGGTCCCAGCAACATACTGGGCTTGAATTGTTTTGGGAACAGGCTCAGAGTTGACAATCAGTGGAGGTATTTTGTTACTTAGAAGATAGCCATTTCTCAATCTTAGGAAGCCGGAGAGGGGACGTTTGGGAGAAATTGTTGCCTATAGGTACCCCCAGTGCTCCCCTCCCAAATTAAGACATATAAATTATAGAATTGAGGACTCTCCAGGCCCACTAATAGTTAATATGTTCATTTTGGTTTATCTAGGAGAAACACATTGCAGCAGCCCCGAAGTGATGCTTTATGGCCAGCGTAGGATTGTAGCTTTACGGCCGAAAGGGGCCTCAGAAGCCAAATAGTCCAGCTAGTCAGCTCCTTCCTTTTACAGATAAAGAAACTGAGGTCCTCAAAGGTAAAGTGGACCATCAGAGTCACCCATGGGAGGTAAGCCCAGGTGCTCTGACCCTAAATCCAGCTTTCTTGCTACAGCCTCACAGTTTGTCATCCACTTCCCCAAATTTGCATGTAGACAGTCCTATTGAATTTATAAATGCATTTTGGGTGAGGCACAGCTACTCTGGTAAAATATCTCTACTGGGAGTTGGGTAAATGAATTTTGAGCAAAAATTGAGGAGTATGGAAACTGACACGGTACTTGTCATGCCCCTCAGTTAGCCCTAAGTGTTTCATGTCTTTGGTAAGCTGATAAAATTCAATTCTATAACTATCCATTAAAGGCAAAGGTGGGGGAGTTGGAAATTAGTAGGTTTCCCCTCCTTGGAGGTCTTCATGTAGGAGCTGGGTGATTGACCATGTGTTGAGGGGCTGCTTGTTCAGGGGTGGGGTGGGCAGGATCGCTGCAGAGGCCCCCTCTAACTCTCCACGGTGGGGCTGCTCTGAAAGAGCCTTTGTCTTCAGAGCAATTTACTTTCTTAGGAGAAGCCCTATGTATCGATTACATAATAATACAAGGTCCTATTTGATCAGGGCCCTTAAAGGCAGTAATTTAAGAGTTTAGAGAAAGGACAAAAAGTGTGGGTTTTGGAGTATTTGGGGAAAACTTTCTGGAGGAGGGACAAGGATATAAGCTGGTGAAGCTTTTCATAGACACACAATAGTTCAAAATCACATCTGAGGATAGCTGAGGAGAGCCAATGAAACACATCTGGAGGGAGAGGGGAAATTATCCAAATATAGCCTAAGCTTATCCTGGCAATCTTCTTCAAAGTTGCTGTGACATTAGAAAATGAGTGTGGAATTCTAGGCTTTGGAGTGGAAAGCCACTGTGTTGGGGCCCTTTCATTAGTGGCTGAATTCTCAGCTACTTGAGATTTACTTCCATTACCGTGTGAAATAATCAGTTGACCAGTTACTAAAGATTTTCTTTCCCCTCCTTTGTAGGCCCATGGCCATCTTGGGGGCAGGGAGTTAAGTTGTAAGGGAATTCAGGGGAGTAAAATTATCTCTGCAAATCAGTTCAGCTCTGCATTTGCCCAGGTGTCTTCTGACTGAGTTAAATGATTCCTTAGCACAACACCCTTTTGAATCCCAGCGACCATCCACACCATACATCTCCCTCTCTTGAGGGAGACTTGTAGGAGTCATGGAAGCTGGTAAAATTGGGATTGCTGAGTTCAATCTCCACTGCCAAAGGTATTTTCATTAATAGGCCTGAAAGTATGTGGAGGGTCCCTTGGTTAAGATATTATTGTGGATTTTTGTCATTTACCACATATCACTTTTTCCCTTTCTGTTTCTAGTTTGATGAAAATATATCAAGTATACTGACTGAATCACTTTGTCTGTAGTAAGCTCGGAGGATATGATGGACTTGTAATATTCTAGACTTGAACAAAGCCCCAAAGACATATGGAGTCTTCTAAATAATTGGCCAACTGTGTCTGCAGACTGCCTGCCCCAGAATGGAAAGGAAAATAAACTAAAGCTGGGTGTGAGCCCACTGGGAATAAATCAAAGGAAGGCAGAAGGGGAGGGGTGGTATGAGCAGGAAAAGAGGAAAGGAACAGATGGGAGCCACGCCTCTGCATACGGGACCCAGTCTCTCGTCCTTTCATGGACTGCTTGTCTCCTCTCCTTGACCTGGGATGGAAGTAGCCAAAGCCACTATGTTGGGAATATCTATTACTTAGAGTTGATGGGATACACGGTTAGCATGAAGTGGAATTTGTCATCTGTTTATATTTTCTATATGGTGGTTCCTATTTTTTATGCATGTTCTGTAAAAGCCTTGTTTTTATCATTGGGGACTAACAAAGTATACGAAGAGAAGTGAATATATGTAACATGGTAGAGACAGCAGGGGTGCCAGCTACACTGGCCTATGTGCTGTTCCTCACCCAGGCAACACCCATCTTTGTGCCTTGGCACAAACCATCCCCCATGCCTGAGTTGTTCTCCCTCTTCATCTCTGTCTCTTAGCTTCCCTGGCTTCCTTCAGGACTTAGCTCAAATTCTACCTTGTGCAAGAAGACCTTTTCTTGAATCCCCCTAGTTGCAAGTGCCTTCCCCTCTCAGCTTACCTTCCATCTACTCTGTCTGTCCTCCTGTGTGTACCTCATCATTTCCATGTGCTTTCCCACATTTGAATGTGTATTCCTTCAGGGCAGGGTCCATGGTTTTGCCTTCTTTGTGGCCGCCGTGCTCAGCGCAGTGCTTGCCATATAGTGAACACTTGATAAATGCTTGTCAGTTGATGACATATCTCATATTTTGGTTTTGTTCTGATCTGAGCAGTTGTCATCTATGGGATGAGACTAAAAATGTTGGAAATGAATCTCTTTCTATTTTTTGAAAGTAAGGCTTCCAGCCATTGTGGGGTTTGCTTCATCCATTCATTTGACAGCTATCTGTGGAGTTTGGTGTTGGGCACCATTCAGGGTGCAAAGCGTAGAAAAGAATCTCTCTCTTTGAAGAACTTTACTCTGGAGGAGATGAGACATGCAGCCATAAATATCTGTAACACAAGTCAGCATTTTGTAATCCAGCCTCTCACCTGGGTTTGGGATATATCATTTGATGCAGTAGCAGTGTGTGGGGGGGTGTCACAACCAAAATGACTCAATGACATTAGTGATCCTATCAGTAAGAATTTATTTCTGATCATGAGTAGTAAATGAAGGAAGGATCTAGGCCATAGTAAGCTGTGTGAAAGGGACATCCCATTTAAGGAATGAGAGGGAACCTTTCTTCCCGTCTCAACGTAATGATCTGTATCTAGGTTCTGTAGTATGGAATTTTCATCACTAGAAAGTTATAGATAAGAGATAAAGAGATAAAGGCATTGAAGGAATATTTTATTAAATCATGTGTGGGCAGTGACTAAACTAGAGCTTATGACAGCCTAGAAAAATAGTAGGCCAATGAGAACGTCAAGGAAGGATACTCTTTTTAAGGAGGGCGGAGTTTGTAAGTGATCTAGTGTGGGGTGATACTTTTCACTATATTGGACTGTATCAGAACTTAGCTCCTGGGACCTTATCCTCCGCCATGACTGTGTACAGGGATGGTCATACCTTTGATGCTGCTGTCACTTCCAAGTGTTCCACTTCCGTGTTCAAGAATCCTGACGTTCCTCAGACTCTTCTTTTGGCCCTCATCATAACCTAGTCTAGGCCCTTCACTCCTCAGTGCTTTTCAGGATGATTATTTCTGCTTTGGCCACAGTCTTCTCTCTTGCAGGTCTTGACTGTAGTGGATCAAGTCAGCTGCACACTCTCCTTTGCTCGCTTGTCCTGTTGCTTCTCCTGCCCTGCCAAGCCGCAGTCCTGGTTTACTCCCACCCTCCATCTTCTTTGCTCTCATTTACATGCTTGTTGAATAGAGTTAAACAAATTCACACAGCCGCGCCGACTGGTCCATTACAGATTGGTTTTCTTGTTCAGTCTTTCGGTCATGTCCGACTCAGAGATACCGGAGTGGTTTGCCGTTTCCTTCTCTGGCTCATTTTACAGATGAGGTAACTGAGGGTTAAGTGATTTGCCCAGGCTCATACAACCAGTAAATGTCTGAGGCCAGCTTTAAACTCAGGTCTTCCTGACCTTAGGCCTGGTGCTGTATTTACTAAGCCACCTAGCTGCCCCTGCAGATTTGTTATCTAATATCCACTAGACCCTCCCTGTAGCAAGACCATCCTTCTACTTCTTAAATGATTCTCTACCCCACTCACCAAAGCAGCTGTTCCAGACATTCTCTTCTCTCGTTAAGCCCCTCAGACCATACTACCCCTCCCCATCACTTACTTGGGTGAGTGCTAAAAAAACCTCAAGCCATTCTGAGCTCCCTTTTCTCCCCTTACGACATCACCCCCACTATTTCCTCAATTTGCTACAACCTCTGATGAGGTAGGTGGCTCTTCCCTTTGCCAGGGGCAGTTGTGCCCTTGATCCCAGGCCCTCTCATCTCCTTTAGCAGATTGGTCCCTTTGCCAGCCCTTCTCTCTCTAATCTTCAGTTTGTCCCTGTCTACACGTTCCTCCCTGCTGCTTACATACCCCTTTCTTCCCATCCTCATAAGCCCTTTCTGAAGCTTACTATCCCCAGCTGTGATCCATCCTCTCCTCAGTATCCTGGAAGAAGCCATTCACATTTTGTGCTTCCACTTCCTCTTCCCTCATTCTCTTCTAACGCTTCTGCAGTCCGACTTCTTACCTCATCACTCAAATGGAACTGTTGTTTCGAAAGTTAACAATGATCTCAGCAAGCTTGCCAAGTTTATGGCGTTTTCTCACTCCTCACCCTTTTTAAAGTCTCTCTAGCATCTGGCGCTGCTGGCCTCCTGAGACTCCTTCTGGATTCTCTCTCCCTCTGGGTTTTCATGATATTCTTCTCTCTGGGTTCCCTTGCCATCCCTCTGAGTGCTCTATTTATCTTTATCTTCATCTGTGTCACACTGCCAGCTGTGGGTCTCGGACCTGTGTTTTCTCTCTATATTCTCGCTTGGACATCTCATCAGTTCCCAGGGCTTCATTTATCATCTCTGTGCAGATGACTTTGAGATCTAGATATCCAGCTCTCTCCTGAGCTCCAGTCAGTTCATGAACATTTATTAAGTGCTTGCTATGTATGAGGCACCTTGCTAAGAGCCTAGGATCAAATTAAAGGCCGAATTCTATATCACCAACTGCCTCCTGAGTATTTCGAACTAGGTATCTTGTAGGCATCTTAAATTCAATACAGCCAAAGCAAAAATCATCATTTTTTCTTTCTTCCAGAAAACCCAGTTATTTATTTAACATTCATTTAAAAAACTTGAGTTCCAAATTCTCTCCTTCCCTCCCACCCCCCCACACCTATTGTAAAGGCAAGAAATGTGATACCAATCATACATGTTAAATCATGCAAAACGTATTTCCATGTTAGCCATGTCGCAAAAAAAAAAACCCAAAACAAAACAACCCGCTAAGAAAAACAAAGAAAATGAAAAAATTATGCTTCAATTTGAATTCAGCTCCATCAGTTCTTTCTCTAGAGATGGATAGCATTTTTCATTGTAAGACCTTTGGAATTATCTTGAATCATTATATTGATCAGAATAGCGAAGTCTTTCACAATTGATCATTGTGCAATATTGTTGTTACTGTATATAGTGTTCTCCTGGTTCTGCTTGCGTCATTTTGTATCCGTTCATATATCTGAAACCATCCTGATCATCATTTCTTAAAACACAACAGTATTCCATCACAATCATATACCACAATTTGTTCAGCCATTCCACAACTGATGGGCATCCCCTCAGTTTCTAATTCTTTGCCACCATGAAATTATCTTTTCCTGAAAACCCTCCCCTCTTCTAAACTTCCTTTCTGTGGTGAGGGTTCCACCATCCTTCCAGTCACCTGGTTCATATCTTTGGGGTCATATTTGGCTCTTCACTAATAATAACATAACATCTCTTGTATATGTTCTTTTCTCTCTCCTCATATAGCTGCATCCTTAGGTCAGACCCTTGTTACCTCTCCTTTGTACTCTTGCAATAGTCTCCTAATTGTTCTTCCTGCCTCACCTCTACCTACTTTAATCCATTCACACAGCTGCCCAAGTGATTTTCTTAAAGGTCAGGTCTGCTCCTGTCACCTGGGGGTGGGGGGTGGTGTGTGACATGATAAACTCTGATGGTTCCCTTTCACTTCTAGAATCAAATGCGTGTGTGACCTTGAGGAAGCCAAGGAAGCCTTCTGCTTTAGGAAAATCCATTTGACAGCTGAGTGGAGGTTGGGCTTGAGGAAGGAAGACCAGCCAGCAGGCTGTTATTTTATCAGCCTAGGGGAGAGAGGCCAAGGGCCTACACCAGCATGGTGGCAGTGTCAGGAGAGAAGGTGGGCATATGTGAGCTGTTATGGAGGTAGAAATAAGAGAGACTGAGGAGTAGAGGGTGACCTCTGTTTTGAATGTGGACGACTGGGAAGTTATTGGTACTCTAGACAGAAATTGGGAAATTAGGAAGAGGCAAGAGATTGGGGGAAAAGATGAGTTCAGTTTTGGACATGTTGAGTTGAAGATTCAGTCCATGAGGCATTCAATTTGAGATGTCCGCTAGACACCTGGAGATAGGAGGCTAAAAGGGGCGGGCTTAAGGCTAATAATAGATCTAAGAAGAGAGGGAGCAGCCATGGGCTAGATGGTCTCTAAGAGACTGAACTCTAAAAACATGAATGCAGTGACATGGCAGGTTGTTTATACTGATCTTAAGTATATTTCCAAATTTATGGATTACCTATACATGGTCTGGTGACAGTTTAGTTTTTTAGTTTTCAAAGCTTAAGAAAGACATCTAACATTTTCAAAAGAGAAACTATTATCCTTGGAATACAAGTATCTTTTAGTTTGTGATATATGCTTTGCCTTGACTCCTAGCTTTGTATATTTTCCTGAATCAGATTTTGATTGTAGGTACACTTGCTAGATTGCATTGCCTGGCTAGTTTGAATATTGTAGATAACAAGGTAGTTTTTTTTTCTTAGTTGAACATAATACATTTATAGGACCAAAAATCTAGAGCCATAAGGAATTTCGAAGGCCATCTAGTCCAGCCCCATCATTTTACATGTGAGGAATATGAAGGCCATTGAGTGTTGAGAAATTTGGCCAAGTCATGCAGGTAGTAAGCGGAAGAGGCAGAATTTGAACTCAGACCCCCAGACTCTAGAGTCAGCTCTCTTTAGGCTAGGAGATAACTTGGTTTTGTCAACAGTGATGTTGCTTATTACCCTGTTTTGTAATTACCCTGACTGTCTTAATGATCATGGCATGTAGATTATCATATTCATTGTGAGTTTTCTTTGTGTTCCCCCCCTTTTTTTTAACCAGAATTACTGGCTGTTTTCCATTAGTATTGAGAGTTTTCACATAACATTTCAGATATTACATTCATTAACACTAACAAAATACTCCTGACTTACAACTTTTTACATTTTATCCTAAGAAGCTAATTTCCTTTTTTTCTGATTATTGCATACTGGAGCTTCTCAATGAATTAATCAGCCAAATGAGCATTTGTTAACTATATAGTAGTAAATTAATTAAACAGCAAATTAAATAAATAATGAAGCAAATAGGTAACGTGCCTACTCTGTCGCCAGGCACTGTGCTAGATTTTGGGGATATAAAGAAAGGCCAAAAAAAAATCCCTCACCTGATCCTTCCATCCCTCCATCATCCTATTTCTCTTCTGTCCTTTGTGGCTAACCTCCTGGAAAAGACAATCTATAATAGGTGCTGCCACTTTCTTCTCCCTTCTTCTTAACCCCTTACAAGCTGGCTTCTGACCTTATTCCACGGAAATTGCTCCCTCCAGAGTTACTAACGATCTTAGTTGCCAAATACTCAATCCTTATTCTCCTTTGACTTCTCTGCAGCCTTTGACACTGTTGATCACTCTCTCCTTCTTGATACACTTCTTCTCTCTAGGTTTTCTGGACACTCTTCTCTCCTGGTTCTCCCTCCTACCTATCTAACTGCTTTTTCTCTGTCTTTCTTGCTGGACCATCATCCAAACCACACCCTCTAACCATAGGTGTCTCACAGGGTTCTGCCCTGGGACCTCTTTTCTTCTCCCTCCACACTCCTTCACTTGATCTCATCAGCTCCCATGGATTTAATGACCACTTCTGTACTGATGACTAGAAATCAACTTATCTTGCCTCAGTCTCTTTGCTGACCTCTAGTCTCACATCTCTAAATGCCTTTCAGACATCTCAGACTGGATGTCCACTAGACATCTTAAACTCAAAAACCGAACTCATTGTCTTTCCCCCAAACCCTCTCCCCCTCCCTCCTATCTTCCTTATGAGTGTAGAAGGTGACATCATCCTCCCACCCCTCAGGCTCACAGTCTAGGCATCATCCTGGACTCCTCACTATCTCCTCACCCCTTCATACTCAAGCTCTTGCCAAGGCCTTTTGATTTCACCTTTGTACCCTCTCTTCTCCAACACTTCCCCCATTCTGGTGCAGTCCCTCATCGAGAGTCTGCCTGCTTCAAGTTCCTTCCCACTCTAATTCATCCTCCGTTCAACCACTACAGTGATTTTCCTAAAGCACGGATCTGATCATGTCACCCTCCTACTCAGTGAACTCCAGTGTCTCCCTGTTTTCTCCAGGATCGAATACAAAATGTTCTGTTTGACATTCAAAGCCTTTCATAACCTCGCTCCCTCCTCCCTTTTCAGTCTGCTTATACCTTTCTCTCCCAAAATGTACTCTTTGATCCAGCGACACTAGCCTTGCTCTTCTACCTACAGGACTCTCTCTCTCTCGGTTCTGGGCATTTTGTCTGGCTCTTCCCCAGGCCCAGAATGTTCTCCCTCCTCCACTCCGACTACTGACTGGTTTCCTTTAAGTCCCAACTAAAATCCCACCTTCTATAGGATGCCTTGCCTAGCCTTTCTTAATTCCAGTGCCTTTTCTCTGCTAATTATTTCCTATTTTTCTTGTGTGTATGGCTTGCTTTGTGTATATTTGTTTGCATGTTGTCCCCCCCCCCCCACATACATTGTAAGCTCCTTGAGGGGAGCTTTTGCCTCTTTTTGTATCCTCAGCACAATGCCTGGCACATAGTAGGCACTTAATAATTACTTGCCCATTGATTGTAAAATAGTCCCTGTCCTCAGGGAGTTCACATTCTAATAGGGTGAATACAACATGCAAACAACTGTATGAACGAGTTATACAGGATGAATTTGGATGTCATTAGCATCAAAGAAGACTACATTTTTCTGTTTTCCATCTCTGGAATAACTGCAGGACTGGCTTCCCTCATGGGCTTGCCTTCCTTTTGCCCTGCCTTTCTCCTAGGGAGCTGGTGCAATTTTAGATTTTGCTGATAATTTTGCTAATAGTGTGTGGAATTTTGCAGCCAGCTGTGTGCATCCTTCACTGACTCCTCCCTTGAAGGCTTTTGTGTTGGCCCCTTTTGGGGTTCGTATTTCTGCTGTCACTTGGGTGTACTTTGTGATTTGAAATAACCTTCTGGAATCCAGTTCTTACTGAGTGGGGACTCCCGTTGATGGCTCTTCTTACGTGGGGAGGCAGCCAAATTGTAATGAGGCAAACTCTTATTTTTTTTTCAAATTTATTTTGTATTCATGTCATAGAATTTGCATTTGTTTTTACTGGTATCAAGAACTTAGGGGAATCCTTACAGATTATTTCTGCATATTCCTACTTGGGAAGGAGCACCAGTCCTTTCTTCTAGGTCTGGTTTAAGTTTTCTTTCCATCCCTTCATTTGCCAGAGCAGAAATGGGATATGGCTGAGAAGTCCCCATCCTGCTCCATGTTCTTGGGCATCTTGGCCCTCTTGGTATGCTCTCCAAATCCTGTATACAGGCTGTGCTTTATTGCAGCTCAGCCTAAAGGCCTTTGGAGGCTGGATTGGCATCCAGTTGAACACATCCATGTTCAGATTTCAAACCCTCCTGTCTCAGCTTTTTTGTCACTGTGGTTGGTGTTTTTGTTTTGAACTTTTTCTCTTGACTGACACACTCTGAATCTAATCTAAATTTTCCCTTTGCAAATTGAAAGTTAGCTTTGGAATCAGAGACAAGCAGCTATGTCAGAATGTCAGTGTTGCTCGCTTGCACCTAAGAATACTCTCTTGGCTTCTGGGTAGTCAGTCATCCCTCTCTCCTACCACCCAGGGCTCTTCAGCCACATAGAGCTGTAGATTTTGACCCAAGATCATTTTCTCCACCAGTGAAATGCTGTGTTCTCCCCAGAGACAGTTACTGGGGTTTCAGAGAGCAGGATTTCATGACAAAAGGCAGGAAGAGGCATATCCCATTGAAACTACAGTAGAAAATGGTGACCCAGTGAGTTTGGATTGAGGCTGCTAAGGCTTTGGGTTTGTACCCTGGGCAGTTTACTTAAAAAGGTAGTCTTTTCTCTGACTACATGTTGATTAAGCATAATCTGTGCTTCCCATGTTGAATCATTTAATAATAATAATGATAGCACCTACAGTGTACCAGGCACAATGCCAAAAGCCTGCCTGTGCCATAGTTATTTTTTCATTTGCCTTGACTCTCATAGCTTGGATGTGTTGAAAAGCATAGCTAGTGCCGTGAGTGTGGTACACTGCACAGATCTTCAGACTTTTTCAGTGTATTGATTAGTTTTGCTGATTTCCACCCCCCTCCTTTTAAAAATTTTTGGCCTTAAAATATTGTTAGTTATATGGAATGGTTCTCTGTGAAAGGGTGGGGTGGGGGTGGGGGGAGATACCAGGGAAAATTATGATGATGTAAAAAGAGATCAATAAAAACTTATTTTTAAAAAAAGAAAAAGAAAAGCATAGCTAACAAATCATGATGCCAAACAGAATTCCATTGTATTTGTAGATGAACTCTGGCCACTTTAATATGTGGGTGTGGGTGGAAAGACTTCTGGGTGGTGATTTTCTTCCCTGGACTTTGATAGTAAGGAATAATGATACATGAGGGCAGGACTTGCTCTCCTGGGAGACATACATTTGTCCCTTTTGCTCTAAATATAGCATTGATTCTGACCTTTGTGGTTTTGGGGGCAAGAAAACAGTAGGAGAGGCTGCAGAACCAGCAGTGCTTCAGAAACTCCTTGGCAGGGGGGCGGCACTGATTCAGTTGGCTGACACTCTGGTCCCTTTAGCTGCTGTGCCTTTCATAAGTAGGCCCTGGGTTTAGGGGCCTACTTAAGATTCTGTGTGGCCCCATTTAGGCTCCTGGGGGCCTTAGTGTTGCTGAATTTCCCTGGAGAGGCATCTGAAAACCAGGATGAAGCATTTTTGGGGGCCCACTGAAAGTTTTGAAAACCAGGCTCTTTCCCACCCTTGGCTGCTAGAGGTTCTGAACTCTTACCCTAACACATGCTGTGCCCTATCACAAAATAAAGACATGTTCTGGGGAGTATGGGACTCAGGATTAGAAATGTGTTCACTCTTAAAAAGTTTTCTAAAAATTCTGTTTTTGCATATTTCCCTTCTTTCACTCCCCTCCCAAGTTTAGTGTTCTAGGGGACTGCCCTCTCCCATTTTACCTACTCCTGGGCTTGGCATGTAATGGCCTAGACCAGCAGACCAGAAGTGTCAAACTGAGACAGGAATAGGGGCCATGGATCCAAACCCTAAAGTTATAGACTGGCGTCAGTTTAAAATGTATGTTATCTCTGTTTTATTGTAATTTTATTTATTTCGTTCAGTATTTCCAATTACATTTTAATCTGGTTCAGACTGCATTCGGGATGGTTGAGGCTGTGTGTGACACCTCTGGTCTAGATAACATTTAGCATTTGTATCTCCTTCCTTACCCGGTGTCTCTGCGGCTTCTCAGTGCTCTTCTGCTTTTCTCTTTGTCTCTACTTAGAGGCAGCTGATGGCTCAGCGAATAGAGTCCCAAATAGCAGGGCCTGGAGTCATGAAGATCCGAGTTCAAATTTGACCTCAGACACTTACTAGGTGTGTGACCCTGGACAAGTCACTTAAGTCTCTGTTTGCTTCGGTTTCTTCACCTGTAAAATGGAGCTAACAAAAGCTTAGGATTGTTGTGAGGATCCCATGAGAGAATATTTGTAGGAAAGTGTTTAGTGCAGATCCTGGCACGTAGTAGGCCTGATTCCTGTTTATGGACAGCACTGGCCTGGATACTGCCTCGTGTGGGGCTGCAAGGGATGAACGGGGCAGAAGTCTCAGAGACTTTACTGCTTCTCCCGTTTGCTGCTGCATGGGGGAGTGATGTTCAAACTGGGGAGGTAGAGATGCTCTCAAGATGTAGCATTGTTTGTGTAGCAGAGCTTTGCCTCCTGGCAGGCTTCAGGGCTAGGCTGAGGTGGAGGCTGCCCTTACTTCAAAGAATTAGCACCCAGCAAATCCATAACAGAATCAGATCTTTGGGTTATGTGTATGTTCCATCATTCAGTCTTCACATAAAACATTTCTCTATTTTTTGTACCATCTGCTTATGCATTGCTTTAATTGATGGGGGAAAATGATGTGAGAATGGGGAAGGAGGAGAGAATCAATGTTTACACAATACCTACTATGTGCCAGGCATTGTGATAAGTGGTTTTTTCCCCCAAAATATTATCTCATTTTATCCTCACAACAACCCTTTGAGGTAGGAAACTGGAGCAAATAGAGTGACTTGCCCAGGGTCACACATCTAGTAAGTGTGGGAAGCCTTTTGAGTGCTGGGCTCATCACCCTCTTGTCTCTTACCCCTTCCCTTTCCCTTTTCTTGTCTTTGAATGACATTATCTTCTGGGGCTTTAGGTGTGGAAACATAACATTTGATGGTTGTCTAAGTTGGGGATTTGCAATGCTTCTCTAAGCCTTTTTCCTCAGTCTGTATGGTCATCATAAGTCTATGAGCTGTTTTCAGTCTCTGCCTCTTTTTGCCTCTTTTACTTTTCTGCTTCAGTTGTACACAGTTCCTTCGTAGAGCTTGTATAGAAATCTGCTACAACCCAGTCAGGGCTGGCTCCCAGAGCTGCCTCTCTTGGGGGCCCTGGTAGGAGTCTAGAGGGCACAGCACACCTTGGCGTTTTGTTTGGGATGGAAGCAAATCATGAGTCACAGAATGTGCTGCTCTCTCTGTTCAAGATATCTCCAAGCCATTTACTATTGAGACTTGTTCTCATGGGCTTAGGGCTAGAACTGAAGTAGTGAATCTATTTTTCCCTGAACTGGGGCTATCTTGCCTGGCCCTTTTCCCAAGGCTGGTGGAGAGGTTGGCTCATTCTTATGCAGTGTCAGTGTTGCTGGCTTAGGTTTTGTGTGACTTTGAAGCTGAGTTTTTTGGTTCTGGAAATCAGCCTTGCCAGATATGATTGCTCTACAGCCCTGATTGGAGCCAGAAAGCTGCATCCTTTGTCTTCCTGAAACTTGCCAGTGGGCTGGACAAACATTTATTTTTACCTTGTCTGTCATTTGTGAGGTTGGCAGTCTAGAGTCAGGGTGTGGAAAGGAGTCATAAATTATGACTGGGATGTCTGGAATGGGCCTAATTTAACTCTGGATTGCTCTTTTTTCCTCTCATTCCCCCCCCCCCCCCACCTTGCCGTCCCCAGCCCATGTCCAACCTGCACTTTACTGGTGAGCTTGGTATGGGGAGGAATGGGACCCTCTCTTGCATTTTTACTTCTCTGCATGGAAGAAGTGGTATCTTCTGTCCCCACTTCCCATTTTTTCCTTGCTTCTATTTTAAGTGCCTCTTTTCCCTCTGGGCCTGTCTTTCTGGAACTTGGCTTGGCCCCACTGAAATTTGTTTCCATGCTGCTATTAAAAGACAATGCACAGTTAAGAGGACTTGTAGGAGAGAGAGAGAGGCAGGACTTGAGAGCGCAGCCAGATCATTTGGGCCTAATAACTCTTTGGGACTGACTGGTCAGTTAGAGGTTTATGATTATAGGACAAGTGGGATTTGGGCAACTTTTGTGTGTCTTTGAGAGTTTTAGCTTCTGTGTTGGGCATATTTTGAATGGAGGCACAGAATCAGCGTTAGTTCTGTCTTCTGCAGATATTATTGGATCAAAGACTGAGCAGGTTAGGGGAGACTTTATGATGCTGGGCAACTTTGGGACTTCCCTCTTAGACCCCTCAGACAAGTTTTCTTGTCTATAAACGAGGGGGTTGAACCTCTTAAGGTTATTTCCAGGAGGAAATAGATGTGATCTATGCCAACCCTCTCATTTCATAGATGGAGAGAATCAAGGCCCGGAGGGGTAAGTGACTTGTTCAGAATCAAGAAGGTTATGGGTAGCAGAAGGCGTATTCAAAACCCCAAATCCAGCGCACCTCACGTTGTCGTCCAAATCCTGATAGCACTAGATTTGTTATTAGGGATTCACCACAGCACTTAGCATATAGTAAATGTGAAGCTTAACATCCAAAAAACTAAGATCTTGGTAGCTGGTCTCATCACTTCTGGCAAATAGAGGTAGAAGAAATGGTGGCAGTGTCAGATTTTATAGTCTTGGGTTCCAAGATCACTGCAGATGCCGACTGCAGCCATGAAATTAAAAGATGCCTGCTCCTTAGAAAGAAAGCTATGGCAGACCTGGATAGCATGCTAAAAAGCAGACATCGCCTTGTTGACAGAGGTCCATAAAGTCAAAGCTATGGTTTTTCCAATAGCAATGGATGGCTGTGAGACTTGCACTATAAGGAAAGGTGAGTGCTGTAGTATTGACACTTTTGAATTGTGGTTCTGGAGAAGACTTTTGAGAGTCCCTTGGACAGCGAGGAGATCCAGTCAGTCAATACTTAAAGAAATTAATTCAGACTATTCACTGGAAGGTCAGTTACTGAAGCTGAAGCTTAAATACTTTGGCCACATAATGAGAAGATGGGACTTACTGAAAAAAAAAACAACAAAACTCTGATGTTGGGAAAGATTGAAGATAAAAGGAAAAGGGATGGCAGAGAATGAGATGGATAATAGTAGCATGGAAAAAGTGAACATGAGCTTGGATAGGCTTTGAGAGATAGTGGAGAATAAAAGGGCCAGTGTGCTGTGGTCCCTGGGATCACAAAGAGATGGATACAACTGAACAACAACAACAAAAGCTTTTTGGTTGGTTTTTCCATTTCCACCATCTTTTACCTGAGTAAATGAATAAACTTCGTAGTTGTCTGATCATCCTTGACTTTGTCATATTCATTTGTTGCCTCTCTTGGCATTCTCTTCATCTACAGTTGACCCACTGAGATAGCTGAGGGACCACTGGATGAGAGTAACTGTCTTGATTATGAAATCAGCATTTTTTAAAGAGAAGGACTTTAGATAGGAAAATGTCTGCCTCTGTTTAGGGATCAGAATTCCGATTTCAGATCTGGGCACTCTGCAAAGTGAGCTTGAGTTCTTGTGGCCAGAGACAGTACTGACTACATATGGGATTTGGCTGAGTTGGATATCGATATTCAGACTGGTCCTGGGTTGCCAAGGAGACTAAATAACTTTTCTCCCACTCCAAAATGGGGGATCAAGCCAGGTTTGAGGTTGCTGGCAGAGTCTACATTCAGTTGTCTGTGATGAAAGCCTAGCTCATCCCCAAACCCACCACTGCAGTTTGCTGTGATGCTTTTTTGTGTGTGTGGGCTGTGATGGTTTCAGCATTGAGGCCAGGTTCTAATCAAGATAGAGCTCCATCGTTAAGGTTTGATCAAAGTCTTTAGTGAAGGAAGCTGAGCTAAACAGAACATTCTTCCCAACTCTCTAGTTATTTTCTTCTGGTTGTTTTATTTTAAATTTAATATTGGAGTAAAAAGTTAGAAACCTCAGATTTAGGGGAAGGAAGGAATCTGGGGAGGGGTACAGGGGTGAGGCTGTGATCTATCCAAAATGGTCCCAGCTGCTTTTGGTTTTCTTGGGGGGGGTGGGGGCAAGGGTGGAGGGGGTAGGGAGGAGAGGAGAATAATGCAGGCCCTCCTCCATTATACTGTGGAGGCTAAGCTGCTGTCATTAGTGGTTAAATGCTTCTTAAACTCTTCTCTCTTGCCTTTGACCACACACCCTTTCGTGGAAGGGAGAAGAGTCAGGGAGTGAGGATGGTAATGGACCCCACCCAGTTGTCATGCCCTGGTAGGGGACAAGGAGTCCAGTACTGGAAGTAATTATAGGCTTGTCCAAGCCCGTGGGTGTGACAGGGCTGATGGGGCAGACTCTCTGTTGCCTCAGCAGCTCTTCTGTGCTCAAGCCCTCTCAGCCTTTTTCTGAGGGCTGCACACAGGATGAATAATTGGAGAGGGTTTTGCCCTTTTAAGGGGATTCTTGGCTGGAACAAACCTGGTAGCGACTAACTTGGTCTCCCCCAGCCATCCCCTCCCCCCACTCTACTGTAGATGTTAAAGACAAAGCTTTCATTTTGGAATGCCGTCTGGGTCGCCCTGCTCGCAATGTTTGCGCCTGGCTGAAGGTGTGCTAAAAGGCTCAGTGATGTTAAACATTTCTTCCCGTGAGGGCAGAGAGGGACTTGAAGATTTTTATTTTGTTTGACTGAGGTCCTTTGGCAGCTTTGACATATGGAATTTAGGAAATTGAGTTTAAAAAAGTCCACATTAAACTTTTATTTCCACAGATCAGACATCCGCCTTTCCCATTTTCAACAGTCTTGTCTTTTGTAAGCATTCAGGACATTCTTCTGCTCAACTCTAGGCCAAGAAACCCTATTTCTTCATGGTATTCTCATTAAAGAAGGTGGTTCATATGATGATATTCAGTTCCTTTTTTATACCTTCTCCCTAATTAAAAACAAATCCCAGGTTTCACCAGTAGTTGTCAGCTGTCGCTTGTTTGTACTCCCAGTTGAGGGTCCTCTTCTCAGAGAAACTTGGGTCGATAACTTTATTTGAAACAGTTTTATGTGCTGGGCTAAGATTTGAGTTCAGCCAACAACTCCATTGTGGGCTCATCTTGTCAGAGGGGGCAAGCAGGCCATCCTCTGAATCTGGAAAATGGGGGTCTTTGTCACCAAGACGTATTTATAAAACATCTCAATATAGAAAGTAAATACCCTGAAGGAAGTCAGTTCAGATGCTCTGTAAGACAATTGAACCGTGAGGTTGGATGTTCTCAGCGCATGCATGTAGGACAGCTAGAAATGGTACAGCCTAATTGTTCCGTCTTCTCTGAGGGATTTTACTGACAGATCCTTCTGTTTTCTTTAGGACAGAGGACTGTTTCTCCCTATTTCCTGGGACAAGTTGTTAAAGTTCTTTTAGTCAATATTTCTGTACTAAATGTAGATTTGGTCTTACAGCATTTACTTCTCATAGCCCTTTGGCTTCCTATCTGTTAAAAAGCACATACAGGGAGATAATGTGTCTATTGATGGATAATTGATTAGCCCCTAGCTTTGTGCTCCTTCTTCCACCACCAGCGTGAGAGACCTAGAAGTTGGAGAACGGAGATCTTTATACAGCCTCTAGGTCAGCTAGGATTAACAGCTGGCCCATCCAACATCATGTTGTGTTCTAGGATATATATGACTTTTGGTCAAGGGAATAATTAACTCTCGTTTTGGCAATTGAAGCAAAGGACTTGAAATATATATATCTATATAGATCTAACCAATATTTTGATTGATAAAGAAACTCTTCTGTGTCTCCTTTTGTGGGTTGTCTTAATAGTCTGCAGGGGTCACCGGGGGTCTTGATTTAAAAGGCCTTTGATAAAAGCACATGGTTACAATAAATGGGGTACGGAAAAGAAAACAGTTTCTTCCAATGGCAGATGCCTCTTTCTCATAATGGCTCACATCTCTTTTATACTTTGATTCCCAAGGACACACAGACATCCTGTAGGACCAACCAGAGCCACAGCAAATGTTGAACAGAGCCCCAATAGCAGGAATCGGCACCGGCAACCAGCCAAGAGTCAGAACCATAGTGGCTTGGCCAATGGGACAGGTGAGTTGTAGCATATGATAATTTACACTGACAGTTGTTTCAGGATGTTCTTAGGAATCCAGCTCTGGCATGAGCCAGTGATAAGAAAAAGAGATGAAACAGAATTATTGAGTACTTCAGGGTAAGAAGGTGGTCTGGTGCTGAAGGAGAAGGATGAATCAATTCATTCTTCTCTTGACTTGCCTTCTTTCCAATTCTTACTCTGCCCAGGCCTTACCTGTGATAAATGGCTTTCTTTGTTATTTCATTTCATCATTAAGACATCGGTCAAAGGAGGTTTTTCTTTGTACAGAAACATAAAGATTTGATTTTTCTAATAATTTGTACCTTCTTGTTTCCTTGGGAATAACCTTTTAATAGCTGTCCCAAATTTTCTTAAATTGAATGGGAATCACCAGTTTTAGAATAAGGATTAAGTAATATTCAACTCAAGAAATATTTATTAATTAATAAATGTCCTATTTACATGGTACTTTTTTGGGTCCTAAGACTACAAAGATATAAACAAAACCATCTCTCCCATTAAGAAGTTTATATCCTATTTGCATGCCAGGCTCACGAGTTTGTCTTTGCTCAAAATGATAGATTGGAGAAGATACCTGGGATGTTGAAATGATTCAGGATACAGATGAGGGGCAAGACCAGTTTGCACTGATTCTTGATAATCCGTTTTCAGAGAACTGAATTTTTCCTATTTGCAAAAATCCTTATTAGTACAAACAGAGAAAGCTTGTATTCTGCCTTTGGGCATGGCCATTTGCAAGTGGTGAGAGACCTAAGCAAATGCCGACTAATTCTTGTTCCTTCCTCATCCTTGGTTTTATCGTGACAGTAAAGTATTTGGCAGATTTCTTCCTGCTGTTCTTTTGGAAAACATGGATGCCGTAGAGACATGGGCTAGAAGATGCGTCATTGAGGCAGATTAAGAACAAGGTGCTTAGTGGGGTGCAGCCAGAGTAGATTTGTTCTTGTGAGGACCTCTCTGGGGAAACGCCATGGGTGTTAACCCTGTGCTGGGCTTGACCTGTGCTGTTTAACATTTGATCATTGATCAAGGCTTATTGAACTTTGAGGTGACGTAAATCTAATGTTAGGTGACAGGATCAAGATTCAAAAAGACCTTGATAGGCTCTGTTTAATAGGGGAGAAACGTAAAGTATTACCCTTTGGTTCTGAAAGTCAGCCTTATAGGGACAAGGTGATGTACCAGGAAGCAGTTCATCTGGAGAAGATGCAGGTGTTTTGTTGCAGGATTCATAAGAGAGGCCCGGTGTTCAGTCATGGGGAATTGATAGTCCCACTGTGCTCTTCTGTAGTCAGATCCCATCTGAAATATTCAGTTCTGGGTCTTAAGCTTTGAGAAGAACATTAATAGTCTAGAAAGTGTCCAGAGGAGAGTAGCCAGAATTGTGGAGGGCCTTGAGTTTGTGCTGTATGAGGATCAGTTGAAGGCATTGAGAATGTTTAGCTTGGAGAAGAGAAGACATGATAGTTGTTTTCAGTTATTTAGATTAAGCTTCTGTTTGGCTCCATGCCTTGCCAAACCCAACCCTAGGTTTCTCTCCCCATCCACCTTCTCTACTTCTTCTGGAAGGTTGATAAAAAGTACTAGGTGAAATTACACATCTATGCTGACTGGGTCCACTACAGATTTATATTATTTGATTTCAGTTGGGCTCTTGCTGCTACACAGTAATCTTCATAGACTTTCCAAGTTGACTCTATGTTATGGTCCCCATAGTGGCTATTTCACATTTTATCTTCTGCCCTCAAGCATTTTGTACCACTCCTCTCCTCTCCCTTTGACCAAGAGACCTTTACTTCCTCACAGAGAAAGTAAAGGCTATCTTTTTTGGACAGTCTCTTCTTCCTTCAAAACTTCTCTGTGTCATCCCTTATTGTGTCTTCCTCTGCTGTTATTTCTGAGGAAGAGATGGCACTTCTTGTCAAGACCAAGTCCATCTGTCTTGGCTCCTCCAGAAACCTCCTCCATCAATCATTCCCTCATTCTCCCCCCATCTTCCTTCTCTCCTCATTTGCTGGTTCTTTCTTTCTGTCTCTCCTCATTCCGGTGTTGCCAAAAATATCATCCTAGAGCACAGGTCTGACAGTGTCACTCTTCCAGTAAAGTTTGTTGTGGTTTCCTATTGCTTCTCTGATAAAGTACAAATTCCTTAACTTGGCATTTGAAGTCCTTCGCATTTAGAGCCTGGCTCCAGACTTATTTGGCATTATTTACCTCACCTCCTATGTTCCTGCCAAACTGGCCTAGAATTTGTGTTTGCCATCCTTTGAAATTGGCATTCTATCTTCTCCCCCTCTGTTATTGTGATTGTGGGTTTCTTATCTGGAACGTTCTCCCTTATAACTTCTGCCTCTTGTGATTCAATCCTTAGATTCTTTTAAGGGAGACATCTTTGATGGGAAGCAGTGATCCCTTGCTGACAAATCCAATGTCCTTTTCTCAATCCTCATTTTTCTTGATCTCTCTGCAGTCCTTTGACACTGTTGATCACTCTCTCTTTGGATACCCTCTTCTCTCTAGGTCTTTGGGCCACCACTCTCTGATTCTTTTCCTACCTATCTGACCACTCCTTCTCTGTTTCCTTTGCTGGATCCTCCTCCAGATAATGCTCTCTTAACTGTAGGTAACCCTTCTGGTTCTGTCCTGGCCCCTCTTCTTTTCTTCTTCTGTAGTACTTGGTGATCTCATTAGCTCCAGCGGATTTAATTGTCATCTCTCTGCAAATGCCCCATCTCGATGTTGACCTACACTCTAGCATCTCTAGCTGCCTTTCAGATATTTTGAACTGAATATCCAGAAGACATCTTAAACTCAATATATCCAAAATGGAATTCATTATCTTTGTTCCTAAACCCTTCCCCCTTCCTGTCTTCCCTATTCCTGGAGAGAGCAACCTAGGAGTAATCATGGATTCCTTATTCTCTTTTACACTCCGCCCCCCACCCCCAAACACATCCAAGGCCTGTTGATCTCACCTTTGCAACATCCCTTGAATATGCCCCCTTCTCTCTTCTGACATTGCCACCACTCAAGTGCAGGCCTTTATCGCCTGGCTCCTGGATTCTTACAATAGCCTGCTGGTGGGTCTGTCTGCCATAAGTCTCTCCACTTCAATGTATCCTCCATTCTGTCACCAAAGTGATTTTCCTAAAGCACAGATCTTAAATAAACTGCAGTGGCTTCCTGTTGCCTCCAGGATCATGTACAAAATACTTGCCTTCAAAGCACTTTACATCTTAGCCCCCTCCTATCTTTCGAATCTTCCTGTACTTTGATCGATTTTAAGTAGAGCTGTCTTCCTCCTCAAATCATCATACATTTACTTAACTCATTTCTTGTTGTATCCCTTATAGGATATAAACTCCTTGAAGGCAAGAATTGTTTTCATTTTCCTTTTATACCTAAAGTGTTTTTTATTTATTGGCCACCTTATTAAATGTTCAGTGAATGCAAGCATTACATACAAATGATGCATACACTGTATGAAATTAGACTAAAAGTTGTTGTCCTTGCCCCAAGAAATATTATAGTATTATAGCCAAGACAGATAGCAGGGAGCCAGAATCTCTCCAGCCACCGATCCCTGCTTTTGAAAAGTTTCAAGGTGGTTGTCTTAATGGTTTGACTGCTCCAACTGACATTGTCCCCTAAAAACCATCAGCAACATAGGGCCCTTCTATTTTTCCTTCCCTCTCTTTCTCCTTTCTTGCTGTCCTTCCTTGGTTCCTTTTTATTTCTCCTCTCTCACAATTCACCCAATAGAAAGACAGGATTTTCCTTTAAATCACTCTAACTTTTTATGATCTCCCTACTAACCTATGTCTATGTTGTTTTTGTATCCAAAGAATAACAGCTGTATTGCCACTTCTTTCTTCTTTGTAGTTTTCTCGTGGTTGCTTGTGAACAGAAAGGATTTGGAGGGCTACACATAGGGAGCCCTCATCTGGGCCAATCTGCTGAAGATTGAGCTGGGAAGGAAGACTTCTAGGGTAAAGTGGTATTTCCACACCTCCAGGAAATACTTCCTGCTGTGAAGACACCACATACAGAAGATACTCTTTAAGGGAACCCTTTTCACTGAATTGTACGCATGGGAAAACATTTTGAAAGAGAAAATGGAGCAGAATCTCAGGTGCTTGTCATCTTGTCACAGCTAGCGTGTAAACTTTTCTGCAAAAGGAAGGAGAATTAGATAGACGGCTTGTATGAACACACAGTTATCTAAAGAAGGGAATTTTAAGTCTTTGAGGCCATCTGATAGGGAAAAATAATATAATGATATGCTGTTGAATTGCATGATTTTCAAGGTTATGAAAAATGCTACCTGAACTTCACATGAGAGAAACCCTTGTTCTTCAGTGACTTGCATTACCCTGGTTCACACTGTATTAATTGTACTTTAGTCTAAAAAATTCAGATGGTGACTACCCTCTGTGTGTGCGCGCCTGAAAAGACCACTGTTTGACCAACCGTTGAAGCACTGCACACACGTTAAGACCCAGGCTTACACAGAGAATTGGCAGGGTATCCAGGATCTGGAAGAAAGTTTCCAATTCCCAGTACCCTTTGCTAACCACTCGAGTATGTCCTAGTACTGAATGAACATTCTGATTCATAAAACTACAAGGTTTACTAACAACATGGAAGGAACATTGTGAAATAATCATGATCTTAGAAATTCCAAGCTCTCCAGCTGCCACTGATTTCAGCCATGCACATTTAATCTCAGTTAAGTATGATTATTAACATGTGTTATTTATTGGCTTTGTACATTTCTTTACTCTCTCCTCATGCCATACAGTAAGGCCACCTTATTATCAACCTTTTTTTTTGTCTCCCTTTTCCCTATCTTACTTCCAAATATTTTTTTTCCTGCTAGAGTATTCCTTTTATTTAACAAGTGCCTTATTGAGTACCTGTCAGCCAGTCAACAGATACTTACTGAGCACCTTCTGTATGGAGGACACTTTCATAATAAATATTAGTGTGGTCCTTACCCTTAAGAAGTCTCCAGTCAAGTTGGAAAGACAAGGCATAATAAGTACATGAAAATTTAAATAAAAATATCAGATTTAAATCACAGTATAAGACATGTTCCAAGGTAATAAACATCTGTCAGATGATTGATGTAGGCAATCAGTGTCATGAATTCAGAAGCAATGATGTCTTTGCAGACTGGGATGGACATAGAGGGCTTCAAAAGACAAAGAGTTTGGAGGAAGGCATTCCAGACGAGAGAAGTGGCTTGAGCAAAAACAGATTCTGGAAAGCCTTTGGGGAAGGTAATGAGTACAGGGTTCATTTTGGGGGGCGTGCTGGGACCTGAGAGACAGCTAATGACAAAGAACTTAATGGTGCAATCTTTGTTTCCAAGAACATTTTGATCCTTTTAAAGAGACTTGACTATATACACATGTAGAAATTAGCACTGAAATCACTAAAAAACAATAAATGATAGTCTAAAATAAAGTGCCAAGTTGAATATAACCACAGCATATGGTATATAGCAAACAGATCTCCAAGACAAGTTTTCCTTTCTCTTTATTCCGTTTTATTTTTTTAAATTTGTGAGTGTGCCCATCCTCGAAGATCCTTGATTTAGCCTGACTGTTGTCTCCTCTCTGCTATAGTTGGGGGAATTGAGGTGGTGGGCTCCAAGTCTGCTCACTGCTAGCATGTTAATACTATGGTTGTGTTCTCTCATGCTTCTTAACATGTAGTTAATATTAGAGATGGTAGAATCGGAAGGATCTTGAAAGGCTGAAATACTAATCATCCCAACTGAGCCCAAACAAGTCAGATAAAACTTAGACTGGGATAATTGGTTTGGTTTAGAGCTTTGATTTCATCATTAGAAGGAACTTTTCCATATAGAAGTTTTCTCCACGAATGCAGATCAGCAGTCTTGAAAAGGTTTCCAGAGCACAGAGGTTAAGTTGCTATACTGTAGACACACAGCTGGTGTATATTTCAGGGGAACTTGAACCCAGGTCTTCTGACTCTAAAGCCAACCCCCTGTCTCCTTTACTGTGCTGCATGTCAGTTTCACAGATCCATTACATGAGAATAGGACTAGGGGTCTCGGCATGGCAGCAGTTCATGTGGAAAACATCTCGGGATTGTAGTAGGCCGTGAGCTTGCTGTGTTCCAGCAGTGTGATGTTGTGAGCTAGAAGTGCTAGTGCATCTGACACACACCAGCCGAGTGCTGTGGTGGATACCAAATGGCCTGGTGCCCTACTGCTTAGCAGTTCGTTGAGACCCTAAACTACATTGGTAGAGGCCCTTTCCTCACTGAGAGTTCCCTGTGCCAGTATTCATATGCCATAGTGTTCCTTTTTCTTATGTCCTTCACATTTTGACTGTGCTCTGTAGTTACAAAGCATTTTCTACACATTATCTCATTGTGCGATTGGCGGTACAAGTATTAGATCCACATTATAGATCAGGAATTGGCAAACTATGGCCCATAGAACAAGTTCAGCCCACTGGCTATCAAAGCATGGCTTTTGCATTTTAAAAATAATATTTAAATTTAAATGTTCAAGTATTATTCATAATGTAAAAATATTTTTAAAATGTTATTTAAAGTTTAAAAATAGTATTTAAAAATGTATAACCCATGCTTAGCTTGTGGGCCATACAAAAACACTTGGAGAGCCAGATTTGAGCCTTGGGCCAGTTTGCCAACTCCTATTATAGAAAAAGAAACAGTGTCAGAGGGTTCCTTCTCCTATACCATACTGCTTCTCATTGAGAGAACCAATGGGGTTAGGACTATGGGAGGTGCAGGTGTGACTTGGCCCCATTCTGGTCAAACTGCATTGAGAATGTTGTATTCATTTGGAGGCACCACCCTGTGAGGGGCCCTGTCACATTAGAGTATATCCAGAGAAATGCCATGAGGTTGGTGGAGGGTCTGGAATCCACGTTGGTTGAGAAACAATGGAAGAAACTGTGTGTTTAGTCTGGAGAGGGAAATGCTCTGGAGACATGATCGCTATCTTCAGATACTTGATGTGCTGTCATGGAGTGGAGGTGGCCAGTTTGGTTTTGTGCTTCAGAAGGCAGAAGTGGGGACCACTGGGTAGGAATTTCGAGGAATCAGGTTTCAGCTCAATGTAAGATAAGAAATTCCCAATGTTGAGAGCTGTCTAGCAGTGGAAGGGGCTTCTTCCCATCACCAGAGGTATTCAAATAGAAACTGAATGACCATGTTCCAGGGGTGCTACAGAAGGGATTCCTATCCTTTTGGGGAGGTTGGAATAGATGACCTCTAAAGTTTCCTTCTGACCTGAGAATTATATGATTCTGTGCAATATACTGGTTTATAAGAGGGATCTCAAAAGTCTTACATAATAAAAGCTTTAAAACTGTTCTGAGACTTTGGGGACACCCTGGAGCGTTATATACTCTCAATACCACATGTAGGCTGCTGATTTCCAAGGATTTAGAATATCAACAAAACACCTCGGCTTAACTTTAAAACTACACCAAATTTAATCAGTTTTATCTTTACCATTTAATCTTTGATTCAAATGACATTTCAGGACTTTGGGTTCCCATTATGAACATCAATTATTATTATACTGGTGAAGCACCAGATCAATAGTAGAGGTTTTCATTTGTTAGCATACCAAATCAGTACTTATCTGACTTCCTTTTTTGACATATAGTTAGAGGAGGAGAGACAGTATGGCCACCTGGAAAAGTGAAATAGCCACTTAGGAACTGGCACTTTTCAGTCCTGCCAGTGATGTGGCTTCTGATCATTGTCTTCTTTGACATAAATCTCTGAACTTTGGAATCTTGGTTTCCTCATCTGTATGGTGAGAAATAATTTTTTGCCCGCTCCCTTGAGTATGATCTCCTTAAAGGACTGATAACCCAAAAGTGCAAAGCAGAGAGAATTATGTCTTTTATAAACTGTTGCCAGAAACACGTTTTATTGGTCTAATATAACAGAGCAGCTGTGGCTAGGGGGTGAATTCTTAACCAGACAAGAGGTAGAGGAGATCACTGACCAGACCTGCTGATGATATTTCCAGGGTTCCTTCTCCTATGCTTTCTTTTCATCCCCACTAGTCTGACTTGGCCTCATTCTGGTCAAATCGTATTGAGAATGTTGTGTTCAGTTTGAGGCAGTAGGTAATTTTGATTAAATGAAATCGAAAATCATTTGCATGAACGAAATTAATGTAACCAATATAAGGGAAGCAATTAAGTGGAGAGGAAGGCTTGTTAAAAACCTATATCAAGTATCTGTGATAAGGTTTTGATATCTATGTACAAAATTAATAGAAATCTATGATCGAAAGGTATTTCCCAGTAGATAAGTGGCAAAAGATATGAACAAACATTTCTCAAAAGAATTGCAGATTATTAACAACTATAGAAAAAAAACCCACTGTGAATTAATAAGAGAAGTGCAAATCAAAACAACTGTGAGGTTTTGGGTCACTTATAGCAAATCAGCTAGGATGAAAAAGGATGGGAAAAGTCAGCATTGGAGGGTTTTCAGAAGGATAGGTGCACTGGGGCATTGTTGGTGAAGCTGTGAATTGGTCCAACCCTTCTGAAAAGCAATTTGGAATAAGTGGAAGGAAGTGATTAAAATATCCATACCCTTTGACCCAGAGATTCCACTCCTGGGCATCTACCTCAAGGTGGTCAGTGCTAAGATGAGAGGCTTCACATACACCATAACATTGGTAGCGGCACTTTTTGTAGTTAACAACTAGAAACAAAGCTTGTACTCTTGGATTGGAGAATGGCTGATATGCTTCATGAATGTAATGAAATATTACTGCCCTGTGAGAAATGAATATAGTGATTACGTAGATAACGTGGAGAGCTTTTTGTGAACTGATACAAAGTGAAATAAGTGGAAAGAGCAAAATTATGGGCAGTGACTCCCACCATCACCAGCACAATTGAAAGTGACAAAGCCTGACCCCAAAGAAGAGAGAGTTAACATATGTGCACATACCGTATATACATGTATTCATAATCAGATAATAGATGCGAAGCAGAGGTTTGCTAAGCACTTTGCCAATATTATCTCATGTGATCTCACAACAACCCTGGGAGGTAGGGGCTGTTGTTGTCCTCATTTTATAGTTGGGGAAACTGAGGCAAATAGAGGTTAAGTGACTTGCCCAGGTCACACAGCTTGTGAGTGTGTGAGGACAGATTTGAACTCAAGGGTTCTGATTCCAAGTCTAGGTATCTTCATGAGGAGATATCTCGATACCTTTTTCTGCTTCTGAATATGTGGAACACTACATGTTTCAGACTTTTTGGATATGTTAGTTTTGAAGAATTTTTTTTCTTCCTCTTTTTTTGTATCCTTTATTGTAAAAGGTGGGTCCCTGGGAGGGGCAAGGGAAAGGAATGAAGTGGGAAGTGTAGGTGATTAAAAAAAAGATATCAATAAAAATTTATTTTAACAATTAAAGAAAGATAAGTATAGAGCGAATCATTTGGGCCTACAGACTTTGCACTGGCCTTGCTGCCTTTTACCAGGAGCAGCCCCTCATTATCCTGGTCACATCTGTTCTTTGTTGCTACCCTTTCATTGGATTAAAACACAAGCATTTCTCCATATCAGGCTGCTAAACACATCCTTATAAGAACCTAAAAAAAGCATCACAGAAGGTAGGTGGTGTCTTCAACTTATTTTAGAACCTCTGCCTGATTCTTTTAGGCCCTGGGCATGTGTTCATGTCAATTTTAGAAGCTGCATTAAATCGATAAATGTGTCATTGCTGCTGCTATCAACAATATGAGAATGTTCTAGGTTCTTGTGCTAGCAAAGCTAAAGTAAGTTTAAGGTAAAACTTAGTGACCATGGATAAAAAGTAGCTGATTGATTTGTTGAGTTTCTGTACTTCCAGTGAATGGAGAATCTGCGGCAGCCACTGATCCTGAAGAGCGGCCTGTGGTTGGTGTGACTTCGCCCCCTGCTGCAGTGTCAAGTGTGACCCCGACCCCGGGGGCTACCTCTCTCCCGGCCATGACAGAACCTAGGGAAGGACAAGAGCCAGCTTCTAGTGTGGGTGCCCAGCAGCCTCTTGTCACATCGCAGGCTTCAGAAACGCTGCCTCCTGGGTAAGTTGTGTCCTGTATGGGCTCAGCCCTTTTCTTCCAGAAAACTCTGGCTCCTTCACTAATACAGGCACCAAAAGCATGGCTGGCTATTGCCAGATGGTCAACATTCCCTGGAAGAAGGGAGAGCCGCAATTAGTCTCCAGCCTGGTGGGAAAGGTGGCCTTGGAATCTTTGTCGCCTACGGGGAGTGAAATGAAGGCCACCTTTTTTCACGTTTGAAGGAAAACCTTAACTTGAGAATATGGCTTTTATAGAGAATAAGAACCTGATGGTGGGGCCTTCACTTAGATCTTCCCCCAAAAGAAGTCTGGGCAACAGGTTTTTTTTTCCCTTAAAATTTATTATTTTATTTTTTCTCAATTATGTGTAAAATAATTTTTAACATATTTTTAAATTATTGAATTCCAAATTCTCTTCTTTCCTCCCCTACCCCCTAATTGAGAAGGCAAGTAATTTAATATAGGTTATACATTTCAGATATTTCTATATTAGTCATGTTGTGAAAGAAAACACAGGGCAAAAGAACCAAGCAAACAAGAAAAATAAAGTTTTAAAAAGTATGCTTTGATTTGTATTTGGACTCCATCAGTTCTTTCTCTGGAGATGGATAGCATTTTTCATAAGTCATAAGAGTACAGGAAGAACGTATAGGTCAGAAAAACCTGGAGTGAGTGCTACCTCTGCCATAGATTGGCATGTGTGGGACCCTAGTGCACACGTGGATGTGTGCGCAGGCACACATACACATACGCACACACACACACGATAATGCAGAGTGAAGCAACGACAGTCATGCAACTCTTTTGGATAATTTTATTTTTTCATAATGGTGTTAAGTAAGTGGCACAGTGGATAGAGTGCCAGGCTTGGAGTCGGGAAGACTCATAACTAGCTGTATGACCCTGGGCAAGTCACTTAATCCTGTTTGCCTCAATTTCCTCATACATCAAATGATCTGGAGAGGGAAATGGCAAACCAGTCCGGTATCTGTTTTTCTTGGCAAATGGAGTCACAGAGAGTGAGACACGACTGAAAATGATTGAATGACAAACAACAGTATTTTAAAACTTGAAAGGAAAATAGGAAGGCCGTGTAGCTTTTCTCTCAGTGTATCCCCTGCTACAGTGTCTCCAGCTGAGCCCTTTTAAACTAGCTTTAAGAACATTGAGTTTCAGCCCCATGCACGTTGAATGTCGTAGCCCCCTTTCTAAAAAATACCTAGCTCCTAGGAGGTGTGAGCTGGTGGCAGTGAAGGATGCACTTAATAACAGGCATGGAAAAGTTTTTGTGGCTGTGTGTGCTTGTGTGCTGTTGCTTCCTGCTGGGCTGGTAACTCTTGTGGGGAGAAATACCTGAGGAACCTTGTTTAATCTTTCATCTCACATCTGTGTTATAATCTGGGAGCAAGAAGGCTGTTTTAGGGGGAAAATAGCTGCCTGTATTCCTTGTGAGCTGTTTGTTTTCCTTTTGCTAAATCGGCTGCCTGGAAGGTTGGGGCTTCACTCGTGTGTCCGTCACAGGTAATTAGGGTTAACAGCTCAGTGTGTCTTTATGTAGAGTGTGTGTGAGGGTTACTGTTCTCAGGGATTGGGCGCTTCCTGTTTCCAGTCAGCTCTGAAAAAAGCTCCCTTTATTCCTGCCCCAGCTATGGCTGTGTGCCCTCCTCCCTCTCTCCTCCTGCCGCCAGCCGAGCTTCTTGTCTGGGGCCTGGGGTGCGTGAGTGAGGAACGTCTTCTCCCAAGGGCATTTAGAACCGGGTAAAGCCTGCCCGCCTCTCTGTAGCCAGCTTCCCAGGTCAAGGGCACCTTTGGCCCTGACAATGGTTATTGGAGGTGTCCCTGCCAAGATGGCTTTCCAGCTCTTCATCTCGACCCCAGTGCGAGGGTTTGGGTAACTGGCTGGCCATTTCCAGCCGTGTGGGTTGTTCTGTGCCAGTTGTTGCTTGGTGATATTTCTGTCCATATCATTAGAGAATATGGCATGGAGGAGAGTAGAGTCGAGGCTTTCTGTTTAGAGAAGGAGAGGGAGAATGACAAGACAGAAAGGAAGCTTGTGTTTCAGTAATCTTCAGGTTGTACACCCACCTCCTTCCTGGCCACTTGTTTGGGGCTTCAGTGTTCTATGCCATACAGGTTATCACTTGGCTCCCTGTATTTGGACGTCCATGTACGTGTCAGGTACTTTCCTACCTTTATGTCTTTGCTCAAGGGCATTCCTTGTACAGGGATGCAGTGCTCACCTGGGAAAATTCTACCTGTCCTTCAAGACCTAGGTCAAATGCCACTTCCATGAAGCCTCCACTGGTCTCCCTTCAAAAGCGATTTTTCTGAACACTTCTTTATGTTCCACTTTATGTTCCACTCTCAGGCTCTTCTCAGATTCTATTACATATTATAGTCACAACATATTTGTTTTGTATCATATCACTTCTGCCAGATTGTGAACTCCATAAGGGCAGGGAGCCAGCCTCACTGATCTTTGTTTCTTCCAGTGCCTAATGAGCATGTTTTTCTAGCTTGGTAGATTCTCAACACATAGTAATTGAGTGGATGAATAAGTGAATGATAGTATCCTGGTTTTAAGCTGTCATTCAGTGCAGTTCATCAAAATGTAGTTTGCAGTCTTTGTCTTTAATGAAAACAGGACATTCGTCCCACTCTAATTTGCTTCTTAACCCTTTGAGACCCAGTCACTTAACTGATGTTACATTCATCTTTTAATCACTAAATCCATGGCCTTTTCCTAATTTTGTTCTATCTGACTTCTTCGCAGCTTTTGACTCCCTATCCTTAGATAGTCTCTTCTCTCTTGTCTTCTATGACATTGTACTCTCCTAGTTCTCTTTCTAGTCGCCTGACTGTTTCTTGTTAGTCTTCTTCTCTGGATCATCACTCATCTCCTATCCAGGAAGCCTGGCTTACTCCCAGGGCTCTGTTCTGGGCCTTACAGTCACTTTTCCTGGCAATCTTATTAGCTCTCAGGAATTCACTTATCATTTCTGTGTAACTTACTCTTATTTTTTTTGTTTGTTTTTAGTTTTCACCATTCACTTCTATAAGATTTTGAGTTCTACATTTTCTCCCCCTTCCTCCGCTGCCCCTTCCCCAAGACGGCATGCACTCTGATATAGGTTATACATGTACAGTCATATTAAACATTTCCACATTAGTCATGTTGTGAAGAATTGTAGTAACCTGCTCTTAAATACATATATTGAATCCTAATCTCCCGTCTGAACTCCAGTTCAGCAATTGCTTTCTAAACATCTCCATCTGGATGTCCCATTGGCATCTCAAATGGAATGTGTCCAAGTCTGAACTCATTCTTGCCTCCATACTTCCTCTTGGAATCTCCCTCCATATTTACTTGTTTCTGTCCTTCTGGTCACCCAGGTTTCCACTTCTCAGTCAGCCTTGACTCTTCACTCTTCCTCACACCCTTCCCATTCAGGCAGTTGCAAAGTCCTCTCTGCAGCATCTCTTGCATCCA
Source organism: Trichosurus vulpecula (assembly GCF_011100635.1). Classification (NCBI taxonomy): domain Eukaryota; kingdom Metazoa; phylum Chordata; class Mammalia; order Diprotodontia; family Phalangeridae; genus Trichosurus; species Trichosurus vulpecula. Next base: position 393,209,604 of record NC_050575.1, read on the forward strand.
TCTCGTACAACCACTACCCTCACTCAGACTCTCATCATCTCTGGTTTGGACTATTGGAATGACTGGCTAATTTGTCTCTCTGCTTCTAGTCTCTCCCCTGTCTGAGCTATCTCCCACACAGATACAGGTCTGACCATGACCATGGCATTCTTCTGCTCAGAAATCTTTAGTGTCTCCCTGCTTCCTCTAGGATAAATGAAAAACTCCTCAACCTAACAGATGAGCCCCCACAGCCTGACTTTTGTTTTCCATTGCCAACACTTTGGATGGTTTCCCGTTGCCTATCGCACTCCCTGTGTTAGCCATGGTTAGCAGCTGCCTCTTACTCATGACATGTAGTCTCCCGTTTCTCCACTTCCATACAGACTGTTCTTTACTTCTGGAATAGGAATTGTGGGTGGAAGTTTCAAAGAGGTGGATTTCTTCTCAGGGCGAAGAAAAAATTCCTAATAATTAGTGCTGTTCAGAAGTGGAATATGCTGGCTTGGGAGGAAATGGGCTCTGCTTTATTGGAAACCATTGAGGCCCGGGTTGTACTAGTTAGCTTATGAGATCTCTTACAACACTAAAATAACACCATTCCAGCTTACCAGTGTTCTTCCCAAAACTGAGTGTCTACACTATTGGTTTATATGTAGTCTGACCACAGCAGAGCACTACAGGACTATCACCTCCTTTTTCCTGAACGCCAAAACTCTTAAAAGCGCACTAAGATCACATTCTGTGTAACACTACTGTCTTATTGAGTTGCGGGCGGCTAAAACCCCAGGATGCTTTTCAGACGTACTATTACCTTAAAGTTCTTCTCCATGTATTGATGAGATGGATGGATTCCTACAAAAATACAAAATACTCAGACTAACAGAAGTCAGTCAACAAGCATTTATTAAGTGCTTGCTGTGTGCCAGGTACTACACTAAATCCCGAGAAGAAAGGTAAGACGAGAAATAGATCAATCAACCAGTCTTAGAGAAGATGAGGGAAACATTCTTGTCCAGGTGAACTTGTAATTGAGTTTTGTCATACTTTTGAAGGATAAATAATCTATGTGATATGGGTAGGTACTCTACTAAACTCTTTCTAGGAGACAAACATGATCTGATTCTCAGACTGGGAATGGGGCGCTGTACTTGGAGTCAGGAGGTCCTGTGTTCAGAGCCTGCCCTAGACATTCACCAGCTGTGTGATCCCGGTCAAACTGCTTAGCTTTGCAGTGATTCAGGCTTCCTAATCTACAGAATTGGGGCTTTTGATTCTAAGGCTCCTCCTTCCCTTGGCCTTCATGACATTACTGCAGGTGTCTTACCTCGCTGTTTCTTGGTTATCTTCTCTGATTAATGGGTCTGCCCTAAGACTTTGTCCTTGGCCTTCCCCCTTTTCCCTTTCTCTTCTCTGCTCCGGTGGTCTCATCCGTTTCTCTGGCTTTACCGATCCAGTTTCATATTTAATAACAGCAACTGGCATTTCTTTGGTGCTTTACCATTTGCAGAAAGCATTCCACACATTATCTCATTTGATAATGTCTGGAAATATGATACTCCTTCTCATAGTCACCATGAGGTGATTACTATAGGCGTTCTTATCTTCCTTTTACAGATAGAGAAACTGTGGCCCAGGGAGGCCAAATAGCTTCCTTGTAATCACTCACACACTAGCAAGCGTCTAAGGTGGCCTTGAAATGGGGCTATCTTGCCTTCTGCTCTGCTCCCACTCCACTCAGTCAGTTGCTCTTCACTTTTCTTTTTGCCTGCTTGAGTGCCCCAGTAATGCTTCAGACTCACCACGTCCAAACCTGAACCTGTTCCTTTCTCCCTCCAATTCGCCTCTCCTCCTGACTTCCTGATTTCTGTAGATGGCACATCCACCATTCCAGGTACTCAGGAGTCACTAAGAGTCCTTGTTGACTTGGCTTCCTACTGTAGCCAGTGATTTGCCAAAGCCTGTTAATTTTGCCTCTGCAAACATTGATTTCTCTTCCCTCCCTCTGTTTTTTTTTTTTTTTCATTCAGACTATCCTTCATCATTTCTGGCCAAGACTATTATGGCAGCCTGCTAGCAGACCTTCCCAGTCCCCATTCTCCCTGTTTTCTAACCAGTCTTTTGCACGGTCGTCTTCCTCATGTATAGATCTGGTTGCATTAGTCTCTTTTGTTCAAAAACTTTGCTTGGGTCCCCATTGCACATAAGATAAAATACAAGCTCTCCTTGACAGTACTCACACCTTCAGAATTATTCTAATTTATCTTTTCAGTGTTATTTCATACTGTTGTTCCCTGACAAATGCTCTACAATCCAGTTAAACTGCATAAATTGGGGTTCTCCATTCTCATCCTCCCTCTTCTGCCTCTGTACATTTGTACTGGCCCTTCCTCTATCCCAGTACTTAGAATAGACTCCATTTACCTCTATGTCTTTTGAAATCTTTCTCTTTCTTTTAAAATAAGTTTTTATGGAAATCTTGCAGCTTAGGTTGTAAATTTCTAGAAGGTTGAGACTGGTTTTCATATTTCTTTCCCTACCTCCTAGCAGACTGCCCCGTATGTAGTAGGTATTTAATAAATGTTTACTTAATTGAATTGAATCCTTCAGAGTGTGTGAGGTTCTTTATTGCCCATTTCAGATTCTTACTTTGTTAATAAGTGTTAAGAAAACACTTTCCTCAACCAGTATGTCCGAGTGCAGTTAAACAGAGTTTCTCAAAGCCCCCTACTTGTCCTTATCCCAGCATGTTCTCCTGGACTCTTCCTATCTCTCCTTCTGAACTTGTTGATGTGGGGATTTTGAAGCATTTGTTCTGTCATTAAAAATATACAGCAGATATTATAAACACAGAGGAGTCTCGTAAATTAGTATTGGGACCAGAGGACCCTGCGTGCGGAGTGGATCTCAATAGATCTAAATACGACAATGGCCATTCCTTTGGGTTTTTTTTTTCTTCCTTTTAAAACATCTAACCTTTTTGTCTAGTTTGCTTTTAATTTGATTAGATTGAAGGAAATTGGGTGGGGGGGAAGAATTGATTTTTTAAAAAGATGCCTAAAATATTAATTAAAAGGGGTATACCATGCCCTCCTGTCTCGGCCAGCCAATGATAGTATAGCAAGGCTGCTGTTGTCAACCCATCCTGCATCTGGTTCCTATCAGTGGGGCTTTTGCTTTGGGGACAGAGCTCTCATTAACACTGCATGCACAGGTATGGCTTAGGTAAACTCTGGGAGTGTGCACGCTCCCCCACAGTGCTTCACACAGAGGCCTATTATGTTGTCCTGGCAAACAGCATGTCGCTGTGGTTTCTTACATAAGGGAGGGCGTTTTGTTTGGACTGCTGGGTTACCTCCCCACAGTCCTTTCTCCCCACAGTCACTGGCTGCACGAGCTATTTCCTGCCTCAGAGCAGAATTAATTGGGGCGAGGTGGCTTCAAAGACCTTCAGATTCATGGTGACCACCATGTTGAGCTTCAGAGACACCTTCTCAAGGCAGCCCCAGAGACCCCCAGGGTTGACATGTTCTCATGTGAGACTTGATTTGTAGAGACATTGTAGCAACAATCAGGGTTTGGATCTTCTCAGCTGAATTAGAAACCAGCTTCTGCTTTTTCATCGCATCCAAACTGAATTTTACCACTAGTCAGATTCATTCCTGAAGAGTTTTAAGGCACTTTGTGAAGAGGCAGTATGCTGGTGATGCTGAACAGTACTGCCTCCTGAGCATGTTTCCTGTATCTCACTGTTGTCTGTAGAGGGAATTTTAGAGAGCACTTGCTGGGCTTAGTGTTGATGTGTATCTGCATTCTCTCCATAGCTGTGATTAATTCGTAATCATTACTTTCTTTCATTTTCCCTTTATTTGCATCTGAAAAATGTGTGAATAGAGTGTGCTTGTATACACTACAGAAACCTTCTTGCCACTATATGAAGGTTTTATTTTTTAACACTTCCACTATAAACTTTGGAAACTTGTCCAAGGCAAAAGAAAGGGACTAGTTAAAGAAGGTGAAAAAAATCAGTATGTAATTCAGGGGCCTGAAGAACTGCTGCCGTGCCATCCTGTGTGTAAAAGAAATAAAGAGAGTGTTGTTTATATTTTTTGAAAGGGAGCTCAGTGTTCTTAGGCTTAAAGAGTAGCTCAGAATACTGAGAAAGGTCCTTGGGGAATGATTGAGCTGAATATTCCTCACCACCAGTTTACAAAGAACCAACAGAAGCCCTGAGAAATGTGGGCAGAAGATATCTTCCAGAATGTAGACTGACAGCTTATAAAACATCGTGAACACTTCTTTTCAGAACAGGTCAATTCTATTGCTATCTTACAGTCGTTTGGTTGAATCCCGTATCTGCTCCCTATCATTTGTGATTTGGGGCCAGTCACTTTGTTTCCTCTGTGAAATGAGGGGTTTGGACTAGATGAGTTCTCTGAAGTTCCTGGTATGTTCTTGGTGTGTGAGTTTACAATTCAGAGACACTGTAAATGGGAGCATAAACCCAAGAAGAGTAATCTTCTCTTCATCATTCCAGTTTTAATATATGTGCTGGGGCAGCTAGGTGGCGCAGTGAGTAGAGCACTGGCCCTGGAGTCAGGAGGATCTGAGTTCATATGTGGCTTTGGACACATGACACATGTACTAGCTGTGTGACCTTGGACAAGTCACTTAACCCCAATTGCCCCGCCCCACTCAAAACCCTAAAATATATGTGCTACCAAAGTGAAGGCATAACCATCGGTTTGTAGCATAGAGAAAGCAATTCTTATTGAGACTTCTCTATATCTCTTCAGCTTTCAAAAATCTTATTATTTAAACATTTAAAAAAAATTTTGAGCTTCAAATTTTATCCCTCCAGCCCTTTCCCTCCCCAATTGAGAAGGCAAACAATATGATATTAATCATACATGTGAAATCATGGCAAAATGTATTTCTATAAAACCATGTTGCAAAAAAAGAAAGAAAAATAAAGTGAAAAATTATATTTTAAATTTGTTATCAAGAGTTCATCAGCTCTCTCTCTGGAGGTGGAGAGCATTTTTCATCATGAGTCCTTCACAATTGTCTTGGATCATTGTATTAATCAGCATAGCAAAGTCTTTCACAGTTGATCGTCATTACAATATTGCTGTTACTGTGTATAATGATCTCCTGGTTCTGCTCATTTCAGTCTGCACCAAATCATATAGGTCTTCCCAGGTTCTTCTGAAACGGTCTCCCTCATTCTTTCTTTCTTTTTTTTTTTTTTGGCATAGCAATCCTTATTTATTTATTTAATATTTTTGGTTTTCAGCATTAATTTTCACAAGTTTGAATTACAAATTTTCTCACCATTTCTACCCTCCCCCCACTCCAAGATGGCATATATTCTGATTGCCCCATTCCCCAGTCAACCCTCCCTTCTGTCACCCCACTCCCCCCAAACCCTTTTTCCCTTACTTTCTTTTAGGGCAAGATAGATTTTTATGCCCCATCGCCTGTATATCTTACTTCCTAGTTGCATGCAAAAACTTTTTTTTTTTTTTGAACATCTGCTTTTAAAACTTTGAGTTCCAAATTTTCTCCCCTCCCTAAGAAGGCAAGCAATTCATCATAGGCCACATGTGTATCATTATGCAAAACCCTTCCACAATACTCATGTTGTGAAAAACTTATTTTGCTCCTTCCTATCCTATCCCTCTTTATTCAGTTTTCTCCCTTGACCCTGTCCCTTTTCAAAAATGTTTGCTTTTGATTACCTCCTCCCCCTATCCGCCCTCCCTTCTGTCATCCCCCCTTTTTTATCTCCTTCCTCCTTCTTTCCTGTGGGGTAAGATACTCAGTTGAGTGTGTATGTTATTCCCTCCTCAGGTCAAATCCAATAAGAGAAAGATTCACTCATTCCCCCTCACCTGCCCCCTCTTCCCCTCCTAGAGAACCACTTTTTCTTGCCACTTTTATGTGAGATAATTTACCCCATTCTATTTCTCCCTTTCTCCCTCTCTCAATATATTCCTCTCTCATCCCTTAATTTGATTTTATTTTAGATATCCCTTCATATTCAACTCTTCCTGTGCCCTCTGTCTGTCTGTCTGTCTATCTATCTATCTATCTATATGTATGTATATTCCCTTCAGCTACCCTCATACTGAGATCTCATGAATTATACACATCATCTTTCCATATAGGAATGTAAACAAAACCATTCAACTTTAGTAAGTCCCTTGTGATTTCTCTTTCTTGTTTACCTTTTCATGCTTCTCTTGATTCTTGTGTTTGAAAGTCAAATTTTCTATTCAGCTCTGGTCTCTTCACTGAGAAAGCTTGAAAGTCCTCTATCTTATTGAAAATCCATATTTTGCCTTGGAGCATAATACTCAGTTTTGCTGGGTGGGTGATTCTTGGTTTTAATCCTAGCTCCATTGACCTCTGGAATATCATATTCCAAGCCCTTTGATCCCTTAATGTAGAAGCTGCTAGATCTTGTGTTATCCTGATTGTGTTTCCACAATACTCAAATTGTTTCTTTCTGGCTGCTTGCAGTATTTTCTCCCTGATGTAGGAGCTCTGGAATTTGGTGACAATATTCCTAGGAGTTTTCTTTTTGGAATCTTTTTCAAGAGGTGATTGGTGGATTCTTTCAATTTCTATTTTACCTTCTGGTTCTAGAATATCAGGGTAGTTTTCCTTGATAATTTCTTGAAAGATGATATGTAGGCTCTTTTTTTGATCATGGCTTTCAGGTAGTCCAATAATTTTTAAATTCTCTCTCCTGGTTCTATTTTCCAGGTCAGTGGTTTTTCCAATGAGATATTTCACATTGTCTTCCATTTTTTTCATTCCTTTGGTTCTGTTTTACAATATCTTGATTTCTTATAAAGTCACTAGCTTCCACTTGCTCCAGTCTAGTTTTTAAGGTAGTATTTTCTTCGGTGGTCTTTTGGACCTCCTTTTCCATTTGGGTAATTCTGCCTTTCAAGGCATTCTTCTCCTCATTGGCTTTTTGGAGCTCTTTTGCCATTTGAGTTAGTCTATTTTTTAAGGTGTTATTTTCTTCAGTTTTTTGGGGGTCTCCTTTAGCAAGTCATTGACTTGTTTTTCATGGTTTTCTTGCATCACTCTCATTTCTCTTCCTAATTTTTCCTCTACTTCTCTAACTTGCTTTTCCAAATCCTTTTTGAGCTCTTCCATGGCCTGAGAGCAGTTCATATTTTTCTTGGAGACTTTTGATGTAGGCTGTTTGACTTTGTTGACTTCTTCTGGCTGTATGTTTTGGTCTTCTTTGTCACCAAAGAAAGATTCTAAAGTCAGTCTGAATCTGAGTCTGTTTTCGCTGTCTGGCCATGTTTCTGGCCAACTACTTGACCCTTTAGTTTTTTGTCAGGGTATGACTGCTTGTAGAGTAGAGAGTACTTTGTCCCAAGCTTGAGGGGTTGTGCTGTTGTTTTCAGAGCTATTTCTACACAGCAGGCTCTGCCACACCAGCACTCCCCCCCCGCCCCCCCCAAGAACTGCCAACCCGGACCGGACTCAGATCTTAAGCAGGCTCTGCACTCCCGCTCTGATATGCCACTTAATTCCTTCCACCAGATGGGCTTGGGACCTAAAGCAACTGCAGCTGTAGCTTTGTCCTCAGAGCTGCACCACCTCCGTTGCCTCCGGGGCAATGGCCAAAGCAAACTCCTTTCACTCTGTCCCCCACAGTTTTTCCCACTAACCTTCTCTGTTGTTTTTGGTGTTTGTGGGTTGAGAAGTCTGGTAACTGCCACAGCTCACTGATTCAGGGCGCTAGGGCCTGTTCCGCCCGGCTCCCAGTCTGGTTGGTCTGGGCGCAGCCCATGCTGGGCTCTGCTCCACTCTGCTCACAGCTCCTTGGGATAGAACTTACCCAGTGACTATCCAGGCTGTCCTGGGCTGGAGCCCTGCTTCCCTCTGCTATTTTATGGGTTCTGCAGCTCTAGAATTTGTTCAGTGCCATTTTTTATAGGTTTTTGGAGGGACCTGGAGGGGAGCTCACGCAAGTCCCTGCTATCCAGCCGCCATCTTGGCTTCGCGCCCCCCCCCCCCCCCATTATTTCTTAATAGTACAATAGCATTCCATCACAGTTACATACCATAACTTGTTCAGCCATTCCCTAACTGATGGATATCCTCTTGATTTCCAATTCTTTGTTACCACAAAAAGAGCTGCTATAAACATTTTTAGGGGTCCTTTTCTTTTTTCCTTGATTTCTTTTGGATACAGGCCTAGTAGCAGTGTTTTTGGGTCAAAGGGTATGTACAGTTTTATAACCTTTTGAGTGTAGATCCAAATTATTCTCCAGAATAGTTGGGCCAATTGACAACTCCACCAACTGTGCTTTAATATTCCCATTTTCCTACATCCCCTCCAGCATTTGTCATTTTCTTTTTCTGTTGTGTTAGCCAATCTAATAGGTATGAATTGGTACCTCAGAGTTATTTTAATTTATATCTCTCTAATCAATAACGATTTAGTATCTTTAATTTGGAAACCAGTCCTTCAATGGAAGGGAAACCAGTGTCATTTCTACTTTTCATAACATCTTGCTTCTCTTTCTACTCATAGGCCCCATCCTGGTGTAAATCCTCCCTATCTCTTTTCTGGATGGTTGTAGTAGCCTTCTGGTTGGTCTCCCTGACTCAGATTTCTCCCCACTCCAGTTCATCCTCCACTCTTCTATCAAAGTGATCCTCTTAAAATATAAGCCTCACTGTGTCATTCCACCACCCTCTCATTACATTTCAGTGACTCCCTTCCATTGGTTTTGAAAGCCCATTCATAACCTGGGTGGTACCTAGGCAACTACATAACACAGAATATAGAGTACTAGACTTAGAATTAGGAAGACCTAAATTTAAATCTGGCCTCAGATGCTCTATGACCCTGGGTAAGTCACTCAGCCCCTCTCTGCTTCAATTTCCTCACCTGTAAAATGGGGCTAATAATGGTACCTGCCTCCCAGGGTTGTTGTGAGTATCCAATGAGGTAATATATGCAAAGCACTTTGCAGACCTTAAAGCACTATATACATGTTAGCTGTTGTTTTAATTATTATTCCAGACTTCTTAGCTTCACTCTCCCCCACGTACTCCCAGATCCAGTGTCATTGGCTTCCTTGCTATTCCTCACAGATGGCAGAGACTGACGTTCCATGCCTGGCCTGCTCTCCCTTTTCACCTCCTCGCTTCTTTTGAGACTCAGCTCAAATCCCATCTGATCTCCTCCTCCTCCACCCCACCCCCACCATAATCAGTGCCTTCCTCTGAGATTATCCCCCATTTGTACTCTCTGTATGTATTTATATTTAGGTGTTATTTTCCCCGCTAGACTATGAGTCTCTCCAGGGCAGAGACCATGTTTTTGTCTTTCCTTCTTTCTCCAGAGTGTAGCACAGTGCCTGGCACATGGTAAGTACTCAGAATGCTTGTTGACTACTAACTAGGTCATAAGGTTCACCTATAATAGTAATAGTAACAGAGGAATGTGGGCAGGAAGTATGATGGCTAGGGGGCTGGGCCCTGGGTTGAGCAGATGATCTAATGGCAAATAACTTTGCATTGGGCCGCTTGGGAAACTCTACCTTTCAGGAGTCAGGTGTTTGGGGGTGGGGTGGTGGAGTAGAAAGAGCCCTGGGTTTGCCGTCAGCAACCCTGACTGAATCCCAGTTCTGCTGCTTACTGTTGAAATGACTTGGGGTGTGGTACTTAGTTTCCTCCTTTGAAAAATGAGGAGTTGGGACTAGATGACCTCTGAGGTCCTTTCCAGTTCTTGGTCTGTGAGCTTAAGATTCATAGACATGGCTAATGGCAGCACCAACCCAAGAAGAGTCTACTAGAAAGAACCCCAATCTTTGGCCTTGGGCAGAAAACTAGAACTCATCAGATCATCAATTTTAGAGATAAAGGGGACCTTTGAGGATAATCTAGTCCAGGGAATCTTCACCTTTTTAGTGGACCCTTCTTAGGATCCTGTTTTTAAATGCATAAAGTAAAATACAATGGATTACGATGAAAACCAATTACAGGGTGTAACAACAATGCTGTTTGTAGCTGCCGTAGGGGTGTAAAGACCCAACAAGACCAGCAACAAGGGCTGCCAGCACAAGTTCTTTGATCTGCTTTTCTAAGGAAAGCAATTTTAAGGGATTAACAGTCTTACTTTAATTAAACATACATATATCATCCACTTAGTTCAAGGGGAAAAGCCAGCACCCCGAACTTCAGAGCAAATACAAATAGAAATTACAAACAGAGACCATATCAACAGAGCAAATAACACAATTCACCAGATAGGCGTTGTCTGATCAAGGCATCACATACATAGTTACCAAAGAGAGAAGCACCAACATCTGGGTTTTCAAGCCGGGGGACTTCCAGTGAGTGAAAGCCCCAAACAAAAAACGCTAACCTCTGAGTTTATATACCCTTCTTAGGGCCCAAAGGCTTCACATCTGATCAGGAAAAGGGTGTGGGCCTGGGGCTTCACACCTGGTAAGACTTAATCAAAGGCACTTGATTACTTTAGCATTCTAAAAGAGAAAACAATAATAAAAAAAAGTCCCACCTTAATTACCAATACATAAGGCAATGCCATTGTAAAAAATATTCTTTAAAAAAAGTTCTTAGACCTCAGATTAAGAACCCTGATTTAGGTAAACCCTTTTATTTTGCAGCTGTGGAAATTCAGGTGCCCAAGATCTCACAGGTAGTAAGTAGCAGAGGCTGGATTTGAACCCAGGCCCTTAGACTCTAGTTCCAGCACTCTTTCCACTGTACCACACTGCCTCAGAGCACCTCTAGAAGGTGGGATTGTGACTTCTTATTCACAGAGTGTATCTGTAATATTTACAGATATTACTAGTATGTTAGTTTTCATCCAGCAAAGTGATATTTTTTACAATTAATCCAATAATCCTTAGACATAGGTACATACATCTAACTGATGGAAAGTTAAAATTCTCTCAAGACAAAAAGTGACTTTAGAAGCCGATAACCAAAATTAAGTGAAATTGCCAACTCCTTTTTTAGGCAGTCTAAAGTGTGAAGGTCCTGAGTAGTTGGTTCATGGTTCCATTAAGGCCAAGGAGCAATGTGTTGGGTAGGAGCCTGAAAACAGGGTTGATGCTTTGAATGCTCTTTCTAAAAATATGAAATAGAGCTATTCATGTGGAGAGGATATGATCTGTGGGGTAAGCATTCAGAGTAGCCTTGAAATCCTTTGGCATTTTGATGGAAAAATGTTTTAACTTCAGCATAAAAGTTGACTAAAAGGGACAGAGACATAACCTGACAGGGAGTGTTAATGAAAAGACTACCCCACACGTGTCCCTGAGCTCCAGGAGACCCAGCTAAGGAGTTTGACTATGGGTCAGCAGTTAACCGAGGGGAGTGAAGGATTGATGGGCTTATTTTGATTGATGCTGGAATTTGCCAGCTGTGTAATGTGAATGAAACGAAAGGAACTTTATGGATCGTGTGTATAATATAGCTGACTGAGTAGGGGTGCAGTCGAGTGCTTGCTCCTTAAGGAAACCACCTAGCTGCAGTTATGGATCAGGGAAGCCAAAGTGGACATTTGATCTCAGCAACAGTTAGATACTGAAGGGAGGTAAACTTGGGAAAAAGTGATAGTTATCTTTTTTTAACTGAGCTAACAAAAGGATAAATTCATAGAAAGATGTTGAATGTCTAGACACTAAGGGATTCCTTCATTCCTAGGATCAGCTGAGATTAAATGATAGAATGGAGATAGTTCCTTGGTTATAAGTGAAAAGAACTCCAAAAAGCAAATTTGTTTCTTCTCTGGTAGTTAAGATTGGTGTAAGGGCAAGGCAGCTGGAGGACAGTTAAAGGCATTTAAAAAATGGTGTGGTGGTTTTTAATCGCCTCCTTTGTGAGGATTGGGGGGAAACCTCAAGGCTCTAGTCCAAAATGTAGGCATTAGCTAAAGCATTGTAAAAGTGGCTTAACTAAGGTGAAATACAAAGGTTGGATTGTCACAAGTTGGGACTACAGATGGAGGAATTGTGGAAAGAATTTCTGGTATAAAAAGAAATGTGTTTAGCTCCCTACATCCTTCACACCTACAGCAGATAGTTTGCTCTTGACAAGGGGGAAGCGCTACCCACAGGTTTACAGTTGCCCAGGTGGTGAATTAGTGACCGAAAAGTAAGCAGACCAACTCTGGTTTAGTTGCTTTGTGGCAAGGAGATTGGCCAAAAGCTTCCAGGTGGAAAATAGGGTATTTCATTCTCTTCTGTGTTGGAGGAGAGGAAAGGTATAGCAGACATCTGGCCCAGGCCCTGAAGAATTCTCAATACTACCTCTGTACAGTGTGCATCTATGTATCTAAAGAGTGAGGCTAAGATTCAGGAAACCATGGAGAAGTGAACATCTTGGTGCCCCAGAATCTTCAGTTCCTGGTCTTAGGGTCCCTCTCTTCTTTAAAGACACAGCTCAAGCACTGCCTCTCTTTTTAAAAAAATTCAGTATTATTTTATTTTCAGTTCTTTCCTTCTTCCTCCTACCTCCACCCCCTCCCCACAGAGAAAGCAAGAAAACAAAACCTGTTACTAATATGTATAGTCAAATAAAACAATTTGCCACATTAGCCATGTCCAGAAAAGAAAGAAAAAATACGCTTCAGCCTACACGCTGGTGGGCAGCGTGTTTTATCTTGGGTTCTCTGGAATTGTGGCTGGTTGTTGTGTTGGTCAGAGTTTTGAAGCCTTTCCTGATGACCCCATATGCTAGTGTCCTCTCTCCCAAACTATCTTTTACTTAACTGCTTTGTATTTATTTTCTTTTTATTTATTCTATATATACTTGCATATAGCTTTCTTTCCTTAAACTAGAATGTTAGCTCTTGAGAGTAGGAATTGTTTCTTTTTTTCATATTTGTATTCCCCCAATTTAAATTCGAATGGGTTACTGAATACATTTCCAAGAAAGGTACTTAGATTAATTATGGATAAAAATCAGTCAACAAGCATTTGTTAAGTACTTGTCATGTGCCAGGCACCTTGTGCTAAGTGCTGTAGATACAAAGAGAACCCTGAAAAAAAGTACCACCCTCAAGAAGATGTTTATAATCTAACAGGCAATTCAGAATACAAACAACTATGTACAAGCAATATATGATGAGTTGGAGATGATCTCAGGGGAAAAGCACTAGCAGCGGAGGGGACTAGGAAAGCCTTGTTTGTACAAGGTTGAATTTGAGGTGAGATATGAAGGAAGCCAGTAGGTAGAGACAAGCAGGGGCTCTCCAGACATGAGAGCCAGCCAGTGAAAAACCACAGTCTTCAGCAGATGAAGTATGCTGTATGAGGAACAGCAAGGAAGTCAGTGCTCTGGATGGGAGAATACCTGGGTAGTCACAGAGGGCCAGGTTGTAAAGGGCTTTAAATGCTAATCATTTATTATTGAATGAGAATAACCGTTGTCAGACTACAATTTAGGAAGATCACTTTGACAGCTGAGTGGAGGATGAGCTGGAATGGGGAGAGACTTCAGGCAGGGAAACTAACCAGAAAGCTATTGCAGTGAGAGATGTGAGAGATGATGAGAGCTTGTGCCAGAGTGCTTAGCGGTATCAGAGAAGAGAAGGGGGTATATATGAGTGATATGGCAAAGATAGATTGAATAGGACTTAGAAATAAATTGGATTTGGGAGATAATGAGGATGACACCTAGGATTGTGAACCTAGGTGACTGGGAGGATGGTGGTATAGGGAATTATAGAGAATAGGGAAGTTAGGAAGAAGGGAGTGTTTTTGGGCAAAGACAATGAAATGAGTTCAGTTTTGGAAATGTTGAGTGTAAGATGTCTCTGGGACATTCAGTTCGAGATGTTCAATAGATGGTTGGATGTGCAAGACTGGAATTTAGCAGAGAGGTTAGGGCTGGCTAAGTAGATTTAAGAATCATCAGGATATAAATAATATTTGGGGCTGATGAGATCACTACATGAAATAGTTTTAAGTGGAGAAGAATGCCAAGACCAGAGCCTGGGGGGAACCCACGGTTGGGAAGTGTGACCTGGATGAAGATCCAGCCAAGAAAGAAGACTGAGGAGTGGTCAGATAGGTAGCAACAGAACCCAGAATAGATTATTATCACTAAAACCTAGACAGGCACACTAATACACCGTTGGTGGTGCTGTGAATTGGACCAGCCATTCTGGAAAGCAATTTGGAACCATAGTCAAAAAGCCACTATTCCGTGCTTTTCCTTTGACCCACAGTTACCATTATTAGGCCTATACCCAAAGAGATCAAGGAACGAGGAAGAAGACGTGTGCGTGTGTGTGTGTGTGTGTGTGTGTGTGTGTGTACACGTATAAAATGCAAAAGGCTGCTATAAATGCACATATATACAAAAGTACATATACATTATTTTTACGTGTATGGATAGACAAATATAGCAGCCTTTTTTTGCAGCATCAAAGAACTGTTAACCAAGGTACCCTTCAGGGGAATGGCTGAAAAAATTATATGGAATAATGGAATATTATTGTGCCATAAGAAATGATTAAAGGAGTGGTTTCAGACAAGCCTGAGAAGATTTGTATGAATTGATGAAGAGGGAATTGAGTAGAACCAGTAGAAAAATTTATACCATAATCACAACATTGTTGAAATTAAAACAACTTTGAAAGGCTTAAGAATTCTGATAAATGTAATGACTGGTATTCCAAGGACTTTGTGACAGAGAGTTAATGGACTCAAGATGCAGTATCAGCCATGTATTTTCAGACACAACCAATGTGTCTTCCTTTTTTCCAATTTGGGGGTTGGGTGGGAAGATAAAGGGGGGAGTAGGATAGGATAGAGGAAAAAAAGAAAAAAGAAAGGAAAAAAAGATCTTTGAAGCATTTAAAAAAAAAACACAGAAGAGAACAGAAGGAATGCCAGAGAGAATCATAGAAAATTAAGACAGCTTTTAAAGTTACATGTTGTCTTTATTATATACTTAAAAGCAAAATCAAACTGTGTATAACAGAGATCTGCATTTTTATGTACAGTCCTCTTTTTCTGTTCTAATATATATGTACAAACACACATATGAAAATGCCTGTTTAGTATTTATTAATTTTAGAGTATCGAAAACATAAATCTAGACAATGTGAAAACAAAAGATATCAATAAAAATCTATTTCATCTTCTAAAAGAAGATTAAAGAAAAGAAAAGGGAACTTTGGAGTGAGTGCTAGAGCCCCACCTGTGGGGTTATCCTGGACTCCTCACATTCTCTCCCTGTACCCCGTCTCCCCTCCAGTCCAAGCTGTTGCCAAAGCCTATCCATCTCACCTTTGCAACATCCCTCAAGTATGCCCCTTCTCTCCTCTGACACTGCCACCTCTGGTGCAGGCTCCCATCACCTCACACTTGGACTATTGCAGTAGCCTGTGGGTGGGTCAGCCTGCCTCAAGTCTCTCCCCATTCTAATCCAGTCCTTTTTAGGTTTTCCTAAAGTGCAGGTCTGATCGTGTCACCTGATAAATTCTGATGGCTCCCTATCACCTCCAGGAACAAATACAAAATTCTGTGTATGGCATTCAAAGCCCTTCATAACTTAATTCCTTCCAGTCTTCTTAGAACTTACCCTGTAACATGTATTTGTCAGCCTAGTGTCACTGGCCTCCTGACTGTTCCATGAACCAGACACTCCAACTCTTGGCTCCAGGCATTTTCTCTAGCTTTCTCCCATTCCTGGAATGTTCTCCCCACTCTGTTCTAACTACTGACCTCCCTAGCTTTCTTTAAGTCTCATCCTACCTCCTATAGGAAGAAGCCTTTCCCAATCCCTCTTCATTCCACTGTCTTCTCTCTGTTAACTATTTCTTATTTATCCTATATGTAGTTTGCATGCTGTCTCTCCCATTAAATTATAAGCACCTCGAGGTCAGGGACTGTCTTTTGCCTCTTTTTTGTATCCTCTGTGAGGGAATTAAAACAGCAAGTGTTTGTGGGAATTGGGTTTCCCACACTGACTCCACCTTGTGGCTCAGGTCTGGAGATAGTTCTCTTCCCATTTCATCTTTTACCCTCCATACCTGTTCTTAGCACAGTGCCTGGCATGTGCTTCATAAATACTTATTGATAGCCTGATTCAGAAATATTTAACAACCAGTTCTCCAGCCCTTGGGGGGGGAAGAATGCATTTATAACACATTGTAAGGTTTATTCTGCATCATTAAAATTTGGCTTTAGTGAGCCAGTTGGACATATTCCTGTATAGGACAGTAGTGAGTGGGGCTGGATGGATGAAGGATGGGGGAGACAAAGGTATGTTTGTAGGTAGCAGAGAGGCAACTAGTAGATGGGGAGAGATTAAAGATAAGTGAGAGAGGAGGGATGACATGGAGACATTCTTTTGGAGGATATGAGATGGAATGAGGTTAGTTGTGTCTTTTCTTCTGAGATGGGTAAAGGAGAAGGCATCGGGATGATGTGACAGGAAGAGAGGGAGCTCTTGGTGAACGGCTTACATTTATTTTGGGGGGGGGCGTTAAGTGTGAGGCAAGGTTCTCTGCTCAGAGAGAGGTGAGGAGAGCTGTGGGAGGTTTGAGGTGGGGTGAAGAGGTTTGGAAGAGCTGCTATGGAGGTGGGGGTCATTATCCTCCTACTTAGGGAGGGAGAAAAGGATTGCCTTGTGGCAGTGAGGACTCAGTTGAGTTATGTGACATAAATTTCTGGTGGACCCATTTGGCATTGTTTTCTGATCTTCTTCATCTCATTCAGCAGCACGTTAGTGCAGTAGTGAAGGCAGCGGATGGTGGGGGCAATCCAACGCCGAAGCTTAGTTGGGCAAGGTCAGCAGTACAATAAGGAAGCAAGAGACTTGAGAAGAAGGCAATGTAAGGTTGAAATGGGGACAGATAATATCCTCCTCACTTATCTCACAAGGTTTTTGTGAGGCTCAAATGAGATTGTGTGTATGTGTGTATCTTTTTTAACACTTATTTTCTCCCTCCACTACCCGTTGAGAAGGTGAGAAATACGATACTCATACATAAGAAGTCATGTAAAACATATTTCCACATTTGCCATGTTGCAAAAAAAATAAAAGTGACAAAAAAAGAGGTTCAGTCTACACTCAGGTGTCATCGGTTCTCTCTGTGGAGGTGGATGGCATTGTTCATCATGAATTCTTTGGAAGTGTTGGGGATCGTTGCATTGATCAGAGTAGTCCGTCGTAGTGGATCACACTTACAGTCTTGCTGTTGCCGTGTACAGTGTTCTAGTTTTGCTCATTTCACTCTGCATCAGTTCATATAAGTCTTCCAGGTTTTGTGAAGTGCTTTTTAAACCTTAAAGTGCTTTAGAAATACCAGCTAGTATTATGATTGCTTTGTTGCCTTTCAGATTAGCATGGATAAGAGTTTTTAACTCTTTCCACCTTTGGTGATAGGAGTAGAAGTCAAATTTTGCAAACTAAAGAGGGCAAATAAAAAAAGATACATCTGGGGTTTTTTTTTGAGTCATCTAGTGGTCCTACATTCTGAAGATATATTTGATAGTGACCATATAAGGTCAAATCAGCAAGCACTTATTAAATACTGACTGTGTACTGGGCATTATGTTAAGTGCTGGGGATAAACAGAGGCAAAAAAAAAAATTCCTGCTTTTAAGGAGCTCAAAGTGTAATGAGAAGACAACATAGAGATCACTCTGTACATATAAGATCTATGCAGTGCAAATGGAAGGCCATCTCAGGGGGAAGGTGCAGTCTTGAGGGGGACTGGGAAAGACCTATAGAAGGTAGGGTTTGAGCTGAGACATGAAGGAAGCCTGATTTGCCAGCAGCTGGAGAAGAGAAAGAAGGAGAACATTCTATGCGTGGGGGACAGCCTGGGAAAGTGCAGTGTGTGCCAGAGCTGCGAGCGATCATTTAACATTGCCCCACCTCCCACCCTCCGCCCAAAGATGTGATCCAGGAAGAAAAATAGAACTGGTACTGTACAGTAAGATATAGATGATTATGGATCACAGCCTCTAAGGAATTATGGACTTTTAGGTCTATTTCTGGCAGCTCCATTATCCACTCAAATATAATAAGTTTCTTGAGGGCAGTACCTCAGTCATTTAAAAATCTTGGTTCACTTTGTTCAGCTTGCACATAGTAGGCACATGCTAGTGGTTGGATTTATGGGATTCAGTGGGGCTTCGGTGGTCAGGGACTGCCCTTCCTCACTGCCCTGGGTTTCCTTTCGCTGGGCACTTCACACCTCTTTTATTTCTTTTCAGGTGGGAACAACGAGAGCTACCCAATGGGAGGGTCTATTATGTCGATCACAATACGAAAACGACTACTTGGGAAAGGCCTCTTCCTCCAGGGTAAGTCATCCCCCTAAGACTGATCCAGGGATCCTCTGTCTGGGGCAGGTGCAGCAGAGGGGACTCTGTGCTTCCCAGTCTTCTTGCCCCTTCCCTTCCACTTGTCTCTCCCCCTTTCCTGTCTCTACTGCATTGATTTGAGGCCTGCACGTATCACCTGTGGGCAGCAACTAGCCTTGCTAAGTAACAAGGGGAGCCTTGGGCTAAAGTGGTTGGGGACCTAGAATTTGAGGCCACTGGAGAGACCTTGGGCTGCAGATGCCCAGTTGCAAGTCAGTAGATTTCACTGCATGGAAATTTTCTGTTTTTGAGTCACATGTTTCTAGGACCTTCTACCTGGTTTTACCAAATATTGTAGCACTTCTCTTGGGTTACCTGGACTTTTACTTGGTTACTTTTCCTATTTGCTCATATGGAATCTGCTTTCATTTGTCAAATCTGTGTGGAGATTTTTAGAGCATCATCATCGTAGCATTCAGAAGAGAGGGTGGGAGGAGGGAAGGGTAGAGAGTGTTCTTGAAAAACTTATAAAAATTAGCTGGAGAGATCAGATATTAAGTCTATCCTTCGAGAGATCTGCCATTGCAGACTGTATGCCTCTGCAGTCATCTGGGCTCTGGAGGGAGGGAGGAGCATACTGTGCCATAACCAGAGACACGAGGGGCTTCCAGGGAAGGAGAACTGTCCAAGTGGAAGGAGAAGTGGTTTGGTTCCATGTCTGCCAGGGACAGAACGTACTTTCCAAATGTGAATCCCCACATTGAGAGCTTTTGAAAGGGAATGTCTCCCACTCACAGAAAAAAGAACCCATTTCTAATAAAGTAGCCATGAAGGGCTTATATGTCCATGGGCGGGCAGGCTTCCCTCCTTCCTCTTAAATGTGGTGTGGGAAAGGGGGCCAGCAGCAGGCTGGACACCTGAGAGGCCTCATGCTCGGCTGCCGCCCAGATGCCAGGCAGGCCCTGAGCAAACACGGCCCCACCTTCTCTCCCTATGACTTTCCATTGAGAGTCTTCTCTTAGCTTAGGGTTTTCCAGTAGGAGGATTTTTCCCCCTTTCCCGCCCCTTCTGGGAATAGAGTCTCTGATAACTTCTCATTATTATTTCTTTTTTCTCTTCTTCACTTTGAATGACTTTAGAATTTCATTTTTAGAATGACCCAAGTTAAGCATTATCTTTCAGTAGTACATTTTGCAGATGTTCACATTGTGTGATAGGGATGTAGTATAGGGCAACCTCACCCCTTCCATGTAAGTCTGAATGGGCATGGTTTTGTTTTATTCCTTGTTTAGGAAATTCTGTCTGTCTCCTCTTCTTCCTCCTCTTCTTCCTCCTCCTCCTCCTCCTCCTCCTCCTCTTCTTCTTCTTCTCCTTCTCTCTCTCCCGCTCCCTCCCTCCGTCCCTTTCCCTCTCTCCCACCCTTCCTCCCCCTGCCTCCTCCTCTCTCTCTCTCTCTTTCTCTCTCTCTCTCTCTCTCTCTCTCTCTCTTTCTCACACACACACACACACACCCGCTAGACATTTTATTCTTTAGACACAATTATATCAGAGACATTTCCTACAAGTTATTCAGGCCTGGGCTTAGTCAGTGCTTGGGTGGCATGGAAATAAAGATGTTCCGTGATGCTGTTTAAGAGTGGAGCTTCCTCCTCCTTTTAGCACTGTGGTGAGACACAGAGACCTGGATGGGGGCTTTCTGAGTTCCTTATGGTATTGAGATTGTCATGGGACACATTGCAGCCTCCTGCCCTGATGAGACCTGATCCTAGCCCTTCTTGCCCTTCCCTATGAATATTTCCTGAATTCTTCTTAAAGGAAAATAATTTTGAAGTCAAAGCTTCATTCTTCTCAGTACTTCAAGCCCCTTTGCTCCTCATGCAGTGGCACAATGGGGAGAGCTGGGCAGAACAGATTTGTGCTCTCATCAGCAGTCAGTGGGAAGAGCTACCCTGGGGAAGTCATTGTACAGGAGCGATAGGGCCGTCTTCAGATCACGGCCCTTCTGTCATCCAGCCTCGGCCACCACCTGGTTTTATCTCTGAGATAAGACTGAGCCAGGGCCTCGTCAGCATCAAGCGCAGATGGAACAAATGTACTGTACTATTCTCATGTTTCCGCGGTACCTGAAAGTGTTGAGGATGGTGGCCTGGGGTTTTGCAGTCCTCGTCTTTGCCACTTTGTCAGCCAGAAGCCAGTCTTGACTCCTTTCTTTATAGCATCTGTAAAAGCAAGTAATCTCCTCCTCTTTTTTTATACCTTCATAAAATGAAACAATCTTTTTGTCTTCCCTTACCAGGGCTTTTTAAGAAAGCCAACCCTTTCCTCCCCATATCTCTAGTGCTAGTCCTTTCACTCTGCAGAGCTGAGGTCCAGGAAAGGAGCTTTGCTCACAAAGTGGTGCCAGGGCACGGGTGATTGGTCTGGAGTTGGAGGTCCTGGCTCTCAAGCCTACTTCTGACACTTTGTATTTGGGTGACTTGTCTTCACCTGTAAAATGAGAGAGCTGGAGTTGATGCTTTTACAAGTACACCCCAGCCCTAATCCTGGGGTCCTAGCAGTCGTTTAACCTCTGAGGTCCTCTCCAGTCTGTCAGGCAGTGATTCAGTTGACAAGCACTTATGAAGTGATTACTGTGTGCTGGGTACCTTGCTAAGTGTTAGAGATACAAAGAAAAGCAAAGCATAGCCTCTGTCCTCCAGGAGCTCCACTCTGATAGGGGAGATAATGTGTAAATTGCCAGGTGCACAAAAGACATGCATAGAACAGATGAATATCTCAGAAGGGAAGGTGTTAGCAGCAAGGGGGATTGAGGGGTGAAGGTCTGGGCACAGCCAGGTCAAATGCAGGAAGATGGGCAATGGAACACAGTGTTGGAAGAAACAAATCTATTACAGTTGGCCTCATTTCCTACTCTCAGTTTGATATCTGGAACTCCTTTTTGGTCCCTTCTGGCTCTAGACTATTCTTTAGCCCTCATGGTAGAGTTAGAATTATAGAGAAGCCATTTTTTCCCCAAGTACTCCTGTTCTTGTAACTGGCTATTGGTCTGAGGGTAGTTGGTCATTTTGTCCATTTAAATTCTTTTTGGGGGGTCATGGACCCCCTTGGCAGTCTAGTGAATGAAGCCTATGGACTTCTCAGAATAAGGTCTTTATACCCACAGGATTACAGAGGAGACCAAAAGTTAGTGAAAATGAAGCTGAGATTTCCCCCCCTCCCCCAATCCAAGTTCATGGCCTCAGGTTAAGAACTTTGCTTTAAATATAATTTATTCCATGAGACTGTTGATCTTGTTTTTTTCTTCTTTGGTCTTATTACATTTCCCAGAATGATCAGGGACTACACTGGAACAGGATGCCATTCTCAAGCCTTGGAAAAAGGGGAAGCTCTTGCTTGACCATGTCAATTGTCATCACTGACATCACTAACAAATGCTTTTTAGGTGCCCACTGTGAGCAGGGCACCATTGTTAAACCCTGGGGATGCAAACATCGATAAAACATGATCTCTGCCCTCCAGGGCCTTACTGTGGAATTGGGCGAGCAGGCCATTTACACAGAAAGATAAATCACAATGTGGATGGTGCATACTTTGCGCCAGGTGTCTACTGTAAACAATAAGTACTCTAAGAGCTCAAAGACCACAGTGGTCACCACTAACTGAGATAACTGGGAAAGACCCCCAGAGAAAGTGAAGCTTGAGCTGGGCGGGTTTCAAGGACACGTAGAGAAAGAGGGAGGGCATTCCAAGCAGGAGAAGCACCAGGGATTAGTAGCCTGGAGGAGGAGGAGGAAGAGATGCAAATGAGGATTGATAAAGAGGCTACTTTGGCTTGGGGTCAGAGGAGAATTCATGTAGGGAGGTGCCGCGTTCCCCCTAGGCCTCTTCCTGGGCCGGGGGTCGCGGGCAGTCCTCCCCGGGGGACCTCTTCTGCTCCTACACCGAGCCTTCGGTCGTCACCGGCCGGCCTGGCCTCCACCCAGACCGGAATTCACCAGACAGAACGCCAGAGGATCTCGCTCACGGTCTTTATTGGTACATCTTCCACGGCGACTGCTCGACTCTGACTCTCTTCCCCTATCCCCGTACATTATATAACCTATTGCAGCCAATCCAGTGGCGAGAGCTATAACATTGCCTTATATGGACGGGCTTCATCCTAAGCCGGCACCGCCCAGCGATATACCCGGAAAAGCGTTATACCCGGAAAGCTGTAGTCCCTGCCCCACCCTCCACCCAGCCCTAAGCGGCGTCCCACCCCCACCCAAATCCCAACAACTCACCCCTTAAACTAAAATTAAAAGGAAGAAGGGGAAACATAGGGAAAAGAGTGGGTGGAGCGGTACACCGGGAGAAATAAAGGAGTCTGGGAGGCCAGAAACAAGCTCCACAGCATATTTGCTATCTGAAATCACATTAATAGGCGTATCAGGGAACAACTGGAGCGCCTGAAGGATTGCCCACAACTCACTGGGCCGCACCGAGGGATATGGAGAGAGCAGTCGCAGGCACTGTTGCAAATGGGGGATATACAGCGCCACTCTGTGGTCCTTAGAAGCATCGGTAAAAATCTGGGGCCCCTGTACCGGTTGCGGGCTCACCGGGGACGGGGCGAGGGAGATGGGGAAAAGGGGGATGGTCTCCAAGAGTTTGGGCAAAGGGCCGCCGCCCACCGGGACGTCAAGCAGTGTCACCGCCCACGCCCAGGACGCCTGCATCAGTTCAGGAAGGACGGGAACAAGGTACGGTGCGTCCAGGGTGGGCACACAGCCTAGCAACGCTAGGCAGCGACGCCGGGCTGCTATTACAAGGCGAGCCAAAGCGTCCAAGCGCCCCTCCAGCGAGGAGGCCGCGCCTGAAACATAGATCCACTCAATTACTCCATGGGCCTGATACAAGGCACCCCATGGTAATAGGCCGTCTTGCAGGGGCCTAAAATAAACTGTCTTATTTGGCTCATATCGTGTCAGCGCGGACGTGGCTCGAGCAATGATGCGATGCAGTGCATCGCGGGCTGCAGGGGTCCAAGCTCGAGGAGATTTAAGAAGAGCGGACCCACTGCACCGAGCCCACAAGTTTTTGAAAATCATTAAGAGTCTTGCAGCGCGCCTCCTGTAGCACAGGAAAGGGGCGCCGCACGGAGGTCTCCCCCACCACCGAGCCAAGATACTTAGCCGGGACCGTAAGTTGGACCTTCTCAGGATCCAGGAACAGGCCCGCACGGTGTAGCGTCCTCCGAACATCTCTCAAGCAAGGGTCCAACAATTGCTGAGTAGGCGCCGCCACCAGGATATCATCCATATAATGAAGAAGGAGAGCTGAAGGGTGGTCCCGACGGACCGGTTCCAGCACCCCGTCCACATGTCTCTGGCACAGCGTAGGGCTGTTGGCCATTCCCTGCGGGAGAACCTTGAACTCGAACCGCCTGTGGGGACGAGAAACATTAGTAGATGGCAGAGAGAACGCAAACTTGGGGGTGTCTTTCGGGTGGAGGGGAATGGAGAAAAAGCAGTCCTTTATGTCCACCACGGCCAAAGGCCATCCAGCCGGAATGGCCGTGGGAGAAGGAAGCCTGGGCTGGAGCTTCCCCATCGGTAACATAATACGGTTGATGGCCCGCAAGTCCACCAGGAGTCTCCAGCGGCCTTTTCCACCGCGTTTTTTAATGACAAAGGCAGGAGAATTGTAAGGGCTAGTGGAGGGCCTAATTTGGCCCTGAAGGAGCAGACCCTGGACAATCTCCTCCATTACGACGAGCTTTTGCAACGGGAGGGGCCACTGGTCTACCCACACTGGCGTGGTAGATGTCCAAGTGATTCGGGGTGTGGGGGTGCCCGTGTCACGATCAGTGGCCCTCAAGAGTTTAAAGTATCCGGGCCGGACAAGGTAACCTCGAGCTGTGCAAGGATGTCACGACCCCATAGTGCATAGGTGAGACCGGGAACGCACAAAGGGCTAAACTGGCCCTCAAGCGCGTCCCGTCTCCAAGTCATAGGCCTGGCGGCCTCCCATGCCTCCACTACTCCTCCCACTCCCTTTACTGGCTTGCCAGCTCGTCGGCGTGGAATTTGAGGAGGCCACTGGTTGCGGGGCAGCGCGGAGCGATCGGCTCCCGTGTCTACGAGACCCCGCACTGGCTGTCCCTCCACCAGGAGGATCATCATGGGGCGGTCCATTGTGATCTTCTCCATCCAAAGGCAAGAATCAGCCTCTGTGTCCTGGAACGGCACTGCCTGAGCGAGGACCTCACCTGGAAAAATATCAACTAGAATAGGGTGTGGGTTAACTACCAGTAACGGGTCACCGGGGGCCAGCACCTGGGTGGGAACGGTATAGCGGGACTGAAAAGGGTTCCCCGTGGCCAGGAGCACTCCTGCTGGCCCTTGGACCGGGATTTCTATTGCCCCCCACGAGGGAAGGGTGGTTGAGTCTCGGGCCTTAAGGACTGGACCCGGGGGGGGCGAGTTGCCCACTTTCTCGGCCCCCCGTGCTCGTTTCCCGACTCCTGGGTGGGGTTCCTTTGGTCGGAGCGGCAAAATTTCGCCATATGGCCAGGCTTTCCGCAGCGGAAGCAATTTGGGGTGCCTCGTCCCGACCCGCAGCTTTGTGGACACTGGGCCCGAAAGTGACCCAGCTGACCACATTTAAAGCACCGACGGTCGGATCCGGAGTCCCGGGAGACCGCGAGGCGGTTCAAAGCCTCTACCAGGGCGTCATTTCTCGCGGCCTCCTCTTTCAAGCGATCCCTCCGGTCCCGTTCTATGGCCGTCGCCAAGACTTCCATGGGACAGGGAGGAGCGAGGGACATCACCTTTTCTATCATTTGGTCCGGGGTGGCGTCGGGGGGCAAGGCCGCCAGAGCTGTCTTCGCCTCCCCCCGGAACCCCTCTCGGAGGATCTGCTTAATGATGAGTTCCCGGCCCGGCCCTGCAAACGTGCTGTCCACGTATCTCCGCACTCGCGTGGCAAACTCAAGTGCGCTCTCCCCTGGCTTCTGGCGCATATCGGCCAGGCCAGCTGGGGTTCCTGCAGAGGTACGCCCCAGCCTTTGCCATGCCTGTTGATGCACTACCCGCACATCCTCCAGCTCCTGGTTACTAAAAGTGGCCTGTACCCGGGGATCACTGTATTGTCCCCGGCCCAACAACAGGTCTACCCGCCCCGGGGGCCCCTCGGTGCGCGCTTGGAGCGCTCTAGCCTCCGATTCTTTGATAGCCTGGAACGCCGTGTAGTCCACAGGGCTCAGGACCCCCAACGCGAGGTCATCGAAATCACGCGGGGTCCAGACTGTGGAGACAGTCATATTAGAAAGAAGGCGCTGTGCCAACGGGGAAGCGGGGCCATTCTCCTGCACCGCCTGCTTAAATTCCCTAATGGTCTTCAGCGGCAGGGGCTGAAAAACTCGGGTACCATTATCCAGAAATAATGGAAATGCCTCAGAGATTTCTGAGTCCACCACCTCTCCGGACCGCATAGCTTCGCGGATCGCGCGAGGTATCAGAGGAAGGTACCCGCCTGATCTATCCCCCGGGCTGAGCCGCTCATAGCGGCTTTCGCTTTCGCCGTCAGAGTGGGGAAAAGAGGAAGTAGATCTGCGTTCCTGTTCTGGAGGGCGGGGCAGTGGGCGGCCCTCTGGCACACCACCCCTCCCTCGCGCCTCCCCTTCCCCGCAGGAGGGAATCGCCCGCGACTCCTCCCTCGGCCGGAAACCGGCGCCATCTTTGCTGGGTGCGCCCACCGCTCCAAAAAGTCGAACTGCGCCTGAAGCGTGGTAGCAGTTCTCCGAGACTAGTCTTTTCGTCTCTAAAAGGGGCCATTGTCCTGTATGTTCCGCCTGAGGCCGCTCATTTCCCGCCTCCTGCATATCCTCCCAAGGGTACAACGGGGGAGCAGAGGCCGCGGGCCTTGGCCCAGTTACCACCACCTCAGTCAGATCAGTCTCCCCTCCCGGGCCCCCACCGAGCGGCCGGGTCTCCGTCTGAGTCTCTGCCGTGCTGGTGTCCGGAGGAGGCCTGGGGTCGAGCAACCCCTTAATGGCGGCCATCAAGCCAAAGTCCTCCGGAAGAAGAAAACCCGGGCACTGTTTTTGATAAGACAGCATTTGCTGCTGTAAGACCGGAAAACGGTCCGGCTGAAACCCCGAGTGTATGAGCCACGGAGCCACCACCAGCAACTTTTCCACGAGCCGCTTTAGCTGCTCCGTGGAGGCGGACAACCCCCGTTTAGACAAAGCAGTTCTGACCTGTAAAGTTAATAAGTCCCGATCCTCTGGCCGCAGCAAAGGGAGGCTGCGCGCTTGCCCCATCTCCGGGCCTTTTCCCCGTTACCTGCACGGAGAAGCTGTCTGGTCCGCCCTAGTCGGGCTAGTCCCCCCTATCACCGGGGCTCTTCCGGAACTCTGCAACGGTCCAGCCGTCCTAGGCCGGTCCCTGTTCGGGCGCCAACCTGCCGCGTTCCCCCTAGGCCTCTTCCTGGGCCGGGGGTCGCGGGCAGTCCTCCCCGGGGGACCTCTTCTGCTCCTACACCGAGCCTTCGGTCATCACCGGCCGGCCTGGCCTCCACCCAGACCGGAATTCACCAGACAGAACGCCAGAGGATCTCGCTCACGGTCTTTATTGGTACATCTTCCACGGCGACTGCTCGACTCTGACTCTCTTCCCCTATCCCCGTACATTATATAACCTATTGCAGCCAATCCAGTGGCGAGAGCTATAACATTGCCTTATATGGACGGGCTTCATCCTAAGCCGGCACCGCCCAGCGATATACCCGGAAAAGCGTTATACCCGGAAAGCTGTAGTCCCTGCCCCACCCTCCACCCAGCCCTAAGCGGCGTCCCACCCCCACCCAAATCCCAACAGGGAGGTTAATGGGAGGGAGATTTAGAGAGTAGGGGTCGGGGCCACATTTTGAAGGGCTTTGAATGCTAGTCTGGGAATTTTGAACTTAGTACCAAATGGCCATCGGAGCTTTTTCGGCAGGGGCATAGGAGGATAGGAGCAGAATGGTATTAACCCGGTAGTGATATTTAAGCTATATTAGAGAAAGGAGATTCTAGATGTTGGGAAATCAGTAAGGAGAACACCGTCATGGTGTAAGCAGAAGGCAGTAACTGGATAGAAGGCCTAGATGAGGCTCATGGCTCCGGGAATAGACAGGAAAGGATCAATACAAGAGACATTGTGAAGGAAAGACTGCTATGACTTGATTCCCTACTGACTGATGTAGGAAAGGGGAGGGGGGTGGAGGAAGAGACAAGGATAAATCCAACTTTTCACACCTGGAGACATTGATAGAAACAGGAGAAGGCAGGAAGGAGAGGTAATTTTGGGGGAAAGATGATGAGTTTGAAGTTATTACCAGATGTCCAAATGGAGCAGCTCTAGAAACCAGGCCTGGTGACTAAAGATTGCTTAAGGGGAAGAGCAGTATAATGGGGGAGGAGCTGGGGTCAAAAGCTCTAGAGAGATAGCCGAGAGCCAGCAGACAGAAACTGGCTGGAAGATTAAACCAGGAGATCCATAGTATTGAAATAGGACACTGGACTCCTAGCAAGGGGAGACCAGAGAGGGTGACAGCCAAGGGTCTTTCTAAAAGATGAATATTAATGTTGTTGGGTTTGCTTTGTACTGTATTGTTAACTATTTACTGCATGTCGGTGCACTCTCGAGATTGAGCTTTTGCTAGTCTTGACTGGCTTTCCTGGTGGTGTGAATCATATTATGCCCACTAGGCTTGCCTGCCATTTTTATTCCTTGCATTGCTCCACGCTTCCTTCACATCACGTCCAAAGCTAAGGTTCACCCTGGAAAGGCTATTTTATAACAAAAGAGACAATAGAAAGCCCTGCTGTCCCATGGACCAGCTTTTTTCCTGCATACACTGCTTCACTGGGTTTTTGTTAATACTGAATGTTCTCTGTAAGCCTTGGAGACTGGGATCCAGCTGTTTACCTGGTGGGCCTCCAAGTTTCTGGGCCCCAAACCTACTCCCATTGTCTTCACCCTGGTAAATCTTGGGGTCCCCTAAGATTTAGAGGCCACTCTGCTGACTCTGGACTTGATGTTTCCAGCTGGGAAAAGCGTGTGGACCCCCGAGGAAGATATTACTATGTGGACCACAACACCAGGACCACCACCTGGCAGCGTCCAACAGCAGAGTACGTGAGGAACTATGAGCAGTGGCAGTCCCAAAGGAATCAGCTGCAGGGGGCCATGCAGCAGTTCAGCCAAAGATTCCTCTACCAGGTAAGAGTCATGAGGGGCTTTCAACAAGAGAAAGAAGCTCTTTGGTGCGCAGTGAATGGTATAGCGCATTCCCTTGTTGCTGTTGTTCTGGCTGATAGGCAGGGGTTCACAAACAGTGACTTCCTCAGAAGAGGGGTTTTACTTACTTGCCAATTCTGATCTCTTTCATCTTTGCCTAAAGAAACTTTGTCTGTCTTGGGCCACGTTCACCCTATCTAAAGCGTAATTCATCATCTCTTTCCCCAAACTGATCCCCTTTCCAATCTTCCCTATATCTGTTGATGATTCTCCTTGTCTTCTAGTCATCTGAGCTTGAAACTTGGAAGTCAACTTTGATTCATCCTTCTGTCTTCTGACTTCTATATCCCTGTATCCAAATAGTTGTCACATTCTTTAGATTTGTCCCTTCAAAATGTCTCCCATCTGTCCTTTTATTCCTATTTCCACTTCTGCCATTTTAGTTCAGACCCTTATCACCACATTCCTGGGAGTCTTAACAAAGCCTCCTAACAGACCTCCTTGCTTCTAGCTCCCAAGTCCCATAAAATCACAGAACCCTAGATTTGTAGATAGATAAGGCATTTATGAAAAGCTCCGTGTGCTAGGCACCATGCTAAGCCTTGTTGATACCCATCAAGCAAGCCAGAGAGTCCCTTTGTCTAAGGAGCTGATGCCACATAAAGGGGAAATGGAACGTGGGAGGAAGGATGATGAAGGAGGACAGGGAAAGGTACTGAGGAAGGGCCAAGGCAGTTGTCCTGGAGGAGAAAGAAAAGTCTGGAGAGTGAGCCTGGCCAAGGCCCCTCAGATCCTGGCATATTCTGTCCTCAGTGATATCTCTATGCCACTTATCCCCTGCATGTTGTCCTTGACAGCTTTTTATGGAATATTCTCACAGAATCTTAGTTGGACGAGTCTTGGACATCATTTGGTCTAATCCAGGGCTGTCCAAAATGCAGCCCGTGGGCCTCATGCAGTGCGATTTACGTGGCCCACCTACAAGCATAGAAATTTACATAAATGCTTTAGTAAATGAAGCTGGTCTACTACAGAGCTCTCACTAAAATGGCAAATCAAAATATATTGTCTGTTGTTTCAATAAAAACCTAAGGTTGGACAGCCCTGGTCTAAATCAATGCCTGAATAGGTATCTGCTCAATAGCATCCCCTTCAAGAGTAAAGGGGGATCCACTATTTCCCAAGGCAGCACATTCCCTTCTTTTTTCCCACTTATTTTTAAAGCATTTTCTTTTTTATTGTGAACATAATAATCAAGTAATAGACATTTCAAGATAAAAAAGAACAGGGAAGAGGATTTTCTAAGAAACTGAAATTCTCTTACATGCAGTTTTTTAAAGGAACATATTAAATTTAATAAGGCACTAACAAAATTGTTGTATTTATGAACCCTTCTGGACTTTTTTCTTCTGTGCCTTTAAAAATTGTTTTATCGATGTCTTCTTTTGACATGTCTGTTTTTCTCTAACACCTTCCCTTCCCCTTTCACAAATATAAATGTCAATCATATTGGCCTTGCTGGAGAATGGCTGCCTTGTTCTGTACCTCTGTCTATCGCCTCTCCCCGGGAGGGGGAGGTACATTTCATTAGGTGTGTGATAACATAATTGTTGCTGCTTTGGTCGGAGTTCTGAAGTCCTCCAAAGTTGTTACTCCTCTCATTACTAATTGTTGTGATCACATGTATTACTCCTCCTTCTTCTGTTCATTTCCATCTGCCTTATTTTATACACATCCTTCCATATTTCTCTGAATCCATCATATTCCTCATTTCTTATAAAATAGGCTTAGGACAGAATTGTTATTTCACTGACTGCCTTATAAGGCTGAGGAGCTCCTGAGAGTCCTGAGAGATTAAGCAGTTTGCCCCGGGTCCCACAGTCTGTGTATGTTAGAGACAGGACTTGAACCCAGGCTTTCTTGTTTCCGAGGCCAGCCCTTCCCGTATGCCCCACTCATTTCTTACAGTGTAGTAAAGTTCCATCACAGTCATATGCTACAGTTTATTCAACCATTCCCTGATTGATGGGCATCCACTTTGTTTCTAGTCCTTTGCTACAACAGAACGTGTTGCTGTAAACATTCTTATGCATGGGAGTCTTTTCTTTCTGTCCCTGACCTTTTCAATTTACCTAATAGTAGTGCTGCAGGCTCAAAAGGCACGGACAGTTTTGTGACTTTGGGTATGGTTACAAATACTTTTCTAAAAACGTTGAGATAGTTCACAGCTCTCCTTCCCCAACTTTTCCAACAATTACTATTTTTTCTTTTTTGTTATCTTTGCCAATCTGATGTGCCTGAGATGGAACCTGAGTTTTCACTGTGCGATTCTCTTATTAGTGATTTGGAATATTTTTTACGTGGCTTTTGATAAACTTGCATTTGTTCATTTGAGGACCGCTGGTTAGGATTATTCTCTGAACACATATATTGGGGATTCGTTCTTGTTATATATTTGAGTCGATTCTTTCATATTTTCCCAGTTGTTTCCCTTATGATTCTAACTGCATTTATTTTGCATATGCAAAAACCTTTCAATTTTCTGCAATTGAAATGTGCAGTTTTATTTTTTTATGATCATCTCTATTCTCTGTTTAGGTAAGGATTTTCCCCCTAACAATAGTTATAAGAGGAATCTCCTTCCATTAGACTATATTTTTTTCCCCTGATATGACCTTTTATATTCAGGTTATGTATCTATTTGGAATTTATCGTGGTATACGGCTTATTAAGATAATGATCTACACCTAGTTTCTGCCACACTACTTTACCAGTTTCCCAGCAGTTTTTGTAAGGGAGTCTTTATCCCAGTAGATGGTGTCCTTCTACCCTGGAACAGTTCTGATTGTTAAGAATTCTATTTTGCTGGAGGGGCTGTGAGGAAACAGGCACACAAAAATGCATTGTTGGTGTTGCTGTGAACTAGTCCACCTATTCTGGACAGCTGTGCTGAGCTGTGCCCCAAAAGCTATTAAGATATGAGTGCCCTTTGCCGCAGAAGTGCCCTACTAGGTCTGTCCCTCAAAAAGATCAAAGAGAGGAAAAGGGCCTCTATGTACAAAATATGTATGGCATCTCTTTTTGTGGTGGCAAGAAGTGGCAACTGAGGGAATGCCCATCAGATGGGGAATGACTGAACAAGTTGTGGTATGTGAACGTAATGGAAGACTATTGCACTATAAGAAATGATGAGGGGGGTGGTTTCAGAGAAATCTGGGAAGACTTGTATGAACTGATAGAGAATGAAGCAGGCAGAGCCAGGAGAACAATTTGTTCAATAACAAAAATGTTGTAAAGACGAATAGCTTTGAAAGACTCAGGAACACTGGTCAACACAATGACCAACCACAGTGCCAAAGGACTCATGACAAAAAGTGTTATCCACCTCCAGAGAGAGAACTGATAGATTCTGAGTAAAGAGTGAAGCATATTTTCTTCCTTCCTTTCCTCTTTCACTCTTTTGGGATGTGGCTAATATGGGGATTTGTTTTACATAACTATACATGTTTGTAATGGGCATTTTCTTGCTTTTTCAATGAGTGGGTAAGAAGGAAGATTGAGTAAGGGAGCATTAGTCCTATGCAAAACGAATTCTAGGGATGTACAAAAATATAGCTTTTTTTAGGTAGCAAAGGATGGGAATCTGAGAGAATACCCATAAATTGGGGGCTGTCTGAACAAGTTACAGTGTATACAGTGCAATAGTGTGGAATTCTTATCAGTGTAATGACCCATCATAATTCCAGGGCACTGGAACCTGAAGCATGCTACCCACTTCCTGCTAGAGAGGTAAAAGATTCAAAATGCAGAATATGACAGATTTTTATCTGGGTGTGGCCAGTGTGGAAATTTGTTTTGATTGACTGTATATGTGTGTAGTAGGTTTTGTTTTTCTTGTGTTCTCAGTAGGAGGGAATGAGAGTTGAGAGGGAAAGGTGAGAAAGAGGATCTTGACTAATTAAAAGAGAAAAAAATAGATACACAGATATACGTGTGTGTATATATATGTATGTAGGAATAGATTGGAATGTTTGCATATATGTGTATGATTTTATGTATGTATACAATATGCATACATGATGCACACACACATATAATACATATATGTACATATATATTTGTATTATGTATGTGTAGATGTTTGCCCTATGTATATATATGAAAACTTGGAAACTCTGATCAACACAACAACCAACCATGAATCCTGAGGACTTGTGATGGAACAATACTGCCTACCTCCTGACAGAGAGGGGTTGGAGTCAAAGAGCAGATTGAAGCATATATATTTTTAGACATGATCAGTGAGAAATTTTGTTTTGCTTTACTGTACCTGTTTGTAACAGGGGTTTTGTTTTCCTTGCCTTCTCAATGCCGGGTTGTGAGGAAGGGGAGGAAAGTGGGAGGGAGACAAGGTTGGTCTTTGAGATTAAAATAAAATTTAACTTAAAAATTAACTTTAAAGCATTATATAAATGCTGTTATTTGAAGTATGTTTTTTGGTGGGGAATAGGTCTTTCTGAGCAAGGATTTATGTTCATCATTTCTGATCTGGTTCTGTTCACTGTCCTTATTCCATTCTTTTTTCTGCACTGAGTTCTTTAAAATAAGAAATCTATGGAGCAGAGCTAAGTGCTTAGAAAATCTTAACGTCCAAGTAAAATACCCATGTCTGTAAGTGTTAGCATCTGCATTCCTCCTGGCTCGTTTGCTCACTGTATTCTCCAGTATGTTACTCTGTTTCTTTTTCATGCTTTCCTTCCTTCTTTTCTTCTTCTGTTTCTTACAGGTTTGGAGGATCTGATAGGAAGAGACTTTTTTAAAATAATCCCTTTAAGGAGTGCTCATGTATTTTCTGAAGCTTTGGCGTCTGAGAAGGACCTAGGCCAATAAGTCTATCCTTTCCTATCACCTCCCTTTTCTCAGAATTGTCTTTTATGCAGCTCATCTCCAGAGGCACTTCTGCATCTTTCTACTTAATGCATTCTGCCGAAAAGAGCTGCATTCTGTTTCCCCGTCTGGTTCCAGTTTCTTTCCTTCATTTGCCTAAATGTGTTTATGGTGGTTGTACTTGATAGATGAACTACTGGACAGAATTTCAACTCAGTTTTACTTGGGGTGTCATCTCATGACATCTGAATTCGGTGCTGGATGGTATGTTTGGGTGCTTTTTCTGGTAATGAAGAGCAGAGAATCTTGCGTGTAGTCTGAGATTTTATGCGTGTCATGGGTGGGGAATGATGGGCAAGTGTCTACGAAAACAAGTTTCTGCCTTTCCTACCCAATTAAAGTGCTCTTAAGGAGAGCAACTTTGGGGGCTTGATTTAATATGGAAGGCACATCACTTTTAGTTGCTTTATTTTGCTTTTATTCTTTGACTTTTTCCTTTGTACCTTGTCAGGGGCTTCAGCCTTTCTTTCTCTTCCCCTTTGCAATTTCATGTTGAGTTCCTAGGAGGCACTTGGCTGAAAGAGGTCCATGGAGCCCCTCAAGGCGTCCTTGGGTTCTAAACTAAACCTTTGTTAAGACTCTTGCATTGAGTAGTGGGCTGTGTTGTCCCCTTGGAAAAAAAAGTTCCTCTGTCTTCTTAGGGAGCGTTATGAGGGTGGGGTGGGTGGCAATTTAGATCAATGTTTTCACAAGCTCATACTGAGCTCCATTCATATATTTCCCTTCCTGATCCATGGCCCCCTTTTCCCCAAGCTAGGCAAATAAAGCATCCTGAAGCCTGCGTTTGGAATGTGATCCCCTAATACAACTATTAAATTTTAGTAGGTGAAATAAAAAGTCCTTTTTTTTTTTTAGCAACAATGCTTTTTTTATTTAACTATGAAAAGTGTTTGACAGCATCCCCCTTCCCTCTACCTCCCACTCCCCCCCTCCAGGGGTATGTGAACGTTCAGTCTGGCATTGCCATTCCCTGGGGAGCTCCCAGCAGAGATGGGGAAGGGGAGTTCGAATATAAACAGTGACACTCTAGCCCTAGAGCCAATTCTCTCCCAGCACACGCTTTCTTTTGCTTTCCTCCTCTCTACTTCTCTTCTTCCCTTTCTCTCCCCCCTCACCAAACTTCTGGTGAGGCCGGTCCATAGCTCTGAGCATCCCCAGGTTCAGGCCGGGTGAAGAGCTGGCTCCTGGCAGGAGGAGGAATAAAGGTGCTTTGTGAAAGGCCATAGGAACATTCCGGGGGGAGGTGAAGGGGCTTGGGGGAGACGCCTGTCTGTGAGGGCATGAATGTCCCTTCAGTTTGAACTAATATCGCACACTGCTGCTTACTCTCACAGCGTGTTGAGAAAGGGGGGAAGGGAGATGAGGAGGGGAGGGGGCCGTCTACAGCCAGGAAGCTCTGGGCGTGGGCAGGGCTTGTGGGAATGATTTCATTGGAAAGGCCTGCGATATTTTTTCCCCTCTTGTGTGTGGTTCTTGGAGAAAGTTGGAGGTGGTGGTGATTTCAGTCATCTTGGCCAGCAGGAGCAGAGCAGACACACATGTCTGAACTTCCCGGGAAGTCCTGCTCCTGAATTTTCCTGCGGTCCCTCGGCCCCTTTCCCCTACCTTAGCTGCCCTGCCTGACCCACATTCGTCCATGCATCTTGCTCTTCACCTCACTCTCTCCTTTCAGCTCCTTATTTGTACCTTTGGGGTGCTGGGTTGGTGGACTTTTTTGTTTTTAAGTTCATGATGGAGCAGATACCACTTCACATTTCCCCTTTCTGCTCCATAAGTACCAGAGGAAAGTCTAGGATTGGGGGCGGGGGGGAACCTGATGGTGAAGAATTTAAGAATCAGTTGTTGACATTTGCTTCTTTTTTTAATTGTCATTTTTTTAACCTCTTTGTTTTATATGTGTGTGTGTTATTTTTTGCTGTGTCTGTTGTATTTAGTCTTCTGGTGCCTCATCTGACCATGATCCACTCGGCCCTCTTCCTCCTGGCTGGGGTAAGTAGTAATTCTGTTGCGTCTGTCCCCGAACCCAGACCCTCCTTTCCCACACTTGCCATTCTGTGCCTCCTCCTGCAAAGGTCTTTGGCTTTTTCTCAGCTGTTGGTCTTCATTCCCAGGCTTCTTACTGCTCTCCTTCCTTGACACTAGGGATGCCCTTCTAAAGCCTTACTTTGTCTTTTGGAGAAATTGTGGGCAATAGGTTCATAAGGTTGAGAAAGTAAAGCAGAGGCATCCTCTCTTCCTCAGCTCCCATTAGCCTTAGTTAAAGCAGCATGAGCCTACAGAAAGTCTTGGTTCTCCTGATTTTCAAAGGATTTTTGGACCTATCTTTCTAGGTTTTGCTCAAGTAGCCAAGTTAAGAAATGTTGAGATTATCTGTGAATTTTATGATAAAGGGCATTTGTTTTTGGTCTGTGGCTTTGAGGCTGGATTTGAACACTTTCATGGGTCCTCTTGGAAAGCCTAGATGTTGGGGACTTGAACCTCATTCTAACTAGCAATGATAACTCTTCCTATTTTCGTTGACAACCTAACTCCTTTGGTTGTGATGCAGCTGGGGAGGACGTTAAAAGGAGGAAGCAGAGCACTCTAATGTGTTGCTCCTTCTAGGGGACCCGTGGGTCCCAGCAATTCGCTTTATTTATCCTGCTATCTCCTCTGCTTTTCCGTTGCTATCTGGCACTTACCTTTCCCTACTTCTCTAGGCATGAAATGAAAGAAAGTTACCAATGTTGCAAATAGTTATGGGGAAAAAATAAATCCATGACTTTAGGGAGACTGAGGGCTCGATTGCCGATGGACTTCGCATAGTGATTAGGTTATATGCTAGGAACATGAGACCGTACTAGGTCTAGTGACTTGGTAATGTGCTATACAGAATGCTGATATCACCAACACAACAGAGAGGCAATCTGTGCTGATTTCCTCTCCCAGCATGCCCCAGAAGGGTTGCTCAGACTTCTTCAGCTCTTTGGGTTGGAGTGTGTCTTTCTAGTGTATTTTATTAAGAAGGCTCTCCTAATTAATGAATGAGTCTGGAGTTGTCACAAAGGCTTGAGACCAGGAGGGCCATTAAAGAGACACTGACGAGCTGGTAAGTGGCCAGGTACAGCTGTAGGGATGGCTGAGTACTGGTTTTACTTTCATCAAAGTCCTGCAGAAGGGAGTGATAGCATTAAATTGGGAATCAGATGCAGCTGCCAGGGAGGGCAGAGACACGGAGACTTGGAAAGGAAGAAAAGGATGAGGAAGTATCTGCCTGGAAAAAGACATTTACTGAACTAGATTCTTCAGCCCAAAAACTGCTCCTTGGTGTCACACTAGCAAGAAGCATCCGTTCTTTTAGACCACAAGGAGATCACTGAGTGAATCATGCTCGCATTAAAGGGCTCAGAATGGGCTCTGTACCTGTTGTCTCTCTGGCAGCACAGATGAGTTAATGTATGTTCCGAACGTGCCTCACTTGCTCCTGGGGCGTCACTTACTCAGGTGATCTGCCAGGCTAAGTGTATTAATAGAAAAGTTATCGGGATTTCACACATCAACAAGCTGCAGAAGTTTGGAGAGCGGGAAGGGTGAACTTATGGAATCCAAGGGATCTTTGAGTGCGTCTGATCCAGCCCCCTCCCTTCTTGTGTGTATTCTTGGCAGTAAAGGGCAATGATGGTGTTGATAACTCACAGTAATCTAGGATGGGAATGAAGGTTTTCAGAGTGCTTAGAGGTGGGTATTGTAAGTATCATTCTACCCATTTTACAGATGACGAGACTGAAGCTGGGGTAGGAGAAGCGACTGACTTGGGCATGGTCGGGGCTAGAACCCAGGTCACCTGACTCTCATTCCAGTGCTCTTTGCTTTCCACTAAAGCTGTTTCCAAGAAGTAAGAATGTGCATCAAATTAAAATGATTTTGTAATCTAATTTGGTGGAAAAGAGCAAGCCGAATTTGGAGCATTGTGACCCAGCGCTCCCAGTCGGAACAGGAGTTGTTCCTTTGGCCCTGGGGAGGAGTACCACATTTTAGGCTGTTTATTTCTGAATTCCTCCCACTGTCAAGCTGTCAATAAGGAAAAACCACTCAGGGTTTTTAAAGAAGTAAGCAGATGAGAGAAGAATGTTTTTTCAGTGCTAAGCCTTGAGCTAAATTGGGATGAGAGCAGGCCAGAGGGCCAGGTTAAAAACTGTTTACAGGATGTAAAATCCAAGGGAAGAGGCAAAAGCGTTCAGGAAGGACTAGAAGGCTATAATAGGACAAAATTGAGAAAAAGAATTTTTTTGGCTTAAGAGTCAGGAAACATTTCTTCACCACAAGTTCTTTTGGACTGTTTGTTGGTCTGCCTGAGTCCATGGTAGTAGCCGCTTTACTGGGGATATTTAAAAAGAAATAGGACCAAGCAGCCAAACAAAATGAGAAATTGTCCTGGCTCACAGAAGGCTGTCAGGATACCCTGGGGGTGGGGGTGGGGGTTCTTTTTCTTAGGTGTCACTGGCCTAACAGTGTAGCCATGTAGACCAGGGGTGGGGAACCTGGCCTTAAGGTCAGATGTGGTGGCCACAGGTTCCCCACCCCTGATTTAGACACAGTCTAAAAGAGACACATTTTCATACTCTTTGCAGAATGGTCTTATGGAAAGAGCCCTGAAGAAGGTGGGTCAGGAGATCCGGGTTCTGGTCCCAGCACCGCTATTAACTTCTTGTATCTCCTTGGGGCAAATGATTCTCTCCTCCACCCCTACTCTAGACGCCTCCCCCACTCTACACCCCCACCCCCTAGACTCCCTCTGTTTTCTTAGATGATTTCAGATGCCCTTTCTACATCTGAAACCCTGTTATTCTGAGAGGATGGAGCTGCTTCAGTGAGTCGAGGTCAACATGCTTAGCCATCACCAGCACACTCAGTTATATCGGCTTGAGACAGGCTGGACAGATCCTGAGTCCCAGTGGTTAGCTTGGCTTTGCGCCCAGGGAGGCAGACGTGAAGACTCTCATTCAAAGCAGCAGCAGCTTCTCTGCTGGGAGGGGTCTGCTCTTGCCCACAGAAGCCTCTGGAGAAGGAAGGTTCCAGCCACAGGCTGGATGCACAGGCTGTTTGGAGGCTACTGTAGCTACTTCATGTCTCCTGGCCTTCTTTCTTTTCTCCCTGTCTGTACAGATGAGAGAAGAAAGCAATAGAAAAAGGTTTGGCTGTCAGGTTGAACAGCATTGAATTTATAGAGTCAAAAAGACCTGGGTTTGAGCCCTGTTCCTGGGCAAGGCATTTCCCTCCATGGGCCTCAGTTTCCTTATCTAAAATGAGGGGGTGGGATTGCATGAGCTCCAGAAGGCTCCTTCTAGCTCTTAAAATTCCAGGATTACTGGAAAGGTTTAGTGTGATTAGGGGGGAAAAGTGTTCAAACAGATGCCCAGGAGTTCTGGAGCCAGACCTTAGAAAGGGGGTCGCAGCTGGCTGAAGTTTTCTGGGATGACTCCTGTTTGAGCTTCAGCTTGCTATTGCTTCTGGATCTGACTGGTGATTTTTATCCCTTGGCCTTGCGAAAGAGAAAGCGATTCCTCTCTTTAGTAGTGGCGATGGTGATATTTACCTCATACATTGGTGCTTTCTGAGTTCTGTGAGATAATGGGTTCCAATATCACTTTAGTTTTTGATGAGAAAGCTTAGGCTCAGAGAGCTGAAAGCACTTCCATAATGATTCTTGGCCTCAAGACTGACTCTATAGAAACTCTTGGTTTCCTGTGGGCTTCAGAGCCTTGGGCCCTTCAGGAATTCTTTTGAACCTTGATAGGGGTTGGAGAGTCACTAGCTAGGGTTCTCTTGGCTTGGAGAAACCCAAGCCAACTCTTACAGACCTATTCTCAAGTGTTTTTTACCTTGAAATGTTCTGTTTGACCCCAAAAGGTATATTTCCTTTCCAGAAGGTTTGGTCATCGAACACATTTCCATCAGTATAAGAAGCAAGGCAGCAGCCAGGCCTTGGCTTATGATAGCCTTCAGCAAAGGGTCACAGGAGCCTAAGGAGTAAGAAGAGCAAGCTGAAAGAGAGAATTCTCAGACTAGTCACCCCAAATGTCTGTCTCTCTTCGGGTGTCTTATCCAGAGGGGCACTCTTCTCATAGCTGCGTAGACCTACAATTGGACCAAAACAAAGATTATGAATGTCATTGGGGTGTAGGCGTTTGGGTGAAGCATCTAGAGCCTATTAAGGGGAGCCGTGTGCATGTAAGGAAGGAGGCCCTAGTCTAGAGGAAGGAACACTGAGGTCTTATATCAGAGGACCTGGGTTGGAATTCCATTTCTGCTCTGAGCCTCAGTCTCTCTTCATCTATAAAATTAGGAGTTTGGACAGTGGGACCTTTAAAACTTAGGATCCTGTTTAATAGAAGAGGGATTTCAGTATCTGAGGCAGTGTTGGGGCAGTGATTGGGTGCTCCTGTACAAAATTGGATAAGATGGAGAAAATAGAAGAATGCTGATGCCCGCAGAGCTTTTTTGCTTCTAGGTGCTTCTAGGACTGGGCCATTCAGGTGCCCAAAGTCTAAATGTTCAGTCCCTTATGGATGGAAAATCATAGAGCCCAAAGCCTGGGCTAGACAAGAACTGGGGCAGGGAGAGGCTCAGTCAGTCAGCACTTACTGAGCGCCTGCTCTGTGCTGGGCACTGAATGTAGGGAGGTGCATGTGTCAGGGCAGGTCCGTGGTTGCATTTGGTGCCCAGCTGGGAGAGGTGCCACTGCTTCTCCTCAACCTCCCTTTGCCCAAGCCACAACAGAGGAGATAGTGCTCACCCCAGAGACAGAAATAGGCTTCTTTCTCTTGTCACTAGTGAAGTCTAGGGGAAGGTACCAAGTTGTCATCAGTTGGACCTTTAAAAAGGTTTAAGGGCAGGAGTATCAGGATGAGTTCAAAGGGAAAGAAAGATGCTAAGGAATATTCAGATCAGCTGTTTACCTTGTCTTTTTCTCTTTTTCCAGAAAAGAGACAGGACAATGGGCGGGTGTATTATGTTAATCACAACACACGCACCACCCAGTGGGAGGACCCTCGTACCCAAGGGTATGTATGGATGGGGGTTTGGGGTCTGGGCTGGCAACAGAGAGCACCTGATGACTGTGCTTGGCACTGCATCTGTCACCAAGGGACAGTAGAA
The DNA here is from genome assembly GCF_011100635.1 of Trichosurus vulpecula. Taxonomy (NCBI): domain Eukaryota; kingdom Metazoa; phylum Chordata; class Mammalia; order Diprotodontia; family Phalangeridae; genus Trichosurus; species Trichosurus vulpecula. The sequence continues at coordinate 393,250,276 of NC_050575.1, forward strand.
TCTAGCATTTGCTGCTAGTAACCTCTAAGAAGCCACTTGTGAACCCGGCCCTGCGCTCCCTAGTGCAGTCGGGCAGGTCCCCAGTGAGAACCTAAACGGCTCCCCTTGGAAGGTGGTGAGGGTTGGATAGTGCCCCAATATTGCAGATTCTCCCCGTGTCAGTGCCATCTAGGAGGAGGCAATCTCTCTTGGCCTCGGGGTGGTATCTCTGCTGCTGTCTGCCGAAGATGATCTTTGAGCCTGGCCATAATTAGGCCCAGGTCCCTGTACTCACTGGCCAAGACACAGGTGGGACAAGGACGGGAGAGCCCCAGACCCTGCAGAGAAGTTACGTGTTCCCTGCGTCTGTTGCTCATGATGACACATTTCTTTTGGGTCCTGCAGGATGATCCAAGAGCCTGCCCTGCCCCCTGGCTGGGAGATGAAGTACACCAGTGAGGGAGTGCGCTATTTTGTGGACCACAATACACGCACCACAACCTTTAAGGACCCGCGTCCCGGATTTGAATCAGGGTAAGTTCTTTCCACTGCCTCCAGGGCTGTGGTAGTTAGTCTCTTTCAGCCTGGCTCTGTACAGTGAAGCTTTGGAGGAGATGGTTCCTCTGGTGAGTTTGGGTAATAGCCCATCAGGTTTTGTGCTGCTCTCTAGCACCCCCTGGTGGCTAGGTTTGAAGCTGTAATTTGGATCCCCAGGAAGCCCAAAGGGATGGTAGACAAAAGTTACCTGGAAAGAAGGAAGGGTCTTTGGACTCTGGAGTTTCTTTAAAACAGGAGCTATTCACTTTTTTTGTGTCTTGGACCCCATTGGCAGTCTGGTGAAGCCTGTGGACCCCTTCTCAGGTTAAAAACCCCTATTTTAAAATGCCTGGGAGGACACCTCTCCGAGATGTTGGGGATCCCTGGAGGCAGGGGCAGGAACAAGCTAGCTTTCTCAAGTATATTGCAGTCCCATCATTCTATATTTAACAGTAGGAATAGCACAGATGGATTTGTCCAAAGTCCATTATCTCTTTTGAAAAAACATTCGAATCATCCTATATACAAGACGCTTAGTATATATTTGGTGGACTTGAATCAGCCAGCCTGATGGTGGTAGTGGTGGCAGATGAGGAGTTCAGCTCGTTTCCATGTGGTTTACAGTAATGGTTCTGGTATCTCTCCAAAATGAACCTGATCTGAGCTGCCTGGTCAGGGTTCCGGGAAGCAGGAAATCTGTGTTTCTGTGCCAGGTTTATCTCCGTCCTCCACTGAAGGCCTTCTCTATGCTTCATCATAGCCTGGTGGCAACCCTGGCTTCTCTGCTGCTATCTTGGCAGAGCATAAGCCCTGGTGGGCACTACCACACTGGAAAGGCTTTGATGATTGGACCAGGGATGGACAACATGTGTGTTTATCATCACAGACCTGGTGTAGGTTGGCAGAGAGGCTGCTCACTAGAAGATTGTTCAACAGATTAACTGGGGATGGGGAGCAGCACGACAGCTTAGGAAGCCATCTACCAAGGAATGGTTGTGGGGAGAGTGTTCATACCATTGAAGGCCTGGATCAGTGAAGTCATTTAAGTGTTGACTGGTCTTAATAGCTTAAAGAAAGTCACTTTCTCCTTGTCTTAGTTTCTTCATTGTTAAACTAACCAACTTTCCCAAAATAAAACACTTTAAAGGACACAGGTAGATTGCTGATGCTTGGAAAATTTCATGAACTATGGGAACTGTTTGCTTTTCATAGAAACAAGCAAGGTGGTTCTCCTGGAGCCTATGATCGAAGCTTTCGCTGGAAGTATCACCAGTTCCGTTTTCTCTGCCATGTGAGTTACACTGTTGGTTATACTTTAGACATTTGGAGGATGCCCCAGCCATATTAATCAGGATTGCTAAGTTATTTTCAGCCTGAAGTAAATGAGGCATTGTCCTATAGTCTTGAGGGTTGGAGGAAAGCTAGACTGTTTAGTTCTGAGGAGATGCATTGTCTCTAGTTGACTTTTGTGGTGGGTGTGGTTCAGGAAGCTGGACATTCATCGTTAGCTGGACTCAGGTTGGCTTTCTGGGCTAAGGCTGCTTGCAGTGCAGGCCCCCTGGGTTGGAATGATTGTAAGGGTGGAGCAGGGCATAGAATAAGTGAAGATCGTTTGATTCCCTGCTAAGGAATTTTTTTTTTTCCAGTCAAATGCCCTGCCCAGCCACGTGAAGATCAGTGTGTCCAGGCAGACGCTTTTTGAGGATTCTTTCCAACAGGTAGGAGAGCAGCAAGGAGCCAGAATTCTGCCCCTCTACTGAGATCAGAAGCATGGAGAAGCCACACACTTGGCCTTCTTATCTGTTGGCTGCTCAGTTAGAACATGGAGTGGTCCAAATGACAGCATTTTTAGAAAGATGCTTGTTCTTTTCAAGCCAAGGGCTTGGGAAAGGGTGTCCTAAGATTCCTCCCTGGTTTTGCTCTGTGCTGTGCTTTGGGAGAACTGGGGACTAACACTTTTTTTGGGTGGGGGTGTCTCTGTATTCTCTTCTTCTCAGATCATGAACATGAAGCCATATGACCTACGTCGCCGGCTGTACATCATCATGCGTGGTGAGGAGGGCCTGGACTATGGTGGCATTGCCAGGTGAGCCTAGTGATGGAGGCTTGAGTACCCTCACCAGATGACTGTTCCTTTTTTTTTTTTTTTCTATCCCTCCTTGGAGAACAAGACCCATAGCCGGACGTGTTTCAGGTAGCATCAACTCAGGTGAATTCCTCTCTCTCATGGGCTCAGCGTTAAATCACCTTTTGCCTCCCCAGGCTCCTCCTGAGTTAATGTGAAGTGTGCACCTGAAAAGAAACCAGAGACTTCTTCCTATTTTTAAGATGGGGAAATGCATTTTATACTCTGATGCTTTAAGTTCAAGCAGGGCCCAAATTGTGCACATCATACCCACTCCCCCAGGTCAATAAGGCATTTCCCTCAGTTCCTGGATCAGATGAGGCAGTGTTCACCTCAAGGTTGTTCTCAGAGTTTTAAGTACCCTCACTTGCCTTTTCTGTAATTTGGGTCACAATTTGTAGGACAGTGGTGTGCGGAGAAGAGGTTACAAATGGAGAGAGTAAGTTGCTGGCTCGACCACTGGAACCCCCGAATGATTGCCCTTCCTTCTCCTCTGTCTTTCTAATCAAGTAGACAGAGTCTGTGGGAGAAGCTGCCCTCTATTCTTAAGCAAGCCCATGGGCAGAGGAAGGAAGTTTGTCTGCCAGGCCATGGGGCCCTGGCCTCCTGGAGGTGTCCTCTGCTGCTCGGGGGCTTCTCTGTGCTTGGCTCTGGGTTAACGCCTCTTCCGGCCCACCGTGTCCTCTTCTTGTTGCTCTTGTGTTTGTCCCACTCTAGATTTATTGTTCCTTCTCCGTGGTGACCCTCCTCCACGTCCTCCTCCAGGCTTTGGTTTGTGGGCTTCCGGTGTGACTCCTGCCCTTTGTGTGTGTGTGTCTCTCTCTGTGTCCTGCCAGTGGTTTTACCCTATGGTAGGTTACGTCATGCTGTTCTACCACAGGGTAGAACCACGGACAGGGTACTGGGGCGCTCTCTGCATCGGAGGAATCCTCGTCTCTCTGGCCACAAACAGCTGAGGAGCCAGGGAGGAGGGACTGAAGGAACCCGACTTACTTATCATGGCTCCTTCTGGGTTCAGCTCAGTGAGTCTGGCACGAGCCTGGTACCCAAGGAGCAAGGACAGTCAAGGAGCGGGGTGTTGGTTCAGGCACCCGTCCAGGAGGATGAGAGAGGGTGTCATGGTGGGGAGGTGGCACAGCAGCTTCCTTGGGTGTGAAGGAGTGAGGGGGAGACCACAGTTTGGCACATTCTCTACACAATACATGATGGAAAATTAGATTGGCAATTTGAGAGAGAACATGGATTACCCAGACCCACAGGAGGCAAGGCAAGGACACCTGTTCAGGGAGCTGGGTTTAGGAGGTAAATCTTAGCACACACATCAGCATGTTGTCTGGTCTGCCTTTCAGCGGCGGTGGTGAAGGCACCTCCTTCTGTGTTGTAGGGCACAGGCCGTGTACCCAAGCTGTCTGAACTAGGACCAGTGAAGGCAGGAACAGGAGCCATGAGAATTTTGTAAAGTGCCTGGCAAACGTGAACGTGCCAGATAAAAGTTGGTGGTGGTGGTGGTGGTACCATTGCTGTTTTTGCTGTTATCAGTGTCATTCATCTGCCCTTAGCTGGTGCTGGTTATGTTGACTCCCTGAGGAAGCCTCTGCTCACGTGTGCCTCCCTGGGCTCTACTGCTGTATGGGGCTGGTCACCTGCTCCCCCATACCAGCCCTTTACCACCAATTTATTGCCTTAAGACCCCCAGGAGGACCGTTGAGGCCTTGTCCCTGGGATTCCTGCTCCAGGTGTCACTCCTAAGGATGTAGCAGAGACACATCAGTGCAATCTGGTACCTTCAGGATAGGCTGCCTTTATCCTTGGTTCTGTCTTTTCTCTTCTCTCACAGAGAATGGTTCTTCCTCCTGTCTCACGAGGTGCTCAACCCCATGTATTGTTTGTTTGAATATGCCGGGAAGAACAACTACTGTCTGCAGATCAACCCGGCCTCCTCCATCAACCCAGACCACCTCACCTACTTCCGCTTCATCGGCAGGTTCATAGCGATGGTAAGGGCTCTGGGGACTGTCCTCCCTCCTGTTCTGATGCCCAAGGGGCAGACCCAGGCAGGGCTGTCCTCTCCTTGGAGGGAATGGCCAGGTGAAGGGAGCGTTGTGATTATGCTGACTCTTGTCACTGGAGGGGGATTACTCTGTGAGTGGAATGGCCGGGTGGCAGCTTATTCCTTCTCGGAGCTTCATTCCTGTCCTCTAAGAGTTTATGAGCTTTTTGGTGCTAAAACCCCTTGGACTCTGTCCTAGAATGGACATGATAAAAGACCTGTCTGGTACCAGTACCAGGGTCCTTTCCCAGCAACTGACCTAAAAACCCCACTTTATTCAGAAAGGAAGTCCTGGGGACTCTTAACCTTTGCCCCTCTCCCTGACTGATCTGGTAGCCACCCTGCCATTCCTGCCACATTGGCTATGCTTGTGGGCACAGGATAGCTGGATTGGGAGGAGGGGCTATCTTCTGTCATAGAGGTGCAGGATCACCACCAGAAACCAAAAGGCCCAGCCTAGTTCCTCTCTCCTGAGGAGCTGGCAATGGGCGGATGTCAGTGCCATCCAGCAGGGGATAATTCTTTGGCTTTAGGGTGATGCACTACACCCCTCTGATGAACATCTCTGAAGCTTAGCCATTGTCAATTAGCAATCTCCATATAGATTATAAGCTCACTGAGGGCAAAAGCTTTTCCTTTCGTATCCCCAGTGACTTATTGCATAGTTCCTGGCACATGATAAATGACTGTGGATGAATTGATTACTTCTAACTCATAATGTAAGAGCTTTAGAGAACCCAGTTGAAACAGAGAGGAGGCAGGGATTTGAGGACCCTCTGGCCCTTCAGAAATAGGTAGCAATTTAAGGCACCTGGATATCCGTAAGTATCAGATGAGAGAGAGAGAGAGAGAGAGAGAGAGAGAGAGAGAGAGAGAGAGAGAGAACATGAATGAATGAATGGTAGGAGGTCATAGTCTGACTACAAAACCATCCATTTGATTACATTGGAGCCACTTGGAGTTTCCTGAGGGACTGTCTGTGACTGGAAGGTGTTAGTGAGATGTCATTTGGAAACATAAAGAAGGAGAGTGCAAGTAGGAAGATTCAGAATGCACATGGAATGAGGGTCAGAGTGTGTCCGAAGGATGGCCGCAGTGTGATAGAAGTCCCAGGCCAGGAGCTTGTCTGCTCACGGAAGGACAGTTGCAATGACAAAGAGCTGTATTGTGGTGTAAGGCAGGAGACCAAAGATGGCCGAGGGAAATGACATGTTCTTACTTGGATGTCACTTAGCTGCTTCCCCGGGTGGCCAAGTTCCCTCTTCTCCTTCGTCCCCTGGAGGACTCCAGGGACCTCACTGCCTGTGCCTCAGAGTCGCCCTTCCCCCTTGTCTAGAGGTTTTTGGCCAAGGTGCTGGGCTCAGGAAGTGGGTACATTCCTTCCAGGTCTCCCAAAGGCTGCCTGCCCTGAGAGCCGACAGGACAGACCAGTAAAACCCCAGACTATTACTCACGACTGGCCCGCCAGCCCTCTCCAGTGTCTGCATTATTTTTGGCTGCCTCTGCCTCCCAGATCTTGTAGCCCATGAGTCAGGCAGCCCCCTGGAGCTGTTTAGACAAGTGCTCCCAATAAGCCCAGGGGCAGCTGCCTGCTAAGCCAAGGAGAAGCCAGCCACCCAGATCTCCTCTGCGGGCACTGCCCAAGAATGGCAGCAGTGGTTGGTGGAACATGTCCTGGGGCCCTCAGGCCCATGTCTGACTCAGGTGTCAAAGTTGGGGCGTGAGGGCCAGGGAGGGCCCTTGTTTTGAAGGAAAGAGCTTTCCTCTCCTCAGCCCCCTCCAGCGTCCAGCACCTCTGGGTCCCTGTAGAGGCCAGGGTCTGGCTGGGTGGAACTTGCACTTGCTTTACTGCTTTGTCACAAGCGCTTGGGAATGCCCAGAGGCCAAGGTGACTTTGCCTGTCACTTCCTTCCCTAGGCACTCTATCATGGAAAGTTTATCGACACTGGCTTCACCCTCCCCTTCTACAAGCGGATGCTAAACAAGAGACCAACGCTGAAGGACTTAGAGTCCATTGATCCCGAATTCTACAACTCCATCGTCTGGATCAAGTGAGTGGTTTTCATTGCTAGCTGGGGTCTGGCCTTTGTATGGGTGGGTGGGTGGGTGTCCAGTGTTCCTTGGGCCCCTTTATCCAGGACCCAGCCCCATCATCCAACTGTTTGCTTCTTCCCTATGGAACTAGAACCCAGATAGGTTGGAATGAAAACATCATGACCTTTATATGTTGTAGAGCTGAGGCTGCATGATTGGATCAAAGTTTAGGATCAGGAGATTGATTCCAGTGGTCCTCTAGTTCTGGCAGGACATCCTGCAGTCAGTAACTAGAAGCCCACGGACCCTTTGGGTCCTCAGCCTTGGGCCTGAAGTGAGGATGAGGGAGTGGGTTGAGGAGGTCACTCCCTATGATGTAAATCTTTTTTTTTTCTGGTCCTTTCCCCGCCCAGAGAAAACAACCTGGAGGAGTGTGGACTAGAGCTCTACTTCATCCAGGACATGGAGATCCTGGGTAAGGTGACAACCCATGAATTGAAGGAAGGTGGCGAGAGCATCCGTGTCACAGAGGAGAACAAAGAAGAATACATCATGTAATTCTCAAAGGATGGAGGGAGGGGGAGGGAAGGCCTGCAGCCTGAGCTGCTCTGGGGCCAATAGGGCAAAGGCCAGGGGAGAGAAATGATGGGCCTGTTTTGGAAAGTCATGGAAGCTGGGGGATGGGGCTGGGGCCCTTCATTCCCCTCTCTGGGGCCCTTGGCTTTCCATTACACTGCCTGGAGTCAGCGTTTGTACATTGACATGAAGGAACCCAGGTCTGAGGTGGGCACAGGAAGCCACAGCATAGTTGCCCACTAGATGGTGTGTTCGCCTCATGCCTGTGGCCTTCTTTGGGGTGCCAGCCACAGGCTAGGCCTTGAGTGGCAAAGGCTCCCCAGTGACGCACAGTAACTCCCTTTGAGGCGGCACTTGACTTGCTTTATTGCCCTGACATGGGTAGGACAAGTATTGTGATCCCCATCTTATAGGCAAGAGATCCCATGACACATCCAAGGAAGTGTGGGCAGAGTGTCAGAGCAGGGTCTGCTGACCCCGAGTGCAGGGCACTGTCTGCCTCACCACCCTTCCCTCCACCACAGTGAAAGCACACTCATTTCTGGAGCACGTGAACTGAGTGATAGTCATGCCACCTAGCTAGTGTGGTAAAGGAGGGAGAACTAATGCAGCAGCCAGTCAGTCAGCAAGCATTTATCAAGTGCATTTACCAAGTACCTCTGCTGGGCACTTGGGGAGGCAGAGAAGGGCAAAAACACCATCCCTGCCCTCAAGGAGCTCACGTTCTAACGGGGAGGCAACATGCGGAAAACTCTGTACCTACATGCTGTAGACTGAGGGGGATGGAGGGTGGTCTCACAGTCCTTTTTTGTTCTTTGTTGAAACAGTGATGAGACTGGGCTTGGCATCATCACTCCCATTTCCATGGCACCCTCAAGCTTTCCTCCCATCAGGCCGAGAGGGAAGCAGGAATTCATTACTGCCTCATTTCACAGATATTCAGTGGGAAGAGGGGGATCGACCCTCAGTGGCTTCCCTGGTCAGTGGCAGGTCAGGTGACATCGAGGTCTGGCTGCTGGACAAGTGGCGTTTTCACTACATAATCCCAAGCCTTTGAAGCCAATCTGCTTCAGAGATGTTCAGCAGAGAGATGTAGTGCATCACCCCAAGGCCAAAGAATTATCCCTTGCTGGCTGGCACTGCCATCCACCCATCATCCAAGACTTGTTTTAATCGATTGATTGAATTTTTATCTCCTTTTCACTGAGTATTTTCATATTGAAAAAGTTTCAGCCCCCTAGAATAATGAAGGCTGCCCTGTGCCTGGATTTCCAGTGAGTGAGAAGAAAATGCCTCAGATAATAAAATCTAGAATTCTCTCTCCTTCCCAAATGAACCTCTTGAGCTCTGTGTCCTGTTTTCACTTACCTCAGCATATGTTCTCGTGTGACTTTTCTTCTCTGACCACCCCCAGCCCCAGCCCCCAGCTCGCTTGTTCCAGCCTTTCTGTTCTTGCACCTGCAGCCCCTTCTCTCCCCTATCCCCCCTTTGAAAGCTTCTGCTTAGTCTGCTCAGTCTGGTGGTGACACAGGCTTCAGTCCTCAGCTCTTCTTGTAAGCACTCTGACTGCTTTCCCCCACCAAGAGCCTGAACCACGTGTGATTCCTTTCTCTGATTGTGGCCTTATGCCCTTCTCCCAGCTCACTTTGACTGACTGCTCTTTTTGTGCATCAGACTTCTAGCCCCTTACCTTGTCCTCCTTCTCCCAGTCCAGCATGTCTTCTTGCCTTCTGCTGCCCCCCTGCCCAGACAGCACCATGGGTGTGTAGCCGTTTCAACAACACTGTCACGACTACCCTAAAAATCCCTTACTCCCAGACCATTTGATTTTTGCCTCTGTAGGGCTACCTAATGAGTGTTTGCTGGATGGAAAGTCTGTTGAACTCTCCCGCACCCACCGTGTTCATTCCCAAGATCAGCCTCTCTCCATTGACATTGTTTTTATACATTCTCTCTCCTGAGCTGCCAATTGCTTGTAGACGGAGAAAGGCCTGAAACTCTTGGTTGGAACCACTGCCCATTTATGACGTGGGATCCCATTACTGCATGGCACTAATCTTATTCACACATTGTCATCTACCACAGGGATCGGATCGTTCCATTTTTCTCACATCCCCAGTCCCACCCGACTCACTTCACTTGCAGGAGGTGATCTTGCCTCCCGTTTTCTGGGAAAGGCAATGTCCAGCACAAGCACTCTGAACTCTTCCCGCACACTTTAGAGCCTCTGACAAGCACATCATAGTTTTATTCTACTTTTCATATTGGCTTAATAAATATTTGCATTTCCAATCTGCTCCATGGCTCCTCCTCCTTCCAGACATGCTTAAAAAGAGATTGTCTCTTCATGCTATCTCATTTCCACTGCCACGCTGGTAGTCATTGATTGCTGCCGTCGTCCTCATTCACTTCACTCCTCAACCCCTTATTGTCCAACTTTCCTCCTCTCTACTGAAATTATTCCCTCAAGGATCATCAAAGACCACCTGTTTGCTAAATGTCACTACTTTTTTTTTCCACTTATCATCCTTCTTGATCTTTCTGCAGCATTTAACATGACTGCCTTCTGTTTCTTGACCCTTTTTTCTTTCTTGGGCTTCTGTGACAAAAGAATATCCTTTACTTTTCTTTTCCTACCTACTAAATGTAACCATTCCTCAGAACTCTGCCTTTAACTTTCTTTGCCTGTCTCTGCCTCTTTTTTCTGTTCTTTCTCTGACTCTGTTTTAGTTTTTAAAGACCTTCAAAGAGGAAGTCTTTAAAAAATGTAATTATGACATAAATTGTAATTTTAAAATAATTAGCATTTCACTCTTCTACCTTGACGATGTCATCCATTCTCGTGGTTTTAGTTATTTTATCATTATATGGATGATATTTGTTGTTCATTTGTGTCTGACTATTTGTGACCCCATTTGGGGTTTTCTAGGCAAAGATCCTGGAGTGGTTTGCCATTTCCTTATTTAGCCCATTTTACAGATGAGGAAACTGAGGCAAACAGGGTTAATTGACTTGCCCAGAATCATACAGCTAGTAAGTGTCTGAGGCTGGATTCTGGATTTGAACTCAGGTCTTCCTGATTCCAGGCACAGCACTCTGTCCACTGAACTGCCTAGCTTTAGCCCCTGTGGATAGTCTGTAGTTCCAGCTTTGATTTCTTTCAGATTCCAGGCTTGTAATTCCAACCATATATCGGACATCTTCCTTGCGTGTCTTGCTGGCATACCTCAAACGTGGCTGGCCTTTGCAAACTGAACTCCTCATCTTCCAGCTTTAACCAACTCCTTCCTCCCATCACTCAAGCTTGAAGTCTTGTATTCATTTTCAATTCCTTCCTTTTTTTGCTTCTTTCTTTTTATCAACACCTCACTAAGTTCTGTAGAATCTCCCCCTTTGTTGTTAGGTCTTTGTTACATCTTTCATTAGTCTCTTAGCTGGCCTTTCTGCCTCTAGACTTCTCTCTCACTTATGATCTTCCTAAATACTGCACATAGTCAGACTAATCTTCCTAATGCATGTCTTTAGTCAAATCACTTTCCTTTCACAAAAAATTAAATACATTTTCGACTTAGCTTCATCCTTCTAGCCTTGGCTTGTAATACTACTCTCCTTCATGTACTCTATACCAGTTAAACTAGACGATACATTCTCATAGCCTTCTTGCTTGGAATGGTCTCCCCATCATCTCTGCCTCTGAAAATCCTACCTACCCATTCCTGAAGGCTAAGATTAAATTCTTTCTCTTCCAGATAATTTCAGTATCTGCTATTTGGACATGATTTCACTGAGCACTTAACTTTTTTAAAAAATAAATTTTTATTGATACATATTTTTTACATGGCCAAAATTTTCTTCTGTATACTTCCCCTGCCTCTTTCCCAGAGAGTCACCCCTTATGACAATTTTTATTTTATCAGAAGAAAAAGAGAAAATCACAAAACAACAAAGCTAATCAGTAAAAACAAAAAATCTGACAACCTACAGTGTCATACCTGCGGACTTCTCGCCTCTCCAAAAGCAGTGAGGGGAGGTGGCTTCTCATGTCTCATTTTATCTGTCTTATATCCTATAAAACAACACTGTCACATTTATGTAGTTGTCTTATATCTCCTCTTAGATTATAAGCTTCTTGAGGGTGGGGATCGTGTCTTATTCATTTTTGTATCTCAGTCTCTGTGGCACCCTACACAGAGTAGGCTCTCAGTAAATATTTGAATTAATGAATGAATAAAAATCATGCCTCTGGAGCACAGGGCTAAATCCAGGCTTGCTTCTTGGCCTGTATGGGTTGATACATGTAAAATGACTCCATGGATGGCAGAGAACCTGACAAAGAGGGTTGGAAACTCAACTTATTTGGTGCTGATGGGCCAGCTTTTGGTTTTAGGCTGCTGACAGATTGGAGATTCACCCGAGGCGTAGAAGAGCAGACCAAAGCATTCCTGGATGGCTTCAATGAAGTGGCTCCATTGGAATGGCTCCGCTATTTTGATGAGAAGGAACTAGAGGTGAGATCCTCAAGTTTCTTGTGGCTCTCAGTTCCTGGTTGGCCCCATAGCCTGTGCTCCCAGTTGCTTCCTTTTAAGTAGCTGAGAGGTCAGAACTTGCTTCTGGGGAAGTCCCTTTCTCAATACTCTAGGCCCTATGGTACTTTGGAAAAGAACATAGGGTTTAGAGCTTGAGCAGCTGAGGCTGAGTCCCGTGTCTGACGCCTGTTATTCAAGGGATCTGAGACTCATCACTGCCTAATCTCTGTGGCCTCAGTTTACTCACCTGTAAAAGGAAGGGGTTAGACTAGATAACTGGCCTCCTTGGACTCCACAGTCATGACTTTGAGGCCAGGCCCCAGGTTAACATGCTCAGGGGGTTGCAAAGTCAGCTGGTATAGCTGGTGACTCTTCCTGGGTTACTTATTTGTAGAGACTTCCTCTTCTGTATCCTTTTGGGAGAATGGCCCTTTCATACCCAGAGGCTGCTTTCATAGCAGCATTGGCCTTTTAGGACTTAGATTAATCCCTAGAAAATTAGCAAAGGAGGCTTCTGAATAGCCAAAACGCACGTTAAAAAGTCCACACACTAAATAAACCATGCTTACCATACTCATGAGAGGGCTTTTAGATGCTCAGTCAGTGCCTACTTTCTCTTCCTTTTTGCATAGTTAAGCAGATTTGATTTGTTATTTGATTTTCCAGTCCAGAAGCATCAGAACAACAAATCAGAAATTTCAGGGGTGAGGGAGGCGTGGGCCTGGCACAGTGACAACAGCAGAAAATTACAACTGACAGCCTCTTATCAAGTAAAAGGCAGAAAAGCTATTAAAATGCATGAGAATCTGGAAAGTATCAAACCCTTGAAATGAAATTTATGAAAATTTGAGGTACCTTGGACCTAGGGACCTCAGACACCTGTCTGAGGGCGATGCAGTACAATAACTGAGTCATAATGCTTGCCCAGAGTCAGCAAGAAGAGGCTAAGTTATGAGCAGAACATTTTGTTTAAGAAAGCAGGGAGGCATTCGATTCATTTTAGAAGGATTTCCATATCGAATGGTTAAAATGAAAGCCTTGGCCCTTAAAGGGGGTAAAGCTCAGTTAATTGGGAAATGAAAAATCCAGATACCTCTACAGCTCTAACACATCCTTCTCCTGCTGGGGCCTGTGTCTGCTTGGGGGGTAGAGAGGGCCACTGTCCTCTTGGGTTGGGTATTATCCCCTGAGTGGGGATGGGAACTGACCCTGGTGCTGATGGGTCTCATCATTTGTCTCCTAGTTGATGCTGTGTGGCATGCAGGAGATTGATATGGCCGACTGGCAGAAGAACACCATCTATCGTCACTATACCAAGAACAGCAGACCCATCCAGTGGTTCTGGCAGGTGAGTGGGGGATAGGCCCTTGTGCCTTCTAGGGAGGGAGGAGTGGGTGATGTGGACACAGAGCATGGGCCCAAGGAGCCTCCTAAGTGGGAGGCAGTCCAAAGCACCTTGTGCTGCCTTTCCCACCCCTCCCCTACCTCTTAGCCCATGTGTTGGTGGCTTGTAGAGAAACACCCACCCATATACATACACACATGTACTGTCGGTGGCTGTTTGTCCTCAGGATTTCAAATGTGGTTCCTTGAAAAGAAAGTACAGGGCTCTCCTGGCCTAGAAAGGCTCTGGCATGGCAAATCTGGGATGATAAGTAGAAGTTAGTGGTCACCTTCCTGCCAGTTCTAATCACTGGTGTTCTGGAGGCAGAGCACTGGATGAGGAGTAGTGGCTGGAGATGAAGCATTTGCCAGTCAGTGACTTCCCTACCAGTCAGACAGGAAGAGGAATGGGATGGACGTTCAGGCCTGGTCTTCCTGAGTTGAGCGCTTCCTCCTTCAAAGATCCAAGAGGAGCCAAGGTTAGGGAGCCCCAGGGCCAAGTTTTCTTCCTAGGCTCCATGGGCTGATTGCTGCTGGAATGTTATGATCCAAAAGACTGACTAAAAGGCCCCAGTGGCCCAGCACTGCCTTGTGGATTGCTTCTAATGTTCAGCAGTTCCATTTTTTGGGAGATGGTTAGGGTGGGGTGTCCAGCCCTGTCTCATCTGGCTTTGGGATCACAACTCCACTGAGAAAGCCATAGGGATATTGTCATAGCCCAGGGCAGAGACAAGAACTAATGTGTCTCTCTTTCTGTGCTTCAGCTGTTTCATCAGGTTGTTGGTTAGGACACAGTGTGTGGGGCCCGAGGTCTTGCCTGACTGGGGCTCCATTCTTTGGGTTTCAGGTGGTGAAGGAGATGGACAATGAGAAGAGGATCCGCCTGCTACAGTTTGTCACCGGCACCTGCCGCCTGCCTGTGGGAGGATTTGCAGAACTCATTGGTTGGTATTTTTCCCTGTGAAACGTGGGGACTGTACAAGGAGAGGGGAGGTCCAGGGTGGTCAGGAGAAGAGCCATCGAGTAGGTTGAGATGAATACTGTCAGAAGTTGTGGAATCCCAGAGTTCTATAGGCTCAGGCAGAGTGTTTGCTGGGGATGATCATGCCTGGAACTGGTATGAATGGAGTGGGGTGGCATAGCCATGAGGCAATTTTCACTAAACCCTGTGTTTTTATCATGGCCACTAGGCAGCAATGGACCCCAGAAGTTCTGCATTGACAAGGTTGGCAAGGAAACCTGGCTGCCTCGAAGCCACACCTGGTAAGCTGCTCCTTTGGGGGAGGTGCTGGCCTAGGGAACACAGAACACCCCAACAAGATGGGGGTTGATGCGTGTGCTTGATTGGGAGCCTGTGGTCTGTGCCTGACATTTCCTAAAGCAAGCAGTGGGAAGACGTGCCCAATGTGCTCAGGCATGCAGCCTCTCTGACCCATCCTTCTGATTCCCTCTGCTCTGGGTGGGCAGCCCTACAGGGGGAGAGTCCAAGGCCCCCGGATTTTCACTGACAGCCTTGTTCCTTCTTTCTCTCCAGCTTCAACCGTCTGGATCTTCCCCCCTACAAGAGCTATGAACAGCTGAAAGAGAAGCTGCTGTATGCCATTGAGGAGACAGAGGGTTTTGGACAAGAGTGATGAAGAGCAGCCCCCTCTTGAGTTCCCTGTTATGCTAGGCTGGGCAGTCACTAAGTCCTGTCCATGTGGCAGCAGGACATTTGACTCTCAGGAGGTCTCCAGCAGGTGGTGTGGGGGTGGATCTCTACCTCTCCTAGCATTGGCAGATTTTCCCAGGCCCTAGTGCCCATGAGCTCCTGTCCCCCCCACTCTTGGCAGCCAGCTGGTGGGAGATTGAAATGGAGCCTAGGATTACCCATCGCCCCTCTTCTCACAGTGTGTGTGGTGTGTGCGTGTGTGTGAGTGTGAGTGCCCTATATCAGAGACCAGAGGGCCAGAATCTCCTCAGTGAAGGTGTGCTCACCTTCCTCAGTGCTGGAGAATCACATATGTGAGTTGGGGGGAAGCAACCCCCGTTCTCATTGGACCAAGCAAATACCCAGAAGAAGGGGTAGTAATGAGAGATACAGGTTAGATGAGCTTCTGAGGGGAGGTTTCCCTTGCCTTTCCCAATAGAAGTTTTGGTGTTTGAAATAGAAGTTTAAAATTTTTTTAGTGATTCATTTAAATTGAATGTGAGAGTGAGGGATATGGGGTGCAGCCTGAGGGCCAGGCTGAGCCTGTCCCACCTCCTCTGCTTGAGCCTAGTGGGGTTCAGCGTTCTAAGTCTAAGAGGAGGGGGTGAGGCCATGCAGTGGTCATTCCCGATTAGCAGATCATGGGTTTTTGTTTATTCCTTTTGGTGTGATGCTGCTGTTGCTCCATAGAGCCCTAGCTCTGGGTTGGGCTGGAACTTTTGGGGAACCAGGCCCCAAGGGCTCGAGTTCTCCCCTCCTCCCTCTCAGGGACACACAGTCCAAGGTCCTCTAGTCTAGGTCTGGCCTTAAGAGGACTGCCTAGGCTTGTGAGGGCCATTTTCCTAAAGGCAGGGACTCAATGCAGAAACGAGTTCTCTGAAAGTTCCCCTGGAATAGGGCCCAGCTTGGCAGGAGAGCTGGCTCCCAGCTAGTTCAGCTTCCTCCCCCCAGGGGCCTTGTGTCTCTGCCAGACCAGGGGCTTCAGCAGGCAAACCCTGACTTGCAGGCTCCTGGTTCCCAGGGGCAGGGTCCCTTTCCCCACCCCAGAGAGGCACTCGTCAGGGCACCCCGTTGTCTCCTGTTTTGGAGTGAGACAGAAAATATCAGAGTTGGTGGCAAGAGCTGTCTTCTTTCTGCACCTGCTGAATGAAGCTCTATCAGCCTGCCAGAAAGGAAGGCGGGAAGTGGCACCTTTCCCCCCAGCCTTGGGGCCCCGTATTTGCCTTTCCCTTTTTGCCTTCTTGATTCCCGAAGGTGTGCTTTCCTCAAACAGCCCCCAGATGCCTCCTCCCTCTCCTCTTCGCCTGACCCGACCCGTGCCATAGGGTTCTAGCTTTAATTGTAGGGTTCTTCGGCAGCTGCTTCCCGGCTGGTTCCACTTCCTGGGGACCTGAGCCTGGCAGCTCCGTGTTAGTGTGTGTCGTGTCCTCCTTGGAATGATGCCTAGCTTGGAGTGGGGGGACCAGCCCTTGTTTCCTCACTTGTTTGCCGTGTTGTACTGCAACCCCTTTGATCATGCAGGCTGCCGCTGCTGGGGCTTCCTGCCTCAGCCACGAGGTGTCAGTAGTAGGTGTGTGTATGTGTGTGTGTGCTCGTATGTGTGTACATATGTGTACATAAACGAAGTGTCTGTAAAAAAAACCAACTACTTCTGTAGCAGCGGGCTGGTCACCAGCTCATTTTGTAATATCCCTCCTGCCTCAGTGATGCTGATCTCTTGTGCAATAAACAATCAGCAGTTGCAGGTGGTGTTGGTGTGGAAGTCGGTGGAATCACTTACTGCCCCTTCTGAGAAGAGGGTGGGTTGTCCACTCACTTTGCTGTTCTGGGAAGCACGCCTGAGTCACCTTCTTGGGTTCCTGGGGCTGTCAGGCTTATGTTCAGCTGCCCTCCTGCACCCCTTCAGACATTTCTGGACTCCTATCACCATACATACCAAGATTGCTTTGTTTTAAAGGTGCCAAGATTGGAGTAGGTAATTACAGTAGGCCTTGAAACTAGAATGTTTCCATGAGGGTAATGGCTCAGTGCTATCCACACCAGACTTCTTAAGCCTTTTTCTGAAAAGCTCAGGGTTTCAAAGATTGATGGCATGAATGTCAGGCCATTGATGGTTTGGCAGGCCGGGGTGTTTGATGGAGAAGATGCTTTCTCCTAAGATGCTCTTTCTGGGCTATGGCCTTTCTTAGTTGAGTGGTGGGGACAAAGTGGGCTGGGGAAGCATAGATATTCAGCCATGGCATCCAAAAGGAATTAGCCTTTGTAGCTTCCAGATGTGGGGGATGGTCAGAGATAAGGCTTCTGGAGCTGAGATGGAGTGCCATTCATGCAACAGCAAGGCTAGTGTCGCTGGATCACTCAACACCAGCATTGTAAAGGTGGCTAAGCTACAGGCAGGCCTCCAAGACATCTGTTCTAAAGTGATAGCTGATTGGCTATTGGCTACCTGCCTCATTAGGTTGTCATGAGGAGTGTTTTGTAAACCTTAAAGTGCTTTATGAATATTTTATCTTCACAACAAACCTGAAAGGTAGGTGCCATTATAATCCCCATTTTACAAATGAAGAAACTCAGGCAGAGAGCGATTAAATGATGCTCAGTCACATAGCTAGTAAGTGTCTTAGGCTACATTTGAACTCGTGTCTTTTTCACAAATGGGCTGCATGGCGCGGTTCCATCCAGTATGCCAGGGCCTTTTTCTACCCCTCACCATCTTGAGGATACCAGTGGAAGACATCATTGCCCATCATCTCCCACTGTGTGGCGAAGTTACTGCCAGGTATAACATTGTAGTAATAACAATACCCAATATTTTGCACAGGACTCAGTATAATCCCAAGCATAGCCACATACATTATTAGCCTGGTTCATCTTACAGAGTTAACCCCAGAGCAGTGAGAGCTTGGGGAGGCCACTTTTCAGTGACACTGCAAATCCCACAACCAACTGAGCTTGAATTGTTGCAGGGTTTTTTTGGTTTTGGGGTTTTGGCTGTTAAGGAAAATGGTCAAACCTTAATTTTCTTAATTGGTTGTAGTCATGTGATGTTGCTGCTGTTTATGGTGTCTAGAAAAAACTCTAGTTCTGCTCACTTTCCTCCTGTGTTATATAGCAATGGGTGGTTTGTCTTACAGGGAATTGTGCCATTTCTGGGTAACGGTGCTACCAGAATCCTCAAGTCCATGTCCTGAAGTACTTCTCTTGTTAAATCCAGGAAAGCTCTCATCAGGGCTACAGCAGAATTTAAAAATCTATCTGTGGAGCCTCTTTTAACCTCATCACACTAAGTTTTCAAGACATTTTCAAAAACTTGCTTCCACCTACGATCTATTACACAGCCAGTGTCCACCAGTGCACAGTGGAAAACCTGAAGTGGTCAGCCGAGGCCCACAAGTCCCCATCCCTGAGTTGGGAAAGAGACAGGCACAATTAATCCTGTCAACCTTTCCAGCTGTTGACTTCGCTGTATCTTCCCCCTGGCGATGGGGCTGTACTTGACTGGAAGGTGCTGACAGCAATTTCTTTTTTTGCCAGTCCAACAGAGGTGTCAGTTCTTGGACCGTCCAGGTGCAGCTAAAGAAAACTGTGAACGCCCACTTGCAAGGGGGCTCCTTACCACAGCGCCTTAAAGACTTTGGAAAAGTCTTGTCACATAACTGATGGTCCAGAGTCAAGCCTATGGGTCTGTGTCTGCCAATAAAAGCATGCCCATTCAGGAGTTTGGCCCAGAAAGCCTGGGTTCTTCATGCAGGGCTTTCAGCTGAGGAGTTGTGTTTATCCTCTGGGTGAAGGGATAAAATGAGGCATTTGCTTACGTGGATTAATAGGAACCATTTTAAGAAAGGTCACATCTGACGTGATAGTCAATGTAGAACATCATTCACATTTTCCTGGAGCTCTGCTTACCAACTACACACGGAGGATCAGTAGATCCAGAATGAGACCAGCAGAAAGTGTGTAGTCTCTTTCCCTAAAGACAGTTTTTAGATACAGGATGGCAAAATGCTAATTCCATACCTGGAATTGTTTGGGTAATGTAGGCATCTCACTAAAGATAACTTAGGCACAGCTTCACCCTGAGACAGAAATTAGTTAGATTCAAGGTCCCAGAGCAGAACATAAATCATCAATTCAAACTTGGCCCTTGAAAAGGGCATGGAGAGAAAAAACAGTGCCACTAAGACCAATATTACTGCTGTGAATGTGTTCCTTGAAAGATTTAAAATGCTATATTGCAACGTAGAGATAGGAGGGTAATTTAATAATTGAGACGCTGAGAATACAGTAGAAAATGTGCTAGATTTGGAATTGGAGAACCTGCCCCTTCTCTAGGCCTCTGGTTTCCTCTTCTGTGAAGCAGGAAGGTTGGACCACATGGCCTCTGTTCTATTGTCCAGCTCTAAATCAATGGTCCTGTGAACCTATGGCTTCTTGAAGAAAGTGGAGAAAGCAACGATGGCGATTGTTATTACGGATGTCCTTACAAAGAAAGAGGAACAAAGTCTTGGAGTAGAAATGATGGAGAAAATTCCATGGGTGGAGATGAGCACTCCATCTTAGAATTTGCGGTAAAGAATAAGAAAGCTGAGTATGTTGGCTGACATGCTCCATGAATTTAGGGAAAGCAGATTTCAGAGGGCTGACAGAATGAAATGGTTAAGAGTCGGATTCCATGGACCAAAATGCTACTCAGTAATCTAAGTAGAATGGGAAGATCTCAAGGACGAAATTATGAAGATACAGAGAGTTCAATGAAGAAGAGGGAAAGTTGTCTAATGAGACCAATGTAGATACATGGAACTTGATGAACGATGTAGATTTTTAAAAGATACCAACTAAAGATAGCAGCAAGGGCAGGTAACAGAGGAAGAATGTGAAAGTGTGTCATGGTCCCGTAAGAATAGGGTTGGGAGCTGTAATGGAGTATCCTTTCTGGCTTCCAATAGTGTCTGTTTGACCCATCACACAAATGCAAATTACCCCAGTATATGAAGTACCAATCAAAAGTCCAATCCCTTTGCTTGGCCAAACCTATTTGTCCAGAAACTAAGGGAAAGGAATTTCCCAGAAATTATTCAAACCCAGAACAGAAGTGATACAGCTCAGACTATCTTGGGCTCAAGACGAAAGTCAAAGACAACAAAAGAATATGCCTAAGCAATGTTGGGGAAAAGAGAGGATCAAAGAAGCATTAGGCTCACTACTTTGGTTGGCAAGGACAAGGGTGGTAGATGGCAGGAGAAAGTGGAACTATTCAGCTCTTTATTTTGTCTCCCCTTCCCACTTCTGGGAAGGAAAATAACCTGGAAAAGAGGATGAGAGAATCATAAAGAGTTGAAATGCAAGATAAGTAGGGAGATAATAAGAGGTGGCACCTAGCTGCCCTTTGAATTCAGGCTATCACGCTAAGACAAAGTACATGCTAGAATATTGAAAGTATTGGCATTGGTATTGATGAGTCACAGAAGATCTTTGAAAGATTATGGAAAATGGGAGAGGTACCTATAGGACTAGAGAAGGATAAATCTCTCTCAAAGATAGCATATCCAAAGGATAGTTAATATCCAAAAAAAGGAAGCAATGATCACAAAGAGCCATTATGGCTTCATCTAGAACAAGTCATGCCAGACCAACATAATTTCCTTTTTTGAAGGGGCCACTCAACAGGTAAATCAAGGAAGTGGAAGACAGAGTGGGACAATGGAAAGAGGTCACACTAGAATCAGAGGACCTAGGTTAAAATCTTGCTTCTCACCTATACTATTTGTGTGACTTTAGACAAGTCATCTATAAAATAAGGGGTCTGGACTAGATAGACAGCCTCTGAGGTCTCTTCCACCTCTGCACCCATAGTGGTGATCCAGATATAGTTTACCTTGACTTTAGTGACGCATTTGATAAGGTCATTCATGCTTTTCTTATGGAGAGATGTGGGCCAGATGATAGTCTATAGGTTTCTCTGAAACTGGTTTAACAACCAGAACAAAAGAGAAATTATTAATAGGTGAATATCAACTTGGAAGAAGGTCTCTAATGTAGTACCCCAACGATCTACCCTTGGCTCCATGTCATTTAACATTTTGTCAGTGTTTTGGATAAAGGCATATTTATTTATCAAATTTCCAGCTTAGACAAAATTAGGAGGGAGAACAGACACATTGGATTGGGTGTTGGGTTCAAAAGTGTCTTAGTAGGCCAAAAAGTGGAACTAAGTTTAAGAGTATGAAAATAATAGGAATAGATGCAAAGGCTTACACTTGGGGTCAAAAAACCCAACCTTACAATGTGGGTACTGTGTAGCTAGATATCAATAAGTTAACACATATTTAAGCACCTATTATATGTCAGGCACTGTGCTAAGCACTGGGGATACAGAGAACAGGAAAATACAATTCCTGCTCTCAAGGAGATCACAGTTGGGGTGCAAAACCAATATGCAAACAAGATAGATACAGAGCAAATTGGAGATAATTAACAGGAAAGACTCTAGCATTAAAGGAAATTGAGAAAGGCTTCTTATATAGGAGATGGAATGTTATCTGGGACTTGGAGGAAGCCAGGAGGTGGAGCTGGAGCTGGGGAGGAAGGGCATTCCAGGTGTAGGGCAACCAGTGAGAATACAGTCAGGACCTGGAGTGTCTTCTGTGAGGAACAGCAAGGAGGCTAGTAAGGTATAAAGGTGTAAGAAAATAGGAAGAGGAGGAAGGGGTCAGGTTATAAAGGGCCTTGAATGCCAAACAGGATTTTCTCTTTGATCCTGGAGTTTATTTAATAAAAGAATGACACGATCAGAACCGTGCTTTTGAAAGATCACTTTGCTGAGTGGAGGGTGGAATGGAGTAGGGAGAGACCTGAGGCAGGAAGACCAACCAGTAGACTATTGCAATGGTCTAGGAATGAGGTGATAAAGGCCTGCAACAGCAGTATCAGAGGAGAGAAGTCACATACAAAAGATGTTATGGAGGTAGAATTGATGGGATTGGCAACAAATTGGATATGGGGGGGGGTGAGTGAGAATTCAAGGTTGATACTAGGTTGCAATCTTGGGTGACGACAAGGATGACGAAGCCTCCACATTAATAGGAAAATTAGGAAGAGCAGAAGGCTTGGGGAAAAGATAGTTCATTTTGGGAAATGTTTAGTTTAAGATGTCTATTGGATATACAGTTTGAGATAGTTAATAGGCAGTTGGATATATGAGTCTGAAGGGTAGGAGAGAAGGTAAGCTGGATAAGGAGATGTGAGAATCATTGGTACAGAAATGATAATTGAACCTATGGTGGCTGATGAGATCACCAAGGGAAATATTATAGAGGGAGAAGAGGGCCCAGGACAGAGCCCAATAGGACACCCTGGTTAGCTGGTATGATCTGGATGAAGATCGAGAAGGGGAGACTGAGATAAAGCAGTCAGGGAGCAGGAGAACAAGAAGACAGTAGTGTCACAAAAACCTAGGGAGTATCCAGGAGAAGAGGTCAATGGTTTCAGCAGCTACAGAGAAGTTAAGAAGGATGAAGACTGAGAAAAGGCCATTAGATGTGACAATTAAAAGGGTGTTAGTAATTTTAGGGAGAGTGGTTTTTGCTGAATGATAAGGTCAGAACCCAAACTGGAGGGAGGGAAGGAGGAAGGAGGGGGTAGAGACAGACAGACAGAGAGAAAGAGACAGAGAAAAACAGAAAGACAGAGAGATGGAGGAACCTATTCTAGACAGTCCTCTCAAAGGAAGGAGAGAGAAGGGATAATAGATAATTGGGCTAGTCAGATAAAGTGTTTTATGATAGAGGAGATATGATTGTGTTTGTAGGCAGCAGTGAAACAGTCAGTAGAAAGGTACAGATTGAAGATTAGTGAGAGGGGATGATAGAAGGAACAATCTGCTAGAGAAGATGGATGAGATGGGATCAGGGTGCATGTAAATATTCCTAATGAATGTTCATGCAAAAATTTAAATAAAATACTTAGCAATGAGATTACAGCAATAAATCTAATATTTCATTTTTCCCAATTACATATAAAAACAATTTTTAACATTTGTTTTTAAAAAGTTTGAGTTCCAAATTCTCTCCCTCCTTCTCCTCCCCACTCATTGAAAAGGCAAGCAATTTTATATAGGTTATACAAGTGCAGTCATGCAAAACATATTTTCATATTAGTCATGCTGTAAAAGAAAACACAAGGCAAAAAAACCCCCAAAACAAGAAAAATGAAGACAATTTTAAAAAGTATGCTTCAATCTGCGTTCAGACTGGAGGTGGATAGCATTTTTCATCATAAGTCCTTCAGAATTGTCTTGGGTCATTTTGTATTGCTGAGAACAGCTAAATCATTCACAGTTGGTCGCTGTATAATTTTGCTGTTACGGTTTTACTTGCATCAGTTTGTATAAATCTTTCTGGGTTTTTCTGGGCATCTTGCTCATCATTTCTTATAGCACAATAGTATTCCATCACATTCATATACCATAACTAGTTCAGCTATTCCCCAACTGATGGGCATCCCCTCAATTTTCAATTTGTTGCTACCATAAAAAGAACTGCTATAAATATTTTTGCACATACAGATCCTTTTTAAAAATCTCTCTGGGATACAGACCTAGTGGTGGTATTGTTGGGTCAAATGGTATGCAAGGTCTTATAGCCCTTTGGGCATAGTTCCAAATTGCTCTCCAGAATGGCTGAATCAGTTCACAACTCCACCTAAAGTGCTTTAGTATCTAAATTTTCCAATATCCTCTCCAAAAGTTGTCATTTTCCTTTTCTGATTACAGCTACATATCACAAAGATCATGTACTATGACCAGGTGGAATTTATACCAGCAATGCAGGGCTGGTTCAATATTAGGAAAATTACCAGCATAATTCACTATATCAATAACAAAAAGAACAAAAATCATACGATTATCAGTAGATGCAGAAAAGGTTTTTGACAAAATACTACATTAATTCCTATTAAAAACTCTAGACAGTACAAGAATAAATTGAGTGTTCCTTAAAATGATAAGTAGTATCTATCTAAAATCATCAGCAAGCATTATCTGTAATGGGGATAAGCCAGAAGCCTTCTAAGTAAGATCGGGGTGAAGTAAGGATGCCCATTATCACTACAATTATTCAGTATTGTACGAGAAATCCTAGCTATAGTAATGACAAGAAAAAGAAATTGAAGGAATTAGAATAGGCAATGAGGAAACAAAACCATCACTCTTTGCAGACGATATGACAGTATACTTAAAGAATCCTGCAGAATCAACTAAAAATGTACTTGAAACAATTAACAACTTTAGCAAAGTTGTAGGATATAAAATAAACCTACATAAATTATCAGCATTTCTATATGTTACCAAAAAATTCCAGCAGGAAGAGATAGAAAGAGAAATTCCATTTAAAATAACTGCAGACAGTATAAAATATTTGGGAGTCTACCTGCCAAAACAAACCTAGGGACTGTATAAACACAATTACAAAACGCTTTTCATACAAACACATATCTAAACAACTGGAAAAATATTAATTGTTCATGGGTAGGCCAAGCCAATATAATAAAAATGATAATTCAATCTAAATTTACCTATTCAGTGCAACACCAATCAAACAAAAATTATTTTATAGAGCTTGAAAAAATAATAAAATTCATCTGGAAGAACAAAATGTCAAGAATATCAGGGGAATCTGAAAAAAAATGTAAAGGAAGGCAGCCTAGCAGTGCTAGATTTGAAACTATATTACGAAGTGGTAATGATGAAAACAATTTTGTACTGGTTAAGAAACAGAGTGGTGGATCAATGGAATGTTAGGTACACAATGCACAATAGTAAATGACCATAGTAATCTAATGTTTGACAAACCCAAAAAGATCAAAGAAAAAGGAAAAAGACTGATTTGTACAAAAATATTTCTATAGCAGCTCTTTTTGTGGTGGCAAAGAATTGGAAAATGATGGGATGCCCATGAATTGGGGAATGGCTGAACAAGTTGTGGTAATATGGTGGAATACTATTGTGCTATAAGAAATGATGAGCAGGATGGTTTCAGAAAAATCTGGGAAAACTTACATGGATTGATGCAAAGTGAAGTGAGCAGAACCAGGAAAACATTGTTACACAGTAACAGCAATATTGTAACTATAGTCAACTGTGAAACACTTAGCTACTCTGATCGATACAATCATCTGAGACAATTCCGAAAGACTTAGGATGAAAAAATGCTCTCCAACTCCAGGTAGAGTACTGATAGCGTCTGAATGCACATTGAAGCAACTTTTTTTTAAACTTCATTTTTCTTGTTTTTTCCCCCCAACATGGCTAACATGGAAATATGTTTTGCATGATTTCACATGTATAACTGATATCACATTTCTTGCCTCCTCAATGAGTGGGAGTGATCCAAAGCGAAGGCTTGGTAGATCACAATTTGTTTGAAAAACAGGATTTTAGTGGACATCAAATTCAATATAAGTCAACAGTGTGATGTGGCAACCAAAAAGCAAATGTGATGTTAAGACACATTAAAAGATACAAAATGTCCAGCACTAGGGAAGAGATAGTCTTCCTTGTCATATTAGAAATACTGCTCATTTCTGAGTGACACAACTTTGGGAAGGGTTTTGATAAGTAGAGTTTATCCAGAAAAGGGTGATCAGAAGTGTTGAGGACTTTGAGTTCATGCCATATGAGGACAAGTGAAAGGGAACTGGGGATGTTTTAGCTTGAAGAAAATCTAAGGGGGGTGTGAAAGCTTTTATCAATTATTTGAAGGGCTCTTATTTGGAAGAGAGATTAGACTTGTTCTACCTGGCCTCAGAGGTCAGTACTAGGATGGCCAGTGGGTGAACATTGCAGCTTGACATAAATAAAAACATTTCTTTATAATTAGAGCTATTAAAAAATAGAATGGGCAGTATTAGGAAGTAGTTGGCTCTCTGCCGTGGAGGCTGTCAAGAAAAGCCTAGACGGCCACCTGTTGGATACATCATAGTGGGTGTTCTTGTTGCCTTGGACTAGAATGACCTCTGAGATCTCTTTCAGCTCTCTGGTCCTATGCCTCTCTAACCAACTAGCACTGTCTGCAGTACAATAAATGAAAGCATTTTAAGTTACAGAGAGAAACATTTTTGGCAGTCTGTTGCCAATTACTTTGGTCAGATCAGCCTGTTTTGTAGATAAAAATAAAGTATGGACATTTTATAGAGATACAGATCATATAGGCCAGAACTGTAATCAAAAGTGGACAGTACAAATGAAATTTAGATCTTAATTCCTAGCCTACTCTTATTGAATGTCTCAGGGAAGACAAAAGAATTGGGAGAATCTGAAGTAATTTTCTTCCCTGCTTCCTACCAAAGGCCTGACATCACTTTCATGTGGCAACAATGGTTACAGGCCACCTTTGGTATGGCACATTACATTCCTGCAGTGTCCAGACTCTGAATGTCATTAATGTTTGACTGGGACTCAAGCCAACTCAACTTGGCATAAGTCTTATTTAATTGGTCAAGGGCAATTTCTGTGCCATTTTCTTGGTAATTATAGGGTGGAGAGGCAGGGGTTAATGGCACCATTGTGATTAGCAGTGAATTTGAAGGATAGTACAAGGCAGGGATCCTGTGCTCCCCCTTCTCAAGCATTAGAAGAACTTTAGAGAAAAGGGAGCTGAATATGGGAATATCCATATTTCTCTTCTGGAACAGAATTAATTTCACCAGCATGGCCTAACTTTTGATTTTCATTTCCTTTTAGAGAAGTTTTTGCTTGCTTTGGTCATCTAAAGTTTAATATGTATCTGGGTTGGCACCAAAAAAGTACAAAGTGAAAGGGGTCTAGCAGAAAGAACATTGGTTTAAGTCAGAAGATCTGACTCTAAATAAATAAACTGTTACTTGTTTCTCATTAATCTTTGACCAGTCACTTCCTCTCTTTCTGCTTCAGTTTTCTCATTTGTGAAATGGAAGAGTTTTTCTAGATCAGGAGTTCTTCACATTTTTTGTGTCCTAGACCCTGGACTTGGCCAACTGGGAAATCTTATGGACCCCCTTGTTTGTCATCTCCATTCATAATGGAAGGACGTGCTAAATTCCAATTAGGCATTAGTGAAGACAAAGATGTCATTTCCCCCCACGTAAGTTCACAGACCCCCTGAAATCTATCCATGGTTCCCAGGTTAAAAATCCTTGTCCCAGATGATCTCTAAGGTCCCTTGCAGTTCTAAGCCCTGTGACTCTTCCTTAAGAACCTTATTTCCATGCTGAAGGGCCATTATTGGCTTGCCTTTTATTTTGATCATGACTCATCAGTGCCCTCTCCTGTTTTTCTTCCTGAACTACCTTAGTTTTTTTCCCCCATAACCCACCCACTTTTTCATCATCAATCCAAATATTTGTTGTATTTGAGATATTACCTTAAGCTGGCTAATATCAATATTAGTTACACTGTTTGGCTAACGTCCGGTATGTATTTGGGAAGTCTCTTGTTTGGTCAAGTCACAACAAGGTCAGTCATAAGACAAATGCTAACATTAGTTGACATGAGCTAGAACAGATCTTTCTCTTGCTTAGCTTAGGTTTTTAATTGGCTATTTTGGTCAGGAGATTAGCCAATTAATGCAGACATTTGCTGGTTCCGTATGTTGGCTGTAACATATATGAGAGAAGGTTGAGCATGTCCTTCATGTTGGAGGAAAGGAGCATAATAACTAACATTTATGTGGTGCTTTGGCGTTCACAAAGCAGTTTTCTCATGTTTGCGAATCAGTAGGGCAAGGATTATCATTCTGATTTTTTAGCTGAATAAACAGAAGCTCAGACAGTATGTGACTTGCCTGGGTTCACACAGCTAGTAAGCATGATGGATTTCAGATCACTATCTCCCAGGCTCTAAGTCTGATGCTTTTTTCTACAATCAAGTTTAAAAAACAAACAGCTATATGGAATATTTACATTAAAATATCTAGAAACACTAGGTTGAAATGTTTCTACAATTTAAGAAAAACAAAACCAAAACCAAGTTTTACTTCTACTCAAGACTGGTTCTTCATTTATAATTTTTGTGGTTCCCTGAAATGGGCTGATTTGAAAAAGATTGAGTACTAAAACATTTCATTTCTCAAAAGGAAAGAAATATCAGGGGACTTGTCAAGGATACATAATAAGAAAAAACTGAAATAACAGCCCCTGTTTTGGGTTCTCTGAAGATGATGGGTAATAACCACAGGGGCATCAGTGATAGTAGGGACATTATGGTCCACTTGAATCGGCCCAGGAGGATGAGGAGCTGTATGGCCTTCCAAGAGATTCTGTGTTGGATCAGCCATGTGAAAAATCTAGAGCATAAGAAGTCTAGCTGGCAGAGAGAATTTACTATGTCAGTCTATATTAGATTAGCTGGGATGGTGTGGGTTAGATCAGTAGGACAAAAGAGAAACGTTTTAGTTTTTGTGGGGCTCACTTCCACCGTACTCAATCAAGCCTTCCTTAGCTGAAGCCAAAGCCAGAAGGGTCCTGTGGAGAGGTTTTAAAGGTTACTTCTGAATGTCATACGGATGGTATCTGGACCCTAAAATGCTATTTGTGGAGAACTGAATTTTTCATATTTCAGGGTATAGGCTCAAGTCAACACTGCCATCTAGTGCCAAAGAACCATTAGTCCATGCAACTGGTTTTATGTTACAAGGGTAAATACATGAATTACTGAACTGGTTACTGGGAACGATTAAGCGAAACGGCAATAAATTGGTATTACAAAGCCCATTTTCAGTTGACCTTAGAAGAACGAAAAGCAAACTTAATCAGTAGACTAAGTGGTCTTCAAGACCCCTTCCAGTTCCAAAAACCTATGATCTTAAGGCTTTTTGTTGTTGTTCAGTCGTTTCAGTCATGTCTGACTCTTTGTGACCCCATTTGGGGATGTCCTGGCAGAGATACTGGAGTGGTTTGACATTTGCCTTTCTTTTACAGATGAGGAAACTGAGGCAGACAGGATTAAGAGACTTACCCAGGCTCACACAGCTAGTACGTGTCTGAGGCTGCATTTTGAACTTAGGTCTTCCTGACTCCAGGTCTGGTGCTGTACTACACCACTTTGCTACAATAATAAAAATAATAATAATATTTATATAGTACTTTAAGGACTGCACAGTGCTTCGCAAATATTATCTCATTAATTATCATGAAAATCTAAAGGAAGAGATGATTAGAAAGAAAATCAAACCAGCAACGACCCTACTTCTTAAGGTATGTTATTGATTTGCATGGTTGCCCTCCCTTCTTACTTTCCTCACCTTTCTGGATTATCCTCCATACTTTTGTTTTCCTCATTCCTTAAACATTTATACTCTCCCTTTTGTTGATTATTTCTAATTTGTCCTGCTTTTAGCTTGTTTGGACACAGTCTTTTGCATGTTGTCTCCCCTATTAAATTGTATTTTACTTTTCTTCCTATCCCCAGCACTTAGCATAGTGCCTGGCACATAGTAGACAATTAATAAAAGTTCATTGACTGACTCCCCTCAGTTAAGCTGAAGCAGATGTACACTGGGATGCTCTCTAGCCAAAGACTGGATAGTCGATGGGAAAAAAACCATTTAGCTCAGGAATGCAAATAAGAACTTGCCTATGAAATGACCTATAACTACTAAACGCTGGAATAGTTTGCTAAGAAAAGTTGTAAGAATCTTTCTGGGGTGAGGGAAGTCTTTAAAACAGAATAGATTCTTTTACGTATTGAATGTTTTGAAGGCAAGAGGAGACTGGTTCCAAGTCTCCCCAGGCTGTAAGAAGTCTGCTATAGTGAAAAGAGCCAGAAAATGTGGATTTGAGTCTTATTTATGATATTAACTATATGGCCATTGGCAAATAATTCAGTTCTCTGAGCCATCATCTATAAAATGGGGACAATATTTACATAGGGTTGTTGGTAAGAAGTGCCTGGTAAGCTTCAAAAACAGACAAAATGATACGATTCATATTGGAGACGGGTGCCTCTCCTGCTTTGCTCTTTACAACTCCATCTCCTACCCTCTTGGCTCCTTTATCACCATTAATGCCAGCAGTTATGGAGGTATGTCCAGTGGCTTTTTCCTCCACTTGCCAGCCCAAAGACAGATGGACAGCGGTAGTTGGTTAATGCAGATGATGTAGCTTAACCATACTTCCAACAGAAATGATATGTGAAAAATTGCAGAAGCTCTGGATGTGCTGGCATACACCTGTAATCCTTGCTCTTAGGGGAAGCTTAGGAGGATGGATCTCTTAAGTTCAGGAGTCCCCACTCCCGTTTGGGTGTCCCCACCAAAGCTAGCACCAATATAATGAGCTTCCAAAAGTCTCCAGGCTGCCTATGGAAGGTCAAATTGGCCCAATGGAATAGGTCAAAGATTCAAGGCCCACGAGCTATTGCTGTACTTCCAACGTGGGCAAGATAGGGAGACCTTGATGGAAGAAGGAAAGAAAGAAGGAAAAATCACAGTAATCTCATGTTTGGAAGGGACTTCAGAGGCCATCTTTCCTAATCCATATCAGCACAGCAATAATCTCTTGTGCTAGTGAGTGAGAACTCACTGTCTCCAAAGGCCGCTCATTTCCATTTCTGGGCAAGTTCCAGTTATCAGAAAGTTTTCCTTGGCATTGAGCCTCCTTTGTTCTTTAGCTTCTCCCCAGATGTCTTCTGGAGCCAAAGAGAACAAATTGAATCTCTCTTTTACATGGCAGCCCCAAGACACATTAAGGTAGATATCATATTCTCTTCTAGGCTAACCACCCCCCAGTTCTTAAATTCAAATGATCCCATGCATTTTCTGAAGGTAAGATTGTGTTGATCCATGGAATCAACCATTTGTGTGCATTGGTAGTGAAGGTAGATAGTGGAACCTTTGTAATGAACATTTTCTTGGCAGAAATTTGCCTAATTAAAAATTGACTCCAAAGTTAAGAGAGACAATGGTCATATAGCCAGACTCTAGGAATGGAGTCTGAATCTGTAATTTTGTTGGGATTATTCTCTCACTTATTCATCCATAAAATATTGAAAAGAGAAAGGATAAACTAATTTTTATATTGAAAATATTTGCTGCTGTTGTGAGTACAATGCAAACATGGCCAATTCCAAGCCTCATTGCATTTAGCAGGCACATGGCATGGTGGATAGAGTTGGTTGGCAAGTGAATAAGTACTTGATCTACCCAAATATTTGTATAAAACTTTCTTTATACCTTTTTTTTAAGAAACAGAATAGTTTTAAGTGGATGAACTCTATGCTAGAAGACCTAATGGAAACTAGGGTGAAATTCTAGGGTCCCTACTTCCTGCCCAGAAGATCCAATCAATCAGTCAGCAAGCATTTAAGTATCTACTCTGGGCCAGGTATTGTAATAGATCTTGAGGATATAAAGACAAAAGTGAAAAAGTCTCTGCCTTCAGGGAGTTTACAATCTAGCTGGGGAGGTGACATAGGGCAACAGATGGTATACTGGACCTGGACTCAGGAAGACCCAAGTTCAAACTGGCCTCAGACTCTGGGCAAGTTACATAATCTATTTGCCACAGTTTCCTCATCTACATGGGGGTCTGACTACCTCCCAGGGTTGTTGTGAGGATCAAATGAAATAATATTCATAGAGTGCTTTGTAAACTTCAAACTGCTCTGTAAATGTTATTATTATTAAGGTATATGTAATAATGATATAAGGTATATTGGGGGAAAGGTGCTGGTAGCCTGGGGGATCAGGAAAGACTTCCTGTAGGAGGACGCACTTAAGCCAGGCCCCAAAGGAAGTTAGGGAGGCAAAGGTGAGGTTGAGGAACATTCCAGGCATTGAGGATAGACAGTGCAGAGGTAGAGAGAGAGATGAATGCCATGAATGAGCAAAAGTATGAAGGCCAGTCTGGCTGCAGCCTGGTTTGTATGAAGGAGAGCCATCTGTAAGAAGGCAGGAAACGTATGTTGTGGTCAGGTTGTGAAGTCTTTTAATGCCAAACAGAGGATTTCATATTTGATCCCAGAAGTAACAGGGAACTACTGGACTTTATGGAGGAGGGGAATAACATGGACATATAATTGATGAAAAAAAATCAATTTGGCAACACTGGAGAAAGGAAAGATGAGGCAGGGGGTGGGGCCTCCTCCAGTAGGCCAGGTGATGTCATGAGGGTCAAAACTAGGGTGGCAGGTGTGTGAGTGGAGAGAAGCACATGGTGGAGTCTAGTGAGGATTTTATAAGGTATACTTAGGCATGCTTGTAGGCAGCTGGGAAGGAGCCAACAGATGGAGAGAGAGTGAAGATTAGGGAGGGGAATCTACTGGAGAAGACACGAGGGGACAGATTAAAAGTACATAGAGAAGGGTCGGCCTTGGTGAGGAAGAGTCATCTCTTTACCAGAGACTGTTACAGCACAGGAGAGAATAGGGGGTGACCTCAAGGGATTATATGATGTACAGAAATGGCCTAGGTTTTTCACTCTGTATTTAGTATATAGTAGACATTTAATCATCAAAATGGGGAAGGAAAAGAGATAGCCTACCAAGTACTAAGTTTTGGTTGGTTGTAGGCCATTATCTTTTGGCATTCTACTTGCTCAAACTATCTGTAATTTAGGTCATCTACTTATGAATTTAGGGAATTCAAAATGTGAAATCAGCTAAGGACAGGGGCCCGACACCACTCTTTTTAAGATGCGTAGCAGCAATCAGATTGCAGAAATCTGTACCGGTCATTCTGAGGGCTTTAGGAAATGGAAATACATGGCATAACCTCGATGCTGTAGAGACTAGAAGTAGGTTTGAGATCAGTCATTTACCGGAGTTTTCACTTTTAAAACAGTAACTTTTCAAATCTCTTAGGTAAACCACACCTGTAAGATGGATGATTGGTTATGGGCTATGGAGTTAAGCCAGCTGCTACTAGGTAAATCAAAATGGTGACTCCAATGGTATTAGGTCCCTTGATCATCTTATGGAAGGCAGCATTTGCTGTAAGAGGACTGATTCTCCCTTAGTGATACTATATGGCATATACTAGTTTTCAACAGAAAGGAGGAGGCGGCTGTTTTTACCATATGTGAGACACATTGATGATACGGTAACAAGGACTAGACAGGTCCAATATTCGTAGTTGCTCAACACTTTGCTGGGTCTGTGATGTCATCAATAGGAATATTTCCCCTGTAGGTTCAGAGTGCAAGTTAAATATTCCTTTTTTTTCAGCACCATTCTTGCCCATTCTCTTCCCAAAATCCTCTGCAGAGGATTTACCCAACACACTAGAGGTCTTAGGATATGAGTACAACCTCGGGCTGTTTTGTTATCCTTTGCTTTCAACATATAATTAGCCTCCCTTTTGAGTCACTGGCACCCTCTAACTCTGGTGCTCAATGGTCACTTCTATCAAGTAAGAAACGTGTAGTATTTACAACCCCACAACCTGGTATAACTTTACTCTTCTATCAGACTCTGAAAAAATGGTTAAGGGTTCAAATCAGACTAACCATTAACAAGGCCAGATTTTAAATCCTTGCCTGGCAATCATCTTCAATCAGGCATCCCTCACTGAACCTCAAGCTCAGTTGTTCGGTTAGATAGTGCCTGTGACCCAGGAGGTGCTTAATGGTAGTTTTCTTCCCTCATTTCCATCCTATTTCTCTAGACCCAATCAGGAAGACATGCCATTTTTCCTTCCATACCATGTCTTGAATCTGCCCTCTCCATTCTATTTTCATCGTGTCACTTCTCTGGGTCTTGGCCTCACCTCTAACAAAATATACCCAGCCTCTGTTCCTCCTGTCTCTCTCCCCTCTTCTAAACATGGCAACTAAGTTAATCTTTCATCTGCTGTCACTCTACTCCTTCAGGTTTGGGGAAATGGTTCTAAACAAATCAGTCTCTCAATTAGGCTTTAAAGGTATTCATCTATAAGCTACTTCCTCTACCCAACCCATGCTTTCTCCTCTTTCCCTCATCCTCCAGGCAACACTTGGGCTCCCCTAATCTTTCCTTTTCTGTATTGGAACTTCCGCAGAGAGAAAAATCCCATTAAACATTTTCCTTGTTTCTACTCACCAAACCACATTTCTATCTTTTAAACTATGAACTATGCCTTTTAAATATTAATATAGGCATTTTCTGTAACAACAATGTGACCACTGCTCTGTATACACTTATATTTGTATGGTGAAACTGGTATATCTTCTATTCTTTTAACCAGCCATTTGTTAGCTAGCCCTTTAGCGGATCATACAATTGATTATAAGGCCAATCACTCCAAAAGTGCCCTCTGAATCACATCAACTTGCATTCAGGGTAATTTTTAGAACTAAGTATTTTTTATTTCTTTTAAAATTAGTATTTCCTACATGGTAGATAAGACAACTCTCATCAGCTCTCATGTTTTCAATTATCATTCCTACTCAGAAGATTCAGATCTACTTGTCCAGCCCTAACTTCTCCTAACCTCCAGTTTTGCATATCCAATTGGTATTTAGATATCTGGAACTGGATATCCCATAGACATCTTAAATTCAACATGTCCAAAACTATACTCATTAGCTTTCCCTCTGATGTCCCCCTCTTCCTAACTTTCCCATTACTGTTGAGGGTCCTACCATCTTCCTGGTCACCCAAACTCAAAAGGCAGGTGTCACTCTCCACCCATCCTCACACCCTTCACATCCACTTGTTGCCAAGTCATCATTTCTCCCTTTATAACATTTCTTGAACATACTCCCCTTCTCTCCTCTGACACTCCTTGGTGCAGGTGCTATCATTTAAAACCTGGACTACTGCAATAGCTTTCTGGTTGGTCTTCCTGTTACAGTCCTTCCCAAATTCAATGTCATGGCTGTCTAAATGATCTTCCTAAAACCTAAAAAAGTAGGCCTGACCATATCATGCCCCTATTCAAAAAATTCCAATGGCTCCTATTACTTCCAGGATCAGATATAAAATCCTGTTTGGCCTTCAAAGCCTTTTATAACCTGGCCCCTTCCTCATTTCAGTATTCTCATACCTTACATGTTCACTATGATCTAGTGACTCTGGCCTCCTTGTTCTTCAAATGTGACACTCCATATCCCAGCTTCAAGTATTTTCCCTAGCTGTCCCCCATGCCTGGAAAATCTTTCCTAGTCCTCCTTAATCTTAAACCTTCCTTCTGAGATTAACTCCATGTATGCTATCTCCCTCAGACTGTTAGCTACTTGAGATCAGGGTCTATTTTTTGAATTCCAAAGACTTATTAGCACAATGACTGGCACTTTGCTGGTACTTAAATAAATGCTAGTCAACTGACAGATAAGATCATCTGCTTAATGTCCTTCCAAAACTGTAATCAACTTTAGGGCAGAAACTCACATACCTTATACATTATCAATTAGTCCACTGAATTTACCCAAGTAGACACTAGTGCTTGATGTCTTTTATTTAAGGTGTTCCAACTTCCCATTCTGGGAAGCACCAGTGACCCATTTCTTGTTGTCAGAACCAGTCTTTCCTATGATTCTGAAGGAATGGTGTAACTGACAGTATTACAGTAATGCAGCTATATGAAAAGCAGCTTTCAAAGAATGATAGGATGTTAGAGCTGGAAGGTACCTTAGTAGGGACTAGCCTGGCACCAAATTCACTAGTAACTTTCACCTCTTATTTATGTTTCAGCTACATACCTGTTTAGTAATAGGGATCAAATCCTGCCCAAAAAGCAGACAGCAAATTAATTTACTTGGTTCAGTGGTAATAAGATGAAGGCGGCTGCTAGAAACTACTTATTCAGGTTTGCATATTGGAACTTGAATCTTGTCAATGACATTGAAAACTGCAGTTACAGACTTTATAAGACAATGCAATTAAAACTAGTATCAGTCTGCTTTTTCCTTCCAGTGGTTACTTGCAATTGACTTTCTTGAGATAAAAGGATCTTAAGAGATCCTTAATTCTTCATTTTACTGATGCTGACATAGGCCTAGTGAGGGTGATGGTCTAGGCCCTAGTCATGTAAAGTTGAGAGCAGAGTTGGGACTAGGCAAGGGATCACCACACTCCTGGTTCAGTATAATCTTTTCTACACCAAGATGCCTACCTATCTCAGCTATATTTAATGGGTTGAGATCCATACCTTTCAAGGGTCATATGTAAAGTAAGTTTCTTTCAGGCTTGGCTCTGTTGCTTCCAAGACCTTCAGCTGAGTTGTCTCATCACCTGAACTCATTCCAGACTCCCTGATCATTAGCTTCCAGAGTCAAAAATGACTAGAAGACAAATTTACAAACCAAACCATTTAATTATCTCTTTGAAGGTAAACAATATATGGAGCTGTATCTCAAACCCTGAGGCTGTTGAGGCAATCTCAGGCTCAGAAAGTGAAATCCCTTGGTGTGGGATCCTCTACCAAGAGTTCAGGAGGAGGGACAAAACGCAGGCAGATAAAGGCAGTGTGCATGCATTTATGCATAGTCTGCAAGTTTTATGCACTGCTGGGGACAGACCCAAATGGTCTTAAGGATGAGAAGAGGGCAGACAATGGTTTTTCAAAACATGGTTTTATTAGGAAAAAAATAAAGTAAGCTACACCACATCTTTGCTCCTCCTCACTTTCCACACGCTTGACACCCAGACCATAAGACTCCAATAGCACATGCCTGTGTCGCAGCTGCCACTTTGGGGAACTCGGTCCCCTTTACCCTCCTATTACTTGAATGATCCCACAGCAAGGGCCTTCCCTTTCTGAGATAAGGCAGAGAACTATCAAAACAACGTTATAACAAGCACTTGACAGTGAAAAGAACCCTCTAGCAGCATACTCATTTAGCCTGCAATATTTTAATTTCCAAACAACACCCCCAGTTTTATTTTTTCTCCTTCTTCTCCTCTTTCTTGGCATCGCCCTTCTCCTTATCTTTGTCTTTCTCCTTGTCATCTTTCCTCTCCTTCTTGCTCTCCTCCTTTTCCTGCCCCTCTTTCTTCTCAGCGTCCCGGTTTGCAATCTTGTTGTTGATGAGGTTGTGCAAGGCAACCACCGAGCGGATTAGTGAGGCCAGGTACACCACCACCATCTGGTCATTGGTCTTCAGGTAAAACGCCTTGACAAACTCTTGTAGGTTGACATCAGGCAACAGATTGAAGACGTCCTGCAGCTGGTAGATTATCTGGTGGTTGATGGGCAGCTTGCCCATGGCCACTTTCTCCAGGTAGCCCCTGATGTCCAGAAGCTTGGAGTTTAGTCCCTTTAAGCCATGGACCTGATTCGTGATACGCTGAGAAAGGGTGCCCACTGTGGTGTCTTTGATGTCTCTGCAATGGTCCAGAATAGGATGGGAAAGTGTATTAGGCAACTGTCCTTCCAACAAGGGCTCTAAGAAAACACCCAGCTTGGCCAGAGAAAGGAAGTAAAGTGAAACAGGAATTTTGTGTCTAAACTATCTGGAAATTTAAGGATTTGGGGAGATATTAACTATTAGACTTAGGTTTAATCCCGATTAATTTATAGGATCACAGATTTTTGACCTGGAGTGACTTTAAAGAGGAAAAAAGTTCAATCTTCCTAAAGGAATTCAAGGAACAAGAGAAAATTAAATCTTTTTGTTAAAAGGGATGGCTCTCTGGGAAGAATGAGGGTTACAAAAGAAAATCCAGACAACATAAAGGGTATCAATAAAGATGTTTACTAACCAAAATACTTCTTTTTTTAAATTAAAATCAACCCCCACTACTCAGGTAGCTCAGGGCAGAGAAGCTCCTCAACAGCTTGGACACAAATGTCCTACTAAGCAGCAGCAAGACTAGGATGGGACAGTGAGGCGGGGGGCGGGCTCAGATCAAGGAGATCACATACCCTCCAAATCTTCAAGTACCATATGGGAAAAGGGTGATTCTAGCAGGATGATCATTACTGAATTGTGAAAAGCCTTACTTAATGACAGCAATACTGGTCATGGACATCTAGAAACCAAGTCACGAAGGGTGGTATGGAAGTTTCTTAACCCCTTTAAATCTCAGTTTCCTCATTTGTGAAAAGAGACTGAACTAGAGAATTTATTTCTAAGGTCCCTTTCAGCCCTAAATCCTAGGATCACAATAATGGCATGACCTATTTCATAGTGCTGTTGGGAAGATGGTATTTTGCAAAGTTAAACATAATACCGATAAAAATTAACTTATCTAAAGATCCTATAACTTATCTGATCACAGACAAGTCAAATTCAGTAACTCCTGTCTCCCACTTCTAAAAAGTGCCGCATCAATGGGATGCTGAAGCTTCGTTAGGTAAGAGAATCACAACTGAAAGGAATCTTAACAATCGTACCTTTTCAAACAGAAGAGCCACACAAATATGACATATTCAAATCAGACTCACTAGGATACAAAATAAATAAATGACTCCTAGAAAAAGAAGTTTATGTAGAAACATGACTACACTGTGCTCTAGGCAAATGATAGGAAGCAGGTGGCATAGTGGAAAGGGGATGGGGCTCAATCCTGTGTTGTGATCTTAAGCGAGCCTCAGTCTCCCCTCTGGAAAGCATGGGTTTGAGCCAGATGGCTCCCGAGGTACCTCCCTTTCAGAGCTCGGTCTGTGCCTCTATGACAGTCACAGCTTTGCTCTGCCACACAGTGGCCATGACCCACTAGGACCAGGTCTCACCGGAGCAGGTGCTCCACTCCCACTTCTTCTGCTTCCTCTGCTCCGATTTCACTGGTCACATGCTCAAATGTCTTAGAGGTTGGCGTTCCGTCCTGGAAGAGAGGAGGCCTGACTGTCATGACATTATACTTCACAGGAAATGCACCAAGGCTCTGGATGGCTCCTTTATTGAGAAGAGACAAGTCAGACAAGGGCAAGAATCACACCGGGAAAGGCAGTGAATGGGCTGCAATCTACAGCAGCTGCTGAGAAGCCAGATCCACACAGACACTAGAGCAAACCTGGAGCTACCTCCTGCCTAGTATTTATATGTTTAGATGATGGAACATTCGTAGAGTTGAAATAACTTAAATTTAATTTTTCCTGGTAGCTGCTTAATAGTTTAGAAAAAGCCCTGAAAATAAAACAATACTACTAGGCCCTGGCTTGCTTCTTCCCCATCCCTGCATCACTCCTGTAACTGTAATAATGAGGATCCACACAGAGGTCAGGAGCCACTGTCAGGCCAAGAGTCAGCTCTGCAAAAATTCTCTGGCCAGTCTCCAACTCTTCTGAGAGGCACTGGGCAGCAGAGTACAAGGCAGATATCAGTGCACACATGGTAAATATTTTCTTTGGGTGTCCTGCCAGCTAGCCCTTTGCAGGACTGATCTATTAGATGGACAGATAATCCTATCATTTGAAAACAGTTCCTGGGACCAAAACCACCAAGGCGCTCACTGAGCAGTGAGGGGGAGGGGGAAGGAGTGTGGACTCCTTAGGACCTGGGTCCAGTTTTGTTACCAACTTTTCACTTGATTCTCTAGGCTGCCGTTTCCTTAGCTGCAAAAAGAAGGGAATGAACTAGATGTTCTTCAATATCCTTTCTGATTCTAACAGTCTACAATTCAAGAATTAAAACTCAAAGAAGAGCTTTTTAAACCTAAAGTGTTAGCAGAAACAATGTTTTTTTCCAAAAATACAACAGGGGTTTTTGTCTTGGAAATGTTACATGCCAAACAGAACCAAAGCCATGTGTTCTTGTAGCAGATGAAAAGTGTAAAAAAAAAGACTTTTAAAAATCAAAAATGTTGGATGACTCACATCATGAACTTCTTCAACGGAAATATATGCTTCTGTGGGCAGCCCAAGGTCCTTGGGCTTCACATCGATAATCACCAATACCTGGAGGAGAAAACACTTTAGCAAACCATCGCAGGCATGGCAGAGAAGAAAGTGCACGAGACAAGTTTCAGGCTCCAGCCATGCGTCTGTAGGTTGTATTACAGGGTTATTTTGTCAGCAATGAGCCCAGGTTAAGTCCACGTTACAGAACCTGCTCTACATTTTC
The DNA here is from genome assembly GCF_011100635.1 of Trichosurus vulpecula. Lineage (NCBI taxonomy): Eukaryota > Metazoa > Chordata > Mammalia > Diprotodontia > Phalangeridae > Trichosurus > Trichosurus vulpecula. The sequence goes on from NC_050575.1 coordinate 393,290,127, forward strand.
ATCATCATTAATGAATTAGCTATTTATCATGTGATAAATGGATTTAATGTCCCTTTGGGCTTAAACAATTTACTATAATCCCATATTAGTCCTTTCTATGACCATCCTGTCTGAGCTGACAATACAAGTAACCAAGGGGCACTCTCTAGGGGTTACTTTTTGGAGAGCACTTACCGAGTTAGGACAGTATCTTTTCATGAGTTCATTGATAGCAATGTCATTCTTGTGTAGCTTTGGGCCTGTATGGTACCACCCAACTATTCTTTCTCTGGCTGGGAAGAAAAAAAAGAATTCTTGTAAGCATAATTTTGAAAAGGTCACTCCCTAAGGGAAGGAATCCAAATTGTTTGGAAGGATTTAAGTCTTGTTTTCTGAACTTCTAAAGACCCCAGGCATCTCCCTCTAATGGAATTAGGTCTGCTGGAGCATGCAACATTCAATACCTGTAGTCTTTAAACTCTCTACCAAGAGGGGAAAGGAAATGAAGTATCAACAAGCAACTGTTAAGCATCTACTCTACAGTGAGTAACGTGGGGAATAAAAGAGAGGCAATAAGGGGAATTTTACATTTTTATAGGCAGCCTATATTAATCTATATTAATATATATCTGAATATACAGTACTTATCTTCTACAACAGGGCTGTCCAACCTTAGGTTTTAATTGAAACAATAGACGATATATTTTGATTTGTCATTTTAGTGAGAGCTCTGCAGTAGCTCGGCTTTGTTTATTAAAGCATTTATGTAAATTTCTATGCTTGTAGGTGGGCCGCATAAATCGCATGGTGGGCCACATTTTGGACAGCCCTGTTCTACAATACAAAATTAGCAACAGATTTTGTTTATATTTCTGAAAAATATGAACTCTGAAGAGATGGTGAAGTTCACTTTATTGACTTCCTCTCCTAAAAGACACTATAGTTCATGCTTTCTCTAGGAGTTAAGAATCTAATCTGAAGTAAGACAAACATAAACAGAAAAACTAGAAAATTTAAAGTAATATTTAAATGCAAGATAAAATGTAAGCGTCTGAAAGAACACATTCTGTCTCCTGCCAAAATAATTTTCCTAAAATGTATTTCTGGTCATAGAACTGTAATATAATATAGTCTAATGCAAAAAGCACTGAATTAGGAGCTAAGAGTCTTGGCTCTGCCCCTTCTAAAATGTGATTGTGGGCAGCTCATTTAACCTCTGCAGGTCTGTTTCTTAATCTGCAAAACAAGGGGGCTGGATTAGATATTAAGTCAGAATTACATGGAGCTAGCTCTTTTTGATTGTGACTATGCATAATTATAAGATGTTACAAGTCCCTCTCAAACAATACATACCATTGACCTTCTTAAACATTCCGTACATATTTTCCAAATAGTCGTGATCAAGAAACCAGACCGAGTCATCTTTGTCATCTTCATCAAAAGGGACTAAAGAAAAAAGCAAGATGTAGTTTATTATGTTGGTTAATAAAAAGCACAGAAATATATAAAAATAAATGGTGCTCAACCTTATCACCTAATAATTTATACAGATGTTAGAATCAGTAAAGATATAATCTCAATTTACTGGCTTGTCCTGGAATCAATATTAAAAATAAACAATAATGTCTATTTGTGTGGACAACTTTAGTTATTCCTAACTAGTTAAATGGCCAGAATATTTGAGGAACGATTAGCAAGAAAAATAAAAACTTTAAAGGTGGACGGGTTTTTTTCGGGTTTTGTTTTTGGAGGGGGGAGCAGGGCAATTGGGGTAAGTGACTTGCCCGAGGTCACATATCTAGTGTGTCAAGTGTCTGAGGCCTCATTTGAACTCAGGTCTTCCTGACTCCAGGGCCACTACTCTACTCACTGAGCCACCTAGCTGCACCAAAGGTGGATAGTTTGACAACGAGTCTCACCCAGGGTTAGGAAACCTGCAGCCTCGAGGCCACATGTGGCCCTCCAGGTCCTCAAATGCAGCCCTTTGACTGAATCCAAACTTTACAGAACATATCTTTTTATTAAGGGAATCTATCCTGTGAAGTTTGGATTCAATCAAAGGGCCGCCCTTGAAGACCTAGGCGGCCACATGTGGCTTTGATGCCACAGGTTTCCCCACTCTTGGTCTTACCTTTGGCCAGAAAGTAATATTATCTGTTACCTGCAAAACTGTTGGAGACATCAAGTACTTTTTTCTGCCATGACCCCAAGAGCACACCAACAACACGTTTCTGATTCCCAACCTTTCCTATTCTAAAAGAGAAAACAGAAGACAGTCAGTTTGGATAATAAATACACAAACATGTGAATCCTGCAGGTATCAATTACAGCCTCATAAAAATATTCATCACAAAACAATTGTGAAGTTTCACCTCATACCCTGCAAATTAGCAGACGTGACAAAAGACAGTAATAGTAAATGTTAGAGGGACTTGAGGAAGATAGGAACACTAGTGCATTGTTAGTAGAGACGTGAATCAGTACAATCATTCTGGAAAGCAACTCGGAATTAAGCAAATGAAGCACTAAAGTGTTCACACTCAAGAGAGTTCAAAACTAGGCTCATATCCCAAGGACGACATTGGTAAGCTCCATATACACCAAAATATTTATAGGAGTACTTTCTGTGATGGCAAAGAATTGGAAACAAAGCAGATGCCCAATGACCGGGGAATGGCCAAAAGAAATGGTGGTGCATTAATGTAACATTACTGCGCTGTAAGGAATGACAAGTATGATGAATACAGAGAAGTAAAATACGAGCTCTACATAAAATGATGCAAAGAGCCCAGAAAGTAATATACACAGACTATCCCAATGTAAATGGAAAGAAACACCCCCACTCCCCTCCCTGCAAAATCAAAAGTGAATGTTGTAAAATGACAAAGAATAAGCAGAGGTGGGAGGTCCATGAGTAAGTGGGGTACAGTGTACGTATTTTCAGACTTTTTGGGATATACTGATCAGTTATGCTGACCCCCCTCCACCCATTCTTTTTGTGTTAAAATATTATTTGTTATGACATGGGAGAGGCTCTCTGGGAGAGGGTTACTGAGGCAAATTATAATATGGAAAAAAAAGGTTAACAAAAACATAAAAAAAAATACTGATTGCATAGGTACAAATGGATCTTGGCAGCTGTTACTAAATTAAAAGGAAACAGACATGTTTTGAGGTGTTTTTTTAATTATCAACTATTTGTTACTAAAAAGTTAGAAATCCTTCAAGTCGGTCCTGAGCAGTTCATCCAATCCAGAAACACTGGTATTCTGAGGCTATCTCTGATGGAGACATAGCCTCTGATGGCATGAGACTCATCCACTCCAACCCAATCCACGCAATTCTTGGTTGTGTCTTTTTATAAATTCTTGAAAGGAGATTTACACATGTGATGGGGACCTTTCTTGAAATTAGGGATATTAAATCTTTGTGTCATACGTTCCTTTGGAAGTCTAATAAAGCCAAATATTATTGCAGCAGTTTGTTGCCTCCAGGAAATGTTAGATTAATGAAAATAAAGATATAATTTTTTTCCCATCCAAGTTCATAGACCCCCTGAAATCTATCCATTGACCCCAGGTTAAGAGCTCTTGCTCTAGATTTTGACATCATATGAGCCTGCATGGAGTACATTGACTATCCTCATGTTACTCCTCACTCTCGCAATTTAATTGGCCCACTTTTTTCCCTGGCTGAACAATCTCTTTGAAGACTTTTACATAATTTTTGTCGTACAATAATATACTACAATCTAGTCACACCTATTATGAATCTATCCATTGCTGTGTGGGTGACTCGCAATTTTAATTATATGAAGACTGTGGCATTCCATGATCTGAAGCCATATCACAGCATGGGAAGAATACTGGCATTTTTAAAAGGGGATTTTTGTTTCAGGGAAGAAAGCCCAAGGTCATTAAAAACACTATAAAATTTCCCAAATTCAAGCCAGTCTACTCCTTCCCTACTATTCAATTATGGGTCCAGGTCACTGACCTTCTGCAGTGTCTGTGCAAGATAAACATGCTGCCGACCAACTCTGTGAGCTAGCTCTTTAACTAGGTATCTTCAGTTTGAACAAGTACTCTTTATCCCCTTGATTTTTGTGGTGTGGCTAGTAAAGGTTAAATGCTTTTGAATGAGTATTGATCTCCTTCAGGAGGCTATTCAATGTTCTGGGACTCAGAGCAATGTTATCGGCAAACAAAGGTATTTGGAGGACTTGATCACATTTCTATAGGGAATCCCTCTTTCCACTTGAACTCTGTGATGGGCACCCTCCATCAGTCTGAACAGTATTTTGCATCATTTATTCAGCACCTTTGGTGAGCAGGTTTTATGCTCCACCTGATATCAAGGCTGTGATATTACAGTCCAAATGTGGTTGGCTTCGCTGTTAATGATGGAGAAAATGTTAAAATTTAGTAAATAGGTCTGCTTCTTAACTATAAGGCTTTCAAATGTCACTCGACCAGAATTTGGAAAATATATTTAAAAGCTATTGTACTTAATTTTTTTCCTTCTAAGTTTCTCCAAGCGCGGTATCCCCCATTTTCTCAAACTTTTTTCTCTCCTAAAGTCTTATTGCCTTTTGTTTTTAATGCTACTTCTGGAAATACCTCTTCCACTGAAACCAAATCATGTCTAACAATTCATACAACATTATGCCCTAGTAGTAGTCTCTTGCCTCTCTGATGAGAGTAAAGAAATATATTTAATTTCATTTTCTGGGACCATTACTGGTTTTCTAATCACTCAGTCTGGCTTCCTTTTAGTGCTCTTTTCACCCTGCATCAGTTTATAAATACCAGGAAGACCTGAGTTTAAATTCTGCCTCAAATATTTATTAGCTCTAGAACCCTGGGCAAATCACTTAATCTTTTTGTGCCTCAGTTTCCTCATCTGTAAAATGAAGGGGTTGGACTTGGCCTCTAAGGTCCAGTCCTAAATCTAGAATCCTATTCCTGTAGTTCCCTGATTTCCTCATATTCCTTTCTCACTGTACAATAATATCCTATTATATTTATATTCCAAAGTTTATTCAGCTATTCTCCAAATGATGGGCACTCACTTTGTTTTCTGCTGCTATAAAAACTGCCACTTATGTTTTGGCATATACCACACCTATATTTCCTTTTGACTTCCTTGGGGTGTAATGCTAGAAACTGTTTTGCTGGGTCAGAAGGTATTAACAGTTTAGTCAATTTTCTTGAATAATTCCAAAATGATATCCAGAATGGTTAGACCAAGTGTCAATTTTGTTACAGCCCCAAATCTTTTCAAAGTTAACTGAATGTTATCATGAAAGCCAAGTACTTTTCTGCATATTACTGGCTTGGTTTCACAGATGCTAAGAGAATCCTGAGACTGCTATGCTTTTCTAGGGGAATCTCATCTATGTCCATAAGATCAAGTGGATTTAATAATGCTATGTATCTTGTACGTATCCAAGTGCCATACCAGGATTCCTTAGCATTTTTTGTACCATGGATGCCTTTGGTGTTTTGGTAAAACCTATGGACCCCTTCTCTAAATGTTTGTTGCTTACATTCATAATTGAAGGAAACAATAAATTTCACTTAGTTTTAGTGAAAATAAAGGTATATTTTTTTCTTCAAAGTTCATGAATCTAAGAATCTCCGATTTGAATACTTAAAATCAACCATTAAGGCAGTTAATCGACTGAGTGGGTAAGAGGGCTGGGTCTGGAGACAGGAAGACCTGAGATCAAATCTGGTCTCAGACACTTATTAACTAGCTGTGTGATCCCAGGCAAATCATTTTACTTCCATCTGCCTCAGTTTCTTCATGTGTAAAATGGGGATCACAATAGCACCTGCCTCCCAGGGTCATTGCGATGATCAAATGAGATTACAATCGTAAAAGCACTTAACAGATCCTGACACATAGTAAGCCCTGTATAATTTAGCTATTACTATTATTATAGCTTCTGTGCATGCAATTACCAGAGAGAATCTGGTGACCCTATCTGAGCAGGAAAAGAGGAACTGGGAAAATGATGAACTTACATATTCCCATCATCATTTAAAATTTCTACTTTTTTTTTTCCTAATGTGTTCCAAATATTTTTATTCATAAGACAGCATCCAATTTGTGTTGGCTTTTCCCTAGGAGACAGAGGGCATGGGTGGTGGCAAGCTCATGTTACAGACAAGAATCTTAAAGTACACAGATGGAATGATTTATCTTGCCATCGTGGCAGCCGATATTGACGTACGGTAGTTTTAAGTTACAAAACACTTTGCATTCATCATCTCATTTGATCCTAAAGCCAATCTGTGAAGTGGGTACAAGCATCATTATCTACACAGGAAACTAAGTTTTAGAGAAGTCAAGTAAACTGCCTAGGGTCTGGGGCCCTTCTGACATGGCCAGGGCTCTACTCTATCACACACACCACTGGTTATCAAAGAACAGGGAAGCTGACGACTGACAAACTCCAGTGGCCATACTGCCTTATTGCTTTTCAGTGTGACCCAATTTTTCTCTTAATAAGCTACTGTTGATATTTATTCTATGCCAGGTAAAGCTAGAGAAATATGGGATCAACCAAACTTCGGGACTCTTACTTACAGGATCTTACTGATTTGTTTATTTAGCTTCAGACAAGTGACTTTACTTGTTTAACACAGTTCCCACACCTGTTAAAATGAGCACAGTATCAAACTCCATATGAATCAACTCATAAAAATAAACAATGATGGTCTTCCACAAAAAAACAGAAGTTAAAGAATGCCTTTGGAATCGTTTTTAATTCATAAGGAAAATAAAACAATGATCAGCACCCTAAAAAGCATACATATTATACACTAGGTGGTATTCTCAATTCACCACATAGGTTGTTTTTTTTTTTTTTTGTTTTGTGTGCTTGATTTTGGTTGTTAAGTTGAACTCTGTTATATAAAGCCAAGTTCAAAAGAAGCAGAACCCATCTTCTTGGAACAAACAATCTGAATCTAAGGTTCAAAGGACGTATGTCCAACAAGTGTTTGTTTATATTTGAAAGCATAAAAACTGACTTAAGTATGATAGTCTGGACAGTCCAAATGTAAGCAGGAAATAAAATGTATTTCCCTCGTATTATAATTCTTTTCTAAAAGGTAAACTCTCGTCGGGGAGCTGGTACAGGGTTTTCAGTTCAGCTGTCAGAGGCAAAGGTGGCTGGAGAAAGGAGCCTTAATTCTTTAGATCTCACCCGGCAGTTTTAATACCTCTATTCAGTTTTCCTTTAATACTGCATATTGTGACTGTTTCTTTTGGGAGTTTTATTCCCCTTACCAGACTTCCTTACTCCAGCCACCTAGGGCCCGTATCTATCTATATATATCTATATATAAATAATACAGCGTTGACACACATCGCGCACATCAATAACCGTGCGAGGTGGGTGCTACAAGCGTGGCCACCCTATCAGGCGGAGGATTTGACCCTAAACCCCCTCTCCCCCTGGGTGGGGGCTCCGGGGGATGGGCGAGGGGGTGGAGGGCTGTGGGCTGGGGGAGGCAGCCTGGAGCGAAAGAGCCGAGGGGCGCCACGGTGGCTCCCGAGGCCTCCCCGCCGCCGGGCGGGCCCATCGGCCCCAGTGACTCAGCCTCAGCCGCCGCCGCCGCCGGCCTAGGCCTCAGCCCCTCCGTCCGTCCGCCCGCCGGACGGGCCGCGCTCACCGGTTGAAGTGATCCACCACACTGAGGAGCACCAGGGGGTGAACCACGACCTTCTGCACCGCCAACTCCGGCATCGCGCCAGCCCGCCAAGCCCGTCTCCCGGCAAAAGTCGGCAGCCGCAGCGACTCCCCTCAGCGTCCGCAAACTCCAGGCTCCGACTCCGCCCTTTCCGCCGCCTCACGCAGCCACCCTCCTTCCGCTTCCGCTCCCGCTCCCGCCTCCACTTCCGCTCCCGGCCTGCACCACGCCAGCGAGCGCCGCCATCTTGAGAAGGCAAGCGCGGGCGGGTGCAAAGCCGGTGTGGGAGACCAGAGACCCTTTAGGAGTTCGGAACTCTAGTTTGACAGATTGGGAAACTGAGGGCCAGAAAGGGGCCTTGGTCGCTGAAAAAGTCTACACCAGCCCCCATCCCAGGTAGACCCGGGCCTCCCTGAGCTTCCTGGCCCTGGAGAGCCCCGGGCCAGAGTCCCCTTCCCCCCATCTCGCCCTTCCCCCTTAGCGTGAGGTCTTTATTCCTTTCGTAAGAGCCCAGATTTGAGTTGGAAGGACCCTTAAAGGCTATGGAAGCCAATCTCATTTTAAAGATGAGGAAACTGAGTCACAGGCGTGAAGTGACTTGCCAGGACCGCACAGCTAATAACTGCCCGGTACAGATAGATAATCCTGACTCCAAGGCGGGAGCTCTATCCGCTAAGACTCGTAGCCGCCTACGTTCCCTAATATTTTTAGGGGATTGACCCCCTTTGGTCTTTGTTTACCTCCCCTGCTTGCCGTATACCAACTGCATAATTATAAGACTGATGATTTAGTCCGTGTATTGCATTTATTAGCTCCAGGAGATGGAACAGGGGCCCGTAAAGCAGAGAGAGCCGAGCTGGGAGGGCTACCTTAGGGGTCACCTAGTCCTACCCCCCTGCTTCCGTCTTCCCTTATGGTTTATCCCAGTCACAGGCATCAAACCCATCAGTGAGTCAGGGAGAGGACTGCCCCAAGCATGTGAAGACTCCCCCGATGGAATGGGCTGATGAGAACAATTTGTTCCAATGAAGCCAGGAAGGCAGCTGAAAGCTGATGTCCTGCAGCACGTAGAGCTTGGTTAGACATGGAAGATTCCAAGGTCATCTACGGCAACCTGAGCCATTGTCAGTCTTCCTGACTTTTGTCTTGCCACTGGATTTCTGTGACTCTGGAAGAGAGAATAAGGGTGATGACTTTGTGCAACTCTGGCTCACAGAACTCCAATTCACATGTAAATCAGGATATCACCCCCATAATGTCATTGGTCCTCTGAAAATGAAGGATGAACAATTGTCCAAATCCCAAAGCAGTTATTTCTCTAAAACATCTATTTAAGTGAAAAAATATTGACATCTCATAGTCACTTCTCTATAAAGTATTAAAAGGCCTTCATGTAGTGATAGCTGGGACCATTTTCAGATAATTAGGCTGAGTTATTCAGACACTGAAAAATGAGAAGAAATAACCTTGCAGCTAAAATCTGGACAGGACCTTCCCTGGAGGACATCTAATGCAAGCCTCTCATTTTACAGATGAGGAAACAGGTCCATAAAGATTAAGTGACTTGCCCAGACCAGAATTCAAACTACAGGCCACTGATGCCAATTTCAACACTCCAAGGTTAGCATACTTGTCCACTTTGTAGCATCTTAAAATTGGCACAGTTTCCATGTTCCTTTTCTGAAGTCATGGATAATTGAATAGATACAATTGGCTTTTGGTTCCAGTTTCTGCTGTGTCAGTGAATGGGTGATAGTAAGATTCCCTGTAATTAATAAACGAGGGTCAATGCCATCGTCCTGATTTATGAACAGAAGGTTAATTTTCATCTAAAAATGTCATTTTTTTGAGAGGAATTTCCTTAAGATGCTATACTTTGAATTTTAGAAAGCTTTTCTGTTTGATTTCTGTGGAGCTCAGCATTTATGAAAACTAGGTATGCTCTACAGAAATCTGTTTGGCTTTACTAATCCTGACTAGCTGCTGTGCGATGAGGTTCAGCCCAGAATAGCACAGCCTCCTCTTAGACACAAAGCCTTATGTTAGTGCTCAGTTGTGATATGAAGGGTCCTGGGTTCTCAAAGGCTAGGCCAGTGGAGCATAAGCTCTAGCAAAGTTCTACCATGCTGGAAGTGTTGTTCTGGCAACATACACAATCTGCTTTCTGAGCACCAGCCTAAGTATTGAGAGGACCACTAGCAGTGGTCTGGCCATTTGGTAATGAATTCTTTGTCCATAACGGTCCATCAAACAACAACAAAATGCAAAACATCCCCTAATCCTGTGCTTTCCTGGACTGAGATGGTAGTTAAATGAGAGAAAAGGGGGAAGAGAGCGCTAAGAATCTCATGATTTTTAATCCTGTAAATGTTGACTTAGTCGTTATTTCTCCAAATTTGAGGTCTTTGTTCAATGACCAATGAGTGGACATATTACGGAAGGAACTGAATCTTACCAAGGTTGACCTTCTCACCATGAACAAATTAAAAAAAAAAAGTTCAAGATTAAAGAAGGTGGTTCTCAAGTGCTCTTTGGAGAAGCAAAGAAAAGAAATGGCAGAGTCAGTTTTATCATTTGACTAAAGGCAATCAGAAATACTATTTCATGGTACATTTGGTCACTTTGTACTACAGTGTTCATAAAAGCATTTCCAAAAAGTCTACCATGAAAATAATTGCAGCTTGTATGCCAACACCAATTGTATAGGATGAGGGGGCAGAACAATTTTATGAGGCATGCAATAAGACCCTCCAAATTAAATGAATGTATACTATGGCAATCAATATATTCTATTGATAAAGGGAAATTATAATCATGATATTAGCTAACATATAGTATCTACTATGTGCCAGGCACTGTGCTTTACAAATATCTCATTTTATCCACACAACAACCCTAAGAAGTAGATACTATTGTTATATACCCACTTCACAGTTGAGGAAACTGTGGCAAACAAGTTATGTGATTTACTCATGGTCACACAGTTAGTGTTTGAAGCCACATTTAAATTCAGATCTTTCTGACTCCAGGCCCAATAGTCTATCCACTGTGCCACCTAGCATTTCAGTGCAAAGGTGGAAATAGGTGAAGATATCAGATAAATACATGGTAAAGCATGTATTTAAGGAATAAGGAATGAAGAGAGGACAAAGACATGTAGAGTATACAGAAGCCTCAAATCATTAAATCTTGAATATTTTCTTTGAAAGAGAATCAATAGACACTAGGCGAGGTGAGCACCAAGTGGCATCACAAAAAATGAAATTCATTATATTTTAACAGGAAAATACTTGTTGATGTGAGAATCATTCTAAATCAGGTATCTGTGTACAGATCACTGACTTGTTGGAGCAAAGGTCAGGATGTCAGAATTAGCAAAAAGTTAGAAAAAAGAATAATACTGAGAAAAAGATAGGAATGGGGATAAGGACTAGAACTGTGATTTCATTGGTATAAGGAACTTCCAGGTAAGGAAAATGCTTTTACCCATCTAGGTTGGTGGCTTCTTTGCAACATATAGTTTTAGAGAGCTGTCTAGAGCCCTGAGGGGTTCTGACTTGCTCAAGATCACATAGCCAGTATTTGTCAGAGGGAAGACTTGACTCCAGATATGGCATAATAACAAAGCAGTTCTAAACCAAATCTTCAAGCGAGATAATGGAAAATGTGTAATGGACAGTAGAAATGACATTGACACATTATTGTCTATGCAGAAATTTAACTGTTGTACATCAACTCCCAAAAAAGCATAAAAGTGCCTTAGTTAGTGAACACTTGACAAGCAGAGGGATGGTGGCCACAGGCAATACAGGTTTTGAATATAAACTAGTTTGTAAAATCTTTTAAATAAGGATGATGGATAATTTTGATCAGTATTAAGTCATAAAACAAAGAGAAGCCGTAGAAGATGAAACCAGTTTGGCAAGAGATCCAACTAAGCAAAGTAATTCCCAAAGGCATTTAAGGATAAAAATGGAATGGGAACAACAAGCAGAAGAAAAATGGAAATGATCTACAAATAATTTATTCACTTAATTTAACTTTATGTTGTTACCCTTTGTAGATATTTTAAAAATGTATCCTGCCTCCTTCCCTTTCTAGTGAATTATCGCTCATAACACAGGATAAAAAAGGAAGAGAAAAAAATTAGCTCAGTAATACCAAACCACACATCAACTAGATTTGACAATGTATGCTTTCATCTCCACCCTTAATCCCCCAGCTCTACAAAAAGAGAACTATGTACATTGTCTCATCACTTCTTTGGGGACAAGTTTGATCACTATAATTATTTTGTTTTTCAGTTGTTTCAGTCAGGTCCCACTCTTCATGACCCCATTTGGGGATTTCTTGGCAAAGACACTGGACTAGTTTGCCATTTCCTTCTCTATCTCATTTTACAGGTTAGGAAACTGAAGGAAAAATGGTTAAATGACTTGTCTAGGGTCACAGAGCCACCTAGCTGCCCTTACTCAAATTGTATGAACACTATAAAGTGTCAGGTTTTGTTGTTTTCTTATTTTCACTTTCACTGTTGTAGTTGCTATGTATATTGTTTATTGGTTCTGCATACTTTATCTTACATCCACTCATCCATGTCTTTTCATGCTTCCCTGGATTCCTCATAGTTATTTCTTTTAATACAGTTATTACATTCCAATATATTCATGAACCATTTTGTTTAGCCATTTCTCAGTTGATAAGCATCCACAATTCTTTGCTACCACAGATTAGTCAATCAGTCAGTTACCACATTTGTTAAGTGCTTACTATGTGCCCGTTACTGTGCTAAGTGCTGGGGATACTAAATAAAGTGAAAAAAACCCGTGATCTGTGCCCTCAGGATGGTGTTCTAATGAGGGCAACAGCATGTAAATGAAGCACATAGAAGGCATATCTCTCAGAAGGTATATATTTTCAGAGAGAAATCTATGGGTGTGTGTGTGTGTGTGTGTGTGTGTGTGTGTGTGTGTGTGTGTGTGTGTGTGGTGCTGTGGCTAATACAGCAGCTGAGCCTCCTGAAGAAGGTGGGATTTAAGAGGTAGACGTGAAAGGGCAGTGCCAAGGCATAGACACAGGAGAGGAAGTGATCTGGATTGTAGAGTTTGTAAAGGGGAATAAGGAGTGAGAAGATTGGAAAGGTAGGAAGCAGGTTATGGAGAGCTAAACAGAAGACTTTATATTTGATCCTGGAGGCCGTAGGAAGCCACTGGAGTTTATTGACTAGGTGTAATGACATGGTCAAACCTGTGACTTAGGAAAATCACTTTGACAGTTGAGTAGAAGACGACAGGTTTAAGTGGGCAGAGATTTGAGAACAGAGAGACCGGTTCAAAATCTTTTTCAGTATTCCAGGAGATGGGATGAGAGCCTGGACTAGAGTGGTAGCTGTGTGAATAGAGAGAAGGGAAAATAAAAGAGAGATACTATCAAGGTAGAAATGGCAAGTTTTGATAACCAGATTGAAGGTGCACTTTTGCCCTCACCTTACACCTTCGATCTGGTTATCAAAACTTGCCATTTCTACCTTGATAGTATCTCTCTTTTATTTTCCCTTCTCTCTATTCACACAGCTACCAGTCTAGTTCAGGCTCTCATCCCAATGAGTTTGCAGTTTTACCAACAATGTGACTAATTTTTTTGGTAGTCCCTCCAATATTGATTTTGCCAGTCTTTTGTTATTCACAAATATTTTTATAACAACAGTTTCACCATCAAGGTTAGTAGAATTATCCCACTTGGACTCTGACATTTCTACTTAGAAGTAGAAATGGTAGGAGATACAGAAGAAGCAGTCAGATGGGACCAGTGTATACAGAGGTGACACATGCTGGAGGCAAAACAATTGTCATGGTATTGAAGCATCAGTTTGCAATGTATGAAGGAGGGGACCATACCAAAATCATGGGAAAAAATTTAAGGCCTTACTAATACTGGAAAGAAGTGACTGAGAAAATACCAGTAACGATTGATTTATAGGGGAGTTGGGTGACTCAATAGATAGAGCACTGGCTGTAGAGTGAGTTCAAATCTGACGTCAGATACTTACTTGCTTTATGATCCTGGGCAAGTTACTTAACCCTGATTACCAACCCCCCCAAAGACTCATATGCCTGCTTTCTCATCTATATAAAATCTTCCATTTCCTGTTTTACTCTGTGTGTATGTGTGTACATACATGCACACTTTTAAATGTGCTTTTTGTAATGTGTTTTTAAAATGTGTTTCTTATAAACAACATATTGTAAAGTTTCGTTTCCTTATACATCCTGTCGCTCTTTTTCATTTTATTGAATTGTTTAATCTATTCACATTTAAAGTTATGAGTTCATTTCATATTTTTCCTCCATTTGTCTCTAAAATAGATTTCCTTTCAAGCTATGACTTTTCCTCTACTCTTGCTGTAAATACAGTAGTATCTTCCTTCAATGGCTTTACTTTAATCTTTCTTTAAGGCAGCGCTATTTCCCTTCACCCCTGTTTTTCTTTTGTTTGTTACCCCTTTTCCTTTGTAGTTTTTCTTATTAGTCCCTTTCTGTCTTTCACTTTTATCCAGTTATACAATTATTCACCCCCACCCCACCCCTTTTTTCTTCTCAGTCAAGTAGAACAGAGAGAGTTGGGGAATGCCTCAGCTGAAGCAGGTGAAGAAGGAAAAGCTATCAGTCTTCATATTCCTCAGTACATCTCCTCTGTGCCATGGTATGTAGATCCATCAAAAAGACCACAGTCTGAGAAAGAAAAAGAGTATCTGGATAGTGGCATAAGAGAGGAATGAAGGAGAAGGACTCTGAAATGCCACAAAGGAGCAGATAGAAATGTGGGCTCTGATTCATGCCTCCCCCCAAAAGACTGCTTTGAAAGACCTAGGTGTGTTGGTACCAAATTCATGGGAATGAATATAGCAGCAGATGAATATATCCAACCTCATTTATGTTTGACTATGATGGGAAAAGGGATTGGTGGAATTGCTACAACTTAGAAGAACATATGAAGATTGTAGAAGAAAATGCCAAAGTTCATCTGGCTAAATATGCACTGAAATCCCAGAAGCTAAAGGAAGAATTAGCCTCAGGAAAGTTAATGGAACAAGTGAATTCCCCAAAATATCAGTGGGGAGAAAAAGAACCAAATTCTCAGATGGAAATAGGCCATCCAGTGAAGATGAGGATGAAGATGAGTATTCAGATAACATTGATATGTCTGGACAGAATTTTGACTCTAAAAGACAAAATTATAGTCTAGAATCTCAGGATTCAAAAAGATATTGCTAAATACTTGCAAAATTTAGATGTCACTTCTTCCTGCTATCATCCAAAAATGAGAGCGATGCCAATATAGGAAATACTCCTGATGAAGCTAGTTATGCAGAAGACAATTAGTTTCAATACACTGAAGATATAATTTCAATGTCAAAAACATAGTTGTTTGCTTGGGACACTTACAAAACAGAGTCTGAAGTACATCTCCAAGCAGATCCAACAAACTGGAGTTGCTGTATAAATCATTTAAAGTCAAAAAAGATTTCAAAGCATCCTAAAGAAGTATGGAGGTCAAGAACATTTGGATGCACTTCCCTCTGTTACTTTTAACTCAAACAGAAGCTATGAATATTTAAGACATGGAACAATTATTAAAGCAAGAGCAAGCTATCCAATAGCTGTTCAATAGCCAATAGTATGTCAAGATCAGCAGTCATACATATCGGGAGTTCCTATTGGAAAGAAGGTTGATGGGTATAAGTGCTATTACTCCTTCGTCAAATTCTCCAACTATACTGGAGAAACTGGGAAGGAAATTGCTCATGCAGATGAATATATTGCTAATGATGCTGTGGGAGAAGATCAAATGAGCAAACCAAAAACTCTGGTGGAGTTTCACCAAGAAAAACAGAAAGGGGAGAAGAAGAAGAAAAAAGAAGAAACACAAGAAGAGTAGTTCAAATGGTGAAGATGAATAAAAGAAGAAACATGAAAAACTGAGGAGATCATGAAGCTAGATGAGAGGAAAAGGCCCTGTAATAGCATGTGCAAAGCTGGAGAGCCTACAGAAGAGGAAATGGAGGCATCCAGAATGAAATAACAGAGACCAGATGATCCCATGGCCTCTTTCATTGGACAACAGTGACATGACTTGGAAGGATATTCAGGACACCCAACTTATATATATTCTTTTTAGTATCTTGGTGAACAGAGATGGAAAAAAAATCTTAATTTGTTTTTCTTACTGCCTTTAAAATAAAATTTTGGAACTCTTTTATTACTTAATTGCCTTTTACCTCTAGGGGAAAAAAACAGGCAGGCAGTTTATGATGGAGATAATTCATTCACTGTAAGCTGCTTTCAACAATTGACTTTGTGCCTTACAGTATTAGAGACCAATATCATACTATTTACTTTTAAAGCTTAATATTTATAATATTCGATTTTATTTTCAATTCTTAATTCTCTCCTACTTACCCCTGTTCCACCCATTGAGAAAGCAAGAAAAGCCTCATTACAAATATATATTATATATATGCATGTAAAATAAAGCAAAATAAATTCCTGTCATGTCCAAAAAAAGGGTATGCATGAAGAAAATATGCTTCAACCTACATTCAGTCCATCAGCTCTATTTCAAGGTGGATTGCATGTTTCATCATAGGTCCTTTGGAATTGTGATTGGTCATTGTGTGGAGTATTATAAGATTTAGAACTGAAAGAGACCTTAGAGATCATCTAGTTTACTGTCCCTGTCCTTTTACAGAGAAAGAGAATGAGACTGAGAGAGCTCCTGTGGCTTACCCAAGGTCACGCAGCTAATAAGTTGTAAAGCTAAAATTCCAAGTTTGGTTTTCTGATTCCAAATCCAATGCTTTTCCCACTATACTCTGGCCTTTGTTGGGCCCAAGTATTCTTTCCTGGGTTCCAAGCTTAAACCTTTAACATATAAATTTTATTTATGCCTTTTTGTTTTTGCAACACAACATTTCCAGCTAGAATCTCCCTCCACCTTAACGCTGAACCTTCCCTTGTAACAGAAAAAAAAGTTAAGCAAAAACAATAATACATCGATCATATCTATTAGTCAATGAAACCTGTCCTCATACTCTCCTGCTTCTCTGCTGAGAGAAAACATGTTTCATTATCAGTTTTCTGGAACCAAGATTTTTTCATCACAATTACTTAGAATTCAACTTCTTTTTTTTTAAATTTACATGATTATAGTCACAAGGTCATATTATTTCTCTGTTCCTGTTTATTTTACTCAACATCAGTTCATGCAAATCTTTCCATGTTTATCCAAATTCTTCATAGTTTCTTATGATGTAATAATATTCTATTGCAAGCATGGTTTGTTCAGTCATTCCTAAATTGAAGGGCACCCACTTCCCTTCCAGTTCTTTGCTAGCACAAAATGTATTGCAATGTATATTTGGATATATGAGACCTTTCTTTCTATCTTCCTTGGGGTATGGGCCAAGTGGTGGGATCTGTGGGTCAAAAGATATGAACAATTTAATATCTCAAATATTTTCCAGAATGATTAGACCAATTCATAGTTCTACCAACAGTATACCTCAGTAAGTGCACTAGTCTGTATTGGCACAAATCAATATGTATTATGAGAAAACAAAACAAAAAAAGATAGATTCCTCTGTAGGAAGAGTGTTGCCAAGTTCTGTCCCTAATGCCCCAGGCCCACTTCTTCAGTGTTACCTCCACAGAACTTCTGTCTTCCCCCCATCTCCTTGCTGTCACTCTGTTGCAGTTACTGTCCTTGGCTGCTGTATTTATTCACTCCTTCTGCATTTCTGTTTGGGACATTTGAGAAACAAATAATTTCCACCTATTGAAATCCTTCTCTTCCTTCAAGACTCACATCAGAAGTCTCTTCTTCCTTGGAGTCTTTCTTGCTTCTACCAACTGGAAGTGATTCTTTTATTACCGACTCTCTTATACTTCTCTGATCTCTCCCATGCATTTATAACATTCTAACATATTATAGATGTTTTTATGCATGTACTGTCCTCCTGTTGGATTGTAAACTCCTTGAGGACAGTCTATCTTTTTTCATTTTTTATCTTTAACTGCCCTGCACATAAATATTTAACAAATATTTTCTGAATTAAAAAAATGCAATAGCGACCAGAACAGAGGTTGAACTTTGGTGAAATAGTGGTAAATAATGTTCTTAGGTAGTGTGGAAGGCCTAATTATAAAATGTTGGAAACTAAGCAGAATTTATGTTTGATGAGGTAAGAAAGAAGTGCCTACTACTGATAGGCACCATGTTAAGTACTTTACAAATGTTATATCATTTGATCCTCACCACAAGCCTCAGGGGTAAGTACTATCATTATCCCCATTTTAGTTGAGAAAATTGCAGCAAAAAAGGTTAAGTGACTTGCCCAGGGTCGCACAATTGAGTCTGGTTTTGAACACTGGTATTCTTGACTTCAGTCCCAGCACTCTAGCCACTCCACTGAACCACCAATCTTTCTCCAGAAAGGCAGGAAATGTATCCAAATTCTGTATCAGACTGAAGTTAAGGGTGCCAGAGAAATCCAAATTGAAAAATCAAAAACAGCTTAGGATAGCCATCCATAGGAAAGTGAATGGAGTAGGTGGAACTGATGAGTATACTGTACCTGGGAAGGGTTTGTCCAATAGGGAGCCATTATAGATCTCTGAGTAGTGAAGTAGCATCAACATTTCTCAAAACATTTTAGAAAGGTTAATATAATTAGTAATATGAAGGATGGATTGGAAGAGTTGGAGAGGAGGTGGTAGACCCTGGAATTAGGGAGATAAGTGAAGAGAGAAGCATCTTAGAGTGGTCTATGTGAGAAGTCCTGAGAGCCTATCTGGGGGCAGGGGGGAGCCTACAGCCTTGAGGCCACATGTGGCCCTCTAGGTCCTCAAGTGCAGCCCTTTGACCAAATCCAAACTTCAGAGAACAAATCCCCTTCATAAAAGGATTTGTTCTGTAAAACTTGGACTCGGTCAAAAAGCCATACCCAAGGACCCTGGAAGGCCACATATGGCTTCGAGGATGTAGGTTCCCCACTCCTGCTTTATACTATATGATGAATATGGGAAAAAAGAAAAGACAGATTTAAGAGACGTTTTATAGCGTAATCCCTGTCCCAAAGCACATTAGTATGGGACTCCCTCCTTATTGATGGAGATGAATGCCCTGTCCTATGTGAGGGGCTGGGTGGAGTTGGTGAGAGGTGAAAGAGCTTCAGTTCTCTGACAGTTCTCCTTTGGGATTCTTCAGGGCCAGTCCCCTTTGGGCATTCATCAATTTGAGTCTTCTTTGGGACTTTTCTGTTGGGTTGCTTTGAGTGCTTCTGACTTTCAGCTTTGAGAGAGAAGATGGAAGAGGCCAGTTCCACTTCAGGTTGTTGAAGAAAAAGACTCTGGGAAGACATGAGTGGAGCTGGCAAGTCTCCATCATGTCTCTACCTTCAACTTATGCTATATGCTAGGGATTGTGGAGCATTTCCCTTTGGTTGAGAACTGGGACCCTCTCTCCTGCTTGAACTGTTATCTCACTCCCAATAGGAGAATTCTATCATTCTGTATTGTCTCTTCTATATTCTCCTATGTATACCTTCTCTCATTTCTGTTTTGCTATGATTGGGTAAATGGGTTTGCTATTCATTATGGATGTTAATTGTGGAACTGGTATTATTTGGTGAGAAAGTGGTCAAGCCTTAGATTTAGAGCTTGGGGTCCTCCCCACCAAATGAGTAATCAGAAGTTAGCTTGAACCCAGATCATATCCCTTAGATGAACAATATTTAAAGGAGCAGATAGTTAGATGTCCAGCCTGTTAGCCCTCTCTCGAGCCCCAACTTCCTGCTTCCCTTCCTGTCAGGAATGAAAGTCTCTCCTGGAGAAGGGTGGGGGGAGAAGAGGCTAGAGATATCTATTCTGCCTCCCTTTGAGCCACACAGTGACAGCCATCCCTTGACACAGGTGGGTCTTTGTCTACTACAAAAGGAAGGAACTTGATGGGATTTTTGAGGGCCAAGTAGAAGATGAAGCCATCTATAGTTTTCCTCAGTCATCTCTTGTCTTTTCAAGCTTCCAGACTACCTTTTCTTATAAATCATGTTCCTCATCTCAATTTATCTTTCCTGAAAAAAATTTAAAGCTTTTTGTGGGAAAAAAACTGACTATAGATGTAGCAATTTTCTTTAATTCTAGGTTGAGTTTGAATATTGTTCCATTTTTTCTAAAACAATAGTAATAGCTAATATTTATATAGCACTTTACATATTTTATCTCATTTGATTCTCATAATAACTCTGTGAGGAAAGTGCCATTATTATAATTTTACAGATAAAATTGTGACTGAGAAGGTAAGTGATTTGCCCAGGATCACATAGCTGCTTAGTGTTTGGGGCAGGATTTGAACTTAGGTCTTCCTGACTCCAGGTCCAGCACTGTATCCACACTGCCACCTAGTCATCCTAGAGGCTGGATGATAATTGCATATCCATGTATCAGGTTCCAAATAGAGCAGGATGTTGAAGGGCATCATTGCTAAAATCTCTTTCAGTGATGAAATTCATTGATTTCAAAGATGGGTAGTGTTTATAGTTATAAGAGTAATTGGGGGACCTAGTGGTCCATAGAGAGAGCCCTGAAGCTTTGATTTCAAGTAGCCCTTGCTTTACTTTCTGTTTTTGGACTTGACAGTCTTCCTTATCCTTTGAAAAAATGCTGGATATTGAATTAACTATATGATACAAAATAAATATGTATGTTGAAAAGTCAACAAAAGCAAAAATAAGCTCCATATATGTTCAGAGCATTATTTTATAAAGATACTTTTCCATAGCTGTATTCAGTGGCTACTTGCTATTGCCTTTTACATTTTTAATCCTTACTTCATAGGTGATATAGCAAAATGAAACAAGTCCTCAAAGAGATGGGAGTACCAGATAGTCTCCTGAGGAATCTGTGTGCAGGCCAAGAAGTAACTGTTAGAACCGAACATGAAACTGATAGGTTTAAGATGGGAAAAAGAGTACAACAAGGATGTATATTGTCACCTTATTTGTTTAACATATACAGAATATATCAGGTGAAATGCTAGGATGGATGAATCAAAACCTGGAATCAGGGTTGATGGGAGAAATAGCAACAATCTCAGATGTTCAGATAATACCACTCGGATGGCAGAAAGTGAAGAAGAACTAAGAAGCTTCTTGATGAGGGTGAAAGAAGAAAGTGTAAAAGCTGCCTTAAAGCTTAACATTAAAAAAAAAAAACAACTTAAGATCATGGCAACTGGGCCCATTACTTCCTGGAAAACAGAGAGAGAAGAAATGGAAGCAATGTCAGATTTTATATTCTTGTGCTTCAAGATCACAGCAGACAGTGACTGCAGTCATGAAATTAAAGGAAGCTTGCTTCTTGGAAGGAAAGCTATGACAAAACTGGAGAGCACATTAAAAAGCAGAGACATTACCTTATTGACAAAGGTCCATACAATCAAAGCTATGGTTTTTCCAGCAACACTGTGTGGCTGTGAAGATTGGACTGTAAGGAAATCTGAGAGTTGTAGAAATGATGCTTTCAAATTGTGCTGGAGAAGACTTTCGAGAGACCTTTGGATAGCAAGAAGATCAAATCAGTCAATACTTAAAGAAATTAATTCAGGCTATTCACTGGAAGGTCAAATACTGGAGCTGAAGCTTCAATACATTGGCCATATAATAAGAAGACAGGACTCATTTGAAAAGACCCTGATATCAGAAAAGATTGACAGCAAAAGGAAAAGGAGTCAATAGAGAATGAGATGGATACATAATGTCATGGAAACAACAAACGTGAATTTGGACAGACCCTGAGAGATAGTGGAGGATAGAAGGGCCTGGCATCTATGGGATCATGAAGAATTGGATTTGACTGGATTTTGTTGGCAACATACAGAAACGCTGATGATTTATGTGGATTTATTTTATATCCTGTAACTTTTCTGAAGTTAATTTTTTCAATTAGCTTTTTATTTGACTCTATGGAGTTCTCTAAATATGCCATCATATCATTTACAAAAAGTGATCATTTTGTTTCCTCTTTGCTTATGCTTATTCTCTCAATTTCATTTTCTTCTCATTGCTATAGCTAGCATTTCAAGCACTAGATTTAATAGTGGTAGTGATAATGGACCTATTAGATTGTGAGCTTCTAGAGGGCAGGTGTTACATTTTGCCTTTTCTTGTATCACTAGTCCTCCGCACAGTGCCTAGGTGCTTAATAAATGTTTATAGAGTGATTCTTCTCACAGATAATACTGGTTTTTCATTTAAGATAGCTGCTGCTTATCATATTAAGGAAAGATCCATTTATTCCTATATTTTCTAGGTTTTTAACATTGATAACTAACATTAATTAATTAATGTTAGTAGCTTATCAAAAGCTTTTTCTGTATCCATTGATATAACCATGATTTTTTTTTGTTCTTGTTATTAATATGGTCAGTTATATTTGTAGTTTTTCTAATATTTAACCAGACTTGATTTTATGCTATAAATCTAATTTGATCATACCATATACTTTTGGTGATAGGCCACTGTAGTCTCTTTGCTAATATTTTATTGAAAAATTTTTACACATATTCTTTAAGGATATTGGTCTATGGTTTTCTTTCTCTTTTTGAAGTCTCCCTGGTGTAGATGTCAGGACCAAATTTGTATTGTAGAAGGATATTAGTAGGACTGCTTTTCCTATATTTTCAAACAGTTAATATAATATTAGAATTAGTTATTCTCTAAATATTTGATATAATTTGCTTGTAAATCCATCCTGTCTTTGCTCTTTTTTTCTTTTTAGAGTTCACTTATGGCATGTTCTATTTCTTTTTTCTAAGACTGTCATATTTCTATGTCTTGTTCTGTTAATCTGGGCATTTTATTTTATTGTTTTTGTAATTATTCATCTGTTTCATTTAGATTGTCAGTTTTACTGACATATAATTGGGTGAAATAGTTCCTAATAACTTTGTAATTTCCTCTTCATTGACTGGGAATTCACCTTATTCATTTTTGATAATGGTAATTTGGTTTTCTTCTTAAATCATTAGCTAATATTTTATTTATTAAGTCAAAAGGTTTTTTCTTTGAATTTTGTTACTCTATTCTTTGATTTTTCAGGATTTCTATTTTGACTTTTACTTGGGTGTTTTTACTTTGTTGGTTTACTAGCTGTTGTTTTTTAAAATGTTGCATGACCAATTTCTTGATCCTCTCTTTCTCTCTTGTACTGATGAAAGTGTTTAGAGATATAAATTTTCCCTTAAGGACACTTTGTCTGTATCTCAAAAACTTAGTATGTTGTTTCATTGTTATTGTCTTTAACAAAATTATTGATTGTTTCAGTGATTTGTTCTTTGACCTAACCATTCTTTAATATTCTATTATTTCATCTTAGATTAATTTTTAATCATTTCATCAATGGCTTTTCATTGAATATAATTTTTATTGTATTGTAATCCACAAAATGGTTGTTTCCTAGTGCTTTGTTGTAATGTATTTGATATTTCTGCTCTTCTGTATTTGTTTGTGAGATTTTTATGTCCCAATACATCGTCAATTTTTGTGATGGCACTAGAACTGGGAAATATTCCATTCCATTTCTATTCCATTCTGTTAATCTACAGAGATTTATCTAATTTTACTAAAACTCAATTCAGGTCCTTTCTTTTTGTTTTGATTTATTGCTGAGGAGGGGAAAGTTGAAGTCCCCCACTATTATAGTTTTACTTTTTATTTTTACCTGTAATTCATTTAACTTTCTTACCATACCATTTGGTGCATATGTGTTTACTATTGATATTCATTGTCTATCATGCTTTTCAGCAAAATGTAGTTTCCCTGTTTATCTCTTTTAATTAAGTCTGTTTTTGCTATTGCTTTGAGATTATGATTTCTACTTTTGCCTTTTATTTTACTTCAGCTGAAGCATAATAGATTTTGCTCCAGTTCCTTATTTTAACTGTTAAGTATGTTTTTTTTTTGTAAACAACATGTTGTTGGATTTTGCTTTCTAATCCATTTTTATATCCTCTTTCATTTTGTGAGTGAGTTCATCCCATTCACATTTAATTATGATTATCAATTGTGTATATACCTTTTCTGTTATACTTTTCCTTGTCTTTATTTCCTATCCTCTCTTTATAAAGAAGAGGTTGTTGAGAGAGGAATGAGCTCAGCATCAGTGCTCTATGTTTAGTGTAATCTGTTTCTGTTCCCTGCCCCTCTTTTCTTTTCCTCACCCAGAGCCCAATAAAAGGTTCTTCTCCTCTATCTCTTTTCTTTTAAGCTTCTTTTCAAAATCCACTCTCTTCAGTTAGAACTTATTTTGCTTGAGATTAATCCTCTTTCTTCCACCCCCCACTTAATAGTATTTTATTTTTTCCAATTACATGTAAAGATAGTTTTCAACATTTTTTAAATACATTTTTGAGTTCTAAATTTTTCTTCCTCCCTCCTTTTCCACCCACCTCCCCAAGATAGCAAGCAATATGTTAAACATATTTCCGCATTAGTTACATTGCGAAAGAAGAGTCAGAACAAAAGGGGAAAACCATGAAAAAGAAAAACAACCCCAAAGTGAAAATAGTATGCTTCGATCTCCATTCAGATTCTATAGTTTTATCTCTGGATATGGATAGCATTTTCCATCATTAATCTTTTGGAATTATCTTGTATCATTGTATTGCTGAGAAAAGCTAAGTCTATCATAGTTGATAATCACACAATATTATTGTTACTATGTACAATGTTCTCCTCGTTCTCCTCACTTCACTCAGCATCAATTCATGTAAATCTTTCTAGTTTTTTCTGAAATCATCCTGTTCATCTTTTCTTATAGCACAATAGTATTCCATTATATTCATATACTACAACTTGTTCAGCCATTCCCCAATTGATGGGCATCCCCTCAATTTCCAATTCTTTGCTGGCACAAAAAGAGCTGCTATAAATATTTTTGTACATATAGGTCCTTTTCCCTTTTATATGATCTCTTTGGGATACAGACCTAGCAGTGGTATTGCTGGATCAAAGGATATGTACAATTTGATTGCTTTTTTGGGCATAGTTCCAAATTGCTCTCCAGAATGGTTGTATCAGTTCACAACTCCACCAGCAATTCAGTAGTGTTCCAATTTTCCTATGTAATCTCCAGCATTTATCATTTTCCTTTTCTGTCATATTAGCCAATCTGAAAGGTGTGAGCTGGTACTCAGAGTTCTTTTGATTTGCATTTCTTTAATCAATAGTGATTCAGAGCATTTTTTTTCCTGTGACTAAAGATAGCTTTAATTTCTTCATCTGAAAACTACCTGTTCATATCCTCTGACCGTTTATCAATTGGGGAATGACTTGTATCATTATAAATTTGATTCAGTTCTCTATATATTTGAGAAATGAGGCCTTTATCAGAAACACTGGCTGTAAAAATTGTTTCCTAGCTTTCTGTTTTCCTTCTAATCTTGATTCCATTGTGTTTGTGCAAAAACTTTTTAATTTAATGATTTAATGTAATCAAAATTATCCATTTGCATTTCATTATGTTCTCTGTCTCTTGTTTGGTGATAGATTCTTCCCTTCTCCATAGATCTGACAGGTAAACTATTCCTTGCTCTCTTAATTTACTTATGGTATTCCCCTTTAGGTCTAAATCATGTCCCCATTTTGACCTTATTTTGGTACATGGTGTGAGACGTTGGTCTATACCTAGTTTCCGTCATACTATTTTCCAGTTTTCCCAGCAGTTTTTGTCAAATAGTGAGTTCTTATCACAGAAGCTGGAGTCTTTGGGTTTATCAAAGAGTAGATTACTATAGTCATTGACTACTGTGTCTTGTGTATCTAACCTATTCCACTGATCCACCACATCATTTCTTAGCCAGTACCAAACAGTTTTGATGATTGCTGCTTTATAATATAGTTTTAGATCGGGTACAGCTAGTCTGTCTTCCTTTGTA
Organism: Trichosurus vulpecula; assembly: GCF_011100635.1. Lineage (NCBI taxonomy): Eukaryota > Metazoa > Chordata > Mammalia > Diprotodontia > Phalangeridae > Trichosurus > Trichosurus vulpecula. The sequence goes on from NC_050575.1 coordinate 393,315,800, forward strand.
TTTCCACTCACTCCCATTAATTCCCTTGATATTCTTTATCTTTTGTTCTTCCAGATGAATTTTTGTTACTTATTTTTTCTAGCTCTATGAAATAATTTTTTGGTAGTTTGATTGGTATGGCACTGAATAAGTAAATTAATTTAGGTAGAATTGTCATTTTTATTATATTAACTTGGTCTACCCATGAGCAATTGATATTTTTCTAATTGTTTAGAGCTGACTTTATTTGTGTGAAATGTGTTTTGTAATTGTGTTCACATAGTTCCTGGGTTTGTCTTGGCAGGTAGTCTCCCAAATATTTTATGTTGTCTACAGTTAGATTGACCCCTCCCTTAATCCATCTTGTCTTTCCCTTTCCTATCTCCCCTTTCCCCTTTTTCTGTATTTAGTGAAATGTATTTTTACCCAGTTTCATGTGTGTGTGTGTGTGTGTGTGTGTGTAAGCATGTGTGCATGTATTCTTCCATCATTTGACTAGAGAGTGAGGTTCAAGTATCACCTGCTTCTTTCACCCCTTCTTCTTTGATTCTGTAAATGTCTGCTTGAGTACCTCTGAGATAATTTTCTGTCCAACCTCTCCATGCATTCCTTTTCCCCTCCCTTTTCATTCTGATTTTAGATGATTGAAAAATAATAGAACCACTCCTAGATCTTCTGTCTAATTTGATTCTGCATATGACCACTGGTGATGATTGAGTTATGAGATAATACTTATATCATTTCCCCAAGTTGGAATATAAACTGTTTATCTTTATGATCATTCATTTTTACCTTTTTATGTTTATCTTGTTTCTGTGTTTATATTTTAAAGTTTCTGTGCAGCTCTAGTCTTTTCATCAAGAATGCTTGGAAGTCTTTTATTAAAGATGCATTTTTTCCCTTTGTGGGATTACATTATTTTTCTGGGTATTATTCTTAGTTATAAGTTTATATTTTTTGGCTTCTGGAATATAATATTCCAAGCTCTCTTCTTCTTTACCAGGGTGGCTGACAAATCTTGTGTGATCCTGAGTGTGGTTTCTTGATACTTGATTTTTTTCTTTCTGACTGATTATAGTTTTTTTATTTTGATCTGGAAGCTCTGGATTTGGACTATAATGTTACTGGGAGTTTTCATTTTGGGGTTTATTTTAGGAGGTAACTGGGGGATTCTTTCTATTTCTACTTATTCTAGTTCCAAGAGATCTGGGAAGTTTTAATGATTATTGAAATATGGTGTCTAAGGTTTTTTTGGTCTTGATTTTCATGTAGTTCAATAATTATTAATTTTTTCTCTTCTTTTTTCCAGTTCAGTTGTTTTAGTTATATCTTCCATTTCCCCTATTTTTTTCAGTCTTTTGAATATTTCTTGTTGCCTTATTGAGTCATTGTATTATTTGGTCCATTGTTATTTTCTCCAGTGTCCATAGACCCCTCTAGCCCAGTTCGCTATGCTGACCTGGGCTAGAGATGTGACACACTGTGATTTTTTTTTCTTGAATTTTTTGTGCTCATCACTTAGTCTGATTCATTTTCTAGATCTTTGTGGAGGGGTTGTATTAGGGACCTTGGCTGTACTCCTTGCTCCTCTGTCATCTTGACTCTACCTCATTCCCTTGGCAGTTTTTAATGAGTGATTTATTGTTTTCACTAGTTGATTCAGAGTAACAATACGACTTGCAAATTGTCCTTCAGTTCAGGGAAGGTATTTGTGTAATTATGGAAATAATAATGATAGCTAGTATTTGCATAGTGTTTTAAGATTTGCAAATGGATTTATAAATGTCATCTCTTATCTTCACAATTCTGGTAGTTAGGTACTATTATTTATTTATTGTTTTTGGAGGGGAGAAGGCAGGGCAATTGGGGTTAAGAGACTTGCCCAAGGTCTCACAGCTAGTAAGTGTGTCAAGTGTCTGAGGCTGGATTTGAATTCAAGTCCTCCTGACTCCAGGGCTGGTGCTCTACTCACTGTGCCACCTAGCTGCCCCTGTTAGGTACTATTATTATGCTTCTTTTATAAATGAGACAACTGAAGCAGACAGCGATTAAGTGACTTGCCCAGAGTCACAGAACTGGTAAATGTTGGATTTGAGCTCAGGTCTTCCTAAGTCCAGGTGCAGCATTCTATCCACTGTGCCACATAGCTCTCCAAAATATAATCAAAAGGTTTCCTCCTTCCTTCCATCTTTCCTTCCTTCCTTTCCCCTAAAGTTTGTAATATTACAATTATACTAACTATAAAAGGATCGAGGCTTGGGAAATTTTTGTTTTTGCTTTATAGTATAGATGGATGCTTATTTCAATTATTTGTAAACCTTCCTTTCACTGTTGGGCAGCTAGTGAAACAGGGGCTAGGGTGCTGGGCCTGGAGTTAGGACAACTTGAGTTTAAATCAGGTCTCAGACAATTATTAGCTGTATGATCCTGTACTAGTAACTTAACCTCGTTCTGTCTCAGTTTCCTCATCTGTAAAATGAGGATGATAATAGCACTCTATGATTGATATGAATGATGATATAGCAAAAGAGACTGAGAATGAGTGATCAGATAGGTAGGAAGAAAGCCAAGATATGGTTGTTGTGAGGATCAAATGTGATATCTGTAAAGCTCTTAGCACAGTGCCTGGCACCTAGCAGATACTCTATAAATCCTTATTCCCTTCTCCTTTCCCTGTTAATTACTTAGATTCACTTAATCAGACTTCGGGGTTGTTCTTTTCCTCTGATATTTATTAGGTTGGTTCAGTCCAGACTAACCTTTCCCATCCCTCTCTCCTATGCCTGTCTATCTTCTTCCTACTGCTTCACCCATTTGCATTTTCTGGCCCCTTTGTTTCCATCCACATCCGTTTCCCTCTCTTCTCTCCTCTCACTTCTCAGCCCTTTGCAATCTGGCTTCCAACTTTATCACTCAACTGAATCTGCTCTCCCCAAAGTAGCTATTATCTCTTTTTTCAAACATAGATTTTTATTTCTTTTTTTTTTTGCATTGCCTTGGTTTCCTTCTATACCTTTCCCCTTCCCCTCCCAGAAAATCATCCCTTAGAACAAAAACATTTTTTTAAGAGGAAGAGAATAAAAAATTCAACAAAACTGACAAACAGTTAAAGAAAAAACTGACACATGCAACGTTTCTTCCCTATAATCCCTGACCTTTGCAAAGGAGTGGGGAGAAGTGTCTTATATCTCTTTTTTTTGGTGGGGGGAAGCTTGTTTTTTATAATTTCACAGCTCTCAGTTACACTGTTTTGTGGTGGTTGTTCTTTCCATTTGCATAGTTGTAGTTATTGTATACAATGTATCCCCTGTTCTGCTTACTTTATTTTTGCATCAATTCATATAAATCTTTCTGTGCTTCTCTCTATTCATTATGTTAGTTGTTTCTTTTAAAACAGTAATAATCCATTTCATTCACATACCATAATTTTTTTTATCTAGAACTCAATTGATAGTCATTTATTTTGTTTCTAGTTCTTTAGGCCACAAAAAATACAGCTATAAATATTTTATTGTATGTGGAATCTTTATTTAGTGATCTCTTAATTGATGAATCCGGTGATCTCTCTTCAGTACTCATCATTCTCGATCTTTCTGCAGCATTTGACACTGTCGACCCCATTCTTCTCCTGACTGCTCTCTCAGCTCTGGCTTTCTTCCTACCTCTCTGGCCACTCAGTCTCTCAGTCTCTCAGTCTCTTTTGCTAGATCATCATTCACATCAGGACTCCTAATTATGTCCTTGAAGGATCCATCTCAAGATCTCTTTTCTTCTCACTATGCACTCTTTCTCAATGATCTCACTAACTCCCATGGGTTTAATTATTATCTCCACACATGTGACTGCCAAATCTATATATCCAACTCTGGTCTCCTGACATCAATTTGTGCATCTTCACCAACCTATTGGATATATCAAACTGGATGTCCCTTAAGTGTTTCAAACTCAACATGTTCAAAAGATGAATTCAATTTTATGTTGCCCCTCAAAAACATCCCTCTTCTGAGCTTCTCTCTTTCTGTTGAGGGTACTACCATCCTTCACATCAATCAGATTCACAAATTCAGTGTCATTTTTTTTTGGAGAGGGGAAGGCAGGGCAGTTAGGGTTAAATGACTTGCCCAAGGTCACAAGCTAGTAAATATGTCAAGTGTCTGAGGTCGCATTTGAACCCAGGTCCTCCTGACTTCAGGGCTGGTGCTCTACTCACTGCACCACCTAGCTGTCCCCATTTAGTGTCATTCTTGACATCAGGGGCTATATTTTGCCATTTCTATATAACACGTCTCTTATTTGCTACTTCTCTCTTCTCAGTTATGAACCAAGTTTAGGCTCTCATCATCTCTTGCCTAGACTACTTACAGTAGCCTCCCAGTGGGTCTGATTTAAGCTCTTCTCCTTTCTAATTCTTCCTTCCGATAGCTGGCAAAGCGATTTCCCTGAAGTGTAAACCTGATGTTACTTACTTGCTCAATAAATCCCAATGGCTCCCTATTGCCTCTATGATCAAATGGAAGGACCTTCCTTTGGTTTTCAAAGCTAAAGCCTTTCACAGAGTGATCCCATCTACCTCTCTAATCTTATTATACACTGCTCCTCTTCCCACACTCCACAGTCTAGTCAAAATGACCTGCTTGCTCATCTTCACATGTGATACTGTCTCCTATCTCTGTGCCTTTGCACAGACTGTTCCCCATGTCTGGAATTCACTCCCACCTTACTTCTTCCTCTTAGAATAATTTGTTTCCTTCAAAATTCTGCTCAAGCACCACCATTAAGCTACAGGAAGCCTTTCATGTTATATATTTTGGGTGGCTGTTCAAATAGTTCTGTTACTTAATGAGACTAACTCTAGATCTGGAGGGTACCTCAGAGACCAGCTAGTCAACCTCCTCATTTTGCTGTTGACGATTCTAAGGCTGAGAAACTCAAGTGACTTGTCTAAGGTCACACAGGCAGAAGTTGTAAGAGGCAGGATTTGAATCCATATTTGTTGACTCTATAGCCAGTGCTCATTCTACTCTGTCACCTTGCCTACCTCTTCTTTATGCCTTATTTTGTTCTTCTATAAAATGAGGGTAGGACCTGCCCCGCACTTTACAGGTTTGTTCTAAGAATCTTCAGGGTGTTGACAGTAGGTTTAATACTATTCTTGCTATCAGTTAGTCATGTGAACTTGGAAAAATAATTTAATTAAATTCATTAAACATTTATTAAGCTCCTACTATATGCCAGGCACTATGCTAAGACTTGGGGGAAAAAGAGGTGAAAGAAAATCTCTACCTTCAAGGAGCTTACATTCTAATGGGGGAGACATGTAAACAAATATACACAAAGTAAGTTATATATAGAGCAGCTGGATGGCACAGTGGATAGAACACTGGGCTTGGAATTAGGAAGACTTTTATCTTCCTGAGTTCAAATCCGGCCTCAGACACTTACTAGCTGTGTGACCCTGGGCAAGTCACTTAACTCTGTTTGCCTCTGTTTCTTCATCTGTAAAATGAGCTGGAGAAGGAAATGGCAGACCACTCCAGTATCTTTGCCAAGAAAACCCCAAATGGGGTCATGAACAGACAGACATGACTGAAACAACTGAACAACAACAACATATACACAGGATAAACAAATAAAATCCTATCCTTAGGAAGTGGTATTTTAGTTGGGACTTAAAGGAAGCCAGGAAGGGAGGTCTGTAGTTGGAGTGGAGGAGGGGGAGCCTTAACTTCTCTAGAACATGGCTTCCTCATTTGTAAAAGAAGGTTAGACAAGATGAGCACTAAGGTCCCTTCCACTCAAAAACTCATTGAAATAAAGAATGTGAAAGTATTAGTGTGCTAGTACCAAGTGGAATGTAAGTTTCTTGAGGGCAAGGAACTATGTCAATTTTACCTTTATGTGTCTATGTTGCTAAATATACACTTAGGTGCTTAATAAATGTTTGTTAAGTTGAAATGTAATTGTGACCTGTTATGATGATTTTTGCTTTTTCTATTCCCAGGCTTGTCTATGTTAGGTGATCTGTTAGAATGCCTTTATTTTTCTTATTTATTATCTAATTAATTAAAATATATGCATCAGTTATTTTTAACTATATGAAAATTATCCTTACTCTTTCCCCCATTTTTCAAATGTATTGATTTTCCCAAATGGATAATTGTTGTAGAAATACTTGATTTGTTTATTTCCTTTGTTGTATTTTTCCTATAAATGATAGTATCATGTTATCCTCTTGTAACTACATAGTCATTGTTATTCTTGTTTGTATTATAGTCTATTTGCTTGAAAGTGAAAAAAAGTACGAAAAACTCCAACAACACTGTTGCAATTTCTTCCTCATGTCACAGAAATACTAATCCATGTAGGAAGCCTGGCACACTACAAGAGGATTACAAATTATTTTTCCATTTTGGATTGGAAGCCTTAAAGCCCAGGATATGGTGGCATTCTGTCTTGGACAGATTCAGCTTAGACAGCTTAGACAGATCTTGGTGCATAAACTACAGGGAGCCTCCCATCTGAATAGTTAATTTTCTTGTAGAATCAGAGTTAGGGATTACTATGATTAAAATAAAACATGTATGTTTGGCACACGAACACATAGGACAGTTAAATATCAAAGAAACCCTGGAGACAAACATTCAGGCCTTGCAGCTGCTTCCTTTCCAGCTAGGGTTGGTCAGGATCTCATTTTACTGCTGCCTGTCCTCCCTCTATCCATTTCTTCTATTAGATAGTTTCAATTATAATGAAAGGAATTGCCTAAAACTAGCTTAACATCACTGTAATCTTTTCAGGTGAATTAAATTATATTTTTTGCCCTTGTCTATGCTACAAATATTTTATACTTGCCAGCAGCACAGTATTCTAAAAATGCCTTGGTTTTTTACCTGACTTGTTTACTTTGGACCAAGTTGTTTCAAAACAAATATGAGATCTGGAAACAGATTAAAGAGCATAAGCTTTTCATCTTTTTATTTTTCAAGGGCCAGAGACATTATTCCTTTTTTTTTAAGATTATATACCAATGAAGCATTTCAATATAGCTGAGTAAAGGAAGTGAACTCAAGGAACTTCCCATGCCTAAATAACAAATGAGATAGGACCGAGCATGTGCTTGGGCTACTTTTAATGACATAAATGCATGCTCTGGCTCCTTGTTAGAGGGAATGAGCCACCAGAGACTCCTGGTCAGATCCTCATGAGCTGCCTACTCAGTGGGCTTAAGAGGAGAGGCTAAAGTCTCTTCCTCTCTCCCTTTCTTGTTGAGCATGTTGCTTGAAACTCAGTCAACTTTCCTTTGGACTTCCAATGGAGGGGGACCTCCCCACTTCTTCTACCAATAGTTGTTGTGGATTCATGCATATGACAGCAAGTACATCTGATGTCTAGGTGAGCTTGAGTCTGGATCTCAAGTTCCTAGCTGCTAGTTCTGTTTTGTGTTTCTTTCCCTATGCATAAGTGAGGAAATAGCAATTCTGAGAGAGGTGGCTACTTATGTGAGTTTTAAGAGGTCTAGAGTCATTGAATCAAGTGTTGGTTGCCCAAGGGATGTGCTCCCTGCAGCTGTACACTTCTTGGAGGAGAAGATGACCACCAACAGGAGGGTTAGCCAGCGTGGCTGGCTGAATAGAAGATAGGGGTCTTTGAGTGAATTGTTTGGACAGTATAGATATGAGGTGAAGATGAAATACCTGTTCAGCATTCCCATGAACTGTTTTGTGTTTTAATTATGAGCGTCCAAGAAGAATATTAAATAGGATTTAAAAGTTACCATTTTGTTTTTATGTATTTGTGTACGTAGGAGTCTTTAACATTTGAAGCATTTTGTGGTGGAAAAAATAGCTGTCCTATACCTTTTATTGTACTATACACAATAACTCTTCTAGAGGAAACTTTTTAGTTTTTTTTGGAAAGACCTTAGATATGAGCCACACTTTAACTTTACTTAAGAGATTTTCCCTGTAGCTCCAACCCAGGGAGGGGGCGTCAGGAGTGATAAAGTGTAAGACAAGCCTGATCCCTTTCTTTGGGGTCTCCTAAGATTGAACCTTGTCTACCTCTGCCCATAGCTGGGATGCCTCCTTCTCTCTCACCCTCTTGGGATGCTGCTGACACCTATAGGGTAAAATGAACACTCCTTATCATGTGAAGCCTCTCACGTAGAGACCCCCACAATCTGGCTCTTACCAACCTTTCCAGCTTTATTCTTTCACAAATTCTACATTTCAGCCATAGTGTACTACAGATTGAACGGTTCCCTAGTCTCAATTTAGCTTCTGTTTCATCTGTTTATTTGTACAAGCTCTCTCTTATGTCTGGAATGCATTCCTTCATCTTTGCCTTTTAATATTCTTTTCCATCAAGGTTTAGCTCCTCAGTGACTCCCTCCTAGTTCTCTCTCTCCTAAAATCTTCCAGGAGCCCTTTGTCTGGACCCTCCTTTTGCTCCCATCACATTCTGCTGTGTATATGTCATACCCTCCTCTCTACCTCCAGTGGACTGTAAGCTCTTTGAAGTCAGGAATTTTAACAGTATCATTATTCATTTTTGTATCCCCAGCACTTAGCATACTGCTCTTGCAAAAAAGTAGGCACTTAAAATATTAATTTGATTGAACTGGAGTGGTAGGAAGGGTTAATTTGGGTTCATGGTGATTACATTCTTCCTCCTTGGAAGTCTTCCAGGAATGTTGTACAGTGGACATAGGTTGGAATAGATGGCCACTGAGGTCCATTCCAACTTGCAAATTCTTTGACCTGCAATTTCTAATAGTAAAATCCAGTTTTTTTATTAGCCAAACAAGACTCAAACATAAACATTTGCTCATGAGTCTTCTCAAAATCACTCTTTGTTACTCATTGAATGAAGCTTCTTTGAATGAAGGAAGATATTTTATTTATTTTCCTGGTCTTTGAAGGATTCTCCTCGTAGTTAAGACTCCACCGGTAATCTTGTATATATGGAGATTATTGCTTTATTCTTTGGGCTGTAGTGTTTTTACCTGTGAAGAAACCCAAAAGCCAATTCAAACCACAATGGTTTTTTACTACCTTCTCCTCTGGAGTAGTCTATGTTGTTTTAAATGTAAAAAACTGAATAAAATTGAAAAGCATAGAACTTTACTGTGTATGCAGGGCTATGTGAACCACTATTGATGAAAACATTGCAATGAAAATAATTCAAACATACGCATAGTTTAAAATGTTTACCTTAAAGTTTTAGGTACAATTTTAAAAGTAGTTACAGATGACTTCTCAACATCCTCTTTCCTTAAGCATGCTGTATAAATAATTTCTGAAGCTGCCTTTGTCATTATAGCTTAAAATCCCCAGCTAAACTTTTCAGAACTCCAGAATCAGCTTGGGGTTCATCTGGCACAGAGCAGGAGAGAACAGAGATTGATTCAGTGATAAGAGGGGAAATGAAGGCTCGAGATACTTTGCAAAGGCAAATGAACTTTTACAAGCACCAATATATTTAGAAAGTCATGGTAATAATACTATCAGAAACTCACATAGCCTACCTATTTACACTCCAAGGCTCTCTTGTGCTATGAAATAATGAATTCAAACTTTAGAGTTCTCAAAGAATTTTTAAAAGGTAGCCCTATACAGACTACTTTATATCAGTATGCCACTAAAAACGTAGACATTTCCTTGAAAATAGATTTAGCCTTAAAAAAAAATCAAACTGCAAAACAAAAACAAAACCCTCAAACCCAAACAAAAACCAAAACCCCTTGACATAAGAGAAAGGATTCAAGGTTATTAGAAGTCGAATTCTAGTGATGCCTGAAAAATCTTATGGTATCCATAGGGTGATTTTTGACCACGAACTCATTTTTCTTTTCATTAATTATCTACATGGACTTGGATATGATTCATACTTTAGGTGAATAGATAAAGAAGTGTATTTGTATGAAATCTTGCTACCCAAATAAGCCTTAAAGATTGTCTACCAAGCTGCATGAATTTAGGAAGCCTACAGAGATTCGGGGACCTCTTGTGGAGTTTTTGGAGGTTACAGCTTTTAATTTCTATATCTTTTTGTTCCTTCCCTGAGAGAATTAATTTATTTATTTTTCCCAGCAGAGGGAGACATTTGACCACGAAAATGATATTGCTACTTTCTAGTAGTATTCAGTAGCCTATTTTATCAATATACATAAAAAACTCAATGTTCAAATTAACTAGTTCAATAAGTAATTCAGCTCATTGATTTTTGGGCATATCCTAAGTGCCATTACAAGCTACGGATATTTTAAATGCCATTACCTAATAGAAGGAATGTTTTAAGCACCTTTTATTGATTTTATTACTGCTTTATTTTGCTGTCTTGGTTTAAAATCATTTTAACCACTCTGTAATCAAGAAGAAATATATCGTCGGTGAAATACAGTCAATTTCCTAAAAACCTTTGACATCGTTAAATAAGGAATTACAGTTGTTAAATCATGTCAGGCAATAACTGAGGGACAGAAGAGATATAAAATTTGGAGCAGTGGGCCAGCACACCAGTGAGTGGCTTTGACCTCTGGCTTTTAGATTCTGTATGTGACAGTCGCACAATCTTTTCTTGGTTGTGACCGTATTTGGAGAAATTTAAAATCTCAGGTAGCTTGGAAAATGGTAGAATGAAGACAGATTATGAGCTGGGGACAATAAGAAGATATTGAATGTCTTTTGTTTAAAACTTCTCTCAGAAAATTTAAAATTTCACTTAACGAATTATTTTATTGTTTGTGGTATATTGATATTCTGAATAAGAGGAATAGAGTAATCACTGGGCTTTTTATTTTCAGCCTACTTTCAACCTTGGGCAAGTTACTAAATCTCTCTGGGTCATAGTTCCCTTTGCTATAAAATGAGGGATTTGTGTGGAGATGATTTCCAAAGTCACTAATAGCCCTAAAATTCCTAAGATTCTCTTACTCATTTGGCTTCAGAAGATTAGCTGTATCATTGAGCTGATCAGTCAGTAGATACAGACAGGGAATACAGCCATTGCTTAATCAAAGAATTGCCGAAGTATATAGTGAATCTTGAAGCTCAATAACAGCCAGCTAATGAGTTGATTGCATTGATTGACATTTGATGCAATTTAACTGTAGAGTGGCAAATATCAATATCTGTATATGATTTGGCAGATGGTTGTTGAACTGTGATTAGAAGTTTAGAATGATTCTTCAGGAAAAAGAAGATCTGGCAGGAGACCAAGAAGAGAGACTGGGATTTTCCCCATTAAATAGACTAGGTCTATAAAGTCAAGTGTTTTGATCATTAATAGAACCTTTCTTTTCTTAAATATTAATTTCACAAGAAAATTTCTACTTTGGCTTAGATCTATTAAATGATTTTAGGGAAAGCCAGGTTCTTTCTCTTAAATGAGTTCACACTTATGATTGCAACAATTGACTGGTAGAGAAAAAGCAAAAACCTGTTAAAAACTGCTGATAGGCATCAATTTAAATATATCTGAGATATTGAAAATGCCTTTGTGAAATCTGTTTGTAAACGAAAACCAAATAAAAATGTAACATCACTGATCCAGAAGAATGTAAACAGCTGGAAGATACTGTTTTATTTTAGTCTTTGGATGGCCGGTGCCTGGAGAAGGGTAGGGACTTAATGAACGCTTGTTGAATGAATCAGTGACTAAAGGAATGAAAGAAAGAGAAAGCATTTGTTAAGTCTGTATGCCAGGCAATGTGCTAATCTCTGGGGATAGGAATACAAGCAAGGAAGACTGAAGGAGTTTACATTCTAATAGGGGAAGAAGATATATTTTGGGCAATGGAGTCTTGGAAGGAGGGCTTTGATAGTGTTGATTTGATTACATTTTTCAGAGCTGTTGTTAGAAAGTGGGGAGTGGGAGATTGAGGTAGAAGGGTACACACACAAATGTATGGCCTCAAGATGGCTGGGGAGTAGAGGACAGTTGTGGTGCATACTCACTAGTCAGAAGCCCAAGGTCCCTGGGTGGGAGCTTGGAGTGCCTACTTGGAAGTAAATGAACTAACAAACGAATGAATAAATGAACATGTAACAATAAGGTGGTAATTACAAGTAATGATAGTAGAAGCATAGTCAGCAGTAAGCAAACTAGTTGTATGAGAGCATTTTAAGTTTCACTGGAAAGAGATATGAAAAAGAGGTCTTTTTTGTTTCACATTCTGCTCTTTTTTTGAGCTTAACTTTGATTTATTTCTGAGGCATTTAGGCATGGTTAAGGACTATGGGATTCTTCTACACAGCCATTATCTTTTATTACTCTAACAACTGTATGCCTGCATAAGGTGTGATACATCCCTTTGGCTTCCATATCTCAAGATCTGTAACTTCTCTCTTCTCCACTTTTGGGTTAGAGAAATAGGGGACGAAGTACAAAAGGGAATCCATAGCCATTAGTGAGTTCAGATTGTATACCAAGGTGGGTGGGTGGGGGGGAAACCTGTGGCCTGGAGGCCATACCTTGACAGGTATTCAGGGAGTAATTACACAATCTAGATTCATTGCCCCAAATTTCTACTCCCTCTGTGCTTTGCAGACCTCTCTTTTGAATTCTCAGTGTCACTTACTACCAGGTGACTGGGAAAATCATGTCACCTCTCTGGGCCTCGGTTTCCTCATCCACAAAATGAAGAGATAGAAGTAGATGACTTCTAAGCTCCCCACTGTCTCTAAATAGATGATCTTAGAATTTCATAACAGTTTGCCTCACACTTGTATAGATGAGACTTTTGAGAACTGGATGGAAATGGTCTGTAAAAGAGTATAGATCTGCTATCATAAAAGGAATTAGTGCCATTCTTCATATTTAGAGGCATTGCATAAACCTTAATTATTTTCATTTATATTACTGATATAATCGTATTTCTCTTTGAACAGCTAGGTGGTAGAGTGGATGGAGCTTAGCCCTGGAGTAAGGAGTACTTGAGTTCAAATCTGGCCTTGGATATTTACTAGCTGTGTGACCCTGGGCAAGTCACTTAACCCTGTTTGCCTCCATTTACTCATCTGTAAAGTGATCTGGAGAAGAATACGGCAAACCACTAGTGTGTTTTTACCAAGAAAACCCTAAATGGGATCATGAAGAGACAGACACGACTAAAATGACTCAACAGCAAATTTCAGGGTGGGGAGAGTGAATCTATACTGAAGTTATTATCAGCTGTTCAACTTAAAGAATTTCCATTTCTATTCCTTTTCCTTAAACTTAGTGTGTCACCCCTATTTAGTCCTATCAGTGTTTCAACTGTTGTATTTTAAAGTTCCTTGATATAAAGAAGGTTTTTTTTTGGTGTGTGTGTGTGTGTGTGTGTGTGTGTCTGTGTGTGTGTGTCTGTGTCTGTGTCTGTGTGTCTGTGCATGTAGGAGATACCGTGAGGTGGGAGAGCAGTGTTAGAAATGAGTGGATCCCTTAACAGAAGCAGGATTTATTTCTTTTAATTTTTTGTGGGATTATTTATGCACTCAGATTCAATTCATCATCATCACCATCATCATCATCACTGACATTTATGCAGTTCTCTAAGACAAGAATACTTGCCTCCTTCCTATCAGGAATCCGTAGGATGAAGAAACTTGCTCCTTGTTTTCTTTGACATCATCTGTATATATTTGGCAGTTAGATTATCCAAAGTAGATAAGCTTACATAGCTCCATAAAACTGAACTGAACTCACAAGGAAGGAAATATTTGTACAGGGTATTAGGAAGTTTTAAAAATTAGTTCATTCATAGACATAGAAAGGAATGGAGTTTATCATTTAATTTTGTCATGTTCTCAGGCAGTTGGTCTTCATTTGCCTTAGCAAAATAAGAGAAATTAAAACTATCCTGCATAGAAAAGTTTTAGTTTAGATCTTTGTAATGACTTCTTTAGTATTGTTTGGCAACAAGCTAAGTCAACAAGCATTTATTAAGCACTTACTAGGTGCTAGGCATTGTGCTATATGTTAGAGATATAAGAAAGGCAAAAACATGGTCCCTGCACCCAAGAGCTCATAAGATATTGTTAAAGGAAGAACCAAGGCCCAAAAGGGGACCCTAAATGAAAGAGTCTGATCACAGGTTACGAAGTGTTTGTTGTCTGAGAAGAGCTTGCTTGCAAAAGAAGACTTCCAAGTGGGGGGAGAGAGAGAAGAGAGAGAGAGAGAGAGAAGAGAGAGAGAGAGAGAGAGAGAGAGAGAGAGAGAGAGAGAGAGAGAGAGAGAGAGAGAAATTCTCAGCTGCCCAAAGAGGATGTGGAAAGGGATGGGATATTAATAGTTTGTAGAGACTTTTGAGCAGGGAGTGGGGTTAAGGGGAGGTGGATATCTGTAGACACAATAAGCCAGGATGTTTAGAAAGTCCTGAGCAGAATCTGCCGCTGCTGCTCAAGGCTGTCCTTGAGCTGGTCAGAGCTGGTTCTGTGGTTTCTGGCTGCTCCAGGCATCTCTAAATTCGGCTAGAGTTCGCTCACAAAGGATCACTGGTATTTTAAGCACTCTGAGCCTCAGAAGTCCTGGTTGGCTGGTTGTTGTGCTACTCCATTGTCTCGCTCCCCTGCAAAGAAGGGAAACCCCGCAATATCTATGGTCATTACAAAGCCCATGTTCCAATATATAGAGCATCACTGGGAGGTAACCTCAGAGAGAAGGCACTAGAGGGGGACCAGGAAAAGCTTCTTGTAGAAGATGAGATTTGAACTTAGCTTTTCTTTTTGATTCCCCTTAATGCTAGTGCCTCCCCATGGTTAATTATCTCCAGTTTAGCCTGTATATATCCCATTTGTACTCAGTTGTTTTCATGTGGTCACCCTCACTGGACTGTGAGCTCCTTTAAAATCAGGGACTGTTTTTTGCCCTTCTTTGTGTTCCTAGTACTTACTGCGAGTTCATGCCACGTAGAAGGTGCTAATGTTCGTGGGCTGATTGACAGTCTTGAAGTAGACCAGGGAAGCCAGAAGGTGCATATGAGGGATAACTAGAGGAAAGACATGGAGATGGGAGTGGGAGTATCTTGTGTGAGGAACAGCAAGGCCATAGAAACAGGCTACTGAGGAGGGTTACATCAAAAAGTATTCTACCCCTTTGGGAAAACTTATCCTATAATGCCTTATATTGTAATTATTCATGTACCTGTCATACCCTCTACTGCACCTAGGGCAGAAGCTATCTTACATATCCTTGTATTCCTGTAGAACTTAGTGCATTACTTCATGCGTACTAGGGTGCCTAAAAATACTTGATTAATTAATAATCGAATTTGGAAAAAGTAGGCAGTTTTCTTTCCAAAATTGTGTTAGTTTAGTTTTGGAAAGGAGCTAGAAGAGGGGCCTTTCAAGGTCCCTTTCGGCCTAAGGACTGTGTAATAATAGTACCACTTGTATCATTGCTTCAAATCCTAGGAAGCCTGTTTAAATTTCCAGAGTCCATTTTAATAATAATGCTAATAACTAGCATTTACATAGTGTTTGAAGATTTGCAAAGCACTTTACATATATTACCTCCTTTGATCCTCTTAACAACCCTGAGAGGGCTTTATTACATCCATTTTGTCAATAAGGAAGCAGACTGGTTGTGACATGATCTGAGTCACACATCTAAGTAAGCAGCCAAGGTGGAATTTGAACTCAAGTCCTCCTGACTCCAAATCCAACACTCCATCCATTGTGCTACCTACCTGGCTCTTAATTCTGAAGTTTGATGAAAATTTATAGGGGCAAACCCTTGAATAGATCTACCTGAAGAAAGCCTACCCGATATTTGATTCAGCCTAACCTTCTTATGAGCTCTGAGTCCTTGTCCCTTTTGCCTCATGCTATAATAGTATTACAGCTTCTATAATTGCTGAGGGTCCTTATTCCAACCCCCACTCACACAGACAAATCATGTTCACAGAAAGCTGGATATCTACATCTTACCCCTCAGGGCTTCCCCTAATGCCCATGAAACACCCCTGAGTTGTCTTTCCTTTTTCCAAAGGGATATTTATTGAGAAGATAGAGCAAGAACAGAATAATTATAAACACATTCTTCCTCCCTGCACCTCCTCGGTCCCTGGGGAGAGTAAGCTCAAACTCAAGAGTGGTTGTTATAAAGCATTCGCCCCATAAGTTCACTTCTGAATGCAGCAAAATTGATGGGTGAAGTGGTTCCCATCTTTGTAGAAAAGGGCATCTTGGCTGCTGGGTTGGTTTATTTCTTGTCTCCTAAGTCAAGCAGGTTGCTCTGATGGGTTATTGCTGCCGCCTCCCCAGGTTTGATTGCTGGAAAACTCTGGCATGGCCTCTAGTTCCTGGATCCTTTATAGCTCTTCCAATGTTTTGAAACTCCCACAATTGTAGCCTAGCCCATTCTATTTCTAATATTCCTTCATCTAAGAGCAAGTAAGAATTGATACAACACTGCTAGGCCATGTGTACATAGACCATGTGTTGGCCCAGGTGGGGAGTGTTGCAGGCCTGTCTCCTCATCCAGAGGAGAGCTTACAGCATGTTTTACCTTGATGGTCAACAGGAAAAAAGGAACTCAGTTTGGGAAATTAATAATCTTTTGTATGCCCATTCATTTCTGATTCAGCAGCAAATCCAAAGGTTGCTCTTTACCATTCGGTACATCATTCAATCAGCAATAAACATTTATTAAGTGGACAGCGTTCCAGGCAGGAGACAGTCATAGAATACCCGGGTGTATTTTGAGGTCTCATCAGGCAGAGCACGGTGGGCATCCTCATAAAGCCTGAGTCCTCATTGGCTAGTGCCCCATTACCATTTTATTTGCCTAAGTTTCTGCTAGAAAAACAAAGGAGAAAAATACAGCAATTTATTCAGTCAATTCAGTCAGAAGTAAGAGTTCTGTTTCTAGGGGAAAAATTTAATTTTAAGCTTCATGTTGTCTGTGGAAGTCTGAACTTTGTGCGACTACCATCTGGTAGGGAGCCATGGAGTAGTGTCTTAGCTTCGTTAGGTCATTCACAAAGAGGCCTTCAACAACTGTGTCAAAAACTGTTTGAGAAGAGAGTTATGCAATCTCAGTACTACCTGTTAAGATAGGAAATCTGTTTTTTTTTTTGGTCAATCAGTGAAGTCTGAATGAATATGAATTCTTGCTCACTTGAAAGAGTGAATTAACAAAATCTGCTTTAGAAAGAATTGGCCAGAATTAGTCTAGAATGATATAAGCCACAGAAAAGAAGGCGAAATCATCAGAACATTAGTTCCAATTTGTTTCACTGAAATGCCATTCAAAGAAACCTTAATGCTAAAAGCTGTGTACTGAATGTATACTGCAATGAAATGTGTGTTTAATAATCAGAGCTGTGTAAAAGAATGCATTTTAAATGAGCTATTGTCTTGCTCTTCACTCTTTGTTGTACTGTATGTACCAAACTGTAAACTGCTTTCTCCAGGTGAATTGTTAGAAAGTCTTATTTTTACTAAATCTGATTGCTTTTTGCCAACTGGAGTTTTTCCTCTATTGCTGTAAACTAACCAGGTTGTTCATTTTTCATTTAATTAGCAAGTATCCCTTTGGTGATTGTGTTGAAATGTATTGAGCCACACCATCCAGATTAGAAGGGCCTCTTTGTTAAGGAGAAGCAATTTCATTAAGGAAATATAAATTCAAAATCATTGTTTTGTAGTTTATGAAATCAGTCGATTAGTCAATCAATCGGCCAACAGGAATTTCATAAGAGTCTCCTCTTTGCCTGGAACTCTCCTAGTCACTAATGATACAAAAACAAAAGTAAAACAGCCCCTATCCTCGAGAAGCTTATGTTCTAGCAGGGGAAAAATATGTACGCAGACACTAAGTCACTTCTGAGGGGGAAACACTAGTTCCTGGGACGATCAGGAAAAAACTCTATGTAGACAGGGTTGCTTGTGCTGAGTTTTGAAAGAATTTATAATCTTTTGGGAAAAATACAGGACTAAAAGTTTCATGTCTTACTCTACTACTGACTCATTAAATGATCTGGGGGAAAGGCATTTCTTCTTTACCATGCCTTGGTTTCCTTTTTCGAAAAGGTGATGACAGTATCTGTCTTTTTCATTAAGAAACAATGATTCTGTGATGATTAATGGTATAATTTCTCTAAGATTCTTTGAGCTCATCAGAGAAAAGAATGTCATATTATTGTCATTTTAAAAATTCTTTTTTTACATAGCATATATCGTGGGAAATATTATTTATAGGATATCCCCTAAAATCTTATATCCAATTTAGGAATTTCAGTTATCTTCATGCATTAGCTGACAGTTGATAAAATGACTTTTTGCCTCTTACACTATCCAAGTGGAATTTGGAATTCTTATTTCTAGACACTGCACCAAAATTTGCTTTGGCTAAAAGAGGCAGAGCATACCATTTTGGATAGAAGCCCAACAATAAATCTATAGTAACTCCCTTCCTCCTACCCCATACCTCTTCTTGTGTTTGGTATTGTTTTTCTGAATATTTAGGTTATGAAAAACCTAAATATTAAATAAAAAACCTATACTAAATCATTTAAATGGATATTTTTTTAAAAAATTGCATCTGAAACTAGGGTTATGGGTTTTGTTGTATTTTTTTGTTTTGTGTGTTTGTGGTTTTTTTTAGAATTAAGAAAGAAGACAAACAGTTAAAAATATGGAAGTCCTACTTGTGCTGATTTTTCCACACCTTGAGGACTAGCAAATTCTTTAATATGAGACTTTATTTGTACAAAGCAAAACTTCAAAACCACTCAAAAGCTTTTCTTATTAACTGCTGTCAGTCCTGTGATTTACAGAGGCAATAAAGAACTAGAGGGGGCACATTTATCATGGAGTTCAGCACACCAGGAGCCATTTTCTCAAGCGGTAAAGCCAAGTGATAAAATGAGTTCTTTTGTTCTATAACCAAGACACATTCTCTATTCCCTGCTCTCTAAACTTGTGCATGTTAGACTTCTTGGCTGGCATTTTGGCCTTTTTCTGCATAGTGCTTAATAGTGAATGGATTAGATGTAAATAATGAGGATGCATCTGGAATAGTCTCTGGTCATTCAAGTGATGTACATTGACTCTTAACATTCAGGGAGTTCCTGATATATTTACAGTATGTGTGGTGGAGGATGAGTAGAAATGTTCTTTGGTAAAGATCATAGAATTCTGATTTTGTAATAAATTACAGTTTTCTTGTTAGAGTAAAGAATGGCACACCAGAATTTTGATGTTGAAAAAAACAACAACACAAAAGCAGCTGCATCATCTACCTTTTCCATTGACTTTGTATTTGATTTTGGTTGTGAGATTTGCTCTCTGGTGTTGGCAGGTGTGAAAACCACTGTTTAAAGTGAAGCTGTCATGAAGCATTGATTGTACGTTCAAAATGAATTAGTTGGACTTGGAGTTAATCTGGACATAAAGGACGTGACTACTTGGCTATTTTTAGGGCACTCAAAAATGCAGCATTTTGAATGTTCGCAAATTGAGCACATTCATCACCAAATAGTATTTATTAAGCTCTCACCTTCACATGGAGCTGTGTGAGGCACACAGGCTATTGGGAACAATCTCAGTGCTGTGGAACAGTACACACTAGTCTGGGAAAAATGAAAAATGAGTACAACTGCTAAATTGTGCATGTCATCCCTGATGTGTGGAGGGTAATGTAGGTCCATTTAGACTCCTTGGAAAGGACATGACACATTACAATTATAAACTACTATCAATTTTTAATTATCCTAGGACTGATTGTCAAATTTGTATCTCCCTCCAACTGCCCACTGGTGGAGTTATTGATGAGAAGTTAAGGTGTCTCCCTTCAAAGTAAGGCAGCAAAAGGCAAGCATAATCCTGGAGGAGAAGTGAAAATTAGTTTTGTGAGCAGCTGTTATATTTTAGTAGGGGAGAAATTTAGAACACAGATTTTTTTGGGGAGGCGGGCATGGTTGTTTTGAATTTATGTGTGTTAAAATATACTTATTTATCCTTTAAAAATTATAATCCAGTGGTTAATGTTCTTCTCTTGTGTTGGTCACTATTGATTTCTTTTCATAGGAAGGGGGAGTAATTTCTTCTTTCAAGTAATTCACCAAAAGTGCTGAAAAGTTCATTATCATGGCTGTAGAGAAAACTAGGCAGACCTTATAGATGGATCACATAATTACAACTGAGTCACTTTCAGAGTGATTTTTGACCATGACTTTCTTCTTGACTTATCCTAACCTAAACTTTTTTGAATTCTTATTTTTCTATTAGTTGTGTGACCAAAGATACTATTTTTCATAATCCAGTTAAAGAAGAGAGAGAGAGAGAGAGAAGGAGAGGGAGAGGAAGAGGGAAAAGGAGAGAGACAGGGAGAGGGAAAAGGAGAGAGACAGGCAGAGGGAGAGGGAGAGGGAGAGGAAGAGAGAGAGAGAGAGGACAAAAAAGATTTATTTTAAATGAATTAATATTTAATTGAGTATTTAATAATTTAATTAATAAAGAAGTAGTTAGTATGTACACATGTTCTATATAACCTGAGAAGGTTATTTTGAAGGTTCGCCTGAGGAAGCGTCATGCTGAGAAATTGAACGCCAGGCTTCATGATGCCCCACAATGGGATTTACTTCACCAGAAAGCTGTTGAGCTATCAGAGAAAGTCCAATATTGCCAGCTTATTTTGTACACAGATAGAAAGATGGAAATTCTTGCTGATTTGGGTGACTGCACATCATGGGAGAAAGACAGCGCTGGCGTCGTTCATTATCATTTTATATTGGTCCTGAAAATTTGGAAGGAAAAACTTGTATTAGAAGCCTGCTTTTTACATAACAGCTTATGAAGGGATGTGTTTTATTTGTGATACTTATAGCACTGTAAAATCTTTAGTTTCTCCCATATTTAAGGGTGAAAACTTAACTTTTCTATTTTTTCCTTGTTTTCTCTTAAAAAAAAAAAAACAAAGCAATACAACCCTCAACTCTAGGGACCCTTTAGTGCTATAATCTCTTGAATAATCCTAAGATTTTGAAAAATGAAATATTTTATTTTATGAAGCAGTTTTGGGGTCATTTTTTAAAAAATGTGTACTTTTATGTTGGATAGTTTAAAGACCAGCTGTTAACTAAAACCAACCCTCAATGAAGTCGCAGTTATGTTTCTTATTAGTCTTGTATCTTTCCTATTAGTCATATATGAAAGGATACAGAGACATCGAACAGAACTCCAAACAAAAATGGAGAAAACAGATGTTGCATCCATTTTTAAAAAAAAATCAGAAACTGTAGAATTATGGATGACTCACCAAATAAGGGTTATTTTTTTCCCTCTAACTTTGAAGTACTATTATCTAGGAGGTTGTGGTTGAGAATTGAACCATTTTACTAGATGCTATTTAAGAGAATTCTTTTAAAAACAGTTGAAAGTTATGACTGGAAGCACACAATGTAAGATAAAATATAAAATTTTAAATAGTTATGCACTTCTTAGTCTCTGAGGGCTCATTTATTATGTTGTCATGGTGAGTAATGAATTACAAAAAAATAAAAAGGCTGATCCTTGGGTAGTTGTGACTTATTGGTAGTTATCTTTACAAGAGTTCCATGCTGACTTAAGTAAAGATCTCGGAGAAAAAAAACAAACTTTATTTTTCAAATAAATTCAGCTAAGAGCCCACAGGCTTCCATGACACCACACTGAATTATTATTAATGTGCACTGCTGTGAGAATAACACTTGCTGCTGTTTAACAATAACGCCTTCCTCTGGAATTTCAGAAAGGCAGTAGGAAAATGAAAGGCAGATTTAAGGGCTGCTGCTGAATTAAACGTGCCTGTTTGACGAGCAAAACATTTTCATCGTTAGTTGTGCGAGAGAGTATAGAAAGGAGCCTTTATTCAGGGTCATGCCACATGTGGGCTCGAGTCGTATGAGAGCCTTTTTTGGCAAGTGAGTGTATTTTCTCCTGGCCATGAAGAAGTTTTTTTAACCTCCTACCTTTTTTTTTTTTAGATGCTCCATTTCCATCATTTTCTTTTGGGTCACTTAAGTATGATAACACTTGAAAGCAGGGCCATGGGCCAGATGACCTCTTGAGGCTTCTCCATTGCTCCCCTGGCTCTGGTTCTAGGATTGTATAGCTAAACTTGGATATTATACACTTTATTTTTTAATTTATTATTCATCATTCACTAATGATAATAATAGTGGCTAGCATTTATATAACACTTTAAGGTTTTCAAACTGCTTTAAAAATCAACTAGCATTTAGGGCAAAAGAAGGGCGAAAAACCCAAACAGGTCCTGCTCTGAAGGAGCTCATAATCTTCATCTCATTTTAATCTCACAACAACCTTGGGACGTAGGTGCTATTATTATCACCTACATTTTACAGATGAGGAAACTGAGGCAGATAGAAGTTAAGTGACTTTCCCAAGGTCACATAGCTGATAAGTGTTTGAAGTCAGATTGAATTCAGGTCTTCCTGATGACAGGCCTAGCACTCTATACACTGCACTACCCAGCAGGCTAACATTATTTATTATGATTACATATTATCTCTCCCTTCTCTCCTCCCACAATGATCAACAAATAAAAGAAAAAGAAAATCCTTGTGCCAAAAATATACATAGTCTGATTAAGCAAATTCCCTCATTGGCCATGTCTAAAAAATGTACGTCACCTTTCACATTTTAAGCCCGTCGCCTCTCTGTGAGAAGGTGGGTAGCATATATCATCTTCGGTCCTTTGGCATCGTGGTCTTTCATTTCATTGATCAGAGTTTGAAATCTGCTAAAGCTGTTTTTCTTTTAAATGTTGTCATCGTATTCATTGTTGATCATGAGTATTTTTACATGAATATACTTGTTATTTGTTTTATATTCCGTAATCAGAACTGGAGACCCCAATTTAATTCAACACACATTCATTAAGCACCTACTCTATGAGGGGCACTGTACTAGGTGCTGCAATCAATAGATTACTATTCTGTAAATTCGTTCAAGAGGCCAAGTCCAGCACTAACCCCGTCATCATGGCAAATGCAAATCACTTATTTTGGGCTCCTGTGTCCTTTCTAGAGATGAGATGATTATGTCCTGTCTACATGCTTTTCTGCTTAGATTTCTGTTTCCCAGGAATCAGTCAAGCTTAGGAAGATTTCATCTCAAAAAAGTGATGAAGCTCCCAGGAGGGTCATAGGTTCAGCTGTGCTTCCTCACCATTTGAGAACTGGCCTTGGTGGAACAAACCCATGCATGTCAGTACTTTCCCACTAGCTCTGAGGGGTATTAAATCCCCCTTGCCCAGAGAGAGTAGGCTTATTCATCACTGAAGTAGCATCCTAACTTCCACTGTGCAATCCTATTTTATGTTTGGCCTGCTGTATACCCTAGTGAATTGGAAAGTGAGATCCAAGGTGAGCTGTCTGACTGGTGGGGCTAACAGTTCAAGGCCCTTAGAAATTGTCTTGCTGATGGGACTATAGGTTTGGGTGGTCATTCTGCTACTGGGACTGCTCATTAGTACTTACGTCTTTGTTTTCTGGCAATAAACTTTGATTTGCAAGTCTCTAGTGTAAGTCATTTTTTTGCATCTCACAATTCAAATCTGAGCACTTATTGGTTAGTTTATCAGGCTAATGTAGAGCTTGAATTACAAAGATGGAAAATGACAGTGATAGTTGGGATAAATACAAACCTCTCAGTCTTAGATTTAAAGCCATTCATCTTCAGCCTTCCCAGCTTATTTCCAAGAACTCCATGGTCTCTGCCCTCAAGGAGCTTTCAGTGCATTAGGTAGGAAATTAGATATGTGCAATTAGACAAATTGTGTTTGTCTTTCATTTTCGAAGAGGACCATGACATCAGGGAAATGGTGACATGACTTGCAGTTGGCTTTGATTTGAGTGAGGGAGGGCTGTGCAAGGTCACCAGCCTCACTTCCTCCTCCAGAGCCATCTGGAACCAGTGACCAGATATTCATCAGGATGACTGGAGATGACCCAGAATGCATTGGGAGACCCTAGCCCTTTCAGGCTAAGGCCTTTTCATGTACTCACTTAGAGTGAGGTAATGCCCATTCAGCAAATAGGTCTCTTTAAGATGTGGGTCAAGGGATAGCCCCTTTAATTAGAAAAAAAGAAAAAAAGTCAAGCTGGTAAGGGAAGACCCTCACGGTTGTTGTTCCAAAGAGAAACAGTTACCATTGACATTCACTCTAAGCCAGGAAGGCCCAAAATACAGGGTAGAGCATGATGGGACAAAGGAGCCATCCAGAGCATTCTAGGAAAATCTGAGGATGGAGAAAAGTATACTTGTAGTCAGGAGGCTTCAAGGAACCCTCCCATGAGGGAAACTGTGCCTTGAAGACCCAAGTTCAATTTTCATCTCAAACACTTAATAGCTGTGTGAGCTTGGGAGAGTTACTTAGCCTCAGTTTCCTTATTTATAGAGTGAGGAAAAATAAAAACACCTTCTTCATAGGGGTGTTGTGAGGATCTGATGAAATAACATATGTACAGTGCTTTGTAAACTTTAAAGCACTATATAAATGCTATTATTTTAATTGTTTTTATTAATTAAGGAAGATGAGGAAGAAGTGTATTCTAGGAATGAAGACAGCCTATGAGAAGACAGGGAGGTGGAAGGCAGAAGGATGAGACTGGGGCAAAGCTAGTGGTTTGGTTCGGTTGGAACTAGACCGTTTGAATGAAGGAGAGTCATGTGTACATGGAAAGAAATTATGTGAAATTAGCATGAAAGGCAGGTTGAAGGTGGGGAGTGAAGCTTTTTTTGAACACCTGGCTGAGGAGTTTGTATTTTATCCTATAGGTCATTGAAGGTTTTTAAGTAGGAGAGTGATGTGGTCAGATTTGTGCATTAGGAAGTCTATTTTGCCAACTGTGTGAACTCAGTTATCGATGAACTCAAGGATCGTTTCCAAACCTTTTTGATTGTGTACCCTATCAGTAAACATTTTTTTTGAGCAAACTACTCCCATCCTCTAATATGTATGTAATGTGTATGTAACGTCTACACTCTGTCCCCGCTCTCTTAGAGTCAGGCTCCTTCCCTCTGTTCCCCTCCCTTTAGGGTTGTCGGGTACCCTAAGGGACTTGGTGAAGTCTTTTTTCTTTGCCACAAACTTGAGTCCTAGAACATTGGTTCTATTTCCCCTATTTGTTAGGGGGCCAGTGACTTGTATCCCGGTTTCATTTAATCACTTAATATTGGGTAACATTTTTAAATGAAGCAATTTTTTACTTCACAGGTATAGCAAGAACACATGTACAAAATAAATACGATGTATTTTAGCAAGAATAAATTGAGTTCCCGATACTTTAGGGGAATAGACCTACCTATACCATCTCAATCTCTAGTAGAGAATTAGGCTTGAAACTAGTTAGGTTCAGCACTAGTCCTACTAAGTTCACGTTCAAAGGTGACCCTGAATGAATCCTTCCATTGGATTGGGATAGTGAAAATCACTCCAAAATCTTGCTCCTTGCTCTTTGGGGCATTGATGTTGGGCTATTTGCAATATCCAGCTTGGATTTGGTCTCCTGGATTCCTATGGCTTACTCTCCCAGCCTTCGAAACTCTCAAGGTTAGAGACTGCTCCTTATTTTTGGACCAGTCCTTATTTTGGGGGGCATCAGAGGGCACTCCTTTCCCTTACAGCATAGTCTCCCCACCACATGCCATCGCACCACCAAAGCATAGCTGAAGATGAGATGAAGAGTGGCAAAGAGGAAGTTGCCACAGCTGAAATGTGCCAACTAGCTGTCCATACATATACTATTGTACTTATAATTGCATACATTACGAAACACCAAAATCAAATGAAAAAAAGGATGAAATAGAGATGAAATAGTATTTTATCCTGGTAGAGTTTAATGAGCTGGGGAGTGACATAGTCAGACCCGTACTTTAGAAAAATCATTTTGGCAGCTGATAGAGTGGAGTGGGAGAGAAACTCAGGGCAGGGAGGCTAATTAGGAGTTTATTGCAATAGTCCATCAGGAGATGGAAAAAGCCCAAACAAGGGAGTAGTTGTATGAGGAGAGAGAATGGTGACCTTAGTAAGAAATGTTATGACAAGATTTGCAACTGATTAGACATGTGGGCTGAGTGAGAGTGAGGAGGTTGAGAACCTGCATGATTGGCAGGATGATAGTCCTTTCAACAGAAGCAGGGAAATCAGGTTCTATGGCAATGCAGATTACAACCCATTCCTGCCTGCTCATCCTGGGTGACTCACTCTGTCCCACCCCAAACCAAAAGGAATGAGGTAGGACTCTTACTCATAGATCACCCCCTGAGAGCAGAGAGCCCATATTCTGAGGAATGCCTGCAGCGATCATGAAGTGATGAAGAGGGGAAGGAGTAAATATACTGAAAGTGGGATGGGGAGAATTTTCCCAATGGTACCTATGGTTCACAGGTTCTCCTTGGAGAGACAATCAAAGAAATCGTGGGTGGAATTGCTTTTATTATGTATCCAAAGGCAACAAGAAACATCTCTTCATGGGACAGTTGATTATCTCATGTTGTACTTCTCACGATAAGTATTTGTAAAAAGATCATCATGAAAATGATTGCAGTTTATGCACTATCAGTTTCAGAGAACAAAGAGATAGAAAAATGTTTATGAAGGATTCAATAAGATCCTCCAAATTAAATCAGCATATACTTTGATACCTGATGACTTCATTGTAAATGTGAGCCCAGGAGAAGATGGTAGAAAATATATCAGAAGATATGTATGATGAGTAGGGAAGGAGAGAAAGCCAGAGGTTTATAGGCTACATGGAAGCCTCAAGACTATATATCATTTATATTTTCTTTGGGAAATGAATTGGTAGGTGCTGTACATGAAGAGTAATGAATAAAACCACAAAAATGAAATTTATTTTATTATAGCAGAGAGGAAATAACTCATTACCGATGTGGGAGTTGTTCTGGGAGCAGCTGCCAGGGTACAGTCAGACCACTGATTTGTTAGAGCAAAGGTCAAAATTAATGCAAAACTAGAAGAAAATATAAAAAAGAGAAAGAGGATGTGGAGGTAATGTACACAACTCCAATCCAACCTATTTAAACATGTTACTGATGCTGAAATATGTGAAATGGATGGAAGAAAGGACATCAGTGCCAATTATAACAATTTCCTAAATAAATTTAATGCATGTAACTACATCGCTGTAACAGAGACCTGGTTCTGTCACTGCCAGTATGATTGTGGGCAAGCCACTCAATCCCTTTGGGCCTCAGTTTCCTCATTTGTAAGATAAATGTGTTGGACGAGATCAATAACCATATGATCTTGTAACAGACTTTTCATCATTGATTTGATTAAATTTAATAACCACATGTGGTATTTTGATCCTTTTCAGTCATATCTGAATTTGTGACCCCATTTGAGGTTTTCTTGGTAATGATACTGGAGCAGTTTGCTCTTTCTTCAGCTCATTCTACAGATGAGGAAACTGAGGCAAATAGGGTTAAGTGACTTGACCAAGGTCACACAGCTAGTAAGTGTCTGAGGCTGGATTGGAACTTGAGCAGGGTCCTCTGCTCTGTTCTCTGCACCACCGCCCAGCTGTCCCAATGTGTCACATTATAGATAGATGTTTCCTGTCCATATGATTCAGCAGAGAGACTAGGGCTAGATGCATAGATATAAGAACTATCTACATAGAGATGAAAGGAGAGTTGATGAGATCATCATATGTAACAACGACGCTGCTAGCAGCTACTGTGGCTGTGTAAGACCAATAAGACCAGCACACAGAAGGGCTGCCAGCACAGATTCTTTGATCTGTTTTTCTAAGGAAAGAAATTTTAAGGAGTTAATAATCTCAGTTTAATTAAATATACATATATCATTCACTTAGTTCAGGGGGAGAAGATCAGCCCCCTTGAATGGCAGGGCAGACACAAACAGAAATTATAAGCATGCATTATAAACAAAACAAATAACACAAACCAGTCTATCTATCCATAGCAATGCATAGTTACCAGAGAAGCACTAACATCTGGGTTATCAAAGCCGGGGTGGGGGGAGCTGTTTCAACTGCTTGCCCAGAGTCTTGTCACCAACACTCTTTTAATGAGTGTACCCCCAAAGGGAAAATCACCAACCTCAGAGCTCTTATACCCTACTCATGACCCTGAGGGCTGGGGCCAACTTAGCATTTGGGGGGTGGGAAAGTTCTTCAATCACTAGTACCATATCATATACATAATGAGAAACACTCCAAAACAAAAAGATCCCACTTTACCTGCCCCATTCAAACAAAGGTGAGACTCATTGAGAGCCTTAGCATCCCAAAAGAGAAGAACAGCAAATAGTCCTGCCCCGATGACCATTACATCACATGAGATAGTATAGAGGGAGAAGAGAACAGGGCTCAGGACAGAAGCCTGGAGGACAGACACCCAGGGTTAGAGGATGAAGAACCAGTGAAGGAGACTGAGGATTGTTCAGACCAGGTAGTCAGTAAGCGTTTATTAAGGGCCTATTATGTTCTATCATAGAGGCAGCTAGATGGCTCAGTGGACAGAGCATTGGGCCCTGAGTTAAGAAGATAGTTCAAACCTGGCCTCAGGTACTTACCAGTTGTGTGATCTTAGGCAAATCACTAAACCTCTGTCTTAATCCCCTGAAGAAGGAAATGGCAAATCATTCCAGTATCTTTGCTAAGAAAACCCCATACAGGGTCACCAAGAGTGGGACATGACTCAATGACTGAGTAACAACAATGAAACTGTCCTATCATTGTGCTAAGCCTTGAAGATACAGTGAAAGACAAAATTCAGTCTCTGTTCTCAAGGACTTCATAGTCTAATAGGGGAGACAATATATGAACATCTCTGTACGGCCAAGATACATGCAGGACAAATTTGACATAATTAACATAGGGAAGGCACTAATATTAAGGGGGATTGGGAAAGTCAGGGTGTGATTTTCACTGGAGGGAGAGAATTCCAGGCATGGAAGAAAGCAGTGAAAATGCATGGCTTGTTGTTGTTTGTCCTTTGTTTTCAAAGAGGACCAATGATACCACAAGGGTGATTGATGTCTTTACTTGGCATGGACTGAATTTAAGTGAGGCAGAGCTTCGCAGAGTTGTCAGCTGCAAATGCCTGGAGCTGGGAAATAGAGGAACAGCAAGGAGAGGAGTATTGGATTACCAAGTATGTAGGAATAGGTAAGGTGTAAGAACACTGGAAAGTTTTAACAGAATTTTACTGTATTCTGGACTGGACTGGCCTCTAACCTAGGAATGGCTGGAGGCAAAACAGAGCAGGCTAGAGACAAGTGTATCAGGAATTAACTATTTTCAGAGTGAGGAAAACTCTTGCAAGTGGGAGCCCCGCCCCAACTCCTGAGAAGGTAGGGCTTAGCATGTTGGGTACAGGCAGTGCTTACATACATAAGTGGGCTAGACTATGATATGACATAATCATTCTTAGGTCTTGAGTAGCTGTTCTCATGGTAGCCTCATGTGTGGACAATGCAAGTGTTCCTGGATTCCTTTGGGAACAGTCTCCAAGTTGATTGTCTCACAGAGGGATATAGTACCTAGTTCACTTAGCTGTTACAAGGAACAGAGATTGTGAGCAAGTCAAGCACGGTGATGGATGGCTCTCAGGTCCCTGGGAAATAGGGGGCAGTGAACACCTGGTTCTTGGTTAAAGCAATACTTTGTCAGAAGGTGAGATCTTCCAGAGCACAGAGGATTGTTGTTATGCCAAGCTCAGGGCAGAGTTTACCTCCAAAATATTTTGACAAAAGGGAGGTGTGGGTGAGGTTATGATGGGCTTAGAATGACCAAGAGGGGATTTTTTATTTGATCCCGGAGGTGAGAGGGAGACACTGGAGTTCATTGAAGAGGGGAGTGATCTGTTCAGATGTGTGCTTTAGGAAGATCATTCTGACATCTGAATGGCAGATGAATAAGAATGGGGCAACACTTCAGGTAGAAAGACCAATCAGCAGGTTAAGTGATGAATACCCCTACCAGGGTCCCAATGTTAGAAGAGAGAAGGGGTTATATGCCAGAAGTGCTACAAAGGTTGAACCAAAAGGACTTGGCAACAGATTGCTTATGGTGGTGGTGGTGGGGGGCGTTGAGAGAAGGGAAGGAGTTGAGGCTAACACCTGGGTTTTAAGCTTGGATGACAGGGAGGATAGTGGTAATTTGACAATAACAGAGAAATTCAGAAGAGCAGAGGACAGGGAGGAGAGGGGGAAGATAATGAGTTCAGTTTTGGACTTGGTGAGTTTAAGACATCTATGGGACAATCAGTTTGAGATATCCAACAGGTGGTTAGAGATTTAAGACCAGAGGTTATGATAGAGGTTAGGGTAGATAAATAGACCTGGGAATCATCAGCATAGTTGGTAATTGAATCCATGAGAAATGATGAGATTACCAAGTGAAATAGTATGGAGAGGAAAGAGGGCCCAAGATAGAGCCTTGGAAGATACTCATGGTTAGTGGGTGTGACCTAGATGAAGGTACAACAAAGGAGACTGAAAAAGAGCTGTCAGTTAGGTAGGAGGAGAACCAGGTTAAGTAGGGTTGTGAAAATGTGGAGAGAAGAGACTATCAAGGAGAGGAGGAGTGATTGATGGTATCAAAGGTTTCAGAGCGGTCAAGAAACTAAATTGTGTTTCTTAAACACAGTATGTATTAGAGTTGTCTGTGACCAGTGCTAGATGTGGGTGGCTAGGTGGCACAGTGGATAGAGTGCTGGGCCTGGAATCAAGAAGACTCATCTTCCTGAGTTCAAATCTGGCCTCACGTACTAGCTGGGTGACGCTGGCCAAGTCACTTAACTCTGTTTGCCTCAATTTCCTCATCTGTAAAATGAGCTGGAGAAGAAATGACAAACCACTCTAGGATCTTTGCCAAGAAAACCCCAAATGGGGTCACGAAGAGTCAACTAGACATGACTGGACAACAACAAAATTGTCTCCAGCTCCACTTGCCCTTAGCAGCGTCATAGTGAACAGTCCACAAAATCACCGAATTTGACAGTCGAAATAGGCAGCTATGATTCTTTAATCCAGCCTGATCATACAAGGATTGTCCTCCTACAACATACCTAACACATGATTATCCTGCAGAGGCTGTACTTGAAGACCTCCGAGGAGAGGAAACATGCCACCTATCTAGGCAGTCCCTTCTACTTTTGGATAGCTTTAATTATTATGAAATTTATCCTGACCTCAAGCCTTAATTTGTCTCTTTGCAACTCCCACTCATTGCTGTTGGTTTTGCTCTGTGGAGTCAAATAGAATCCCCCATGATTAACATTCTGATAATTCTCCTTAAATACTTTTCTCTGGAGCAAACTTGTAGTTTATTTATGGATTCAGCTTTGCTGGTGTGCTAAGACCAAGGGCAAAAGATCCTGAGGTCCTGGCACTCCAATAGACGTAGGGGTACAGCAGAGTCAGATGGTGGAAACTGGGCACCCCTCCCCCAAGGCTCATCAGCATCGAGTAGTCACAGGTTTTTCCCTCAGTGGGCGGCTCTTAAATATGCTGCTTTGGGGATCACTCATCATTTTGCAGAAGGGCAAAAAGCAAGAGGATTGTCCAGCCAGCACAAAGGGGTGGCTCCAGATTTCTCCAGGCAGATCCAACCAAATCAACTACAAGGAATACACAATTCATCCCCTGTTGATTTAATAAAAAGTCTCAGGCAAAGTTTCACCATCCTATAAGCTTATCAAATTGATCAAAAACCTCTCCATATCAGGGGAGAAAATTTGGAATTCAAAATCTTGTGGAAGTGAATGTTGAAAACTGAAAATAAATACATTTATATTAAGAACCTCTCCATAGCAATCTCTTACAATTGTTCTCTCATTTGAGCCTCACAATATATATTATAAGGATTGTTATCCTCATGTTGCATGTGAGGAAACTGAAGCTGAAAGGTTATGTGATCAGACTATTAGTCACTCACTAAATGTCACGGGTGGGATCTGAACTCAGATTTCCACTCTTTACACTACATCATTATCTTTGCAGGAATTCTCCCCCCACAAAACAAGGATGGTTTTTACCTTAACTTCCACATGATAATATAGGAACACTGACAATTTATTGTTAATTTACTGAAGAATGTATGAAAGAAAATTGGGTATGATTTTGAGAAAGAACCCCTTGGATTAAAAAAGTTTAACTGATTTTTACTGTGTCTTTGAATTAAAAAAAAACTTTCATCGATAAAACAGGAAAATTCATTTTTAGGAGTTTTTAGATTATCTTAATTAGCTGGCACCACAGATTCAAATTCAGTGGATAGTTGCATAACCTTTTAATT
Organism: Trichosurus vulpecula; assembly: GCF_011100635.1. Taxonomy (NCBI): domain Eukaryota; kingdom Metazoa; phylum Chordata; class Mammalia; order Diprotodontia; family Phalangeridae; genus Trichosurus; species Trichosurus vulpecula. The sequence goes on from NC_050575.1 coordinate 393,348,060, forward strand.
TAATTTGGCTGAGTAGACCAGTCCATAGGAAGTATTTCTGTATCGATTCTCAAGATTTCTTTCTGAATTTATGGTGAAATGTCATCCTTTCTCATCTGTTCTCACAATCTGGTGAAGGGGCCTTTAATTTTCCCTTGCTTTTATTGGATTTTGGAAAAGGTTAATTAGTTATCCACTGAGCTTGGTGGAAGAAGATTTTTGTAAAATATAATATTAAGAAATGTCCTATTGGGGTATGAAGGTAACACCACAAGAGGGTACTAAAATTTTATCAAATTTGTCCTGCTAAGTTGGTTTATAAGGTGAAGTGATTAGAGCCTGCAGAGTTAATTTTAATATGCTAATACATCACAGCAAGTTGAGAACTTAAATAAAATGATACAATTAATATAAATTTATGGAAGGTAGGAAGGCTTAGTAAGGTCATTTGTAGATTACATTAGAGTTGCACATAGGCTTATCAGGTTTAAAATTCAGTTTTCTTAGAAGTAAGCTGTATGTTTGATTTGTACTCTTTAATGATTTGAATGAGGAAATGAATGTTGAATTGTGTGAATCTTGCTTCAGGTTCTTAAAACTAGTGTTAAAGATTTAGACCTTAATAACTTTAGTATGGCAAAATAATAATACTGTAGTACACAAATCATAGGGCTATGAAGGACATCAGAAACCCATTAAGTTGAAGTTTTCTCTACTTCTCTTAAAAATTTACAGATGTGTAAAGACTTTTTGCTGGCTAAAAAAAGATCAAAACAACCCAATAGATACAAACATTAATATTTGATGAGTCTACATTCAATAAAAACTTGGGAAATAATTCATTATTTAACAAATGTATTTGGGAAAATAATTTGGCAGGAAATGAATTTAGACCCAAAACCTATACCGCATACCTCAGCGGATTTCAGGTAGACAAACTGACTGAAACATTTAAAAGAATGTTAAAAGGTGGAATAAAAAGGAATAATATCATTTATGAAGGGAAGATAATTTTTTCCTATTCAGCAATTAGGAGTTATTTGAGAAAAGGTATATATGCTCAATTACATTAGAATAAAAAATCTGTACTTCAAATATATAATTAAATGAATAATGACTGATTGGGAAAATACTCATTGCAAATATGACAGAAACTTGAAATCTAAAATGTATAATGGTTTATTGAGATTCACAAAAGTAACTCTCAGTTTACAATGGATGAATGAACGAATGATGTAAGCATTTATTAAGCATTGACTAGGTGCAAAGTACTGAGGATATGAATGGAGCAGTCAGACAGTTCCTCCACTCCCCACCAAGGAGCTCATATTCTAATGGGGGAGAAAACACATATGGAAGGTTTTAGATACAATTGTGATGGAAAGTTTCCATGATTCTTAGGATAGAGCAGCAAAGCAGATATTGCCATTTCCACCAATAAAATCACACCAGTTTCTGATCCTGACAATACCAAGGACTCTGAGGCAGGAGAAGGGAATAGCATTTATGCAGCACTTTGTGTCAGGCATTGTACTATGAAATTTTTACAAGTATTATCTCATTTGATCCTCACAACTGCCCTTCAAGGTAGGTGGATCATTCCCATTTTATAGTTGAGGACACTGAAGTAATCAGAAGTTAAGTGACTTGCTGAGGCTAGTGTCTGAGGCTAGATTTGAACTCAGATCTTCCTGATTGCAGGCCTGTTTCCAAGAAGAGGCAAGAACTTTCTTTTTTGGGTATTCAGGAGCTGTGACTGTAACCTCTGCAGGAGTAGTTGCCAGGCTGTATCTCCACAGGGGTTGCTTCCTAGGATGAGGGCACTGGGCTGGCGGCATTGCTACTCTCATGGTTTTTGGGTCTCAGTGAGGGTGTAAGGGAGAAGTGGAGTTCAAGGTGGTGGTGGTATTGGTTTGACTGGCCTGGAGGCACATGCTGCCTCCTCTCTCTCCCTGAGGGGTGTGGGGCTTGCTGCTTCAGCCATGCTGGTCCCCCTCCCTTGTGAGTGGTAGTTGGTTAGGAGTTGATGGGGTTGGCTGTACCTTTCTCCACAGGAGTTGCTTTTCAAACGATAGCCCTCAGGGACTAGTAATGGTGGAATGCTTCTACTCCCAGGGTTCCTGTGCTTATTTGCTTATTGGTGGTAGTTGATCAGTAGTTCTAGCTGCTTGTGGTATAATATAAGCCAACAACAACAAAAAGCTGAAACAGAAGAACAGTGTATATGCTAAGGCTATGTAAGAAGGAAAGTGAATGAGGATGAATGGCCAAAAAATCTGGAAGGAGGATTAGAAGGAGTGACTAAAAAGTTATGATGATATTTTGTGCATTGAAATTAATTTAAAAGCCAATAGATACTAGACATTTAATTAGCTTTCCTAAAACTTAATCATTAATTGAAAAATGTTTAACTTCACTAATAATAAAAAAATTCAAAACAATTTTAAGGTTCTGCCTCACGGTCCATCAAATTGAAAAAACAAACTATTTTCAAACAATGAAGCTTAAAATGGTGATGGGGATGTAGAAACAGGAACACTCATTCATTATTGGTGGAATTGCAAACTTCACAGTGATCTGGCAATAAAAATTATGAAGATAATCGTACCCTTTGGACCAGTGATTCTGTTTTTGGAATAGTCTCCAAATGTTTTATAAAAAATTAAGAGCTATTTGCTCAAAGATTTTCATAGCAGCATCATGTGTAATTGTTAAAAAAAAATGGAAGTAACTCTCAATGTCCAACCATAGGGTAATGATTAAATAGATTATGGTGAATTAATTTAATAAAATCATATAATGCAATTAAAATGGACCAATATGAAGAATATGAAGCAATCTGGAAACATCCTAATGAAATAATATAAAACAAAAAATAGAACCAGTGTATATACTGAGGCCAAAAAAGAGGGAAGGTGAACGAGAATGGACAAAAAGTCTGGATGGAAGATTAGAGAGTGACTAAAAAAGTTGCTATGATATTTTATGCATTGAAATTAATTTAAAAGAAAATAGTTACTAGGTAAATTTAATTAGATGCATTGATTTACAATATTAGCTTGTTAATAAATCATTAAAAAATCTCTAGAAGTAATTCAGCAGTTTTCCTGGTAAGATATTCCTATATCTCAAAATCATCCTTGTTGGGAAATTCTTTCCTATTATTTAGCCTTAACAATTCATGCTGATTGTATAGTGACAGAAATAATTCAATCTCTTCATACTACCCTCTCCCCATCTAAGTCAGCTACTGACCTCTAGATAAATTTTCCCAATGACAAGCACTGGGTTCATGGACTTTCTCTCTATCTAGTACCCTGTGATTATCTTTAGAAGTTGTAGATTGACATGCCCTCAGAGAGAAAGGGTATATTTGGTTCCCCTGACGCATTGCTCTCAAGCTGTAACACTTTGTTCATCGAGTTTTCTTGAAGGAGCTAAGAAGAAAACATTACTTGTTACAATGTTGTTAATATGGAGTAAGATCAAATGTAACATTTGCCCATGACAAATTAGTTCCTTATTTATGCATGTTTAGAAATACTTTGGTCTTAAAAATCGAATGAGAATTGCTTCTATATATAAATCAAACAATTAATAAGCAAGTCCTTCTATTTCATTTGCTGGACAGATATTTTTAAAATTGGAAAAAGTAAAAAAATGCTATTTTATAAAAAATGTCCATAGCTTTGTCTTTTTCGAAAATGTATTTTACTTTATCTTTCTGAGCAGAATATAAATCTGAGGACCTTCCATTGATTTCCTTTCTGAGTTTTAAAAAAAATCCATCAAATATACAAGTTTGAGGAAGAAGCTTTTGTTATAAAATGAATTTATTTCATCTTTATTATTATTACTAAGAAACATGTCACTTTCTTCTCTTAGCTTGAACACCCTTTGAATTACTTGACATGGGAAAGCCAGAATGTTTTGTAATAATATAGAAGTTCTGTATTCTCTGCCCTCATATCATTAATTTTGCAAAGAGGATCCCTAAAAATAGACTTGAAAAAAATAAAGCTGATTACTCTTGTAACAATTTGAAAAATTGTGTTTTAACTCTCCACTTACATTTTTTGCTTGATAAAAGTGATTGTATGTGAAGCATTTAATGTGTCCAAATTGTATGGGGTTACATTTTTAACTGGTGCTTATAGACTTGCATTTTGTCCTAACATTCACTGAGCTTTTAATATTGATTCATTCATCCACTTATAGTGCAAAATATGAAGATTTAGTTTTTCAGTGAATTGATTTCCAGGATCTTTAAAATATGAGCAGTTCTACTTCCCACTATATTATCTGCAAATGGAACCAATTGGGACCTGTTTTCTATATGATTCACCAAGCATCATTCCAACCATAACAGTGGCTTTGAGTAGAAATAATGGTTCTCCTTTCAAATGAAGCAATTCTATATGCAACCTTATTAAAGCAAACAGTCCTTCTGATGTCACAGACATGGTTTTTGGGGGAAAATTGTTTTACTTATTAAAAGCTTCTAAATTTCTCTGGTAAAATTGTTTTGTCTTGTCAACCTATTTTTTTAATTTACCCTTTCAAAAAGTGGTTTCAATGGGTGTTTCATTCTATCTGCAACTAAAACTTTCACACAAAGCAAACTGGTTTTTCTTCTCCATCAATATCAGTACTTTTAACTCTTAGTTGTAAATATAGTAGACTGTATTTTCTGAATTTGACCTTTCTACTTTATGTTTCTGAATTTCTTCTCCTTAAATTATCTTTTTTTTTGTTTTTTTTTCCTTAAGTTATCTTTACTAGTTTTGGTGGCCCTAGTGGATTTTTCCTTTAAATTGATTATGCAGTTATCCAGCCTGAAAGGATATTATTTCACTTTTAAAAACTTAGAGAAATAAAAAATTCAAGACCATTAAATTTAAATTTCATTGCTGTACATTTAAAATAATTATTTATAAGCACTCTTAAGTATTTCAAGCTTTGAGAAGTTTGGTATACTAAATAGAGCACTGGACATAGAGTCAAGAAAACCTGGATTTAAATTCCACCTTAGATACTAGCTTTGTGACTCTGAGCAAGTCAGTCTCTGTGCCTGTTATGTGCATGTTATCTCACCAATTAGATTGTGAGTTCCTTGTGGGCAAGGACTGTTTCTGTCTTTCTTCTATCCCCAGCACTTAGCAAAGTGCCTGCTTACATAGTAAGTACTTATTGACCTATGCCTAAGTTTCTTGTCTTTAAAATGAGGGAGTTGCTTTGATAGACTTTTAGGTCTGGTCTGGCTCTAAATCTATGATCTTATGACTTTAAAAGCTAGAGTCTTCTTTTGAAATCAACTTCTATTGTGCTTATTAAAACAAATAATGATGAGACCTATAGCAGATATTGTGGTGCTTTCAACTTTCGCACTAACACTTTTGACTATTAGAGTAATTAAAGATTATTTCATGTTTAGCTTATACTCTTTATGTTCCAGTACAGGAAACAGTGAGACAATGCAACTTATCTGTGTCATGAGCCTATGCCCACTGATGGCAACGGCACTCGTGTTAAGAGTCAACATCTGTGCTGACTCAGACTTGGCTTTGTGTATACGGTCTTAAATAATTGCCGTGCTGTATTCATTGTCATCTGGAACAAATTTGCGAAGTTAATCTCACTTCCATTAACTTTAATTTTAACTTTATTTTCATGAAAAAATGAATTTATGTGAGAGTTATACTAAAAAATACTCAGCAGTTTTGGCCATTGCCTAGCACATTACCTCAGAGTGTCTTGCACCATGTCTAGGAGAACTTGCCCTACTACTTAGAAAATTGTTATTTGCATAATCTTGAAAACGGTGTCAATGTTGTGAGTATATGCTAAAGTGAGTGGTTGTATATATTTGTGGTACCTGAGACTTGAACTATGTCTAGGATGGAGGATAGGTATCAAAATCATAGAATCAAAACCTCAGAGTTGGAAGATACCTCAGTGACCATCTAGTCCAATTTGTAGCTGAAAAAGAATCCTCTTTATAACATACTTGACAAGAAGGCATTTGTCCAGTCTTTGCTTGAAGACCTCAAGGGAGATTAAAACCGTTCTCTCTAGATGGTCAATTCCACCTAAAATTGTTTCATTAATGCATTTTATTTGCACATAACCGTCACCCCCTTACTCCTATTCTGTACCTTTAAAAAAATGAAAAACCAGACCAAACTTCTTCCACAAGGATGGAGAAAGTATGCAACATCTCACTCATTCCTTTTTTAAAATTTTTTTTATTTTTATTTTTTATTTTTTTAATTTAATTTATTTATTTAACATATTTAGTTTTCAGCATTGATTTTCACAACTGTTTGAATTACAAATTTTCTCTCCATTTCTACCCTCCCCCCCACTCCAAGAGGGCATATATTCTGGTTGCCCTGTTCCCCAGCCAGCCCTCCCCTCTATCACCCCCCTTCCCTCTCATCCCCTTTTCCCTTCCTTTCTTGTAGGGCAAGATACATTTCTATGCCCCATTGCCTGTGTATGTTATTTTTTAGTTGCATGCAAAAACTTTTTTTTTGTTTTTGAACATCTGTTTTTAAAACTTTTAGTTCCAAATTCTCTCCCCTCTTCCCTTCCCACCCACCCTCCCTAAGAAGTCGAGCAATTCAACCTAGGCCACATGTGTATCATTACGTATAACCCTTCCACACTACTCATGTTGTGAAAGACTAACTTCATTTTGCTCCTTCCCAACCCATCCCGCTTTATTGAATTTTCTCCCTTGACCCTATCCCCTTTCCAAAGTGTTTGTTTTGATTACCTCCACCCCAATCTGCCCTCCCCTCCATCATCCCCCCCTTTTATTTTTTTTTATCTTCCTCCCTCTTCTTTCCTGTGGGGTAAGATACCCAACAGAGTATGTATGGTATTCCCTCCTCAGGCCAAATCTGATGAGAGCAAGGTTCACTCATTCCCCCCTCACCTGCCCTCTCCCCTCCTCCCACAGAACTGCTTCCTCTTGCCACCTTTATGTGAGATAATCCATCCCATTCTATCTCTCCCTATCTCCCTCTCTCAGTATTTTGCTCTCTCATCCCTTAATTTCATTTTATTTCTTTTAGATATCTTCCTTTTATCTTCAACTCACCCTGTGTCTGCTCTCTCTCTTTTACATATATATATACACATACATATACACACACATATATATATACACATACATATACACATAGATATATACATACATACACATATCACCTAGATATATACATACATACATATATACTATATATATATATATAATATATATATATATATATGCATATTCCCTTCAGCTACCCTAATACTGAGGTCTCATGAATCATACTTGTCATCTTTCCATGTAGGAATGTAAACAAAACAGTTCAGCTTTAGTAAGTCCCTTGCAGTTTCTGTTTCTTGATTACCTTTTCATGCTTCTCTTGATTCTTGTGTTTGAAAGTCAAATTTTCTATTCAGTTCTGGTCTTTTCACTGAGAAAGCTTGAAAGTCCTCTATTTTATTGAAAGTCCACATTTTGCCTTGGAGCATGATACTCAGTTTTGCTGGGTAGATGATTCTAGGTTTTAATCCTAGCTCCATTGACCTCCGGGATATCGCATTCCAAGCCCTTCGATCTCTTAATGTAGAAGCTGCCAGATCTTGGGTTATTCTGATTGGGTTTCCACAATACTCAAATTATTTCTTTCTGGCTGATTGCAGTATTTTCTCCTTGATCTGGGAGCTCTGGAATTTGGCGACAATATTCCTAGGAGATTTCTTTTTGGGATCTATTTGAGGAGGTGATCGATGGATTCTTTCAATTTCTATTTTGCCCTGTGGCTCTAGAATATCAGGGCAGTTCTCCTTGATAATTTCTTGAAAGATGGTATCTAGGCTCTTTTTTTGATCATGGCTTTCAGGTAGTCCAATAATTTTTAAATTATCTCTCCTGGATCTATTTTCCAGGTCAGTGGTTTTTCCAAGGAGATATTTCACATTGTCTTCCATTTTTTCATTCCTTTGGTTCTGTTTTATAATATCCTGATTTCTCATAAAGTCACTAGCTTCCACTTGCTCCAGTCTAATTTTTAAAGTAGTATTTTTTTCAGTGGTCTTTTGGACCTCCTTTTCCATTTGGCTAATTCTGCCTTTCAAGGCATTCTTCTCCTCATTGGCTTTTTGGAGCTCTTTTGCCATTTGAGTTAGTCTGTTTTTAAGGTGTTGTTTTCTTCAGTGTATTTTTCAGTATTTTTTTGGGTCTCCTTTAGCAAGTCATTGACTTGTTTTTCATGGTTTTCTTGCATCCTTCTCATTTCTCTTCCCAATTTTTCCTCTACTTCTCTAACTTGCTTTTCCAAATCCTTTTTGAGCTCTTCCATGGCCTGGGACCAGTTCATGTTTTTCTTGGAGGCTTTTGTTGTAGGCTCTATGACTTTGTTGTCTTCTTCAGGCTGTATGTTTTGGTCTTCTTTGTCAGCAAAGAAAGAATCCAAAGTCTGAGACTGAATCTGGGTGTGCTTTCGCTGCCTGGCCATATTCCCAACCAACTAACTTGACCCTTGAGTTTTTCAGTGGGGTATGACTGCTTGTAGACTAGAGAGTTCTATGTTCCATGTTTGGGGGGGAGGTGCCAGCTCTGTCACACCAGCACTCCTCCCTCCCCAAGAACCCCCAGCCCGGGCTGGGCTTAGATCTTTAGCAGGCTGTGCACTCCTGCTCTGATCTGCCACTTAATTCCTCCCACCAGGTGGGCCTGGGGCCGGAAGCAGCAGCAACTGTAGCTGCCCCACCTCCGCTGCCCCCGGGGGCTGGAAGCCAAACCGCGAACTCCTTCCACTCCTGCAGCTTTTCCCACTAACCTTCTCCGCAGTCTTTGGTGTTTGTGGGTTGAGGAGTCTGGTAACTGCCGCAGCTCACATAATCAGGGTGCTAGGGGCCCCATCCGCCCGACTCCAAGTTTGGTTGTTCCACGCCGCTCAGGCTGGGCTCTGCTCCACTCCGTTCCCAGCTCCCGGCTCCCGGCTCCCGGCTTCATGTGGGCTAGACCTCACCTAGAGACCATCCAGGCTGTCCTGGGCTGGAGCCCTGCTTCCCTCTGCTGTTCTGTGGGTTCTGCCATTCTAGAATTGGTTCAGAGCCATTTTTTATAGGTTTTTGGAGGGACTCCATACAGAGCTCACACTAGTCCCTGCTTACCAGCCGCCATCTTGGCTCCGCCCTCCTAGAAGGATCTCACTCATTTCTTAACAGAGGAATAAAGTATATTTTGAAATCAATCACCAGAGACCAACAATGCCTATTTTATTTCATCTGAGTTTTATTGGCTTTGTTTTCATTATTGGAGTCATTGAATATATTGTTTTCCTGGTCTGTTTATTTCACTCTGCATTAATCTTATAAGTGTTATCATCTTTTTTTGAATCTTTTATATTTATTATTTCTTTTGGTACAATATTATTCCATTGTATTCATATATTGTATTTCTTTAGCCATTCCCCAGTTGATAGACATCCACCTTTTATCCAGTGATTTTTGATACCACAAAAGTGCTTCTATGAATATTTTGGTATATATGTTACCTTTCTTTCTGTCATTTACCTCTGGTTTAAAGGGTATGAACAGTTTAGGGTCTTTTGTCAAATAATCCCAAAATTGGTTTCCAAAATAATTAGACCAACTCACAGCTCTACCAACAATATATTAATATTCCTGTCTACCTGCAGCTCCTTCATTATTGATGTATACATTTTTTGTTATCTTTGCCATTTTTCTGGGTGCCTGATGAAACCTCAGAGTTGCCCTAATTTTTGTTTCTCTTATTGTTAGTGATTTGGAGCAATTTTTCATGTTGTGGTTAGCTTCTGAAAATTTCATATCCTTGGATCATTTGTCCGTGGGGCATGTACTTGGCCTTATATATTTGTTATTTCTCTTTATATCTCAGAAATCAGATTTTTATCAGAGATATTTGGCACAAATATTTCTTTTCAGATTGATAGTTAATGCAAAAGCTTTTTTTCATTTTATGTGATCACATTTGTCTATCTTTTCTCTTATGAGCTCTTCTCTTTCTTTTTTTGGTTCAGAATTCTCCCTCTAGCCAAAGTAGTTCCACAGGAAGGATCAGGATTCCCCAGCTGAATCTGGGTGGTTATGCATATACATCCCACTGTGTAGAAGTGCTAAGATGTGCAGAGCCTTCTCTCTGGTTTCAGCTCTTTTTGGGGCAGAACCAGATGGCTACATAGCAACAGCATGGATTATCATGGATCCATCAGAATTAGCTTACTAGTCCTTACCTCTGGCAAACTCTGCCTCTTCCTCTTTCTTGAAACCTGGGTTTCATTGTAGCCTGTAACCTTGTGCTCTGAGGAGAATGGAGACACTTCCCCCAAAAGAATGGAAGAGAAAATATTTAACTGCATGTAGTCTTTTATACTTAAGTAAAAGACATAATGAAAACAAAAGTTAGTAATACAGCATCTACCATTCAGCTATATTGCAGATTCTTCAAGACCTCAGCAGTCTCTAGGTAGTATATAAACCTCTGCAAACCTAGGAGTGCTAGGAAAGTACAATTAATTTTGTTTAGTTCTTGTGGTTGTTTGTATTCTAAGTGGACAAAGGAATGAAGATGATATAGCACAGTCTGAAAGTGACTTTTGACTTACGCATTCAACAGGACTGATCATCAGATGAAGACTGAAACTGTAGGAACTTTGGACCTCGGACTTCTCTGAGCATGAGGTGCTGACTTGGCATCCCATGCAAATGGGAATTTCTATAGGCCAGTATTTTTCTGTTTCATGTCCTGTGATTGGCAGAGATCTCTGAGCAATTATCATGGCTAGCTAGCTCATGGTAGAGCAAGGACCCATTGCCTTTTACAACATGCTCAAATAACTGTCAGGACCTCACTATTCATCTAGCAGCTTCTGTAGGTACTGCCCCAGGGCCTCCTCTGAGCCAAGAACACCTTCACACCCAGAGCCTTCTCCAGGGCAAGCCAGCTATAGCTCTTCCCGCTCCTGGGCTTCTCAAGTCACCATATCACCCAGACTCCGATTAAGTTTCTTTTTCTTTTTACCTCTATATCTGGGCAAAAAATATTATTCTCTGTTACAAAAAAGTATTTTGGTGTTAAATAATCCCCAAATATCTCTGGTTTAGCTTGCAAATAAATTTGAGTCAGAACAAAACATTGGCTAAGGAGTGATGTCATTATTCTCTAGCACCCCAAACCTGCACTTCTGCCCTTATTGTACATACCTTTCAGCATCCAAGCCTGGTTGCTTACAATTTTATTTTGGCTAGCAAAAAAGCCTCAGTCTTCCTACACTGAGTTCAAGTTTGCTTCATCGATAGTGATTTATTACATAAAACGTTCCTATGAATGTCAGGAACCTGAGGACAGGGTTGGGTTTGTTGCTAATGGCCAGCTTTTCTGTTGAGCATCAATGAAGTGGACCATTGGAGTGACTAAAGTACCCTGATGAGGAGTGGGGGAGATCTCCAAGTCTTTCAAGGCTCAGTAATCTGAGGGTACTCAGCTCATTTGCGTAGCAGAGATGATGGCTGGGTGCTGAATTCAGTGAATAAATAAGCCTTATGGAAGGAAAGAGAACAAGGTTAGGAGGTAAGGTCCTGGTCTATCACTTACTAATCATTTGTGTGATTTGGGGCAAATCCTAATGTTTTGCTGACCCTCAGTTTCCTTTTCTGTTAAATAATTGGGTTAGCCTAGAGCAGAAGTTCTTAACCCTTTTTTGTATTCTGGACTGCTTTTGGCAGTCTGGTGAAGCCTATGGACCCCTTCTAAGAATAATATGCTTAAATGCATAAAATAAAATACATAGAATTATAAAGGAAATCAATTATAGTGAAATATACTTATCAAAATCTTTTTTAAAAAACCCCAGTTTACGTGGTATAAAGAGGGAATAACTTACACACTCAGTTGGGTATGGAAATCTATCTTACCCCACAGGAAAGTAGGAAGAGAAGGGGATAAGAGAAGGGGTATGTGTGAGAGAGAAGGATTGGGATAGGTAAAAGACAGAAGCAAAATGCTTTTGGGAATGGACAAGGTGAAAGGAGAGGAAGAGTAGGGTAAATGGGGGGGGCAGGGAATAGGATGGAGAGAAATACACAGTGATCATAACTGTGAAAAATTTTTATATCATGTTTCTCTGATAAAGACCCTGTTTTTCAAATATATAGAAAACTGAGTCAAATTTATAAAAATGAGAACCATTCCCTAGTTGATAAATGGTCAAAGGATATGAACAGGCAGTTTTCAGACAAAGTAATCAAAGCTATCTATAATCATATAAAAATGCTCTAAATCACTATTGTTTAAAGAAATGCAAATTAAACAACTCTGAGCTACCACCTCACACCTATCAAATTGGTTAATGTGACAGAAAAGGAAAATGACAAATGATGGAGTGGAGGTGGTAAAATGGAGACACTAGTGCCCTGTTGGTGAAGCTATAAACTGACTAAAACATTCTGTAGAGCAATTTGGAAATATGACCAAAGGGCTATAAAGTCATGCATACCCTTTGACCAAGTAATGCCACTACTAGGTATGTATTCCAGAGATTAAAAACAAAAAAGAAAAGGACCTATATGTACAAAATATTTTTAGCAGCTCTTTTAATGGTGGCAAAGAATTATAAATTGAGGAGATGTCCATCAATTGGGGAATGGCTGAACAAGTTGTTGTATATGATTGTGATGGAATACTATTGTGCTGTAAGAAATGATGAGCAGGATGCTCTCTGAAAAACCTAGAAGCACTTACATGAACTGATGCAAAGTGAAATAAGCAGAACCAGGAGAACATTGTACTTAGTAAAAGCAATATTGTATAATGATCAGCTGTGAATGACTTAGCTATTCTCAGTAATACAATGATCAAAGACAATTCCAAAGGACTTATGATGAAAAATGCTGGCCATCTCCAGAGAAAGAACTGATGGAGTCTGGATGCAGATTGAAGCATACTTTTTCTTTGTTTGCTTTATATTTCTTGGGTTTATTTTGTCTGTTTTCTTTTACATGACTAACATGGAAATATGTTTTGCATAACTGTACATGTATAATCTATATCAAGTCACTTGCCTTCTCAATGAGAGGGGGAGGGAGGGAAAGAATTTGGAACTCAAAATTTAAAAAAAGAACTTTAAAAATTGTCTTTGCATGTAATGGGGGAAAAAGAAAGTATTAAATCATTTTTTAAAAGTTTATGGTTTTCATGTTAAGAACCTCTTGATTAGATTATTTATAAAATCACTTCTCATTCCCCAAACTCAATTCATGTCTTTAAATTCTCTTGATAACATCACATAGGAAGTCCCCAGGGGAATAATCTTCTAAAATCCTATTCTTTTATATTTTTTTTATGATACTAATCCTTCTCTTCCTTTAGAGGAGATGTTACAGCTCTCTTACAATTTAGTGGCTAGGGCCAAAATGCTTCTGAGTTAGCACATTTCTAGTAACAGTTCTTTGTCAAGACTCACTTTCACCACTTCGCCCCCCGCCCTCCCCCCCAGCTTGCCCATTCTCATTGTTCCCTATTTCAGGTGGTTGTGAATACCTCTTTACTTGCCTACTTCTATCAACTGTCTTGGTCCTGGGCACTCTATCCTAGTGAAGTTAGGGGTGGCTGACTCCAGTTTTTCTCTGGATGAGGAAGATCACCTGTACTGATTTCCATTGACCTTTTTATTTTCCTTTATCCCTGTTGGTGAGTGGTCAGCTAGGTGGTACAGGGGATTCCGGGCCTGGAGTCAGGAAGACCTGAGTTCAAATGTGACCTCAGTTACTAGCTGTGTGACTGATCCGGGGCAAGTTACTTAACCCTGTTTGCCTCAGCTTCCTCATCTGTAAAATGAGCTGGAGAAGGAAATGGAAACCCATTTCAGCATCTTTGCCAAGAAAACCCCAAATGAGGTCATGAAGAGTCAGACACGACTGAAAAATGACTGAACGATAATCCCCATTGGTGACCATGCAAATTACCCTCTGATTAGGGAAGGTCCAAATAAGAATTAGAATCACTCCAGAGGCAAGGAGTGAGACTAACGAGTGCTGCTGGAAACCCTGCCATGACAGCAAAGATTCACATCCCTATTACACTATTTAAGCTAACTGGAAATAAGTAGGCAAATCAGAATACAGTCATCTTTGTACTTCCATCCAAGTCCTCAAAGGCAGCACTTTGGTTTTCTTGATTATCTCTGTGAAATTTTAATTAGGAGCAGGATATAGTAATATAACAGAAAACGCATAGTCATAAAAATTATAAAAATAATACTTCAAATAATTTTCAATTTCTATTTGGCAAAATCTGATCTACAGCAGAAATCATTAGAGTGATAAAGTCCAACTTGTGTTAGTAAATTTGACTAAAAGCCAGAAGCAACACAGTCAGGACACTTATGCTCATATTTAAATTACTCAAGTGCCTAATTGTATAATTTCAGTTTCAATTACTGAGTGCCCCAGCTTTTCAAATGAGCCCTGTGAGTATTGGCTGCACAGTGTTGTTATTAAAGTTGAAAATTTGCTATTATGGCTTACAGGATTATTGCAGTGTTGTTGGCATATGTCTTGTTTAATAAATAGATTTAATTGTGCATGTAATTTGGCAATTTAATAATGATCTATTTTACAGAAATCCGAGAATGGTTTCATTTATCTTTTCTTGGAACAAAGCAAAATAGCTTCTCAATAAATTTTTCTGAGGATAAATATTCTTATTCTGATCCCTGCTAAAATGCTTCTTTCCTAGGTGAACTTTTCTAATTAAGAAGAGAAATTCAAGTGAGACCTTTATTCCCCTCCCTCCCCCATCCCCACTGTATTAGGTGATATTCACTAGTTAATAGACAAAATTTGTTTAATGATTTCTCAGATTTTTTTTTCCTTTTCCCTCCTACAACATTAAATCTGTCAGTTTTGGTTTATGCCTTAGATGAGTATACTTCTCCTCTAAGACAAAAGTCTTCCTTTGGATCTGAGCACATAGATGCTATTAATGTTAATGGAAGCTATATATGTGCATCATGAGACAGGAATGTCCCTTGAGCTTTTTGTGAATTACCTTGGGCAGGATCTTCTGTATGGTATTATAGTAGGCATGCTTCCATTAACTGTGACTCTTAGATATGAAACTCCAGGAAAAAAATCCTAACCCTCCATCCTGACTCTTAGGATAAAAGATTTTGGAATTTCTGTACCTGTATGGAATTTCTTTTTGAAGAAGCAATAATGATATTTTATTTATCTGCTATTTTATACTTTTCAAAGTGCTTTCCTGTACATCACTTTGGTTTATTCTTCCAATCACCCTTTAAGGTTGGTGCAACACATGCTGTTGACATTCATTCTTGTCATTCAGATGAAGAAACTGAGGTACAAAAAATTATTTGTCCAAGAATATGCATCTAATTGGTGAAAAATCCTGAGTTAAAATCTAGGACTTCTGACTTCTCCAAATGCTTTCTACATTGTATCAGGAATAAACTGTCCATAATTTTTAAAGTTTGATTTTGGGAGTGTCTGGTAACAATGCCCTAGATGAGTATATAATTTGTAACTAGTAGTATGCTACACAAGACCCATGATCTTGTGTGGTGTAGTGGTTAGATAGCCAGCCTCGGAGTCTGGAAGACCTAGATTAAGATCCTGCCTCAGACACAAACTAGTGGACCTGGCTAAGTCACTTAACCTTTTAGTAGTGTTTCAAGCAATTTTCTAAAATTAGAAGTTCATTCTTTCATCCAATAAAT
The DNA here is from genome assembly GCF_011100635.1 of Trichosurus vulpecula. Lineage (NCBI taxonomy): Eukaryota > Metazoa > Chordata > Mammalia > Diprotodontia > Phalangeridae > Trichosurus > Trichosurus vulpecula. The sequence goes on from NC_050575.1 coordinate 393,363,818, forward strand.
TTCTACTAAGTACTTGATAATAATCACTAGCATTTGTATAATCCCTATTATGTGCTAGGAACTCTGTGCTTTACAAATATTATTTCATTTGATCTTCACAAGAATTCTGGGAGATAGGTGCTGTTATTATCCCCTATTTTATAGTTGAGGAAGCTGAGGTTTAGTGACTTGCCCAGAGTCACACATTTAGTAAGTGTCAGGGGGCAGATTTGAACTCAGGTTTTCCTGATTAGAGACACAATGCTTTATTTACTGTGCCACCTAGCTACCTGTTGTATGCCATACATACCCTGTGCAAATCACTGGTGATAGACCAATATGAAATTGTCTCTGCTCTCAAGGAGCTTACATTCTACTGATGGAAAATAACACAGGACAGAGAGAGTAAGCATATAGACATACGGTTGAAACATATCAGGTGGAAAGAATTTCCACATCAGGGATTTTCCTATAATAACAAAATCATGGATTTGGACCAAAACAAAATTAACAGCAAAGTGATGGTAACTTGAGATCCACTGTCCAGAGCAATGTTTCAGTTCACGTTCTCAATTTGCAGTCTAGATTCTCAATTTTTCACCTACGTGAAAAACTTCTATGTGAAGTCCTGTGAGTCAAGGTGGAATAGACCCAGAAGGAATTGATAATTAGGTCAATGTGACCATCCTTGGGGCCTGCAGTGATCTCTTTCCCTGGCCCTGCTCGGTTTCCCGAAGCTGGATCAGATTTTAACTTCTTCACGACCAATTCTGCATTCTCTTTGCCTAGCACATCTAATCCACAATTAGAACAAATGGTGAACCTGTCACTCTGATGATTACCTGATGGAAGTGTTTATGTCAGGCTTTCATGCCCTCCATTCTCTTGGTCTTATACCTCTCCAAAGAGAATAGAATTGTGCATCATTCCATCTCAGGTCCTGTGATGGCAGTTCATCACTGGTGGTACTGTTGGTCCATACTCAAAAAGGCCTGGAAACTTCTGAGCCTGGAAGGAGCTCAGATAGGAACTATTTTCTTCAAAAGCCTCATAATAAAACAAAATAAAATTTACATTAAACAGATTGGAGGGTATGACCAGGGAGAAACAAGATTATCTGGGATTCTGCTTCTTATGAAGAAAAAAAATAAAAGAAAAATGTAAACAAAAGAATTTTACAGAATAGGGAGATAAAAATCTACTTCTGAAACAAAAATTACTACAGCAAAAAGCTGTCAGGAATTTCCCAAGTTAAAGAAGTTTCTTGGTCTCAGACTGAGGCAACACCCATTCAAGTGAAAAGGGCTAGATAAGAAATTGAGGCAAAGGAGAAGGCCTCAAAATTCCTCAGCAGAAACAAAAACAATTTTTTCCTCACAAAAATTTTTAGAATACAAATTGTAAACCAGGCTGTTTGTATAAAACAATTCCTATCTAAACTCCATTCAGGCCAAAAAACGTATAAACCAGCACAAGGCAATGAATCTCAAAGAACTGAAGGCTGGAGCTTTCAGTTACCATTCAGTAAAAGTCTGAGGTGATCTGGGCTAAAAGGTGTATTCAAGTAGTCCCATTTGTTGTTGTTTGTCCTTCTTTTTCTGAAGAGGACCAGTGACATCAAGGGGTGGTGTCTTGACCTGCACCTGAATTGGATTTAAATGAGGCAGAGTTGCACAAAGTTGTCAGCCTCATTCTCTCTTTCAGAGTCATTGAAGTCCAGAGGCAAGCCAAGTCAAGATGACTGGCGATGGCCTGGGATACAGTGGATGACCTTGGGGTCTTCAATGTCTGACCAAGCTCTAAGCACTCTACAGTACCTGCTTCAGTTGCCTTCATGGCCACTGGAATAAATTGTTCTCATATGCCTGTTCCACCAAGAGAAGTCTTCACGTGCTTGGAGTAGGCATCCTCCTAACTCACTGACTGACTTGAGATTTATCAGTTACCCTCAACCTGGTTTAGTCCATTTGCTGAGACCATTTTACTGGGGTGTGGCCCCTGTGCATGCTCCAGCTTCTTAGAGCCACATGTGAGAGTTGGGTGAATCAGGTGGATACCAAAGGTGGATGAGCAGCCCTGAAAAGGGCTCAGCAAGAGGTGTTATTTAGAAAATACTGGGCTGCTCATGAGTCAAAATACTGAAGAACCACAGAAGGATAGGAAATCCACTGGAGAAGGAAATGGCAAACCATTCCAGCATGGACAGTATAGTCCATGGGGTCACAAAGAGACAGACATGATTGAGCAATTGAATTACTGCACAACAATGATAAAGCTTTATATACAAGGCTTGACTCCCTTCCAATAAAATACTAGTTCTACAATGAACACAAATAGCAAATAGCCAGCATTTATCCAAGTTTGTAGCAAAACAGAAATCAGAGAAAGTAGTAAACACATGAGAATATATACCAGACAGATAATATAGATTGAAGGAGCTCTCTTATTGGGAGTAAGATATCTCAGCTTAGCCAAGAGAGAGAGTCCCAGTTCTCACCAAGGGGAAAAAATTCCCTGATCTCTAGCACAGCAAGCTGAGGATAGGGACATGATAGAGATTGCCGGCTCTTCTCATATCATCTTCTTCCCAGAATCTGCCTCTCCCTTTAGTGATTCGAAGAGAGATTGGACTAGTCTATCTTCTCTCTTAAAGCTGGGAGATAGATGAACCTGAAGAGACTGAAGGGACCAGATCTCTCTGTTCTCCAGCTGTCCCCTATCCTGCCCTATGAGGCTGAAATGCTTGGGGCATTGCTTTCCACCAAATGAGGAAAGAGCCCCATACCAATAGGCTTTGGGGCTTAGGTTACTAATAATAGCTAACTATATGGTCCTTTATGGTTATGAAGCTCATTTGAGCTATAGCACGGTATAGCGAATAGAAAGCGCTGCACTTGGAATCAGGAAGGACTGCTTTCAAATCTTGACCCTGACATTTATTAGCTATGGGAAATTTTGCAAGTCACTTAACCATTGTAAGCTTCAATTCCCTCATCTGTAAAATAAGAGGGTTTGACTCAATAACCTCTAGGGGATGTGATTGGGTTCCATCTAGCTTCTAGTCACTTTGTCATGTTGGTGGGGTGGCAAGGATGACCCCAAGTTCTATATCCAAGGCTTGATTTCTTTCCCACTGAATACCAGTTCCACAATAATCACACAAACAGAATAGCAAAGAAACCCATTTATTCAAATCATAACCAAACAGTAATCAGAGATGGTATGCATAGGAGAATATATACCAGATTAAACAGAGTGAAGGAAAGAGATAACTTAACTCAACCAAGAGAGTGTCCCAGATACCACCCAAGGGGAATCTCCCTAAAGTCTCTAAAGTGGCAAGCTGGGAATAGGGACAAGATGGAGACTCCTCACTCCTTTCTTGCCTTCTAAGAGTCTTTTCCTTCAGCAAACTGAAGTGGGGTTGGCCTCTTCTATCTTCTTTCTCAAAGCTAGAAGCCAGAAGCTGCTGAAGTGCTTGAAGAGCCTTGAAGAAGACTTGAAGTGTCCCAAAGGGACTGACCTTGAAGAGTCCCCAAGGAGACTGCCTTGGAGAGTCCCCAAGGCACTGAGAACTTAAACATTCTCTCCTCTGCCCAACTCCACCCCACTCCCCACACAGGACAGGGCCTTCATCCCTACCAATAAAGAGAGTCCCCTATCAATGGTCTTTGGGACAGGGGTTACATATGCATTTGTGTGTGTGCGCATGTGTGTGTTTCTCTCTCTCTCCCTTCTCCTCTCCTCTCCTCTCCCCTCCTCTCCCCTCCTCTCCCCTCCCCTCCCCTCCCCTCCCCTCCCCTCCCCTCCTCTCCTCTGCTCTCCTCTCCTCTCCCCTGCTCTCCTCTCCCCTCCCCTCCTCTCCCCTCCCCTCCCCTCCCCTCCTCTCTCCTCCCCTCCCCTCCTCTCTCCTCCCCTCCCCTCCTCTCCCCTCCCCTCCCCCCTCCCCTCTCCTCCTCCCCTCCCCTCCTCTCCCCTCTCCTCCCCCCCCCCTCCCCTCCCCTCCCCTCCTCTCCCCTCCCCTCCCCCCTCCCCTCTCCTCCTCCCCTCCCCTCCTCTCCCCTCCCCTCTCCTCCCCCCCCTCCCCTCCCCTCCCCTCCCCTTCCCTCCCCTGCCCTCTCAATCTCCCTCTCAGTTTCCATCTCCCCCTCGCCCCATATATTTTAGATGTCAAAGAGGACAGGGAAGCAGTGTCACAACAATGACAGCGTGTCAGATTTAGATTCTAGGAATCTGGGTTTAAATACCGGCATTGTTATACCTGAATGGTCTTGGGCAAATCACTTAATCTCTCTGGGCCTCAGTTTATTCATTTGTAAAATGAGAGGTTTGGATTAGATAACTTCCTAGGTCCATTTCAGCTCTAAATCTGGGCTCCTATGAATTTATAATTTAAAGGAACTTTTTATAAAGCAAAGATTATTTTTGTAATGTGATTCCTCAGTCCCTAGTTTATCTTTTCTTTTTTTTAGTTAGAGGTATACTCTATGCATTTACAGAACTTATACCAATAGTACTTAGAGTCTTTTGTGTGCAATATACATTCTTCATGTCAAGGGGAATCTTGTTGCAACAGCAAGCCACCCTCTAAAAGGAATTCCCTCTTCAGGTGTCTGGGGTTCACTTTCAGACCTGTATCTAGAGACCTTCAGCACCATCCTGCAGGTTTTAAATTTCCAAAGAAGAAGAGCAGAACCTTTTGCATCTGGAAGCATGCATTATTAAAGCTGGTATTTGAAAACATCCTAAATTTCTGGTGGCCCTTATAAATCTGAGTGTGGGCAGCTCTAAGTGGATCCATTAAAAATGATCTAAAAATAAAACAGAGCAGACTAATTTAAAAATGCCTGACTAATTCTCTGTGCCTTCCAACAGACCTGCTTTGAGAGGACTACTCTGTGTAAACAGTTGTCTTGTCCTTGGTGACTGCAGTGGAGGAACAGAGATTCTACATCAGAGATGGTGAAGTTAAACCAAAAGCACTTGTCACTATCACTCAGGTATTAATTTTCTCTACAAATAATAAAATCAGTCTTCATGGATATGGCCTAAGATATGGCAAGTTGTGGGAGAAGAGAAGAGAGGAGAGGAGAGGAGGCAAGGGAGAGGAAGGGAAGAGAAGAAGGGTAGAGGAGGGGGAAAGGGAGGGGGGAAGACAAGAGTAGAAGATGGAAGGAGAAGAGAGGAGGAGAGGGGAGGAGAAGAAGGAAAGGAGGAGGAGAAAGAGGCAGGGAAGGGAGGAAGGGAGCAAAAGGGAGAGAGGAGGAGGTGGGATGAAGGGAGAAGAGGAGGGGATATCAACTTCATAATATGGGATTTAGCTATAAAGTGTGAGAGTCTAACATGCATAGGAGATAGAAGTTTTTGTCTCAATTTCAAATAATAAGGTATGTGGAATTTGGGGCACAGTATATGTGTGGGATGTGGGGAAGTGTTGGTCAAGAGATTTTTTTTCTTCATCATTTTCTGTAGCATTTTAACATAAAAAAGTAATGCGTGGTTCAAAGTTCATTTGCATATGACTATCATTGGTGGGGATTGATTACTCACTGCCCCAAGCCTGCATGAGGGGTGGAGTTAGTGGAAGCTTGGGAGAATAGAGATGTCATGATGTCCAGCTTGAGAGAGAAGACCCAGGGTTCCAGACTCTTTTCAGGTCCGTGAAGGGAGAGAGACCATGGGAAGAAGACATGTACAGGAGCTGCCACCTCAGTCATATGTCTTCTCTCTCACTTTAGAAGCTAGAAGTCAGAAGACTAGCATCTCTCTTTTCTCAAGTTCTCAGCAACTCCACCCCTCACCCAGTCCTAGAGCTCTGAGTAACCAATCCCCACCAATGAGGAGTCTTATGCAAGTGGGCTTTGAGCTACATGTTACATAAACTTTGTAGAAAGCTCTCAAGCCATCTGTTCATTGCCTTAGGAAGGCATTTCCAAATTATTTTTCCATAGATGCTTTAGGGTTAGCACAAAAGGAGATCACAGGGACTGCATTAAAAAAGTGAGAAAACAAATATGAACAAGCGTTAATTCAATTTGAAGAATCTGTGTCTGAACAGCAGGGGACATTGCAATATTCTTGTTGGTAAGAGTCCATCATGCTGTGCATGCTTCTCTTCTCTTCTCTTCTCTTCTCTTCTCTTCTCTTCTCTTCTCTTCTCTTCTCTTCTCTTCTCTTCTCTTCTCTTCTCTTGTCTCTCTGTTACTTGTTTTCCTTCTCATATTTTGGATATTTTGTTTCTGAGCCTAGTGTGTTATTAATATGTTATCAGGATGTAGTTTTTGTGGACTCTTCCTTTTGGCTCAGTTGTTCAAATCCAAATACTGATGAATTTTCAGAAAATTTCTAATTCAAAAAATTTTTTAAAAGTTATTTTATTTTAATAGTAGATATGTTGGAATGCCTAGGTTTTCCAATGTTGGTTTGGAATTTCCTTAAAGATGACCCTAGAATGTTCTAGGTAAGGGAAGCCTTATAGTAAATGGAGTAGAGGGCCATTGAAATGATGTGATTTGAAGGGCACTGGGAAGGAAATTTTGCCCTAAAACATCTTCTCCTCCAACCTTCCTTGGCACTTGAAATTTTAACATTTGCTTCAGAGTAAGGCATTGTCAGTCTTTAAGAACCATTTGCTGAAATGTAGTTACTCCTTGAAAAGTGAACACATGACACTAATTATCAGATGCTAAGATTAAAAAAAGTCTTATTGTTTTCTTTTGTTTTTATACCATACTCATATTCCCTTGTCTGGCGCCATCCCCATCTAGCCCTTTATTGTAACAAAAGAAAACATTTAAGCAAAATGGAAGCTATATAGCCTAGGTCTGACAGTATATCATAGTTTGCATCCCTGGACTCCCACCTTTCTATGGAGTTATTTCAAAATAAGCTCTGAGAGACCAAGATTGGGTATTATGATTAATTGAAGTTTACTTTTAGGATTTTTTTGTTTACATTATAGTACTATAGCCATTATGTATATTGGTTTTATGGTTCTGCTTACTACCTGATTTTGTATCAGCCCATACAAGTCTTTATTTTTCTCTTAATTCCTCCTATTTATTGTTCCTTACAACTGGTTTTTAACACTTCGGTGTGAAATAATTTATAAAATTATCTTATTGAAGAAAACTTTTGCAGAAAACTTGTTGAGAGTAGGATAACTTGGGCAAATTTTGATAGGAGGGAGGGTACAATCCAAGGTGCCCAGCGAAGATGGATCTGAGTGGACTCTGCACTGGGAGTACTTGTAAAGGTAAAGGTCAGCAGCATAAGGTCACTGGGCACCTGGATGGAGGAGTCTGTCCCTTGATACCATGAAGTGAGGAAAGACTTAAAGGGAAAGTGGTCAGATCTGCAGTTTTGCAGAAGTCCAGAATTGAGTATGATATTTAAAATGAAAACACAGAAATTAAGAGAATACTGGAAAGACTCTGGAAGCAGCTAAAGGAAGATGAGTCACTTACATTCTCATAGTGAAAACAAAACAAGTGTTCCTTCAGAACCTTAATGTCTTCAAGGGTCATGGAATGAATTAAATAAGACTAACAGAGGGTCTAGGGGTGGAATTGCCCTGTTCTTAATTCTTACGAGAAGAAAGAAAAAGAAGGAATAGAGGAAATACTAAGGAAGAAAGGAGGAGGAATGGGAGGGAACTTACTATCTCACATAATTGGGATATGTAAGATAAAGAGCATACAGACGTGAAGGAAGGGATGGAAGAACAGGCATCATCTGAACCAGATAAAAATGAGTCAAACGAGAGAGAGAGAGAGAGAGAGAGAGAGAGAGAGAGACAGAGAGAGAGAGAGAGACAGAGAGAGAGAGAGAGAGAGAGAGAGTCAGACAGAGAGAGAGAGAGAGAGAGAGAGAGAGAGAGAGACAGACAGACAGAGAGAGAGAGAAAGAATGGGTATTGAAGTACATTAAATTCAACTGGGAACTAGGCAGGGATAGGAAAAGGAGGGAGGAAAGTTTAAGAGGAAGGGTAAGAAGAAAAAAGATTAGTCATAAGCAAACAGATTCCAAGCTAAGAGGTGAATCATAAACAGGGAGAAAGAAAGAAAGGAATGAAGGAAGGATACAAGGAAAAAACAGGAGAGGATAGAAAGAAGTAACAATAAACAATCGTAACAGTAAAAATGAAGGGATAAACTCACTATTGGTGGTAGTGATGATAATAATAAACAGCACGTATACAGTGCTTTAAAATTTGCAAAGTGTCGTATGTACCTTAGCTCATTTGATCTTCAAGACAACCCTTTGAGGTAAATGTTGTTATTATCCCCCTTTTACAGATAAGGAATCTGGGGCTGAGAAAAGTTAACTGATTTGCTCAGGGTCAACAGCTAGTAAGTATGCAAGGGACTTCTATCCAAGATGGCCACCTGAGCAGAAGGTAGGCCACTCAGCTCCCATATGCGTACTTGGGAACTACATAAAAAGTCAGCCTGGTTCTCCAACCAGGAAAGATAATACCAGTGCAGGCTGAACCTCCAATGTGACCAGAGACAGACAAGGACACCTGTAGCCACAATGTCCTGTGTTTGGAAGCAGCAGGAACAGAAGTCATCCCTAAGAAAGCTCAAAGGTGGTCAGAAATCCCCAGGAAGGTGACCTTGGAAGCCTCAGAGAGTGGTAGCAGACACTAGCCACTAGTGGCAGGGTGTCGGCACGGTGCCACAGCACTCAGACCCAGAGAGGCCAGGCCCAGGGACTCTGAGATTCCTAATATTCTAACCTGAGACACAGGGAGATCCCTGAAGATCCAGTGCTCTGAACCTCAAAGACCCAGGGGTGATGAAGGGGCAAACCTCAGGAGATAGAGATCAATGTAAAAGTGCAAAAGATCCAGGAAAAAAAATACCAATACGGGCCAACCATACCACCCAAAAAAACCAGTAGGAAGTAGAGGCTGGCCCTGGCACAAAGCAACAATTCAGGGAACTAAAGGTGGAAAGATAGGTAAATCAAAGGAAACCCCATCCAGTATTAAAAAATTGTTGCAAATCTGTTTCCATATAGAGACTCAAAGGGGGAAAATATTTTCTAGGAATATATTAATACCTAAAAGAAATGAAACAAGAGATTAAAAAAAAGAAAAGCTCTTGAAGTTTGGGTATGGTGGGACATACCTGTAATCTCACCTAGCAGAGTGGCTGAGGCTGGCACATCTTCTGAGCTGCAGTGAGCTATACCAATCAGGTGTCCACACTAAGTTCAGCAGTAATATAGTGACCTTCTGGGACCAGTGAGCCACCTTCACATAAAGAAGGGCAAACTGGTTGAGTCAGAAATGGAGCAAATCACCCTTATGCCAATTAGCAGTGAGACTGGGCGTATAAGAAGCCACTGTAGGTATAGCCTGGGTGAGAAAGAGAGAGACTCAGTCTTTTAAACAAAACAAAACAAAAGCTCTTGTGGAAAGAATTGGAAGAAGAGAAAGTGGTAAATCTTAGCCAAGAATTAGAAAACCTGTGTTAAACCTGAAAGTTTGGTTGAAGGAGGCAAACAAGCTAGGTGATAGAAAAATCCATGTTGTTTATTATTTTCCCTTAAAGCATAGCTAAGCTAGCTTACTTGTATGTACAAGGAGTCAGAGCATAAGCTCTGGCTGTCTGAACAAAGGAATGAGAAAACTTATATACGTTATTTTAGCAGACCCAGCCAGTCTGTGTTACCTCACTTTTATGACCCCCATGTATGTTTAACCATGATACAAGAAGAGTATTTTCCTTAATGGAATAGGTTTGTAAAGACACGAGTGTTGACAAAGGTCAGTTAAAGTATATACCCATAGAATATTAAGTGAGGTGGTCTTCTCAGGATTAGGGTCTCATCCCTTAATAGCTAACAGGGGGAAGAATGTCCTTCAGTCAGTCTAATCTGGCCTTGTTGACAGTGGTAAGGGTATTTCCTGAGCAAACTTTTAGAGAACAAAGAAGCCCAGGTCCTGGATCTTCTTCCAGTTACTCATTAATTCAGGCTCTGGGTCTGGTTGAAATTACAAAAATGATATAAAATGGTATAAAATGTTCCACACCTGAAAACTAGAATATACCAAAAAACAAATCAGTCTCCATGAGACAATAAGAAACACTGCAGCAAAATCAAAATATTGGAAAAAAATAGAAGAAAATGGTAGGTATCTGGTATCAAAAATAACAGACCTAGAGAACAAATCAAGGAGAGGTGATTTAAGAATCATTGAAATTCCTGAAAACCATGATTTGGGAAAAAAACCTTAGACTCTTAATTTCAAGAAATCGTAAATGAAAATTTTCCAGATCTTTTAGGACCTGAGAGAAAAATAAACATGGAAAGAATTCAATAATCACCTCCTGAAAGGAACTCAAACAAGAAAACTCCCAGAAATATCATAATTGAAATCCAGAGTTCCCATATTTACTCCACCATCCAAAAAATGTGTAATGGGGATTTGGTGCATGCCTAGACTATCTAAATTGGTATAATCCACTTGGAAGATGCTGGGGACCTGCTTCTGGGAGACTGGAAGACTGGCCAATGTGTAGACATTCTATGTTGTCCTATTACATGGTTGAGATACATCCAAATGAATCTTTTCCCCATTGGCTATATGGTTGAAATTTTAAAATTTCAGTGTTTTAAAAACTTGCCTGACTCAGCAATGGAGTTGGGGGTGGGGTGTGATGTTGCTGGTTGGGTAGGGTTTTTTTTCCTTCTTTCTGTATTTGTGGCTGAGTCAGGCAGGTTTCAAAGCCATTGACAATTCTGGCTATGCATTCAGTGGAAAAAGGCTGCTTGTAACTCTATGGTAGGCCAATAAACAGTGTTTACACATGCACCAGTCCTCCAGTCTCATGAAAGTGTTAGAAACATACTTACATCGTCTAGGAATAAACAATACTCTTTGGGAAGCCAGGAACACTTTAATTATATTTTACATTTATTCGGTCTGAATAAATGGGTACATCCCCTGAACAGAGTACAGGAGAGTACAAGGACTTTTATTGACCCTCACTTCGAATCTCCTGCCAGGCTCTTCATCAGCCAGATGCAACCCCCTGACTGCCTATGTCATGCCCTCCTCAAATGGCTCATCTAAACATGTGTACAAGCCTGTAACCTTTCGCCCGACCAAAGCCTGGTCTTTGCTAGATCCTAGCTCTGATTAGAACTAGTTTTGACTTACATTCTGCTAAAGCTGGGGGGAGGGAGGGGGAAGAAGGATATTTTGAACTCTGTGGAAACAAAACTTCTCCCCTCATTTCTTACAGAAGCAAGTTTTCCTTCAGCATCTTCCACATGGATGCTGCCATCTTAGGTAGTCTGGGCAAGCACCAAACTCTCATTACAAATGCATAAAACTCAAAGAATTTTACAGGAATATATGAACAAACAGGAAACATAAAACAATCAAATAGCCCATTACAACTATTATACTAATGACCCCTCCCCTTCTCCCCCAGAAAGTAAAGACTTTTTGTGGAGTTGCTGAAGACTTATTTTGCATTCATCTTGGACCTACCCTTTCTAAACAACTCACCGTAATTATCATGGAAGGTTGACAAGGTCCAGATCTTCTGCTCTGTCATAGCATTGTTATAGTCCTTTAAAGACAGGATCCTCAGGTTGTGGGGGTGGGGTCCTCTTTTCCTGTCTATGTTACAGTGTGTTACAGAAAACTTCAGCCTTGGGGCAGCTACTTCCTGGCTGTTGAATTCAGAAGCTCTCCTACTAAAGATTACCTGTGAGGAAACCCCCAAGGCTGGAAATGTCTATTTCTCAAGATCAATAGTCACTGACCTGTGCCCAGAAAAGGAAACAGAAAGGCAGCAAAAGGCAGCTGGGATTAGGAGGTGAAGGTCCTATTGTTCTTTGCTCTAGTCAGAGTACGCAATTGATTTAGCATTGAAGTGACACAAATAATAGCTGTAAAAAGCTCAAAAAAATACAGTGTTTGCTAAACACTTAAAAGACTGGAAGTCTCAGACTCTAACAAATAAAACGGGCTAACATAAGTGCTTTTAGGTTTTTATATAATCTAGAGATCCCAGTCTCAGACTCTCCTGGGCAAGGACCTGTGCTATTATTATAGGGACCCTTTGCTTCCAGGCATGATCCATTCTAAAAGCACAAGGGAGGAGGAAGTGGAAGAAATAGGACCTAGAAGTAGCAGCCACTTCTGTGGTTCACTCCCTTCACAGACAGTGGAGGTTTCTCTAAGAACGCCTCTTGACTCAGTTGCCCAGCATCTTCAAGGCAGGCAGCATAGTCCCTGGAGACTTAGGTGGGGAGTTCCCTGTGTCTGTATATCAGAAAGGGTGGAAGGTGCATGCCTAACTCCATAGAGGGTGCCCCCATAAAACAAAGATCCATGGCTGGAATCTCAGCGCAGAGGTTCTCCCAATCATCCCTGCTACCCTTATGTTTTAAGTTGTGTCCCAAAATCTAGAGCCTGTTTTCAGACGTCATTTCCTTTTTTTTTTTGTTGTTTGTTTGTTTTTGAGGGGGGGAAGGCAGCGCAATTGAGGTTAAGTGACTTCCCCAAGGTCATACAGCTAGTAAGTGTGTCAAGTGTCTGAGGTCACATTTGAATCCAGGTCCTTCTGACTCTAGGGCCGGTGCTCTACTCACTGCGCCACCTAGCTGCTCCAAGATTCCATTTTCTTAATTAGCTGTTCCTTTCCCTATTAAGCTGCCATGAATTTCCTCTTCTATAGGTTCAACGTGATACAGTTTCCTCAAGCCATAACAACAGTAGTAGCTGGCATTTATGTAGCACTTTGCAAAGCTCTCTACATATATTATCTAATTTGATCCTACAACGATCCTGTAGGCAGGTGCTTTGATTAATCCCATTTTACAGATAAGTAACTTGCCCTGAGTCACACAGCTGTAAATGTAGGAAGCAGAATTCTAACTCAGGTCTTCTTGACTTCAAGTCAGTTCTTTCTTTGCCTCCATTTGTTCTTCTTTGGAGACTCCACTTTAATTAACATCCTTTGTAAAATGTGGCGTGTTAAACAGAACACAATATTCCACATGTATTCTTATAAAGGCAGAAGACGATAGAACACTTACTTCCATCATTTCTGAACAGTGAGCTCTCTAGGATGGGATAATATTAGATTTTTGACTGCTATATCACACTATTGATTCATATTAAGCTGACTATATTCTAAATCTATTTTTTCTCCATTAACTGTTGCTCTAATCTATCCTTGAGTTAATTTTATGAGTCTAAGTTGTGATGTTTAAAAAGATTCAGGAGATGTAATTTCTGGGTAATTTAGTCATTTTATTAATAATGCCAGCATGTTTATTAGTAAAAGGATGGTCGTCTCTCTCTTAGACCAAAGACAATCATGGAGGGGGTGGGGCTCATGAGGGTAGCAATCAACTCTACTTGGTTAACAAGTAACAAGAGAATGAATATTACAATGTGGGGCTGGACCTGAACCTTGATTATGTCATTTACTTCTTAAGTTATCTTGACAATTGGAATCCCCAGCTACTGACCTTAGCAGTACTACTTCTTGGTCCTATCAGTTTCAAAACTTGTCTCTTTAACCACTAACCTCTGCTTGCTGCTTCTCTGGCTTCCTTTTTTTTTTAAATTAAATTAAATTTATTTATTTAACACATTTAGTTTTCAGCATTGGTTTTCACAAGAGTTTGAATTACAAATTTTCTCCCCATTTCTACCCTCCCCCCCACTCCAAGATGGCATATATTCTGGTTGCCCTGTTCCCCAGTCAGCCCTCCCTTCTGTCATCCCACTCCCCTTCCATCCCCTTTTCCCTTCTCCTCTTGTAGGGCAAGCTAAATTTCTACTCCCCATTGTCTGGCTTCCTTTTTTGCCCAGCCATGGTGTTCCGTCTGAAACCTTTCTCTGTATCTCTTTCACCCGGGGAAAGCCTCTATCAGTACCATAGAATCTCAGCTGACAAGGTCCTTGAGGTCCTAACCTTTGCCCTAGGAAAAACCATAGGTAGAGGTTGGAAGGAATTTGAATCAGGCCGAAATTTAAAAAAAATGTCGTCAACCATGTTGGTACAATATGTCCTATGGTTACAGTTTCTTTCTTGGGCACATCTTTTGTTAAGACCCTAGCAAGTGTGGGAAGTGATGGTAAGGTAGTTGAAATTGTTGTGGGTTGATAAAATTGTTCTAATCTATAAACTCAAGACTTTTATGCACTTAGCTTTTAGACATATTTTTTTATTGTTCTACACCTCCCTCCATCCCCCACCAGCATCACCTCTGGCTTTTGCAGAGGTATGGAGAGAATCCCTTGTGCATTGAGTGAGCTTCAGATAAATAAAGCAAATAGAAAGGCCCAAATTGCCTGTGTTCTCTTTTCGTGCTACCCACATGAATACCCACCTACTGCTTTCTTTTTTGCTACGAGCAGAGCTTAATATACATCACATTCCAATCCACACAGCTTCAATTAAACAGTACAATCTCTCTGTTTGGGTCATTATACAGAATTGACAGAAATTTCTCCTCCTGCTACAAGAAATTGCTAGTATTCCTTTGGGAGAGCCAAATAAAGGCCCCATATTAAGAAGAATGTTAAAAAAGAAAAAAAAACCTGACAAATGAGAACAACAGATGTTGTTCAGACAGAAAATGTATAAAAGGAAGTGAATACAACCTCCATTGCTATATTTTCAGAGAGTCACCCTCTTGGCTGATTAATAGAACTCTTATATACCAACTCACGTGTTCTTCCCATGACACTTGATATATTTTAGTTGGCCCATTTGGGTGCTTAGGACCTGCACTGACAGACCTAAATCACACACATGCAAAGTAATTTTTTAAAAGTAAAATTAAAATCTCCTTTTCATTTTCTCAATAATTGGTGCTACAGCACAGCAATATAGCCACGTTGGAGAGGGGACAATGAAGCACGTAGCCCCTAAACCTGAACCAGCAGATCAAATGAAACATTTTCTCCTATTTGTAGAATCATCAAAAACATACATACAGAAATTAAACACAGCAGATTATTAGAGTTATTTATGACTGAGCCAGAATCCAAATAGGTTCCAAAAGGTAGCAGGGGATCATGGGAAGAGGAGTCAGGAGAGGGTTTAAATCCAATACCTTCCAGCTTTGTGACTGTGGGCAAGTCACTTAACTCTTCCAGATCTCATTTTCCTTACCTGTAAGGTATGAAAAGTAATGCCTATAGTACCTACCTCATAGGATTTTTTTTTTGAGGATCAGATGTTATAATGTTTGGTAGCTTTGTTAACTTTAAAGGACTATATGCATATCATCATGCATAGGGCAGGCACCTTCTTTCAGGGAATGAGGTTCACAGGACTAATAGATCATAGGATCATAGCCTTAGAGTTAGAAGAGATCTTAGAGATTGTTGAGTTTAACTCCTTCATTTTACAGATGAGAAAAAAGAAACTTAGGGAGATTGAGTGACTTGCCCATGGTCTCCTAGCTAGTAAATGTCAGAAGTGGGATTTGTACCTGGATTGTGCTGATTCCAAGTCCTCTGTATCATGCTGCTGGTAAAAACATATTCTAACCACTCATCTATAGCTCTCCTCACTGTTTTCTTCCTTTCTCCAATGTCCATTTCTAATTTTTTTTTTATGAATTTGAGATCTAGTTCATATGCTTCTTTTTCCCATAGGTTTCTCCCATGCTTAAACTTACAAATTCTCAACATTCATGTTGACAAACCTTCATAGTCTTTGACTTCATAATTCCTTGTCCTTCTTAACCTTGAAGACCTCCAACTCATACATCACCCATGAAACATCTCGGCTACACAAAGCCCTTCTCCATAGCTGAAATTTCTGACTCAGCTTTCCTCCTCTCCAAACACAACTTCCTGTCTCACCAGCTTTTCCACTCCTTACCCACTCACTAAACATTCGCTGTGCCCTTTACTGGTACCTTCAATCTTTCAGGCCCTCCAGCTTATTCCAGTTTGTCAGCCTGCTTCTGGTTACATTGGAAGCCAGACTCAGTTACCCAGTGTCCCTTCTCTGGGACCTTGGACTTTCTCACCTTCCTGAGCTTTTGCCAAACTCATTCTCTTAATCCCCATCATATGGTTTCTTAACTAGTCCTGGGCTATAGAGTGCTGCTGGAGACATGATTGTAATGACCTGGCCTGTTATGGAGTTATATAGTATGTATAACTACTGTGTATACTATATAATTTGTAACATATTGTATAACGTCATATGCATACTGTATAATGATCCTTTCCCTCAATTTCTCAAACTCTGTCTAACCATGCCTTCTCTATCTGAATTTTTGTATCTAAGTACAAAACTTTACAATACAGACTCATCTTCCTGAGTTCAAATCTGGCCTCAGACCAGCTGTATGACCCTGGGCAAATCACTTAACTTTGTTTGCCTCAGTTTCCTCATCTGTAAAATGAGCTGGAGAAGGAAATATCAAACCCCTCCAGTATCTTTGCCATGAAAACCCCAAATAGGGTCACAAAGTATCAAACATGACTTAAAAATGACTGAATAAAAACAAGATTTTACATTTTTTCCCTAATGAATTTCATCTTATTCTGTTGAACCCAGTGATCTAGTCTGGATGTTCCCAAACTTTCTTAGTTCATGATGCCTTTAGTGTTTCAGTAATTTTTTTCCTGGTGCCCTTAGGTCAAAAGAAATACCTAATAGTTCTGTTTATTAAGTAATTATATCCAGACAACTTAATAAGTATTTATCCTAACAACTTAGTAGCTGTTTGAAAAAGTAATACATATAAGTTGAAAGAAAAAATTAACATTTTTATTTTATTCTTAAATAGCCATTATTACTTGTTAATAGGATGTGTGCATATGTTGGACACAGCTTCTCAAAACTTCAAGTCACATTGGACTCTGCTACCCTCATTTCCTGTCCCACACTGCCTTTTTCATTTTTCTATTTTCTTTTTATCTATTTATTTTATATTTTATTCTATTGCTGTTTTTTTCCCTACCACAGCATTTGCCCCAATCCAGCTATGCAAAGATGTGACACCACAAATGAGAAGTTGCTGGCATAGCCAAAAGTGCAAGTAAACAAAGACATATCTCAAATATCCAAGAATATCATCAAAAGGAATGATGGAAAAAAGAGGAATGATGCTCGATTTAATGTTGAAACAGTGATATATCTCAAGCTAATAGTTTGCATAGTGTCTGGCAGATGTTGAATATCACTATGCTTCCCTCAAAAATTTAAAATATCTCAAGGGCCCCTATGAGATCACTGTGGGTGATTGGGTACAATTTGGGAACTTGGACCAAGCTGGTCAAGATCTTTTTGGATTCTGACTCTATCATCTGGTGCATGAGTTATCCCTCTTAGCTTTATGATTGAAGCATCAGGTAGGAAACACTCTGTGGAGGACTATTTTAATACTCTGTTGACTCTGAAAAAGACCTATGGATGAAAGAAAAGATGATGAGTTTGATTATTATAATTTCTTAGAGAAGTTTAACTGATGTAAAACAATTGCCTCAAAAAAAGATTAAAAAAAAGATCAGAAACCTGCCCCAAATTTGCCACCAAGTGCTTGGCGAGAGAAATACATAGTAAATAAGTAAATTGTTAGTAAATACTAGTAAATGGTTAACATCAATAAATAAGGGCAAAACTGGTTTTGAGTCCAAGCACACTTACAAAACATTATTAAGGTAGGTAGAAGATAAACGATATAGTTTCAGGAAACAGCAAAAAAGTAGTACAGGAGAAGACAAAACGACAGAAAGTCTGGTGTGAGGCGGATAATTTGAGATTGTTCCAAGACCATTTATAGATAAAATTGGAAGGAGTTAAACAATTAGAAGTCAAATGGAACAGATCTGCCTGTTTAAAAAAATGACCCATCCCCATGATTTTGATGCCAGTGTAACCACCACTTTAGAACATTACTATCTCAGGGCTTATTATACTGCATGAAAAAAAAGGAAAAGAGAGTTGAGAAGGTGGTATAATGAAGAGAGTGCTGGATTTGGAAGCAGAGGGTATGGGGCCATGTTACTTACTCTGCCTGTGGCCTTGGCTGATTTGTGTAACCTCTATTGGTCTCAGTTTACTGATTTGTAAAGTGGTTGGTTTAGAGAACTTCCTAAAGCTCTTTCCAGTTTCAGATCTGTGAGCCTATGAAGTCAGGAAAAGCAGGTGGACCCCAGCAAATACATACATGGAAAAAAAATCTGTTCTGGAGGTGATGTAATATTAAAAATTTCATGGATCAATTTACCATAATATCTTAAAGAGGAGGAAGATACCCTCCTGTGGCAAAAAGAGAATATATTAATACCAAAAAAAGAGATGAGAGAGAGGGAGAGGGAAAGGGGGAGAGAGAGAACTCTTTAGTTAGCTCGCTTTTATATATCTTGGGGTGGAGGGAGTGGTGAGTTCCTCAAGAGTCTGTTTTCAAGACACTGGAAGGAAGAACAGGTTTAGGAAGAAAAGAAGAAAGCAAGGAAGGAAAGAAAGAAAAAAGAGGATGGAAAGAAGAAAAGAATGAATGAGAGAAGAAAAGAAGGAAGGAAGAAAGGGACAAAGGAAGGAAACGAAGGAAGAGATGGAGGCAGGAAAGGAGTAAGGAAGAAAAGTATGGAGGAAGGAAGGAAGAAAAGAAGGATGAAAAGAAGGAAAGAAAGAAGGAATAAAAGATAAGAAGGAAAGGAAAGAAGGAGAGAAGAAAGGAAGAAAAGAATGAAACAAGTATATTAAGCACTTACTATGTGACAGGTACCATACGAAGAGCTGGAGATACAGATATAATCACCAAGGCGGATAGTCTCAGTCCTCGAGGAGCTTATGTGGGGAAACAATATCCAAAAGGAGCTAAAGAGGTAGAGAGGAAGGTACCCGGTTAGAGGGCATGACTTAGAAGTCCAGAAACCAGGAACAAATCTGACAGGGAAGGGAAGGGAAGAAATATTTAGTAAGTGCCTACTGTGCACCAGGCACCATGCCAAATGCTTTATATATGTTTTCTCATCCTGTGATCCTGTGAGGGAGATGCTGTTATTGTTATCCTCATTTTACAGTTGAGAAAACTGAGGCAGACAGATGTTAAGTGACTTGCCCAGAGTCACACAGATGGTAAGTGTCTAAAGCTGGATTTGAACCCAGGTCTTCCAGACTCCAGGCCTGGTGCCGCTGGCTTGTACTCTTTTGCAGCAAAAAAGCTCCAGGAGGAACTCACCAACGGGAAAAGAGGGCAGGCCTCACAGATGGATGCCTTGTTATGCCAAAATAACACTAATTATTTATAGAAGGTGCATCTAGGTGGCACAGGGGAGAGAATGTTTAAATCCTGCCTCAAACACTAGTTGTGTGACCCTGGCCCAGTCACCTGTGAAATGGGGAGTAATAATAGCCCCTCTCTCACAGGGTTGTTTTGAGTTTTGGATGGAATAACGTATCAAGTGAGTTGCATATCTTAAAGTGCTATGTAATTGCTAACTATTATAATTATTAGTATGCACGAAGCCTGAAAAGATCCAGGGGAACATTTATGTGCATTGGATAGATTTTCTCTGGAGGTTTTATGCAAGGAAATGGACAAGAATTGTATGGGAGTGAATAGGCTGGGAGAGGTGTGATCTGTACTAGGGGAGGGAATATTGTACTGCAGCCTTCACAAACCCATCGGGGCATAAAGGCATGGTGCCCTCATTCTTCTCCCAACATGCCGTGTTCATTCTCTCATTTCTGTCTTCACTCAAATGCTGTTTCCCTGGAAGGTCTTCTCTGCTTCCTTGTCTCCTCAATCCTGACACACACACACACACACACACACACACACACACACACACACACACACACCCCCTCCTACTGTACACCCTGTACACCTCCTATTCATCCTTTCCTACCTGGTTTCAGTCTCACTTCATTCCTAATGTCTTCTATTACTTTATCGCATTAATCTCTCCCTTCTTTGAACTCCTAAGGCATTTAATAGCCTCAGCTCTGGTTTTGGGGCAGCTAGGGGGTGAGGCGGATGAACATGACTTGGAGTTCAAATCTGGCCTCAGACATTTATTCCCTCTGTGACCCTGGGCAAGTTACTTAACCTCTGTCTCAGTTTCCTTGACTGTAAAAGGGGGATCATAATATCCTCTCCCTCAAAGGGTTGTTGTGTAGATCAAATGAGATAAAATTTGTAAAGTGCTGAGTGTAGTGACTGGCACGTAGTAGGTGCTTAGTAAGTGTTAACTTCTTCTTTTCCTCCTCCTCCTCCTCCTCCTCCTTCTCCTCCTCCTCCTCCTCCTTCTCCTCCGTGACTCAAGTTTAGGACAATGAGGCCCCAAAACACAACTGGTTACCCAGGTACAGCAGAATTAGTTTAGATCCCGTCCTGGGGAAATTCAGCAGAAGTTGATAGGATGGGGTGATGGACGGGTTACATGTGATGTTTATGCCCCCAGTCTAGTCCCTGGCTCTGTACACTGACCAGAGCTCAGCCATGACATTAAGCCTCCTTGTTGTCCTCCTGGACCCTGGTGTGATGCAGGAGCTGCAGGAACATCTAAGAGGCCCGGAGGGTTCTTCTACTCTGTGCCAGATGTAGACTTTGGAGGGGACTTAGAACATAACTCAGGGCTCAAAATGATCTCCTGAGAAGAGGCACGCTTCCTCTGCCATTTGACCCCAAGGCAGTCATTGAATTTATTTTCTGAGACGTTTGTATCTAAGGTGACATAAAGTACTTTATAGAGTTGAGATAGCAGAGGGACTGGGAACATTAATGGAGCAGCTGTTAAGCATTAAGCACTAACATGCCAGACATAAGAATGGAAGAAATGTGCATCATAGGAGTTAGATATAGAAAGGGTCTTTAGATTTCTTTTCTTTTTCTCTCTTCCTTTTTGCCTTCCACTTCTGTCAATGAAGGGAAAGGCAGGATTATTCCCTACAGTATATCATCCCTCCCTCTGTCCTGGCTTGTTTTAATTGTCATTAAGGAGGAAGCTCACACTATTACACTTGGGAAAAATATTCCATCCCATGCTAGGAAAACTATGAAGTTTACCCTAGGCCTACATTTTCTTTTTATTAAATTTCATCCTCTTACTTCATCATTCCAGGCATCATGCTAAACATGACTTCCCCCCCCCCCTTTGGTGTTTTCACCTCTCAGGCATTTACAGACTATTATCATGGCTCCCTAGCCAACTGGGATGCTGTGTAGCCAGGAAATTCATACTTAATTCTTTTTTTTCTTTTAAACACTCTTTCCTCTTAGTTCTGTACTTATTGCTGCTTGTCTCTCTAGACTGTCTGCGTGTGTCAATTTGGCTTTAGGCTTTGTTCCACAGGGGCTAAGAGATTTCCTTATATGATTTCTTCTTCTTTCCCTTTCCTCAATGTGGAAATGACTATTAAGGGACCTGGAGCAGTGTTGTCCTAAGTGTGGAGTTAATCAGGATATTCACCTTGGGTCTTCTGCCTTGGGGTAGTCTTACCGTCATCGTGGTTCAGAGGTGTACAGTAAAGAGAACCCAACCCAGCATCAAGGTGTGGTCAGTAATATCTAGTTCCTTCCCCACATCTCTCCCCTGCTATGTCCCTGTGGCCTAAGGAAGGTATGGCTGTCAGTTCTTTTACCTCAGACTTTAAAATTCCAGGGGATCAACCTTGACTAACTAATAACAGTGAGCACTGGCAGTCATTACTCTGTTGGAGACCTTTCCTAGTCCCACCAGTTTCCGGTGCCTTCTCCTTTGAGATTACCTTCCATGAATTTGGTGTATCTTGCATGTACCTACTTACCTACATGTGGTATTCCCCCTTTAGAATGTAAACTCCTTGAGGGCAGGGGATGCTTTGCTTTTTATTTTGAATCCCCAGTGATTTGCACTGTGGCTGGAACATAAAAAGTGTGTAGTTAATGCTTGATGACTGACATTGACCATCACCACTAGAAAAAAGAGAGAAATGTGAAGGGAAGCCTCCAGATGAGGACTTTCAGAATAGGGTCACTGGAGAGGAATGCATGCATATAATGGGAAGTTTGCCACAAAGACATGTTCAGTCTCGTTATTAACAGCCCTGAGTTCTCCACACTGACATGTTAGTTGATGGTGTTTTGCTTTTCTCCATGGACTATCCAGTGTCTGAACTGTATGAAAGGCTCAAGCATTTTTAATCTAGACCCATAAGGGATTTCATTCAGGATAGGTCCTTATGAATATTTATATTGAAATATTTTGCCTCAGGGTGTGAAATATTAATCTCTTACCTGAGTTTTACATCTAATTTTTTTTCAATGTCACAGAGAAAAATTAAATGTTACTTGCCACCAGGGGCATCATTAGGATGAAATCTTTGCATTTCAGCTTGGAAAGCTGAAATAATATTCTCAGTTTCCTGGCTATCTGTTGTCTTATCATCTGACAGGAAAAAATTTCAAAGGGGAGCTGATTTTGTTTTAAGAATTGATATTGTTGCATAGGTAGTAATATTTGATCCAAGAGGTAAATAACATTAAATGTCAAATCCTATCCTAATGAGCATGGGATATTTATATTCTTTCCTAGGGTTGGGATTTTATTTTAATGAGAAAATTTCTAGAAACTTTAATCCTAATCTTAAGAAGCTCCAGAGAAGGAGCTAATATCTTTCTTCTCCATAGTGGATTACATATACTTCAACCCTCCTGGAATTTGTGATTTCATCATCATGGGTACAGTCTCCTTTGGCACAGATTGCAACCCCTCTACAAACTAGTAGACAGTTAATTAACATTAAGTGCCTACTACGTGCTAGGTAGTGCTAAGTGCTGGGGATACAAAAAGAAGCAAAAGATAATCCCTCCCCTCAGGGAGCTCACAATCTAATGGAGGAAACAATGAACAGACATATACAAACAAGCTGTATGCGATATAAATAGGAAGTAAGGAACAGAAGGAAGGCACTAGAATTAAGATAGGTTGGAAGAGCTTTAGTGTTCACATTTAGCTGTGGCTGAAAAACATCCTCCCTCTGTGGCTAACTCAGTGATGAGTTTCTCTACTAGGCTAGTCCCCAGATAACAGATCTGTATCCCATCCCTGAGTCTGTACTCAAAGCTTTCCCAGCTTAATAAAATCTGTCAATGCTCATGGTTCACTGATCCAGATTTTGAGAATTAAGGGTCACATCTACAATACAATTCAATTACATTCTACAAAATTTATTTAATGCTTACTATGTCAAAGAAGTGGTGCTAGGGAGTAAGGATACAAAGAGAAAAAATGACAAACCCTGACCTCAAAAAAATGAAATGGAGGGTTATGGGATTTACACATATAATTATAATATGAGATAGGGAATGATAAGAGGTAAAAGAAATTTAAACAAGTGCTCTAGGAGAGTTAGGAACAGGAAACACCTTTAGTTGAAGGATTTTTTTTTATTATTTAAGATCTTTTAATTTTGCATCAGATCATTTCCAAATGAATACCTTCCAAACTCCTGTAACAACTATTGAAAAAAAAAGGTTCAGCAAAATATAGCTTCTACTTACTGGGAATCTTCACGTGCCTTTGTAAGTTCTCATGAAGGTCCCCTTGGGTGAAGCTCCCTGCTGGGCTCTGATGGTTGAAGCTCTTGTAGAATTCTGAACTCTTGTGGGCAGCTCTTAATGCAGTTGCTTCTGACAGTCATTGCTGCTCTGGGAACATGGTTAACAGCTTCAGTGGACTCTATTACTAACACCTGTGGGAATTTCGTATTGTCCAAGCTTTCATAAAGTCATCCATCAAGCAGAAGGCATTTATTAAGCACCTACTCTGGGCTGAGCATTGTGTGAAGCACTGAAGATACAAAGAAAGGCAAACAAATTAACAAACAAACAAAACCTTGCTCTCAAGGAGCTCACAGTCTAATGGGGGTGGCAGTATGCAAACAATTTTGCACAAACAAGATATATGCAAGATAAGTTGAGGACAGCCTCAGAAGAAGGCACTAAGATTAAAGAGGACTAGGAAAGGCTTATTGGAGAAGATTGGACTTTTGTTGAGACTTGAAGGAAGCTAGAAGGTGGAGATGAGGAAGAGGAGCCTTCCATACATAGGGGACAGCTAGCGAAAATGTCCAGGGTTGGGAGATGGAATGTGTGTGTGTATGAGGTGGGGGTGTGGGTGTACCAGAAGGTAGGCCAGTGTTCCTGGATTGCAGAGGATGTGGAAGGGAGTAAGGTGCAAGAACTAGAAAGGTAGGAAGGGACCAGGTTATTAAGGATTTTAAAAGCCACACAGAGGACTTTATATTTGATCCTGTAGATGATAGGGAGCCCCTGGGGTTTATTGAATGGGAGTGTGTGACATGGTCAGTCCTGTGGTTCAGGAAGATCAGTTTGACACTGAGTAGTGAATGGAGTGGAGTAGAGAGAGACTTTGGACCCAACAGCGAACCACTGCACTAAAACAGGTATGAGGTGATGAAGTCCTGCACAGGTTGGTAGCAGTGTCAGAGGAGAGAAGAGGGAGAATGTGAGAGGTATAAACAACTGGACTTGACACCTGCTTGGATAGAAGGGGCTGTGGGGGAGAGACAGTAAAGACTGACACTGAGGTTGTGAACCCAGGTGATTAGGAGCATGGTGTTACCCTCATCACCTGTTTAATGGTGGAGCAGGAGGAAAAAGCAGGGAGATAGAGCTCTCTTCCTTTTCGTAGTCAATTCCTTCATAGGAGTCTTTCACTGATGGACTTGACTACCATTTGACTATTGGTTTGAATGTAGCGTGCAGTTTTTATCCATAGCCTCACGGGGTATGACTGCTTCTCTTCAACCAGTCATATGACAATTCCTGTGTAACATCATCTGCTTTCATCCAGTGACTCAAAATCCCTATGATCTTTTCAAGTTGATTATATCTAATCTTCTTTTGCTTCATTTGGTCCAGATATCTGGGCCTTCAGTAATTACTTGGGGGTAGGGATGGATTGTACCCTTAGGTTTCTCCCCCATTCCTTCAGTTAAATATTTGATGATCCTAGAAAATCACTTTCAGTGCTTTTGTTAAACTCCATAGTCCCACATTCTGGATAACTGTTTAGTGACTAGGGAAGCTTCCAGCATTCCCTTTTTCCAGTGTCTCTCCTAGTGCCTTGTGCTAAAGAGTCTGTGGAAAAATTTAACAACAAGAAGCATTTATATAGCACCCTAAAGTTTGAAAAGTGATTTATATATGTTATCCCAGTTGATCCTCACAATAACACTCTAAGTTACATGCTATTCTTATGTGGCATTTTAGTTTGTTAACAAACTTTTATTTCATGTGGCATAGTTCATAAACAAATCCAGAAATTAACATTCTTCCAAACTTCTAAATACATGGTGTTTCAACTTAACAAACATAATTTTGTTTTTTAAATTCAATTTTATTTTAATTTCATGTCTGAATTCTTTCCCATTCCCTTTCTGCTTGCCCAATTAAGAGAGCAAGAAGAATACAAGCTCTTACAAACATGTAAAGACAATCAAACAAATTCCCACATTGTCCATATATAAAACCAAACCAAACCTCGGTCTGCCCTATAGATATAATTTTGCATAATTCTTGGAGGTTGTCACTCACCTTGATGCTTACAAAGGCCACTTTTGACCCCAAAACAATAAGAAAATGAAAAAGGACAATAAAAGTAAGCTTTGCCTATCAGAAGGAAGGCCTGGTACCTAAAAAGTTCTCAACACATATGGGGCTCTCCTCACAGTATTAGAGACCTGGAGTTGAATGGGAAGTCATTCTTTCATCCTTATGTGATAAACCAGATTTTCCAGGGTGAAAATTCTTTCATGATTCCCTTTAGCATACAGGGCAAATCAATGGGAGGTTTGAACAAAACATTTCCACATGTGCCCTTTCTATACAGGGCACACCAAAATGTCCTCAGGAATCCCTTTCACACAAAAGACAATCTTACTGGAAGTTTAGACAGACATTTTTCTCTAGGTCTCTTCATCAGAGACCATCCAAAATTTTCACAAAGTATCCATATCAAGGCAAAGGCCATGCCAAATAGATTTTCTAACAACCAAAAGAAAATTGCTATGCAGGAAGAGGGGGTGGTTTCTACAGTGTTGAGTACTATGAAAATTCAGGGAGTATGCAAGTTGAAAAATGGCCATCAGAATTGGGTGTTTGGAAGTCAGTGTTGATTTCTGAGCGATCAGTTTTAGTAAAATGGTGTGGTTGAAATACAGATTTCAAGAGATCAAGGAGGAAGGTGGTGAGGAGGTAGAGATAAGGAATACACACTCCACAAACATAGGAGTATGACTTCAAGAAAGGCAGTGAAGTAACAGAAAAAAATGTGAAAGAGAAAATAGGAGCCATCACGCAACTCCTTTCTCTCAAACTCCAATACCTCTTTGGGGGTGTGTGTGTGTGTGTGTGTGTGTGTGTGTGTGTGTGTGTGTGTTTGTGTGTGTGTATTTTTGGGGGGGCTGTATGTGGGTTAGGAATTGAGATATGGTATTTTGATTGTTTTAGAAGGACTGAAATATTTGAGGTACAGAAGAATGAGAAAAGTTGAAGGGAATTGTTTCTGAAGGATACAATAGAAGAGTAATACAAATTCCTCACCCCCCCCTTCCATCTATAGAATAAATAGTTTAAGTCAAATAAAGTATTTTCCTAGGGATAGTAATTACATCGTACTAGAGAAAGTTTTCATTGTGCTATTGAAGTGAATTTGTTGAAACTCATTGGTTGTACCGTCTCCAGGGATGTTAATCCTTTTATTATACTCTTATTATAAAATTTTATTTATAGGATCACAGAGCTACAGGAGATCTTTTATTGTTGTTGGGTCATTTCAGTTATGTCTGATTCTTTGTGACCCCATGTATTAGGAGGGCAGAGTTTATAATCTCAAAGAGGATCATAAACATGTCTGAAAGGTTCGGAACCGCCGGATATAAGAAACTCTCAAAGTAGAAGGCAGAAGAATCAAAACATTTATTTAGGCTCCACAGTAACCAACCCATGAACCAGCAACCCCATTTTGATATATTGATCAAAAGCTTCCAGGCCCAATAAGTACGCCTTGAAAGAGTAACCAGGAGGCTACAGAAAAGCATGATTGCGTAAAGCAAAATCATGTTTCCCCCTCTATGGTAATAAGATTACCCACTGGCCTGAAGTCTTTGTTCAGCTTTCTCCCGTAGGTCAGCTCTGCTACTGGCAGCTCCTGCTTCAGCTGTGGCTGTGGCTGTAACTGTAGCTGTAACTGTCGCTGTAACTGTCGCTGTAACTGTCGCTGGCTCCAACCGGAAAAGGAAAAGAAGATCTTCAAGCTGTCCTCTCCCCTCTTATAGAGTTTTTGACATCATCAAGCACCGCCTGAACGACCAGGGCCGATTGGTTCTTGACTTGGCCCCTCCCCCTAGCGTGGCCGTTAACACCTCCCCTCAGCCAGCCCCATGACTCATCACACAGGAAGTTGTCTGCTTCCTGGAATGCTCTTTGGGCTTCCTGCCCCGGAAGAGCAAGCCACAGTGTCCAGAGGCTCAATGAGGTAAGCTGAGTCATTCAAAGAAAACAAAGGCCATTCTGGCTACACCCCATTGGGGTTTTCTTGGCAAAGATATTGGAGTGGTTTGTCATTTCCTTCTCTACCTCATTTCACAGATGAAGAATGAGGTAAACAGGGTCAAGTGACTTGCCCAGGGTCACACGGCCAATAATTTTCTGAGGCTGTATTTGAATTCACAAAGACGAGTGAGTCTTCCTGGCTTTAAGCCTGGCACTCTGTCCACTGTGCCACCTAGCTGCCACCTTTTACCCAACTCTCACCCATGGCTCTAAGAAACTATAGCATGCACAGCAGCCACAGACCAGTAAAACCATCTTGGCAGAAGGGCTAAGCAAGTTTCAGGCTAACGAACAGGCCTCTAAATCCTCAGTGAGCTGGGGGATGTCTACTCTAAGCATGTGAAGACTTCCTCTGGTGGAATGGGTAGATGAGAACAATTTATTCCAGTGGCCATGAAGGTAGCTGAAGTAGGTGCTGTGGAGAGTGATTAGATATTGAAGACACCAAGGTCATCCACTGCATCTTAAGCCATTGCCTATTATCTTGACTTTGGTCTTGCCATTGGACTTCAGTGACTCTAGAAGAGAGAGTGAGGCTGATGACTTTGTGCAACTCTGTCTCACTTAAATCCAATTTATGCAAATCAACATATCACCCCATGCTGGCTTTGGTCCTCAAGTAACAGCATTTTATCTATGCATTGTTAGCCAAATTTATGTCTTCAAAATTGGGTACTCAGGGACTTTCAACAAGAAGTGAATGATAATGCTTAAGCCCAGCTCCTCTACATCACCTTACAACAATGATAGATGTATCAAATGAAGTTGGAACTCAGGCCTTTTTGACTCCACATCCAGCATTCTATTCACTACTTCATCTTGCTTTTTCAATACTGAAAAGGAGGAAAAGAAACTAAATCCTCAAAAGAAAAATTTTGCAGAAAAGACTAGAGAAATAATCTCATAAGAGAGGTATTATTAAATATTATTAAAATAAGTGTATATTAAATTAATTTTATGGGGTAAAATATGCACCTATAAGAAGAAATGATGAATATTACAATAGCAACAGCCAGAGCCCCAGAAATGAAAAAGGGATCATTACAAGAATTTACAGGGTAGTTGGGAAACTTAAAAGAATCAGAGGAAGATAAAAGAAGAGAATTTAGATTTCTTAAGAAGTGTTTGGAAAGACAAAAGAGTAAGTGCTTTGGAGTATATCGTAGGAAACTTTAATATGACAGAGACCACTTTGAAGAAGTAGATTATAGAGATGAGCTTAAACATATAGAAATGTAACAAATATAAGAGGAAAAATAAACAGACTGAAAGTATAACTGAGGTGTCTATAAACCAAAGTAACTCACTGTGAAAACAGAGCTCACTGAAGCAGTCTGTGACTCATTGATCTCCCATAAAAGTGTGATGAATTAAAGTGGATAGATTCCATATTTTAGGAATGCATGTAAGAAATATTGGAAAAACAGTGAGAAAGGCCCATTAATAAAATCTATAGGCATCCACCAGAGAGGAACTCCATGTTTACTTTTCCCTGATATGTAGTTGCCAAGCTCCAAATCTAGGAGGAGACAATTTACATATCAAGAAATATCAGTTTGCACTCTGTAGGACTTCTCTTGCTGATAAGATATTGTAATAAAAAAAGGAAAATGCTTGCACCCCAGAATAATATGTCCTAAAAAGCTGAACAAAGTTCAAACATGAAAAAGATGGAGCTTCAATAGGAATCTTCAGTCATTTCTTCACAGGATACCAGAGAAGAATACAGCCTTTAAAATGCAAATGCAGCAAACAAAAGAAACTAAATAAAATCAATCAAGTCAACATAGAGTGAAAAAGCAGATTATATGGTTCAAGGAGCAGATAAGAATATTGCCTTTAGAAGTCCCATCTTAACTGAGCATAATTGTGAGCAAACAGAGACAACTCACTCATTTATAAAAGGTGATCAGACAGAAGCATCTTAAAGGGAGGAAGGGAGGAGAGGGAAGAAAGAATGAATGATTACTATTTCTTTAGATCAGGGTGCCTCGGGTAAAAGTCATTAAAAGAAAGAGATGGGGGAAGAGAGGAAAAGAGAGGGTTTTATAATGCACACCTATATTTGGTATGGACAAGAAAAGTATAAGAATAAATATATCAATAAAAAGAGAATCAAGACATCTAATGGCAGGTGTGGGAGAGGTCTATGGTCAGTGATGGAGACTGAAATCTAACTGCTTCAAGCAAAAAAGAGCAGCTACAGGTACCAAGGGTTTTTTCTTTTAAAGAAAATATCAGGATCTGGTCTGGGTGAGGAAGTAGAAGGGATAGGGCATCTATACATGTGAAGACTCTGGGATCAGAATGTTTTAAGCAAAATAAATTGTAGGTACTTACTGCTGCTTTTTTTGTCTTTTAAAATGTAATACAACAAGATCTGATGTAGAGAGAAAACAAACTGAATCATTTTAACTTGAATGTTATTGGGTAATTTCGTCCATAAAAGAGAAGAGGGTTGCAGAATGGATTAGAAAAGAACATGCAGTGATTTATTGCATTTAAGAAATATACCTGAAACTTAATGACATACATCAAAGCTGAATCTAAGAAATTCAGGTGTCATAATAAAGACTTCAGAAGGAGAAAGAGGAGAAATAGATCCTAACAAGAGAGACAGACAAGAACCTACATTATCCTTAGAAGCAATGTAAGTAGTGAAAAAAATTAATTTTGGACTTGAGCCTTTCGACTTCATTTCAATGAAGTGAGCTCCGGGTGAGAAAAATCCCTTTAACAGTGCAATTCATAGTCTGGA
The DNA here is from genome assembly GCF_011100635.1 of Trichosurus vulpecula. Classification (NCBI taxonomy): domain Eukaryota; kingdom Metazoa; phylum Chordata; class Mammalia; order Diprotodontia; family Phalangeridae; genus Trichosurus; species Trichosurus vulpecula. The sequence goes on from NC_050575.1 coordinate 393,394,131, forward strand.
ATGTCTTAGATGATTGCCAGGGCCCACCTGGACTTGTGACTTGTCCAAGGTCACACAGCCAGTATGTGTGAGAGAAAGGACTTAATGCTAGTTCTTTTGACTCTGTGGCCAGTTTTCTATTCACTATACTATGCTGCCCATAAGTGGTAGCATCCCATGTCTAGTAAGTCTGACTTCATCCTGTGAGTAATCAAACTGGATAGTCCCAATGTGTAGCAAAGGAAGAAAGGAAGGAAGCATTTAGTAAGCACTTGTGCTTACAGGCATTTTACATATATTATCTCATTTGACCCTCTCAAGAACCCTTGCAGGTGATACTGTTATTATCCCAATTTTGTAGTTAAAGGAACTGAGGCAGATAGAGGTTAAGTGATTTACCCAGGGTCATACAGTTAGTAAGTATCTGAGACCAGATTTGAGCTCGGGTCTTTCTGATTTCAGATCCAACCTGCTCTGCCTGGTTATCTACTGCTTCATCCACAACCACAACCATACAACACAGAACAACAGCTTAAAGGCCTTGGCAAGACAGCTAAGTGGCGCCATCATGCATAGAGTGCAGGGCCTGGAGCCAGGAAGATCTCAGTTCAAATCTGGCCTCAGATACTTACTATGTGACCCTGGACAAGCCACTTAACCAATGTTTGCTTCAGTTTCCTGACCTGTAAAATGGGGTTAGAACCGACCTCTCAGGGTTGTTGTGGGAATCAAATGAGATCATAATCATGAAGTGCCTGGCACATAGTAAGCACTATATCGTCGTTCAGTAATTTCAGTCGTGTCCTACTCTTCATGACCCCTTTTGGAGTTCTCTTGGCAAAGATCCTAGAGAGGTTTGCCATTTCCTTCTCCAGCTCATTTGATAGATGAGGAAACTGAGACAAACAGGGTGAAGTGACTTGCCCAGGGTCACACAGCTAGTAAGTGTCTGAGGCCAGATTTGAACTCACAAAGATAAGCTTTCCTGACTCCAGGATCAGCAGTCTATCTGAGGTAACACCCAGATGCCCCTCAGAGCCTCATCACAAAAGATTTGTCAGGCCGGAAAGGAGCCACTGTAGTCTCCAGGTTCAACTGCATCACCCCATAGTCAAGGCTAAGCCCTAGAGTTTGAGGCAAAAGAGATCCTGAGTCAGCTTGAGGCCTGAGACATTGAAGAAATGATTCACTTTATTCCTGCTAGCTTTTCTGTGCAAGTTTCTTTCCAGATTTTCTGGAATGATTTGAAATGCTAAATGCCAATATTATTCCCATCCAAGCCCAGAACTTCCTTCCAGGTTACATATCTCTTCTCCCATCATGGGACCCCCAGGGTAGTCTCCAACCCCAGTTGAGGAATACTGCTTTGCAATTTCTCATTGAGGATATTCTATTGATTCTCTTCTTTATTTAAATGAACAACAAAATATACTCAACATGTGGCAGGTAACCTGCCAAGATATATGTGGGACTTTTAGAAATAAAGCTACATTTATTTTTCCCCACAAGAGTAATTGGAGTGATATTTAATGCTAATGTCTGGGCTGTTTCAGTATAGCAAAAAGGATGATACCACTAGTATAGCTAGTGCTGTACCAATCAGATTGCCAAATAAATACTTTATAAAAATAAACAAAATAATGACAAACTTTATTTAGAGGAATAAATATTCTAAAACATCAAGGGAAAAAATAAAAAAATAGGAATGAAGAAGGCTTGGACTAATCACATATCAAAGTACTCCTCTGATTCCTTACCTTCCTTAGAAAATGATATTTATTCTGAGTGACTTGGCATTGAACAAAGAAGAGGAAAATAGACTGCTAGAATAGATTAGACAAGCAAGACTTAGAAGCAAATATATGTCGAAATCTATTGTTTGATAAAGCCAAGAACATTAACTACTGGGAAAGCCATTCTTTATTCCCAGGAAGTTCTGGGAAAACTCAACAAATAGGTTGGGACACATATTGAGAATAGCATAATACAATATACACCACAACAAATTCCAAAAGGGTAAACAATCTAAATATGAAAAAATGAGAGGAAATGGAGGGTCATAGCTTTGACAACTAAAGAATTTATAGCCAGACAGGATACAGGAGATTATAAAAGAAAAATAATTTTCAATTATGCAAATGTAAAAAGTTTTTACATAAAAATCAATGCAGCTGGAGTCAGAAAAGATCCAGATTGAGGAAAAATCTTTGAATTAAAAATAAAAGCTAATATTTATATAGTGCTTTAAGATTTGCAAAGCCTTTTACAACTATTATCTCTTTTTATCCTGACAAGAACCCTGGTGGGTAGGTGCTATTATTATCCTTTTTAATAGATGAAAAATAGAGAAGGAAATGGCAAACCACTTCAGTACTTTTGCTAAGAAAACCCCAAATGGGATCGAAAACAGTCAGATATGACTGAAACGACTGAACAACAACCAAAATAGATGTAGAAACTGAGGAAGGAAGGGGTTAAGTGACTTGCACAAGGCCACAGAACTGGTAAATGTTTGAAGCTGGATTTGAACTCAGGCCTTCCTGATTCCCAACTCTAGCACTTTATCCACTAGGCCACCTAGCTTCTTTACCTCTGATAAAATATGAATTACAAAATTTATAAGGAATTAACAGAAATGTGGAAGTCATTTAATCCTCAGTAGACTAAGTGGTCAAGGGATATTGGTTGTTGTCCCTCATTCTTGAAGAGGACCAAAACGACATCACTACACTAGAGTTTCAGTCCGACTGTGGTGGATCAGACCAATATGTGCTCAGAATGTTCTACCTCAGGCTGGGTGCAAATAATCCATGTGGACATTTGGGGTGGTTTCTCTAAATTTGTGCATCTTGTGTTTCTTTTGGCCTATTTCAATTCTGCTTTGCTCATAGAGCACAGCACCTTCTCTGATGTGGGCATGCCACGCTGAGCGGTTCTGTGCCAGTGTCTCCCATGTCACACAATCAATTCCAAAGTTCTTAAGAGAGATCTTGAGAATGTCCTTGTATCGCTTCTTTTCCTGACCACCATGTGAACGCTTGCCCTGTGTAAGTTCTCCATAAAATAGTCTTTTTGGCAAGCTTATATTTTGCATTTGAACAACATGGCCAGCCCATTGGAGTTGCGTTCTCTGAAGCAGAGTATGACTGCTTGGCAGTTTAGTTTGAGAAGGGACCTCAGTGTATAAACAACCTATCGATGACCATCCAAAAATTGTTCAAAATCATTAATAATCAGAGAAATACAAATTAAAACAAATTTGAAGTTTCATTTCACACCCTTAAAATTGCCAAATATGATAACATATAGAGATAGTTCTATTATTGGACAGGCTCTGGAAAGACAGACATGCTACATCACTGCGGATATAGCTGAGTTCAATGATTCTGGAAAATATTGTGAGATGACTAGTCAGTTTGTCAACAAGTACTTTTTGAACAATTACAATGTGCCAAGCACTGTGGAAGCACTGAGGATACAAAGAAAGACAAAAGCATGGTCCCTTCCTCAAAGATCTTATATTCTAGTGGTGGAGATGACATGTGAACCACTATGTACATGCAACATAGATACAGAATAAGTGGAAGGTCATCTCAGATGGGAGGTGGGTGGGGAAGCAGAACTGGAAAAGGCTTCCTACAGAAGGTAAGGTTTAAGCTGAACCTTGAAGGAAGCCAAGGAAGCTGAGCTGGGGAGGTGTGGAAGAGGAGCATCCCAGGTTTGAGGAATGGTCAGTGAAAAGGCATGTGGTTGGGATATAGAGAATCATGTGTGAGTATTATTAAAGTTATTAAAATATTTGTATCCTTTTACTGAGAATTCCCACTTTTGGATTGATGTTCCAAGGAGGTTAATGACAAGAAAGAGCACAGAAATACAAAAATATTCATAGTTATTTCATTGGTAGTGTCACAAAGCTTGAAACAAAAATATGAGCCCATCAATTGGGGAAAGACTGAATGAAGCGTGACTTCTGAATGTAATAGACTATTACAATGATGTAAAGGATGGCAAGGGGGCAGCTAGGTGGCTTAGTGGGTAGAGTGCTGGATCTGGAGTCAGGAAGACACGAGTTAAAATCCAGCCTCAGACGCTTATTAGCTGCTGTGTGACTATGGGCAAGTCACTTAACCCTGTTTGCCTCAGTTTCCTCATCTGTCAAATGACCTGGAGAGGAAATGGCAAAGTATCATTGTTAAGAAACCCCAAATGGGAGCCACAGAGAGTTGGACACAACTGAAAAAATGGACAACAACAAAAGGTGTCAAGTAATAATAATGCCTCTCGCATACATAAAGTGATTTACAATGGACAGAGCACTTTATATATGTTATTTCATTGGATTCTCACAACAATCCTGTGAGGTAGGTGCCCCCTATCTTACAGGCAAGGAAGGCATAACTCAGAGAACTTAAATGCCTCATCCTTGATTTGCCCAGTATTTAATGCTGGAGCTGGAGGTAGGATTCAAAACTGTTTCCAAAACTTATTTCCAAACCCTGTTTCCAAATCCAGCGCTCTATGCCCCTCAACAAAGATGAATAATCTTTCTTGGATCTCCTCCTACCTGCCTGACTGTTTCTTCTCAGTCTGCTTTGCCAGATCAACAAATGTTTGAATTGGATTAAGTTGTACTTTACTCTCCACTTAGTAGATTATCAGCGTGAACATAGGCTAATCTATAGCAACTTGGCTATTTTCCCCTCCAGCCACATGGTTCTCAATCGAAGGAAGACTACCAGATGGCTGTGAAAGACAGAGCTCTAGCCCAGTAAATTCCATTTCTAATCTTCTAAAGTAATTGTTTAAGTAAATACTATACATATGTGCCATAGACACAAATATATAAAGAGGTTAGGGTTTTTTTAGGCCAACACATTATGCTTTTACTGATATTAAATGCACAGATTCAGTTCACTGACTCAATTTTGAACACTGATGGAAGGTTAAGTCCGTTTATTTTGGCAGTTTACTTGGAAGATCAGCCAAGGGGATTGGGGACCCAAATGAAAAACTGTAGCCTGTAGGCATCCTACATGTGTGTATTTATCTCAGTGCTACTGTCTGCCCATTTTTGCTGAGAAACAGCTGCCTGTACTTGGTAGAACAAAGTATCAGGTCATCCATTGGAATGTTTGCCTTCTTTCAAGTTCTGTTAACAGTGATTGTTAAAGATGGTCCCTCCATGAAAGTCTTACTCTGATGTCTAATTTTGGTGTGCAGGTGATGTTAGATTTTTTGATGATTATGCCAGAAAAATTCAGGCTGTAGTAGGTTCTACCAAACTAGACTAGATTGTGACTACTTTCTGATGAGCAGCCCACCTAAATAGTTGGAAAGCCTCACTACCAGCAGATTGACTTCTAGGTGATGAATTATGTTACCACTGTGACTCGTGAAACACATTAAAATACAAAATGGCCCTGTCTTTTTGCTTCTGAAATGGTGGTGTGGGAGCAACAGGAAAGCAGGTAAGTGGGGGAATCACATGTATTTGAGACCATCTACAAAAATTAATTTAACTGTTGGTTTCATTAATACGAGATCTATGGCTGACAAGTCGATATATTACTGGAAGAACTGAAGCATACTCAAATGGATATTCTCATTTTGAATGGCATAAAATAGGGTATAGAAAAGTTTTAGCTAAAAAGAGGGATGCTTCACAGGTTCTCTGCAGAGAGACCAATGAGTCGAGTTCCTCATGCACCCAAATATAATATGATACATCATTTCAAGGGATACCAGAACATCTCTTCTTACAGTACTCATGATGAACTTGGGCAAGGAGACGACTATGAAGACAATCAAATTAGGAAGCATTTATTTAGTACCTGCCACACATGCCAGGCACTGTGCTAAGTGCTGGGGATGCATCTGCTGCAAAGGATGAAGAAAGAGATTTTTTTGAGAAAACTGTCAAGATTCTAGTCTAAACTATATTAGTGTATATCTTGACAATTTGTTATTTCAATTAACTAAATGCCTACTAAGTGCAAGGATTATTCTAGGTGCCAGGATAAAAAGACCACACAAAATAACTCCTTCCCTCAAGGTAATTTGAGGATGAAGATATAAATAACTGAGGGGGGGAAGGTCAGAGGAGAGACAAGGATGACTGATTGAGGCGCCACATGGCTTAGTGTGCTGGATTTGGAGTCAGGAAGACCTGGGTTTGAATCCCACCTCAGACATTAACTGTGTGACCTTGGACAAGTCAAACTTTTCTGAACCTTGGTTGCTTCATGGGTGTATAACACAAGAACCGCTGCTGTGCCCATTCTTTCTCCCTAAGGGGTTCATCTGCTCTGGACCCAGCTATATGGAGTGGACCAGGTTCAGTCCTAAGGGAGACTGGCCTCTAAAGAGAATGATCAGATTTCCTTTTTTTCCCCACACTCATTGGCTCATTATGTTCCTCACCCTGGTGCCCTCCTTCCCATCCCCCCACAGGAAAAATGGCTTAGAGCTGAGGTTGTTGCCTCCCATTTAGGTCTCCCCAAAGTGGGGAGTAAAAAGGTACTCAATCTATATCAGGTAGGGGAGGGAAAAATAAGCATTTATTAAGTGCTCATTATGTGCTAAGCACTTTACAAATATTATCTCATTTGATCCTCATAATTACCCTGTGAGATAGGTGCTATTATTATCCCATTTTTTCGATAAAGAAATTGAGGTTGTCAGAGATTAAATGACTTGCCTTAAGTCATACAACTAGAAAGTGTCTGAGGCTGGATTTGAACTCAGGTCTTCCTGACTTCAGGTGCAGAGCCTATCTACTTTGCTGCTTAGCTGGCACAGGTATTTATTTCCTACATGCAAAAGAAATTCTAATACTCAAAAGAAATATGAAAATACAACACTCTTACAAGTGTGTTTTGATACAATGACTTAAAACACGATTTAGTAACAACTTCAGTAATTTAATTCCCATTACAGTCTCTCAGGAGGACCGATCCTTAAGCCTCATCAGGACGGTAAAGCAGTTTTACACTCACTTTGGCTTTACACTGTCCAAACAACTCTCCTCTTGTTTCTGTTGGTAAAAAACAGGCCAGTTCTCTGGTCAGTGGTCAGATGCTTCCCTTGCTTCATTGGACCTGTTTGAAACATATTTTGTCTAGGAATAAACAATACTCGTTGGGAAGCCAGGAACGTTTTAATTATAGTTTACATTTATTTCTCCTGAATAAATGGATACATCCCCTGAACAGAGTGCAGGAGAAAATACAAAGGACTCAGATGGATGCCAAACCTTTTATAGACCCCTCTTCGAATCTCCTGCCAGGCTCTTCATTGGCCAGATACAATCCCCTGACTCCCTACAACATGCCCTCCTCAAATGGCTTGTTTAAGCATGTATATAAGCCTCTGACCTTTCACCCAACCCACCTGAGGCCTGGTTTCTGCTAGATCAGAGCTCTGATTGGAAGTAGCTCCAATCAATCACCTGACTTACATTTGGCTAAATCTGGGGGCAAGGGGGACGGAGAGGAATGGTTTTAACCCTGTGGAAACAAAACAGCTCCCCCATCTCTTACAGACCCAAGATTTCTAGGTCCTTCAGACTCCCCACGTTGCCTCCAAGCCCCAGCACATCTACCTGGAGGATGTGTTCAGTCTACCCTGGGAAGGAAGCCAAGAGCCAGGCAAAGGCAGCTTGCTTAGCCAGAGCCCTCCTACTCTAACTGCCATGGGAAAGTGGTTGCCATGATGCTGGGGTGGAGAAAGGCCACTTTGGTTTACATCTCAGGGTTAGTGTTAGGCAATAGGGAACCTATTAAATATGAAAATTCAAAATAAAATATGAAAATCCTTAGTCTAGAATTTCAGACTCTCTGTAATCTGGTTCTGATTGACTTTTCCAGTCTTATTTTATACTACTTCCTATTAGATATTCTTTGTTCCAGTCAACCTGGCTTGCTTATATTGCTCCCTTTACTCAATATTCCATCTTTCATCTCTATGTCTTGGTCCAAGTAACCCCCACATTTAGAATGCCTCGTGTGATAGAATCCCTGCCTTCCTCCAGAGTTCCGCTCAAGTATCTGCTTCCTGTATAAGGCCTTTCCTGATTTCTCGTAGTTGCTAGTGTTTTTGCCCTCCTGAAGCTACTTTCTATATGCTTTGCTTTTATATGTGTATCTGGTGGATCCTCCAAGTAGAGTGTAAGCTCCTTGAGGGCAGGGGCAATTTCCTTTTTGTCCTCCTATCTCCAGCACCTAGCACAATGCTTCGTATACAGTAGACTCTTATTAAATATTTGTTGTTGAGTCATCTGGTAGTCCAATTCCCACCTCCTTCAGGATAAATAGTTTTTAAAAAATCTCCAATAGATCATGCTGTCTTTTAGAATTTTTCAGATCTAGCCTCATTATTTTAGAAGATTTTCCTCCCCTTCCCATTTTTCTTTTACATTGCCATCAACAAAGACAAAACTTTGATTTTCTTGAAGCATCATTGATCTGAGAGTCTCAGAGCATATGATGTATTTCAATTAAATATAATCTTCATAGCATCCTCCTTTATGATTCCCATGGAAGAAGGGGAGCTGGGCTCAGGTTTAAAGGCCTGTGGGTCTGCTCAGGTCACTCTGGTGACCAGCCCTGGGATGTGGAAGGAGAGATAGAACTCATGAAGCTCCTCCTTCCCCTGCCCTCATCCTTCTCTTTCTTAATGGAAAAGAAGTTTGGGTCAAGTTAAACCAACTTCTGCAGATTTTAAAAATAACTTTGAAATGCTCTGACTTCCAGGGGCTTCTAATGGGACATGAATGTTCTCTGTCCTGGTTCTCCTCCTGAGGCTGGGCTTCCCGCTGAGCAGCACAATGCTGTATTGTTACAATAGCGGCCCCCACAGAGAGAGACAACAGCCCCATTCTCTGAGGGGAGAGACTGAAACACTACCAGGTATTTTTAAAAGCTGCTTTGAAAATTCCTCTTTCTTTCTCTTTTTTTCTGGTTATTCAAAGTATATTTATTTAGCCATTGGAGGCATTCAAACTGGTCATTGCAGTTTTTCTTAAACTTAACCTCTTGTCCCAAATTAGGTTGTCTCATGCTGTATAATGTCTGTTTTTTTTAAACAGCTCTCCCTCCCCCTCCAAACCTATTTCTTGGGTGACTTCAATTTCTTTTATTGTGAGTTTTCTTTAATAGATGGAAAAAGGTCTTTGATTAGCAGAGTGGCTCTAGATAAAATAGTAAATCATACATAAATAATGGGAAAAAATCATTTTTGTATTTTAACTGTCATCTTTATGTTCTCCAGTTAGGTCTGTCTTTTGTCCACCAGAGGGCAGAAAAGTCTGTCATAGGGCTGCAAATGTAATTAAAAAAAGTCTTTAGTGGAAAAGATCTCAGCTCTACAATGCATTCTTTTAGAATGTGCGAAAAATGCTCTTTTCTTTTTTTCTTTTAAAAATAAGTTATAAAAGTGAATGCCTTTAATGACTCTCTTATTTTCTGGACAGTCACTGTACAGCATTGGTCATCACTTCTCTCCTTCTCTAGGTCCTAATAATAGATTCTAATTGCTGAATTTAATATTGCTGGGCTGCTGTAAGTTCAGTGCCTGAGGCAGCTCATTTTCACTGACTCATGGTTTTAAGCTCTTAATGCATACACAGGGGAAACAAAAAAGACCAACATTTCACCAGATGTCTTTGCCAACATGAAAATAATGCCTGTGTAAAAGGAAAACAAAAATGGCATAATAGGTTTGAGGCTAACCTGATTTTCTCTCTCTCTCTCTCTCTCTCTCTCTCTTTCTCTCTCTCTCTCTCTGTCTCTCTCTGTCTCTCTGTCTCTGTCTCTCTCTCTCTCTCTCTCTCTCTCTCTCACACACACACACACATACACACACACACTCGTTTTTAGTGCTTCATTGCTTTCTGGTCTATTGCCCCCCTCCTCACCCTTCTTTTCTCTTGTTGGCTCCTATTTCTCTGAGATGTAAATTATAGGCTATGATACAAAACCATCTGAGTCTGTGATCTCAAATCGGGATGATTCTCCCTTCTGGAGATTGCAATAGGGTTTTGTCCAATGTGTGAGATCCAACTGTGCTGTGATGACAACTGGCTATGTGAGGTGAAGAAGTCATTTGGCAATTTTGGTTTATTTCTATTGTGACTGTTGTAGAAATATTTGTGAATTTCAGATTGAGATGATGAATGCCCCTTGAATAAGATGGTAGCATCAATTGAAGGGTTGGGGTTATTTTTTTTATTTCTTTAAGAGCAAACACACTGCTCGGAAAGATAAATGGTGTAAAATAATAAAGCATTAAAGACTCAATTTTTGTTTAAGGCCGATGGTGATTCCCCCCTGTAGGGCATGAAATTAAAATGTGTGCACAGAACCAAATGATTGCTCCAGTACCATGTTTCCAGTGGCAGTTGTCTCGTTGAAGTAGTTAGTGATGCTAAGATGAAGTGATGTGGAACAATCCAGGTGGCAAAAGCTTGATTCAAAGAGGATGTTTATACAGAAAAATTATTGACTGCTACAGACATAATCAGCTGGCACAGCCGCCTGCTGATGGGTTTTGCAAAAAGATGTGAGAAAGATATCACAGACGTAACACAGGGACTTTCTGTAGCCTCAAAATGTGAGTTGTTTTACTGTGTAATGAATGTGGACAAATATACCTCCCCATCCGCGAATATAAGCAATCTATATGGCCACCCACGTACACGGTTTGTTGTGATTGCTCTATGCAGAATTCAACAAGTCATTATTGGGACTATTTTCTTTTAACTACCATAATAGCTTGGTGGCTTTAGTAAAGGTTTTCTTGGAATTCCTATTGTTTCCCCCTTGATTGCTGGTACAGATGGTCACAATGGTAGGAAAAGAAACTTCCATCATAGAAATTTTTAGAGCACCCAGAAGTTTAATTCTAATCTGGGTAATGCCTTATGTCTCCTTTCAACAGTCTTCTTTTCAAAACAGAGTGGATGGTAGTTATCTGTTTTCTCTTTAGTACTAGGGTGATGGGCACTGTCTGTGTATACACACACATGCATAAAGTTTACATTTTTCCCCTGCATTTTTTACATCGTGACCTATTCTTGCCTGTGCTTAACATGGTTAATCTTGGTGGGGTGACTGGGATCACAGCACTTTTGGCATCTTCCCAGCAGCCAGCCCTTTGCAGATGGAAGAATGATAAACCTGGCTTCTAATGTCCTAGCCTAATATGAGGAGGAATGCACTAAACAGACTTCACCCAAAGAATGCATGAGGAAAACATCTTATTAGAAGAGATCTATTTAATATGGTTTTCATATTTGGAAAGGAGGGTCGATGTCTGGGAATGTCCTTTGATTCACCGGCCAGGAGGGTTAGGATTGCTGTATATTTCCCTGCTCCCCTCCTCCAGTGTTCAGATTAAAAATGATTTATTTACAACCAAAAGAACAGCACTTTGATATGCTATACTAAGTTAAACATTTATAGGGTTTAAAACTATTTATGAATGTGTAAGAGTCATTAAAGTCAATGTGTTTTGAGTTACTCTGTGATCAGGTATGCCATGAGGACGGAAATAGGAATGCAAGTGCAAAAATATGAAAAAATGAAAGGCAAAATAAGACTATAGACTGAATAGATTCATAATGTTTAATAGCATGTTCAGGTTTGTGCATGTATCAAATTCTGCACATAATTAAAAATACTGAGCTGTGGTAATACATGGTTATGATATATGTGTTTATGTTTAAAGTCATAGTAGCAGATGATAACATCAAGTTTCAAGACAAACACCAAGCTAACCCTTTTCATTTTCAGCCACTCAAATGAAGAGTGAAAAAACTCCTCTCAGATTGGAAATCTTTATATTTGTTCTCTGTGAAAAGATAATTGCTTGGTGAAATATTAAATTAGATGTTGTCCTTGTGTTTTAGTATTATGGGATGATCCTCATAGATCTAGAATTGTCTAGACATTTGATCCTAAAGCCAAGGTCAGTTAGATGACTTCCCCAAGATCACAAAGGTAGCAAATGACAAGTCAGGCTTTGAACCCAGGTGGTTCTGACTCTAAAGCAATGGTCAAGAGGCAGCTAGGTGGTGTGGTGGATGGGGTACTAGACCTGGAGTTAGGAAGACCTGAATTCAAATGTGGCCTCGGACACTTACTAGTTGTGTGAGTCTGAACAACTCACTTCCCTTCTGTCTGCTTCGGGTTCCTCAACTGTAAAAAGGGCTACATCATAGCACTTACCTCCCAGGGTTGTTTGTAAAGTGCTTAGCATAGGGTCTGGCACATAGTGAGTACTTAACAAGTGTTTGTTTTATTTATTTATAAAATAAATATTTGTTTCTTCCCTCCCTTTTTCCTCATTATATTGGGCTGAATCTCTCAGGTTATAGTAAAATTAAATTATATAGTAAGACATTGTTAGCATAGATTTTAAAAAAATGAACAAAAGAAGATACATGTAGTTGGTGAAAGAGGATGTTATTCACATAGAGACCATTTCAAGTTATTGATTTCAACACTGGGCAGCTTCTTTTCTTAATATTTACAATTTTTTATTGATATCTTTTGTTTTTACATCATCTTCATTTCCAAATAAATCAATTCTCCCCTTTCTCCTGAGAACCATCTTGTGTTAAAAAAAGGATAAAAAAGAAATAGAAGGGAAAAAATTTAGCAGAATTTACCAACATGTCAACTGAGTTTGACAGTGTATGTCATGTTCCATGCCTGTCGCTCCTACCTCTACAAAGAAAAGAGGAAAGTATATTTTCTGCTCTCTTATCAGAGCCAAACTTGATCATTATAATTATATATCATCCAATTTACTTTTACTTATTCTTTCCCTCTCTCCCACATTTACATTGTTATAGTCATTGGGTATTTATTTTTCTTGGTTGTATCTACTTTATTTTGTATCAGTTCATTTGAATCTTCCCATGATTCTCTGGATTCTTCATATCTGTTGCTCACAGTTAATATTCCATCACATTCATGTACAACATTTGATTTATCCATTCTCCAATGTTGAGTATTTTATTTCTAGTTCTTTTTTGCTACTACAAAAGTGCTATTATAAATATTTTGTTGTATATGAGGCTTTTTTAAAATCATGACCTCTTTGAGATGTATGCCTCGCTGGGGGATCTCTTAGTCAGGGGGTGTGGACATTTAATCACTTTCTTAGCCCAGTCTCAAACTGCTCTCTAGAATGGTTGGACCCATTCACAACTCCAGCAGCTAAACACCATATACATACTTTTAATGACAAAAAGAAGCATCTGCCACATCTTTAATAACTACATTCTTCTGGAGGCATCCGAAATTAAATTTGAAGAAGCTAATCCTCAAGTTGGTCACAGAGTGATGACTCTTTTGGTCACAATCATGTTTTGAAAGCCATTTGCTAAGTTACAGAGGGGTTCTGGTCTAAATTGGTGGAAAGAGTAAGCACACCAATGAAGATACAACTTCTTGTATCATTGAAAATGTTCTTTTAGTTTCCCAGGTTTCTGCAAAGTTTATTTACTCTTTTGCCTGCTAGACCATGAGATAACATGATAATGTACTTTGCAAACCTTAAAAAGTGCTATATAAATGCGAGCTATTATTATTTAGAGATGGTGGGTGGCAGAGTGGATAAAGAGTGGACTCAGAGTCAGGAAGACCTGAGTTTGAATTCTGCTTCAGACACTTACTTGTTATGTGACCCTAGCATGTGACTTTTTTGCATCTCAATTTCACAGTCTGTAAAATAAGGATAATAGCACTTACCTTACAGAGTTGTTACATGGATCAAATGAATTAACATATGTAAAGTGCTTTGTAAACCTTGAAGTTCTGTATAAATGCTAGCTATTATTATTGTTGTTGTCTCTCCTTCATTCGAAGGTGTTCTTATATGAGGAGACCTAGACATATTTGTGAGTGAGCTCCAGAATCTTCAGATTTATAGGCAATGCTATTATCCCACTGACTAGGAAAGTAGAAATTATGGAAATAAAGGTTGTGATTAAAAACCATATATTTTTCCTAAAATGAGATCACAATGATATATAGTTTGATAGCCATCTTTCATGAGCTTGGATTCACACTGAAAATGGTCAGTGAGTTGAACCCAGAATTGAATAGGAGAGTGGGCTAAATTGGTCTAGGAAACTAATGACCCTGAGCTTCTCTTTGAAACAAAGGCCCATCTTTTTGGTACCAATATTCTTCCAGTGATACTGTTTGGATGCATGTCATAGGACACTGTAACTCCCAAAGTATTAAAATTGAGGATCACCCAAATGGCAATGGGGAGGTGCATGGGAGGCATGAACAGGTCACGACACTTTATAAATAATAAACTACGGTGGCAGCTAGGTGACATAGTAGATAGAGTACCAGACCTTGAGTCAGAAGGATCTAAGTTCAAATATGACCTCAGACACTTACTAGTTGTGTGGCCCTGGGCAAGTCACTTAACCTCAATTGCCTCACCAAAAACCAAAACCAAAACCAAAAAAATTATGGAAGAATAACAGTGTAAAGGTTGTCGCCCAAGAAAAAAATATATGATTGAAAAAGATGGGCTGGTCTTGTGTTGAGATTAAGGGATAATTGATAGACCATATACTCCAAAGTCTTATGATGCCTAGATAGAGCAGGTATGTTAGCTATACCCTTTGTGGCAAACTTATGAGAAGATATGGACAAGAATTACACAGCACTGATAGACTTGGATGGCTTGAGAGCTGCATGATTGGAGGGAATGCCCGCGTTGGTGAGATCAGAGATAATAGCAGGAGTTCTTAACCTGGGGTCTGTGAACTTGTTTTAAAAAAATATTTTGATAATTGCATTCCAGTATAATTGTGTTTTTTTGTAATCCATGTATTTTATTTTATGTACTTAAAATATTATTCTGAGAAGAGGTCCATAGGCTTCACCAGACTGTCGCCAAAGGGGTTCAGGACACAAAAAAGGTTAAGACCTCCTCCACTAGAGTGACTTTAAATCGTGTAGTCTTTTCTCTTAAGTAATGCATGGTAATTTATAAGAGATGCTTATCTAATATAGAGGCTCTGTTTAGCTGGGAGTGCTCCAGGCTGGTGACCTTTGCCACTCCCTTTCCTGTATCCTGACATTGTGGTTTGCCCCAAGTTCATTCATGGAGAAGCCATGACTTTTAATTAGGGGAAGTAAATTCTCCATTTTTCATACTTATGGATTCATCAAATCCTTATCTTGGTATCCCAGGGATAATTGGTAATTTGTAACTCTCATCTAGGTTTTCTCCCCAAATGGGGGAGTAACAAAGAGTACACAGGGTATAATATGATATAGGACAGGACATTTATTCCCTCACAGGAAGCAATGATAACCATAAAAGAACCATAGCACATTACCAGAACCATTAAACAGAATTCAGTAACTTGATTTACAACACCTGGTAGAATCTGCTGGGAGACTAGTAGTTAAAGCTCATCAGGACATAAATTAGTTTTTTGATAATGAGCAATTTCAAAATTTCACTTCATCCTTGCACCATCCATCCACGTGGCTAAGTTTCATCTTCTCTCCGGTGACCTCTCTCCCCTTGATGAACTAACTTTCCAACATAGGAGTTTCCATGCCATCAGCCATAGTCCTCTGGTGGATGCTACCAGGACTGAGCAGGACTCATAGGCCTCCAAGGACCTCCAGACCTTTCAGAACTCACGAGGTGGCACTGACTGGACATGTCCACCATCTTGAAGATGCTGCTTGGTCAGCTATTCAGGAGAGGAAACACAAAAGAAGCAGCCGAAATCTAGGTTCAGTCTTGCTTAGACTGTGCATGGGCTCATGGTCACCGTGGAGCTTGTTGGAAGAATGGGTCTAGCTGGCCTACTTTCTGTCAACTCTTGGGAGACAGATCAGAGCAGTCCTCAGGCTTCTAAACAAAAGGGAATAGAGAAGTCAAAGGATGGATCGCTGTTTTTGTATATCCATTGAGTTCTGGCTGATCAGCCAATTAAAGTACTATTTGTCATCTTCCACTGCAAATGAAGTAAGCTCACCTCAAGCTTCCATATTGCTGCCAGGAATGATGACTGAGCATGCTCTAAGGTGGAGATGATGTTTAAGGGAAGACCCTGTTACGATCATTCACAATCATTTATCTCAACTCCATTTAAGCGTCATCTGTGGGTTTGAAAATATCTTTTCCTTCTCCCTCTCTGGTAATAATAGTAAGAGCTAATATTTACACAGTGCTTTACATACATTATCTCACCGGATCCTCACAACAACTCTTTGAGATTGTCATTATTATTATCCCCATTTTACAGATGGGGAAATTAAGGCTCAGAGAATTTAAGTCATTTTTTTCCTCTTTGGTTCTAGAGGGCACCTAATGGAACTTGGAAGGGGAGAATTAGGTCGTATACATTTAATTAACAAAAAGAAAGTTGGTAGTTGTCATTTGTTGATTGGAACATCAACTCCTATCTCTTTTAAAAGTGCCCTTTTCAGAAATTTATAATATTGAACAGGTAAACAAGGACAGTTTCACAGTTGCCCTCATGGTTGAATTTACCAAGCATTAAGCAACAGTGTGGGCAGTCAACCTTCACATGTAATGCTGTCATGAAGCTCTATTCAAAACCCTAGACAAGCAGATGCCTGAATGAACTGATTTACTATTATGAGAGTATTACACAAAGGGAAATTTCTTTGAATAATGTTATCTGCATAAATACGGGATTATTTACTTAGAAGTGGCATATCCGAGTGGAAGAGCTGTCCTTATTAGGAAGATTGCACTTTCTTCTATTTAGTTTTCTGGGAAATAAATCACTTAAGACTTTGGCCCACTGGCGAAGCGTGTATGTCAAGACAGGCATGCCATTTTGAGGGGTTAGAGGACTGGGTATGGGAAGGTATCTATTTAGGAAATTAATCACTCCAATGATTACCCTAGTTATAGCCACTGGCTAGTTTCCCATGCTATGGGACTTCTGCAGCTGAACAGGAATTCTCCAGGCCAGCTATTAGGATGGATTCCATTTTGCTCTAGAACTCTGATGTTCTCAACTGTTGAACATATGGATAAGGGCTTAGCTTCGGAATACAACAAAGTTCTGAATTTATGAACCTGGTTTTCCTGTCTCTGAATTTATGGGAGGTTAGTGTCTTAGGAATTTCTGTGAGGAGAAAGAGGTCATACTTAGCATCTCTGTGGGCATCGGAATAGTTCTTGCTCCTCATTGATAAGTAAGATGATTGAGCTAGGCCAGAAAGGAAAAATTGATATCCCAGTCCAGTGTGTGTGTGTGTGTGTGTGTGTGTGTGTGTGTGTGTGTGCGCGCGCGCGCGTGTGTGTGTGTGTGTATTTCATGTTCTGCTCACAACCTGAAGTTATATTGCCTTTTTCATTTAATGATAAGGATAGGCCATATTTAGATAGCATCTGACTTTGGGAAACTTAAGGAGTATTAGTGAATTCTCATCCTATAGATCTTTAGGGCAGCTATTCTTAACTTATTTTGTATCTTGGACCCCTTTGCCATCCAGTGAAAATGATGGAACCATTATATGAATAATTGTTTATTACCCACATTTGTAATTGAAGGAAATGCTAAATTTCAGTTCCAGGTTAGTGAAAATAAAGATGTAATTTGTTTTCTCCCATTCAAGTTCATGCAACCCCTGAAATCTACCCACAGATGCATAGACTTTACGTTAAGAACTCCTACTTAAAGGATGCTTGTTCTTCTTCTTGTTCTTCTTGTTCTGTTCTTCCCCCCCTCCCCCTCCTCCTCCTCCTCCTTCTCTTCCTCATCCTCCTTGTTCTCCTCCTCCTCCTTCTTCTTCTCTCTCTTTCTGTCACTTTCTGTACCTCTGTCTGTGTGTTTGTCATTCCCATCTCTCTTTCTCCAGACAAGGAAACTGAGACATGTAGAGTTTAATGGGCTTTTCTAAAATCACACAATAGCAGAACAAGAAATAACATTCAGAGTACTGTTCATTTTGTGCTTTAAGTAGTTAAGATGAGTCATACCACCTCTAGAAAACAAAGGACTCTTGGTCTTATTTCAGACCCAGCAAGTTAGGACAAGGGAGAAGAAGCAAGAAACCAGACAAGAAGCATTTTTTGGCTGCTCACTGCTTCAGGACTAGCTTTGGGAGCACATAGTGGAAATCTAATTCTAGAGATGGGACACAGAACTTCCCAGGCTGCCTTGCTCCTTCTTGGACTATTGCTTTTGTTTCCATTTTCTGTGTGCTGAGGAGCTCTTTCAGAAGCCGTGTTTGTGACCAAGAGAAAAGGAAAAAGTTGTTTCTCTTGACTTCAACAAGCATTTATTAAGTGCTTACTGTATGCCAGATCACAGGCTCATAGGATCTTAGCTCTAGAGCTAGAAGAGAAGTCAGAGTCATCTAGTCTAAATCTCTTATTTTACAGATAAAGTAACAGAAGTTTAGAGATGTTTAATGACTTACTTGCCCAAGGTAAGAGTTGTTCCCAAGTTCTCTGTTTCCAAAGTTGGTACTTTTTGCCACATTTACTACAAGACAAACATTTGATTGGGGGGAAAAAGCAAATCTATAAATAAATGTGAAACATATACTGAATAAGTGATAAGTGCTTTTATGGCATAGTGGATAGAGAGCTGCCCTGGAGTTAGGAAGATCTGGGTTCAAATCCTCCAACCTACATATTAGCTTTGTGACCTGGGCAAGTCACTTAATTTCTCAGCATCCCTAGGGAACTCTCTTAGACTGTAAGTTGCAGAAAATGTGCTAAATTGTATTGGTAACCTTACTGGAAGCTCCTTACACAGGAGAAATCATAGTTATCATAAAAAATAGTAATTTCAGACAAGGGAGTGGAAGAGACCGGGAGAATGAGAAGGGGCTGTTATAGGACAGGGCACTTGAGCTAAGCTTTAAGGGGAGGTCAGGATTCTAAGAGGCAGAGCTAAGGAGGGAGGGTGTTTTTCAAACAGGGAACAGGATCTGCAAAGGCATGGGAATAGGTGATAGGATGTTGTGCCACAGGAACAGCAAGTACCACTTCGACTGAAATACAGAGTAGGTAAAAGAGAATGATGTTTGATATGCCTGGAAAGGTGGGCAGGGAAGGGCTTTAAATTCCAAACAGAAACATATGATGAAGATTACTGCTGGGCTATGTGGAGTAAAAGTTTACATGAAGGGAGTTAGGAAAGAAAGTGAATGGCTTCTCTCTTTGTCCTCCACTTTCTCTGACCCTTCTTTCCCTTTGTGGTCCTCCTTGACCTATATGACCTTTCCAGCTGGAGCAGGGACTCCAGTGAGCCAGAATAGAACCACTTGAGCTGCTTTAGAATTGCTTTAGAAAATATCACCTGAGCTTGCCTATGAATTCCATTGCTCAGGCCCTCATTTTGCAGAACAGCAAGCCTGAGGTACAAGTGAATCTGGGAAAGGAACCACAAACCTGGAATATGGGAAGATTTGGGGAACTGAGCAGAAGTGTGCACACTGTTTGAATTTCAGCCTGTTGCTTAGTCTTTGAGCTATTCCCATTTTCTGAGAAATAGCCTCAGCTACAGGCCTCTGGCTCTTGTTTCTTTTAAGTGACCAACAGGGCTTATCAAAGGGAAAATGTTTTGGTGCTGGTAAAGGATAAGAAACGTATTGATGATCCTGAACCTTTACCACACACCAAGAAAAATGTAAGTGCTTTACAAAGAGCTGAATAAAAGATGTCTTTTGTAAGTGTAATGGGGGATTGGCCAATAAGGGCCCACAGGGTCTTTAGTGCATGCACAATCTACTCTGCCAGTCCCAGGGGTTCTCTGATTGGTGGATTCTTGGGGACCTTGCTTTTGGAAAAGTGGAATTGAGGGTCCCCACCTGCCACTTCAGAGCATGATCAAAGGACTGGGCTCCTATTGGCCAATCCCTTGTTATATAAGGCAAACTATTTCTTAAAATACAAAACTGCCTCTATGTTAGTATTAAATGGAATTAGGCTGGGTTGAAATAGACTCAATGGTGAATTAAAGCTGACAAAGATGTACCATGTTAAAGATGGGAATCTTTCTGCTATGAGCCATTGGAATTCAGATCTTTACTTTTGCCTTCTAATAATTTTCTGCCTCCAGCTATGACATGTCTAATTAATAATAATGCTCTATTAAACACTATGATTAATCTGAGTGATCGTTATGTACAAGTAGGTTAAAAGAGCAACCTAAATCCCCTCCCTCTAATTTGGAATGAAATAAATCTGACTTTTTTATCTAGAGTGTAGATTTTTTTCCCTCCTCTCCCTCTAATGTGATATAGAGGTAAATCTCACTTTTGGGATTCATTCATTGTTTTTTTTCCCCATAAAAGTCATTAGCCTGATTAGTTTAATGGGAACTTTTGAATGAATAAGACCTATTCAGTTAGTTACCAATTTAATTATAACATTCCATCAACTATTTGTGCCTTAATGTTGTTTTCACATGATAATTCAGAATCATGATATTTTGCTATTGTTAACTTTAGGCAGGGCCAAAAGAATTTAATGTTATATGAGTGCGTTAGCAATAGATACAGATTTTTTAATACGGGGTATTTGCTAAAGAAGGGCTTCTCAGCCTACATCAGTGCTGTAACTGAAACATAAAACTTCAGAGAGATCCCATCAAAAGAAATGGCTTCCAAATTTAATGTATATAGAAAAGGGAGGAAAAGAATATTTGTTATCTGCATGGAGGGACTAACCTCTTTGAACATGCAGGGCTATAATGCATACAGATGCACACATTGCTGTGGACAAACCCTGAAGTAAGGGCTCTTCCAGATGTGCTCAGGCAAATACAGATGTGCCCACTCATTATGGAGAAATACCAACATTGCCTCAGGAGAAAACCAAACAAATTAAAGCAGATTATATCAATTAGCTTGGGTAAATCCAGAAGTGGCCAACTGTATTCAAGCAAATTTAGGGCCATTCTTTCTATTGCAGTCTTTACTCAACTGTGTAAATTTTCCTGGGCAGCTCCCTCTTAAAAGTACAGTAATTGAAAAGAATGTAAACTGCCTTGCTTTATTGGAAGATGTAATTTTAGGCAAAGCTAAGTATTTTCATAGTTGCCGAGTCACGGATTTCATTCATTGAATATAATATCTTTGATCAATACTACATAATTTAATTAGTGCAATGGACAATGATTACCAGATTTTGGTAATTAGACTAAATGGTTTTGGAGAAGGAATGTACAAAATATTCAAATGGAATTTGTTTAATCACTTTTTAACACTCATTTTGACATTAGAGTTGATCCAGACCTATCTTGCCATCTCTCAAGATACCCTTTATGCCCACCCTATACAGTTTTTGGTTCATAGTATATTCTAGGCTATACTGCCTTGTGAGTAATTCTCAACTTTCATTCTTTAGAAATTGTGATATTCCATTACTTGCATACCTATAGCTGAAAGAATGTTTTCGTTAAAAATATGGGTCTTTGTTTCAAAGAGAAACTTAGGATGATTTAAATCCTTGTGTATTTTTCCAGCCCAGTCTTCTGCTCCTTGGAAGAGATTATTGTGCATTGCCAGTGTCTAAGATATGTATACTATGGATTGACCATTCAACTGCATATTATATATCATTTAATCAAGAGGTAGTCTTTATCCACTTGGTTTTTCATACTAGATAATGAGGCCAAAAATCTTTTGAGTGGTTATAGGATGTCATTTAGATTGATGCATTCAGAACAATGTCACACACAAATAAGAGTGTCTGGACGACCTCATTGTCTATAGAGAATCCCTTTTCCACTTGGATTCTGTACTGGACTTTCTCCATGACAATGACGAATACTTTTGATGAACTTATGTTTCCCAATCTTATGTGTCAGTAGAAACTGGTAATCAAGTGGTTGGTGAACAAAAACATTTCTGTTATATGTTTCAAAGAATCTGGAATGAATTTGACACATTTACTCTTTTGGGTCAAATGCTTTTGATAATCAATAAACAATATACATAATATGTGTCTATTTTAGTCAACTGTGTGACTGTAAAGATGTGGTCTGTTATAGAATATTACTTATGAAAGTCTGTATGCCCTTCTCATACCTCCATCCAGGATGCCCTTGTCTCATATTTATTCCCATAAATTATTTATCATTATCAGATTATTTTCATAAACATTTTGTACAGATGGGAAAGTAGTCATATATGTTGGTAGTTAGTGGTATTCTCTTGGTTGCTTTTTTCTTTCTTTTTTTGTGATTATAAGATTAGAGATTTTTTCCATGCCTTTGGTACCTTAAGAGAATTGATTTCCTAATACTCCCAAAGTTGTGCTGCCTCCTAAATTACTTCTTTTCATATGTTTGGTCAAGTTCAACTTCTCTTTCCACATTCGTTTTCTTCAGTGCCATTTTCATTTTCTCATTTGGCATATTGGGGCCTGTGCTTTTAGAGTCTAGATGTAGTGGCCTCTTTGTTATTGGCAGTAGAAAAAAGTTTGTTAAAAATATCTTGACAGATTTTTCCCGTTTTGGGTGTCTATTGTCCTCCCAGCTTCATTCTTAAATGCCCTTTAGATAACTATGTTTAGTTTGGTCTCTTGCCAAACTTTCATTATATTTGCTTTTCCTTCCATTGTTTTTCACTATTTTGTGAGGTGACACTACTTGTGATCTTCCATGATTCTTCATAAGGTTATCACAAATGATTTAATGTTCTAAGTCATGATTCTTGTTGCCTTTGGATGCATAACAAAACTGACTCTGCTGAAGCTTTTATTTTCCTTTCCCAAGAGAACCTGTGAACCATCTTTTCAATTGAGTTGGACTTCCTTTTGCATTTTGGTTTCATTTACAGCAATATTGTTAAGACTATGAAATTAATTTACTCTAGTTGTATGAATACTCATTGGTATCTGGACAAGTGTTCACTTTCAGGGGACTAATAACTAAGTAAATGCTTGTCATTGTCTAAAAATGTGATTATTGGTATTTAACATCCATCATTGCTCTTTTATGTTATCATCTCTTCATAAATAGCTGATGTTGCTCAGGACAAGGGGCCATTTTGTATTTTCTATGTTTGGTAATAGCAACTGACATTTACAAAGCACTTTAAAGTTCACAAAGCACTTAATATAAATTATCTCATTCATGGGTTGCCACAGTCAAAAAATTCATCAAAAAGTGGCCTGTCTATTGGTCACATGCCACTCTGTAGATATCTGGTTTGTTTGGTCTACACAAAGCAGGTACAGTCTGTTGCCTATACCTTACTCAAAGACATTCCAGAATAGTAGAACCTACTAAAGCGTATGTCCTTTGAGAACTCATAGTAACCTAGAAACTACACTGAGGCGTTGGAGTTAGACTTTGATGTAATGTCTAAAATATTAACCCCTCCCCTCAAAAAAACCTAGCATCAGACCATAAAGCCCCCATAATCCCATAAAGGAATTTAGGATCATATTAGAAATGGAAGGGACCTCAGAAGCTATCTAGTCTAAACCCTTCATTCTACAGATGAAGAAATAGAAGCCTAAGAATGTTGAGTGACTTGCCTAAGCTCACACAGGTATTAAGTATTAGAGGTAAGATCTGAACCCTGGTCCTCTGACTAAACAGCAGGTATTCCTTCCACTATACTAAATATTAAATCTTTTAAGTTAATGTGTAATTTAAAAATGTTTTATGCAAAACTCTAATTCATTATCATGTTGGATTTCTTTCAAATAACTGGAAAATGAGTGAAACTTTGAAAGAAGCTCAGTATCTTGGGGACATCCTTAGGTCACTCAGTAGGTTTCTCCAGATGATTTGAAGGATCAGGTCACTATGACAAAATTCACTTTAGCTCAGCCAACATTCTGTAAAGTTGTCTGGGTTGGTATATGGAAGAGAAAGCTAGGGCAGGAAATTAAATCATAAGCCAATATTTACTTACTACCCACAATGTGCTAGGCACATGATTTTGCCCTTAAATTGCAACTTTATAGCTTTGTGGTAACATTTATCAGGTTGAAGAATGTTAGCTATTGGGGGGGGAGGTGGAATGGAATATTTCTCTAGTGAAAAACAGGGTCAGCTCTAGCTTTCCCGAGAACAGACAGGAGGATTTAAAAAAATTCCTTTTGGGTTTTACAATGGGGCCCCCAAACTCTTGAGATTTTGTGCTTACTCTATGACTTCCTAAGTTTTGGATCTTCCAAGTTATTAGTGTTCTCCCCTGGAGGTTACTTTGTATTTCCTTCATACAGATTTTGTACGTATTTATCCTTGTACGTATTGTTTCCTCGAAGTAGACCATGATTTCATTTTTGTCTTTGTATCTGTCCCCAGAGCCTAGCATAGTGTCTCGCATATAGTAGGGTTTCCTAAATGCTTTTGGAATTGAAATGAATTGTTGAAGAAAGACAGTGGTGGCAAACTCTTCTCATGTGGAGAGTAGGTTATGGTCACAAGTTCAGTCAGAAATCCCACATTAGTGACCTTGACCTGGCTTGGTCTTGGTGATGTAATGTCAGCTACTGGGTAGCTGCTATCTAAAAATCAATATAAAAAGAATCAGTTCAAAAATTTAGATTTGGAAATAATGGCTCTAATGCCACACCCATGAATTAAAATTTCAATCTACAACAGTGAGTCAGCTTATTGGCAAAGTAATTTCTGATGTCAGTCTTACCACCCATTCATTCCTTTATAGTTAGACACACGCTTTTAATTTGTTTGAAATCAGCATATATCTTTAAAAAAATTCCAGAGGTTTTTCTCCATTTCTTTGCTTTTCTAACAAAATCTTTTAAGTTAATGTGTAATTTTAAAATGTTGTGTAGGAAACTCTAATTTAATTCATGATCATGTTGCATTTTCCAATAGATCCATACAAAATATGGGTGAGGCATTGTGTAATAATAATAATCTGGCCTTGAGGAAGCCAAGGGACTGTGAAACTGTACCATTCCCTGGTCTGTGCCTAAGCCTGAGGTTTGGACTAGGTTCAGTCCTGGGGGAGCCTGCCTCTAATTAGTGGGATTAGGTTCCCCTTTCTTCCATTCCTCGGCTCATTAAGTCCTTCACTCAGTAGCCCCTAGGGAATGATTTTTACTTTTGGCTCATGTCTATAGCTTCCACAAAAGGGGAGGGGGGAATAAAAAAAGGTACACAATATACAATGGGAATTAGGCGTGGGACAGGTAATTTACTCCTATACACATAAGAAGGGCTAAACATTAAAAAATAAAAAGGCAAACCAATTCCACATGTGATTAATAGTACAGAACTCAGTAACTTAGAACTGTTGGTACAATCTGGTGGGAGGATGATACCTAAACTTCATCAGAACATAAAGCAGGTTGTGGGAATGTTGATTAGACATTTATATTCTGCTCTTACTTCCCTCCAAAGCTGAATTCACTTCATGCTTAGCTACTACCCTACTCAGCTGCTTGTGCTTCTGCAGCAATTAACTACATCTGCTGCAAACAATTACACCTCTCATTTGACCAGGACCTTCAGAACTTTCAGAATCATAAGGTCACCTTCAGGCTTGGACATGTCCACATTAATAACCCTTTGGGCACCTACACAGGAAAAGAGACAGAAAGTAGAAGAGACCAGCAGAGGATGAAGGAGCTGTCTCAGTTAAGTCCATGTGTCAGTGGAGGAAAGCATGCCATAAGCATTCTCCTACCCCCCTACACTGGAGAGTCAGCTGTGTGACCCTGGGCAAATCACAGAAACTTTCTATGTCTCAGCCACCTCATTCACAAAATGGGGATAAATATAGCACTCACATTTAGTGTTATTATCATCATTATAACAAATAATACAATAGAGATGAAACCAGGACTAAAACATACATTTTTCTATTCTTTTGCTTTTTTTCAATATCAAACAATCAGGAAAACTATAGATAAAACAATCAACGCGTTTTGGGACTCTGGTCCGATCTCAGAAGTCTTGAGTTTACGTTTTGTTTTCATTATACCATGAGAAGATCCGTAAACTCATTACTCTTATTACATGAATCTTTTTCTTTTTGACTACTTAACTCACAACAGATGGCATGTAGAGTATAAAACGGGCAACTGTAAGCATCTATAGGATTTCAGGATAGGGCCTATGCAGTATATTTTGCATGTAATTTTTTATCTATCTCCATCAAGTGTTACAATGTGTTGAATTTGCCATGGGCCTTTAAAGCTTCAATGTTGTGAAGAGCCCTGCATGAAATTTTAAAGAGACTGGACCTTTCATCTGCACAACAGCAGGACACTTTGCTATAGGGACAAGAAAGGAAGAGAGAGAGAGAGAACATTTCTGAAGCAATAGCAAAAAATAACAGCAGAAGCAATTATTTCATCAAAGGTTGATTTTTTTCTTCCCTCCTTCCCTTCTCTCTCTCCCTCCCCCCTATTCCCCTCTTTCCTCTCTCCCTTCCCTCTCTCTCTTTGCTCTCCTTTTCTCCCTCTCCTCTCTCTTTTTCTCCCTCCACTTCTCTCTCTGTCTCTGCCTCCCTGTCTCTCTCTCTCTCTTTCTCTCTCCCCTCTCTGCTTCCCTCCTTCTTTCTCCTCTCTTGATTTAACTGCTTTATTTCCTTAGTCTTCTGTATATGTTTAATGTTCAGGTTTCACATGGTAAAAATGGAAAAAAAATTCATAAAAGAAAATGTTTACTTTAATGGGTTATGGTAGGAAGGGGTAGATATATTTAAAATTTTTTTTAGAATGGGAAATCTGCTAGTTGGGATTGATGAAAGGTGTTGAATTTGGCATCCCTAGAGTCTTTACCCTCAGTGTGGTTAATCACACTGTAATTTCCCATATGCTATTTCCCAACTCTCCTTTCCTCATTGGTGAGCATTAACGGGGATCTGGACTGACTGCTTCAAGAGTCTGGGAGGGTACTTATGTCTTTGTGGCAGTTTTTTATTTCCAGGGGAGGAGAGGGAGAGAACAACTGGGGGATGGGGTATGAGAATTACTGGCCACGGAACCAATTAGGAGCCATTCTGTGATAAATGAAGATTCACCTATTGAACTTACGCTATTAGCTCCTTTTATGGATTCTCCTAAAAAGACATCAGAATGAAATTCCAGATGGTCTCTGTGGGAAGGATTTGAACCCCATACTCAAGTGGGGGCATGGAAGTTCTTTAGAGAGGTTGTCTGAATGGGTTGCATTAGACCAGTTATAAGGAAGGCCCCACTGTGTTTGCTCTCCAACTCTATTTACTAACCCACAGCCTTAGACAGCTTGGGCTGACCTCTCTGTCCCTCCATTTCCTTGATGGATAAAAAGACTTACCTTTCTAGGATCTTGTGATCATTAATAAGATATTTGCTTGTGGTGTGAGTTCTTTAGAGGAAAAAAGCTTTATGTCTGAAGCTTTCTCTAGAAAGCACTTGGGTTCAGATCTCCCCTCTGATGCTCACTACCTAGATGACTTTGGGCCAATCACTTCATCTTCCTGGGCCCCCATTTCCTCATTTGTAAAATGAGAACTACATGGCCTTGGAGGTCCTTATCAGTTAGTCAGTCAGTCAACACACATTTATCGAGCTTTTGCTACATGCCAGGGAACATGCTAAGTGCTAGATATACTAAAAGGCAACACAATATAACACAACACTCTTTGCATGCCCCAGTCCATGTTCTCATGAAGTATACATTTTAATGGTGGAAATGACATGTAAATACGTGGTTATAGACTTGGAAAATATGTAAAGGACATATGAAGGTGATCTGAAAGGGGAAGGTGTGAACAGCTGGGTTGGAGGCAGGGCACAGGGAAGGCCTCCTGAAGGAGGTGAGATTCCATCTGAGTCTTGAATACAGTCAGGAAGCAGAGGTAAAGGAGCAGAGAATTCTAGGCATGGGGGATGGCCAGTGCAAAGGTAGGAATAAGGGAGATGGACTGTTGTGTTTGAGGAATGGCTCTTGGCTGTTAGAGCTAGGTCATTCGGTGAGTGCGTGGAGGGGAATAAGCTATAAGAAGGCTGGAAAGGTAGAAAGTGGCCATAATGTGAGGATTTTTAGATGCCAAAGAGAGGAGTTTTTATTTGTTCTTGGAGGTGATAGGTGACCACTAGAGCTCCTTGGTCAGAGAGGAGTGACATGGTGAGACCTATGATTTAGAAAAATCGCTTTGGCAGCTAAGTGGAAGAGTATTGGGATGGGAAGATAATTGGGTCAAAGAGAACAGTTAGAAGGTTATTGCAAGACTTGATGGGGGCCCGAGTCAAGGTGTGGATGGTGAGAAGCAAATGGATGTGAGAGATAATGGGAAGATAGAAACAAGAAGACTGTTGGTTAGGAAGGAGGGTTTTCTGAGCATCTCTGAGAGATATGCAGTTCAATTCCATTCTCTAAGTATTTATCAAGTGCCCTTTGTTGGGCATGGATGCAATTACCAGAATAGTCTTTGCTCTCAGGGAGTTCCCATTCCATCTAGAGGTATACCTAATATACTGATAAGTAAATACAAGCTGCATGATTTGAGGAAGGAGAGAGCATGGCCAACTTGGGGGGATCTAGGAAGGCTTCATAAAAGAGGAGGTACCTGGGCTGAGTCCGGAAGGAAATCATGGATTCTGAGAGGTTAAGAGGAGGAGAATCTATTTTATTCAAGACCGGGGGATGGTTTGGGCAAACTCATGGATGCAGGGGATGGAATATCAAGTTTGGGGAATAGCAAGTAGTTCAGTTGGAGTCAGCTAAGTGGCTGAATGGATAGAGCACTGGGCCTGGAGTCATGAAAAACTGAGTTTAAATCCAGCCTCAGATACTTACTAGCTATGTGACCCTTGGCAAGTCAATTTACCCTGTTTGCCTCAGTTTCCTCATCTGTAAACTAAGCTACAGAAGGAAATAGCAAACCACTCCTGCATGTTTGCCAAGAAAACCCCAAATGGGGTCAGGAAGAGTCAGACGCAACTAAAAATGAATAAACAACAACAGCATATACATGCCAACTGAGTCCATGGGATCAGAGGAGATCAATGAAAGGATGGGTTTGGAGAGAGGAGAAGATGGCCTAGGACGTATACCTATGATTGGGATGGGGAGGAACCAGATGATAATTCAGCAATAGATACTGTGAAGGGGCAGTTAGACAGGTAGGAGGAGGCTCGGGAAAGGTGAGTGGCATAGAAGGCATGGGCATCCATGAGGAGGGGGTGGTTCACAATGTCAAAGATGCTGCAGAGACATGGGAAGAGAGCTCCAGAAAAAGCCACTGAATTGAATATTTAAGAGGTCAGTGATAAGTTTTGAGAGTATATTTTCAGGAAGCCAGATTACAAGAGGTTCAAAGGTGAGTGGTGTGGAATGACAATGGATGTAGATAAGAAGGAATCTGGTGGTGAAAGGAGATGATGGATAAGATGAGTAGGAGTTTGATGGTGAAAGGGAGATGAGATGTGGGATGATTGAGGAGATGACAGGGACAAACAAAAGATTTTTTTTGTATGGGGTCCACCTGGGTATATTTGTGGGCAGCAGGGAAGGAGTCAATAGATTGGGAAGGAAGAAAGCAAGCATTTATTGAG
Source organism: Trichosurus vulpecula (assembly GCF_011100635.1). Taxonomy (NCBI): domain Eukaryota; kingdom Metazoa; phylum Chordata; class Mammalia; order Diprotodontia; family Phalangeridae; genus Trichosurus; species Trichosurus vulpecula. Next base: position 393,423,627 of record NC_050575.1, read on the forward strand.
CACCTACTATGTGCCAGGTACTGTGCTTTACAAATATTCTCTCATTTGATCTTCACAAAAACCCTGGAAAGAAGTGCTATTATTATCCCCATTTTATAGTTGAGGAAACTGAGGAAGGCAGAGGTTAAGTGACTTGCCCAGGGTCACACAGCTAGTAAGCTTCTGAGACTAGATTTAAAATGAGGTCTTCCTGACTCCAGGCCCAGAGCTCTATTCACTGCACCACCCAGCTACCTCTAAATGGGAAGATATTGAAGATGAGACAAAGAAGGAATGATTGATGTGATGAGTAGAGAGGTTAGCTTTGCCGAGGAGAAGGACCATCTCATCCTCAGTGATGAGAGGAAAGGAGGAAAGAATGGATTAAGATGTAGAGGAGTTTTGAGGTTTTTTTGTGGGGGGAGATTAGGGAGTTTCACAATAATTGGCCTCAATTTTTCTATCAAAGAAGTAGGCAGTTATTTATCTTTTGTACTTTTAGCAAAATATTCAACAAAGTCTTTCATACAATTCTTGAGAGAAAGAAGAGGGTACATGGGATAGATAATTGTACAATTGTATAGAATTAGAGCTTTTTGCATGGCTGGACCCAAAGAGTAATCCCCTCCTCATATCTGCCTGCCGGCTTCCCTGGCTTCCTTGTAAGTCCCAACTAAAAGTTCATCTTCCACAGGAAGCCTTTTCTAATCCCTCTTAATTTTAGTGCCTTTCCTCTGTAAATTATTTCCTATTTATCATGTGTATACATTGTTTGTACATTTATGTGTCCCTCCCCCCCACCCTTTGAAGGAAGGGACTATCTTTTGACATGTTTTGTATCCTCATTGCTTAGCACAGTGCCTGGAACATAGATGCTTAATAAATGTTTATTGACTGACTGACCAAATTCTGCTGATTGTGAGCTTCCTGAGGGGCACGGACTCTTTTGCCTTTCTTTGTATCCCTAGGCCTAACACAGTGTCTAGCACACTGTAGGAGCTTAATGAATGCTTATTGACTGTTGATAGTTTACACCTACTCTACAACTTAATTAGAGGCCTGGCTTGCTATGACTGCAACATTTAATACCTTGTGGTCCACCTGGAGATAAGACTCTCAGAACTTGGTTCTTAGGTGATACGCATCTCTAGGATCATCCTTTAAGCTTTCCCAGGTTCATGGGACTGGCCAGAGGTGAGGATCAATTTGCATAGCTTATGAATAGGGATTTATTTTATATGAAACAATTATTTAAAAAGTGGGAACAAACCTCACCTGTCAAATTACCTCTGACCAATCCCTTATGAATCTGTCTAAGGCAGGGATGTTCATTTGGATTTTGCTAACAGCCAATGTTTTGGTCACTCTTTCTCCTAAGGGATAGGCTTAATTTAATGTTGGAAGTGGATGGGAGGATTTTCAAGTTGGATTTTGTACTAGTGTGAATAGGGAAAGAGACAGATAAAGTTAGGTGAAAGCCTGACCTTGCATGATACAAATTTCTGACTGTGTTGAACTCAAGTATTCCTCAAATATATAGCCAAATTATATACAATTAAATTCTAGATTTCCAAACTAAACAGATCTGTAGCCATTCCCCCTTTCAGTACTGTGTTGGGGGGTAGGGGTGGAAGTAGGAGAGTTGGTACCTGAAAAGAATTTGGCTAAGATTGGAGTTGAATGTAAATGTATTTTAGAAAGTCAGCTTTCAATCATTTTTTCTATATTGTTGTTATATTTATTTTGGGAGGCATTTCAGTAAAAAACTCATGAACAAATTTATCCTACCTTGGAACCTAGATTAGACAACAAGCATTTATCAAGAGTCTACTATATCCCAAGCACTGTGCTAAGCCCTGAAAATACAAATACAAGCAGAAAGACAGTTCTTGACTTCAAGAAGCTTACAATCTAATGAAGGATTCATTTCATTTCAGCAGGAGCTGAAAAGGGAGCCAGGAGGGGAGAGATAAAGGTACCTGGCTTGGGGGCATAATAGAAAGTCTTGAAAAGAGTCAAGAGTGAAACCTGGAAAGGAAAGCAGACATGGCAGCCCTTAAACCTCCTCATTAAAATGGAGGTTCTGGGAGGAAACAGCCAATCAGAAGGAGAGGATACAGGAATAGAGTGAGTTTCCAGGGTGAAGAGTTTTCTGTGGCATGGTAGAGAAAGTCCTGTGGAGAAAGTCTCTGAATTGGCAGATTCTCTAAACAACACTTGTTGATTATTCTTAAAGGAGATAGGGATGGGAAAAAAAGGAGATACTGTAGTTGCTCAACAGTTTCTTCTATTTTATTTTGATGTTAGACTTTGAGTTTCTTGAGGGCAGGAAACTCGTTTTCACCTTTTTTTGTGTGTAGGTAGCTTAGAACAGTGCCTGGCTTAGCAAGCTCTTGCTAAATATTTGTTGACTGACTGGCTGCTGCAAGTAGGTCTGTTCATTTTGCAATCAGTAAAGAACAAGAGAGAGATTCCTTTCTAAAATTTTTGCTTAGTGCATGGTTGGCATGCCTCTATTTTAGTTTCCTATATAATCATGTTTAAGAAGATTGTGTGGATTGTTAATGTCAAGCCACAACTCCTTGTAGCTTAGGGGTGGAGTTTGTTGTCATAGGGGTTTGACACTGAGTAGCCATCTTGGGATGGGAGAGAAAGCAGGGGTCTTGTGAATTCAGTGCTAGACTTGGAGCCAGGAAGACCTGGGTTAACATCACCTCTAGCACTTACCAGCTGTGTGACCATGGGTAAGTCATTTCAACTTTTTGTACCTCAGCTTCCTTATCTGTAAATTGAGGCTAGTAATAGTCACATAAAGTTGTGAGGATCAAATAAGATAATATAAGCAAAGCATTGTATAAATCTTAGCATTTATTCAGTGACTACTATGTACAGGGGACCATGATAGGTACTTACATCATCAACATCATCATCATCATCATCATCCTTATCATCATCATTATATTAGATCCTTGAGACAACCTAGCCTGGTCCACTTGGAAGAAAACTACCACAGTGGCCACTCCAAAGCAGAAGGTGTCAATTACTTTGGTCATAAATGCCATCTACAAATAAACTAATGCAATGACAAAAGAAAGTTCAGCAGAATTTCAACAATCCTCAGTATGTTTTCCTTCATTACCTTATAGAACCTAGATGGTAATCATGAGAAGGACCCACTAAAGACACACAAGGTTACTTCTCACCTTTATATATTTATCCATTCATTATAAACCTGTTAAAAATGTAATCAGTCTCAGGGCTGTGACCAATTCATCACCATCATTTATGTGTATCGGACAACCCTAATCTAGGGCTAACATTTCCTTGTTACACAATTAAATTTGTTTGTTTTTAAACTGTCTCAACAGAAAAATTAGATTTTTGGGGGGCAGGGGGGTGTCTTGGTGGTGGTGGTAGTAGTAAGAAAGCTTGGTTTTCTTAGGAAATAGGTGTTCTCAGCTAGAGTCAGCTGGTACTACAGTGGACAGAGTGCTGGACCTGGAATCAAGAAGACCTGAGCTAAAATCTAGCCTCAAACACTTACTAAAATAGTCATGTGACCCTAGGGAAGTATGCCTCTGTTTGCCTCAGGTAAACTTATTTGTAAAATAGGGATGATAATAGCACCTACCTCCCAGGGTAATGAGGATCAAGTGAATTTATATTTGCAAAACACTTTGCCAATTTAAAAGTGTTATATAAACGTTAGCTTTTCTCCTCTTTCTTCTCCTTCTCCTTTCCTCCTCTTCCTCCTTCTCCTCCTTTTCCTCTTCCTTCTCTTTCTCCTCCTCTTCCTCCTTCTTGTTTTCTTCTCTTCCTCTTTCATCTCCTCCATTTTCTCCTTCTTCTTTTCCTCCTTTTTCTACTCTTCCTTCCCTCCTCCTCCTCCTCCTATTTCTCCTCCCCTTCTTCCACCTCTTCCCTCTCCTCCTCCCTCTAGCAGACAGCGCAGGGACATGGATCACAGAGTAGTGAGAGATTAAAAAACTTGCCCAGGGTCACTCACCAGTATGTGTGATTACAGCTGTGCTCCTCTGATGAGCTCTTAGAAATATTGGCCAGTCTGGAGATACACCAAAGGGAATAATAGCACAGCAAGGCATTCATAGTACTTCTGGTCCTTATAAACCATTGAAATTTAAAGAGAATCCTATAGAGGTTAGAGGTTCTTAATTTGGGGGAGCGATGTTTCATGAACTTGGATGAGAAAACATTACACATTTAACTTTAGTAACCTTTAAGTGAAATTTACTATTTCCTTCAATTATTTAAAAACATTATTCTGGAAGAGGTCCATAGGCTTTACCAGACTGCCCAAGGGGTCCATGAAACAAAAAAGGTTTACAACCACTATTATTAATAATTCAAACATTACTTTACTTCTCTGATAACTTTGACCAGCTCCAAGGGTAGATAGTGGGGACTTCTCTGATCCTGTGGGTCACTCCTTCAAGGATTGTAATCACAGACAGTTCCTTTTCTTCCTGGCTTCACATCCCAAGTCAGGGCTCTGCAGAGTAGGCTTTCCATCCCCCATGACTGCCTTGGGTACCTCTTCCATCATCTCTCCTTGAGCAGCATGGCCAGGATGAGGGGACTTACAGTATGATGTCAGCCCCACTGGCCTGGCATACACTAATCTAACTCTCCCCCTTTTTACTCTCTCCCTCCCTGCTTAGTGGCAAGGATTACAGATCCTTATCAGATCCTTGAGACAGGCCCCTCTCTCCAAGTTTACTACTTTAAAATATGGAGCCAACATGGTTCAGTGGAAAGAGCTCTAGGTTCGAATCCCATCTCTTTCACCTGTGTGACCTTGGGTAAGTTTATTGCCTTAGGACTAATTTTCTTCATCTGCATAATGAAGAGGTTGGAATAGATGACCTCTTAGGTCCCTCTAACTCTGAATTTATCTTCCTCCTTATTTATAGCGCCATAATAATAATCGGCATTTACACATCACTTTAAGATTTACAAGATGCTTTACATATATTATTGCCTTTGATCTTTACAAAAACCTTGTAAGATGTGCACTGCAGATATTGTCAGCCCTATTTTTACAGATAAGGAAATTGAGACTAAGAAAAGTAAGTGACTTGCCCAACATAGACAGAAAGTAGATGAAGTGGGATTCGACCAGGTGTTTCTCACTTCTGCTGTAGCACCCACTTTACTACACAAGGCTTTCTCTCATTAGCTCATATATAACTTGATTGATGGATTAGGTCATTATTGTCATAATTTATTAGATCTCTTCTGTAGACAATGGATCCAAAATCATTTTGGCCTGGATGCATGGATTCACTATGATAGATAGATAGATAGATAGATAGATAGATACTGAAACTGGAGCAATGTTTTTTTTAATTTTAAAAATTTTTTTAAATTAGATTTTTTATTTTTAGTTTACAACACTTAATTCTACATGTTCTTGAGTTTCAAATTTTCTTCCTTTCTCTCCCCTCCCCCCTATCCCCCAAGATAGCATGGTCTGATATAGATTTTATATAAAATTTCACATTAAACTTATTTACACAATAGTCAAGTTGCAAAGAAGAATTATGACCAATGGAATGAATCATAAGAGAGAAGATACAAAACCAAAAAAGAAGAGAAAAAAAGAGAGCAAATAGTTTGCCTCAATCTTCATTCAGACTCCGCAGTTCTTTCTCCGGGTGTAGCTAGCTCTTTCCATCATGGGTCCTTTGGAGCTGTCTTTGAGCCTTGTATTGCTGAGGAGAGCCAAGTCTATCAAAGTTAGTCATCACAGAATCAATATGTCTGTGGTTGTGTACAATGTTCTCCTGGTTCTGCTCCTCTTGTGGAGCAATGTTTTAATCAAAGTCATTTTTGATAAATTATCCTCAGTTCCTTCAGACTCCCCAGTTACTATTTTTTCTGCTGAGTTTCAGTCCCTTGTCTTGTCCATTCTTATTAAGTCATTCATAGAATCTTATATTTGTAAAGAAACTCAACCATTATAATTTGTTATTACTCATGTCAGCCTTGCGAAGTGACCTAGCAATTTTATCTTTCTTCTTTTCACTTGGAACTATAATTTCATCAGCATAGGGGACTTTATATATTATAAATGGAGAATTATGAAAGAGAGGTGGAGTAAAGGAATACCATCATGGAAATGAATTGGTAAAAAAGAAGACAGACTGGTCATGTAGTAAGAACAGAGAATATAATGTGGATAGGTCAGAAGCTTCATTGGCACGTTGGTGTCAATGAGAGGGGAGATAGATAGATAGAAACAGAGACAGAGAGTCAGAGAGAAAGAGAGAGAGGGACAGACAGGGAGAGAGACAGAGAGAAACAGAGAGAGAGACAGAGACACACAGAGAGAGAAACAGAGAGACAGAGAGACAGAGAGAAGAGAGAGGGTAAAGATCTCAGTGTGTTGGGTTGACTCATAGTGAACTTGTGGGAGGATATGGATCAAAATCGCAGAGAATGGCAGGCAGGATAGGTTATATTGAATGGACTATTCACATTAAGGAGATCTCAGATCCATTGGAATATAGCTTAACCTCTAGGGGCAGCTAGGTGGTGCCACAGTGCACAGAGTGCCAGGACCTGGAGTCAGGGAGACTCATCTTTCTGAGTTCAAATCTGACCTCAGACACTTACTAGATGTGTGACCCTGTCCAAGTCACTGAACCCTGTTTCCCTCATTTTACTCATGTGTAAAATGGAGTAGGAAATGGCAAACCACTCCAATGTCTTTCCCAAGAAAACCTCAAATGAAGTCATGAAGAGTAGGAAAGGACTGAAAAATGACTCAATGACAACAACAGCAACGACCAGGCAAGATTGGTGATCCAAGGAACTCCAGTGATGCTATGTACTTTAGGGAGATGTGACTCCTGATTGGCTGAGAGACCTTTGGGAAAGAGAAGCAGAGAAGAGAGAGCACTAGGGAAAGGAGGTGAGATGTGGAATTTTGAATGGTGATAATTAACCTTGAAGATGTAGATAAGTGGACAAAAGGTGGCGTTCCAATTCTTAGTACCTATAACCCTAGGGACTATAAGTGCGGACTTGTGAAGTGAGAGTGTTCTCTCCATGGTTGAAGTGAGATTTTTCTTTAATTATTTAATTTAATTAATAAATTAATATATCATATGTGTATATCTATGAGATATATATGTTATATAATATATAAATTTTATAAAACAGATAAATAAATAAATTTAATTTAATTTAATTTAATAATCTTTAGTAAAGATTTTTCTTTATTTTCTTCCTGGGTCATAGACTCATATATTTCATTGCCTAAATTAATGTCTGGCTTATTGTTTTACCGCCTGCTTTGATAAATATATTAGCTCGATATTTGCAATTGTCCTTTGTGCAACAAACATTTGGTGGGAAGGAAGCTAAGTTAGCTGAGATCAAGCTAACTTTTACTCTTCAGAGGGCTGCCATGCCTGCCTAGGAGTGAGACCTACATGACCACTTGAAAAATCTTTCAGTGTGGAAGTTACATTCACTGAGGCAAATCTGTAATTTAGAGTCTTGGTGAAGTGAGAGGCACATAGTCACACTAAGTTTAGTATGTATAAGAGGCAGGATTTGAACCCAGGTTTTCCTGACTCCAAGGCCAGTCCTCTTGCTGCCTACGCATTATACTTGTGAGGGAAGTATAACAAGGGGAGATTAATGACCTTCTACCAAATCAGAGTTAAGAGCTGAGATTTCAAGTGATTGAAATTTGGTGATTTAGTAAGGACCTGTGTGTGCCAGTCTTGTATTGGGCATTGTGGTAGCTACCTACAGAAGGAGTGAAAATCATAGTTCTAGACTTCAAGGATTAAAAATAATGTTAAACAACTAGAAAATGAAACAAGATGGCGTAATCTTATTGTATCAGAGTGTGCGATACAAACATCAGCTATTATTCTTTTTACAATTGGGTGTTAAGTTCTTTTAAAGACAGTATTAAAATTCAGAGACGTGAGAACTCAACCTGGTCTGCCAGACTGTGTAGTTAAAAGAGTGTTGGATGCTGGATATGGTGTCAGAGGTCCTAAGTTCAAAATCCAGCTCAGCTATACCTCTGTATGACTGGGCAAACCAAGCTCCTCAGTTTCCTTATCTGCAAAAAAAGGGTTTTGGGCTCTAAGATTCTCTTCTAATTCTAATTGGGGAATCCTTTGTGGAGGATGAGAAGCTTATTTATGTCAGATCCTGAAGGAAGGGAAATCTTTAGATATTTAGGGTTCACATAGCAAAGAAGCAGGGCACCAGCTAGAATTGTCTCAAAAAAAGTGATTGTTAATTTTCAGTGTGAGCATTTTAAACCTCGGAAATTGGCAGTTGATACAAATCTTGGCTTGATTTATTGTTTTGTTGATTATCTAGACTTAGAAAGTGTTGGAGAGAAATGTTAATACTGCAGATTGAATTTAAACACATGTCTTGTGGATTCCCTCCCCTCCCCTGCCACGCCCCAACCACCATTGAAAACGAGTTGTTAAACATTCACCAGCACGTTGCTGCCTAAGATTAAAATTCATGTCTGCTAAATCTGTATTCTTTTCCCCACCATATGTGGTAATTATAGCTGTACTTTATCCCTACCAACACTAGCTGAAAATAGGAGCTGGTGAGATAAAAGATGCCTGAACACAACTGACTTTATTTTATGTACTTCAAATATGACAAATGAGAAATATGATTTTTGGGTCAGCTTTATAAAAATATAAGATGGGGATTAGGCAGTAATTGTTCTGGAAAAGACCTGAGGGTTTTAGTGGACTGCAAGCTCTTTATGTGTGAGCAATATTATATGGTGGCCAAAAAAACTAATCCTTTCTTGGGCTGCTTTAAGAAGGACATAGCTTCCAAGAATATTGAGGTGATAGCTTCTTCTGCTCTGTTGGGAAATCAGACCTTTTCTGGTATACTGTGCTCAGCTCTAGGCACCAGAGTTAAAGAAGGATGTTGATAAGCTAAAGGAATGTTCAGGGAAGTACAGCCAAGATGGCATACGAGGATTGGTGGAAGGAACTTGGCACGTTTAGCCTATAGAAAAGAAGACCTAAGAGGTATAGGACAGCTATCTTCAAGCATATACAGGGCCACCATGTGGGATTAGATTTGTGCTGTTTGGCCCTGGAGAGCAGAACCAGGAGCAATGGATGGAAGGTGCCAGAAGGCCTATGGAGTCTTGACATCAGGAAAAAACTTCCTAACAATTTGAGCTGTCCAAAAGTGGAATGTCTTCTTCCTAGAGGTGGTATATTCCTTCTCCTTAGAGGTCTTCAAGTGGAGGCCAAACAACCACTTGTTGGGTATATTATAGTAGAGATTCCTTTACGAAATGGTTGAATTGTTTGGCCAAGTTGGTACCTTCCAATTCACAGATTCTGTGACCTGTCTGGGTCTCAGCTTCCTCATCTGTGAATTTAGGGAATTGGGTTAGATGACCTCTGAGGTGCTTTCCAGATCTTGATTGATGTCTGAGTTCTCAATATGGCCCAGAATTCACTTTTTCTCCAGATTGAACAACATTAGGGATGGCCTTACTTCCTCCTTATGAAACGGGTAAGAAGAAATAGTATTTAACAATTAATATCGTCAATGTTAAGCAAGAAATAAAAAGTAGTACATGACCATTCCTCCTCTGGAGAAAGCCAGGTTCTTCTCTGTTTCCTATTTTTTTTTAACCCAAAATTAGATTGCGGTCAAATTTTCCTTTTTGCCCAAATTATCTAGGTATTATCTGCCCCCTTTGTTCTGGATTTGAAGAGATCAATTTAAAAATTCCACAAATAATGGAACTGATAGCTTGAGTAACATGTATTCAAGTTCCCAAGCCCTTACTTGGAAATGCTGCCTTTTCTAAAGATCAAGACAGCTCCTTAATCTGAGCAGTAGGTAAGAGGCTCAGTTGAGAACGGCTGTTTTCTGTTGAACAAAGAGACTTTTCAGTGTTTGCTCCTTGTCTTAAAGTTGGGGCCCCTCTGCCAACAACTTTAATTCAGAAAAGAGGGTGAATAATGACAGAGCCTGACCAAAAAGAGGAGGCACAAAAGAGTTGCTTTTGGGATGTCATGTTCAAGGCTACTTTCTATTGTTCACTCTGATTCTGTATGTAAGGAAGGGGGGGAGAGAGATTGAGAAAATTCTGTAGAAAACCAATAGCCTTGCCTGTGTTTCCTCCTAGTCTTAAATGTGTATAAATTATGCTAATTAAAATAAATATACAGTTTAATAGATGAAGAGGGAAGGATGGTCAAGCTGTCAGTGAGTACTGGAACAGGAATCTTGTTTGAATTAAGAGGATGTCTGCTAAGTAAAAGCACCCTACAGAGATGTATAAGGCCAAAGCTTCCTGCAGTCTATACTGTCTTTATTGAAAGGCATATTTATATCTTCCAGACTAGTAATTAATCACTCGGTAGGGTTTTTTTTGATGGGGTGGGGAGGACGTGCATTCACAGAAGATCTTTTTTGTACTACCAGGAACCACAAAGTATGGGCACAATTAAAATGCTGATTTAATTTATTACATTGAGCTACAGAACAGGAATGTTTAAACGATGTTGACAGGGCCAGAGTTTCAGAACTACCTTTTTAAAAAAATAGAAAACAAATGCTGCTTAACCCCCCTCCCCAATTAAATTATATTAATCACATGTTTTTAATAAGTTACTTGGAATCAAAATGAAGCTCTCGACATTAATTAAAATTTGAAGATACTATATCATTTGGGGGCAATACGTTGTCTTTGTTAGAGGGAATACATTTCAACATGATCCATTTATGAAAATTAAAAGGGGAAAAACTGCCTATCGAGCAAATGTAGTTTAATGAGACTGTGCTTTTCTTAGCAATGAGGGTTCTTAAGTAACTAAAATGTTTTTATATTCCAATAATGGTTTCTATTTTTGATCCTCCCCAGAATTGTCTTTATTATGTGAATTTTGATATTTTCACACAAAAATCTATTTGGGGTGGGGGTTGAGACTATGAAATCAGGCAGATTCTTTTTACACGTTTTGGGGGGTGTTCAGTAATATGAATTTGCAAAGAGAATTTATTTCATCTGAGATGGATGTGGTTTGGAACATGGACCTCCTCCAAACAACACGGCAGGAAGAAGTAGCCAAAGGATCCCATTAGCAGCCTTTAACTAGCTCTCTAATGAATGCTACATTCTGTGTCTCGAAGCTGCACTTTACAGGTTTCACACAAACTAGAAAGTGCCCTGAGATAATGGGAGAGTTGTTTGCTGTGTTATACCACAGCACAGGAGATCTAATAGAATCACCTCTGGGAGGACCTCACATGCAGATAATATTCTGAAAAGCTACACCTTTCCAGTGTCATGGGGAAAAAGCAGTTTCTCTTCCTGGGCTAGACTTCTTTCAGTTCCTGGGCTGCTGCATTTGACTTGGGCTTTCAGGGTTGGTGCTATATGAGACTGGCCAACAATGTAAAAATATTATTTTTTTTTTTACTATAAATAGAACAAGTATTCCATAAGAGATAGGCTTTGTCCTTGTTCATGCTACCTCTTTTAGGAATACTTTCATGGTCTAAAGACCGTATGGAAATTTACTGTTCTTCATTTGGTCTCAATGACTCTTTGGTGATACGACCTTTGATTAAATGAAAGTCAATCTATCAGCAAATATTTATTAAGCACCTACTATATGCCAGATTTTAGCACTGGGGATACAAAGAAAGGCAAAAGACCATCCCTGCCCTCAAGTAACTCTCAATTTAAACAGTAGTTTGGCCAACTCTATTGCCGCCTTCTGTTGGATAACAACAGTTATAGTGGATATTCATTTTTTTAAAAAATTTTCCTAAGATGAGCTTTTCTATTTTCTGGGAAATATTTGACTTTGTAGATTTTTTTTCCCGATTCTGTTATGTGTGACTTTTTTAGTTTTGCCTTCACCACTTCGTGGATGGATAATTACAATCATAGGTAGCTAAGTGGTGCACTGCCTGGCATACTAGTCCTGAAGTCAGGAAGACCTGAGTTCAAATCCAGACTCGGACATGTAATAGCCAGTGACCTTGAGCAAGCTACTTAATCTCTGGTTTGACTCATCTGTAAAATGGAGATAATGGTAGCACCTATATCTGAGGGCTGTTGTGAGGATGAAATATGATTATATTTATATAGTTTACAAACTTAAAAGTGCTATTAACATACTAGCTATAATTAATTGTAGAGTTTTATAACCTTAATTATCTGGAAAATTGCCCCAGTTTGGGATTTTGTTTTAGATTTAGAGATCTGGTAATTGTCTGCTCAGCTTTAATAGACTCCAAGAGAAATAGTATCTTACACAGAAGAAATCCTGATGGAAAGATAGTTATCATAAGATTTTCTTCCAATCGGGCTCATCCGATGACTTGTCTGCCCCCCAACCCCAGTTTATCTATTCAGTGTGAAGGAGAATTGGCAATGATACAATGAATTTAAATAAGTAGAACCTAATCCTGATACTTTAGACCCTAAAGCAGATTTTATTTTACTTGACGTGTATCAGCATCTTTCCATTTCTCAAGTGATTGAAAGATGTAGAGATCACATGATCCTCTTGTGCTTATTGTTTGCTAATTATAAGAAAGCATTTGATTTGGTAGAGTAAAATTCTGCTTCCAAAACTCTCTTTCAACAAGGTGTTTCTCATCCATTCATTAAAATCATTGAAGATTCCTTGAAAGACAGAAAAACAAATATAACCTGGTTCAGTGACCCTCTAATCATAAATCTCAGACAAGGCATAAAACCAGGAGATAGAAGCCTCACAAAGATATTTGCCACTGCGATGGAGGTGATCCAGAGAAAATTCTAAGTTGTAAAGGGATTCCTTGTGGTGAGTAAGGTCTTCTACATGCTTCTGTTTGCCAATGCAGAACCCCTGAAGAGATTCTTAACCATTCAAAAGAATTTAGCCTGGCCATCCACACAGGAAAGACCACTGGATAAAGAATAACTATTGGTAAGACTGTCTTGCAGTTGGATGGACATCCTATACAGCTTATCTACCAGTCTGTATACCTGGAACATATAGTACAGACAGACTCTGGGGGTGCAGAGTCAAAAAAGAGAAGAGTGGGATGGATTATATTCAGGATATTGCAAAAAGCTCCTTTAATATCTCCAAGTTCCTCCCAGGAAAAATGACCATCTCATTCATACCAATGGTTTACCAGTGTTGTATGGTAGTGAACACAGCTATCTCTGAAGCACTGATTTTGAATATTATACAGAAGGTAATGGAAAGATGGATGGTGGTTGTGAGCAAATGGAATTATGGGATGAATGAATCACTTCAGAGAACAGGAGTAAAAAATATCACCAGGGAAATAGGAAGACAAAATGAGTTGGTCACGTGTTGAGGATGAAGGATGACAGGTGGACAGTCTGAGGGCTCCAGTTGATACCCAGGCAATGTCAGGAAGAAGAGAAGGAGCCTTGGCATGCTAGGTGGATACCCCGAGATGAACATATGGGAGGGGATGGATGGGCAGGTGTGGATGACGGAGAGGCTCATGGGCTCATAGTGATCCAAATCTTTTTTTTTTTTAGGGAGATCCAAATCAAAGAGTGTAGAGTTCTCTCTGAGTATCTGAGCATTGAATATCTACGTTGGTTCGTCATGCTGTCCTAATGACTACATTCCCTAAAGGATTGCTTAATCCTTTCCTTCACTCTGTGCTATGTAGACATGGCCTGAATGCCAAGTAATTGGTGTACTTTTTGATTACCCTAATTCTTTTCATTAGGTACAAGTGGAATTTGAATATGAAGACCTATAGAAAAAGTCATACAGCCATGTTAAGGCAATGGTAGGCTATGGGCAAAGTGCTAACTAGTGGTTTACCTACCTACCTATTACATACATTTATTCCACCCTCCTCCTGTGCTAGCATCCCCAAATGACTCTCCTGACATTGGTGGATCCCATGCAGCAACTGGCAGCAGGAAAAGACAGGTGTTGAGAAGGGTTTCTTGCAAAAAGAGGGATTTGAATAGAGTCTTGAAGCAATCTGAGGAAAGCAGGAGGCAGAGGGGAGGAGGGAGAGCATTATGAGCATGGGGGACAGCCAGAGAAAATGTCTGGAATTATGAGATAGAGTGATGTACACTAGGAACAGCAAGGAGGCTAGTGTTGTTGGATTATAGAGTACATGGAGGAGAATAAAGTATAAGAAGACTGGAAATGTAGGAAGGAGCTAGGATATAAAAATCAAACAGACGACTTTGTATTTAATTGTTGAGGTAACAGGGAGTCACTGGCATTGATCTAGTACGGGATTGACATGGTCAGACTTATGGTTTAGGAAGATCACTCTGGCAGCTGAGTGGAGGATGGAGGGGAGTGAGGAAGGATTTGAGGCAGAGAGACTAAAACTAGGTTAGTGTTGGTGTGAATGGAGAGAAGGGTGCATATATAAGAAACATTGTGAAGAAGCAATGACAAGCTTTGGCAACAGACTGGATATATGGGCTGAATGTGGATGACACCTAGGTGATGGGCCCACTGACCTGGAGGATGGTGATGCCCTCAACGGAATAGGGAAATTCAGAAAAGGTGAGTTTGGAGGAGAAGAAAAGTGAATTCTGTTTTGGACATTTGGAGTTTGAGATGTCTGTGGGATATTCTGAAGCTAGATGGTACAGTGGTTAGAGTATAGGACTTGGAGTCAAGAGGCATTGAGTTCAAATTCTGCCTCAGACACACATTCTAGCTGTGTTAAACTGGACAAATCACTTAACCCTCTTACCCTTAATTTTTTCATCTGTAAAGTGGAGATAGAAATAACACCCTTCTTCCAGGGTTGTTGTAAGGATCAAAGGAGAGGGTATATGTGAAGTGCTTTGTAAACCTTAAAGAGTTATAGAAATGGTGGCTATTACTATTATTTTTTGTGATTATTTTCCAGTTTGACATAGAATATATCTGCCAGTTTCCTGAAGGCTTATGGATATCCATAAATCAAATGTGACAAATATTTACATAATTCTTTTGTCTTTCCATAGCTAGAATATTATATGTCATCCTGATCACTAAATCTGAAAAAATACCCAATGGAAATGGAAAAAGAAAGGTCTAGAAAAAAAGCAACTAAACTAATCAAGTTAATGAAATAGCTACCATAAGAAGAAAGACTAACACGATTAGAATTATTTAAACCAGGAAGAATGAATTCAGGAAGACACAATCATTTATTCATTCATTCAGCAAATATTGATTGAGCACTTTCTACATGCAAAGCTCTGTGTGAAACCTGGTTGGGGTTGGGGCAGGGGGAAGGGGAGGAAGAAAAGATGTACAAAGCACAGTCTTCTTCTGGTCTTTAAAAACATGATATAGACGGATAGGATAAATTTGACTTCTTAATTTGTCCAAGTAATGAACACAAAACAGGAAGACGTGATCACCAAAAGCATTTGCTGCGGCCATGTAACATGACCAGCGCTTAGTACAAATGGAGGAAGGAATCCTCTAGATGCCTCTCTATTTGTAGATGTTATTATGCTTATTATGTCAAGCCTTAGGACTTTGCAGAGCTTTTTGAATGAGACCCATAATCTCTCAAAAGAGAGTAGTCTTAACTATCTACATCAGGAAAACCAAGTGAGTGAAGAATGGCTATTTCTCATGTTGTGATGTGCAGCCCTTTGAACCAGTCCATTGAATGTATATCATGGTCAGTAACTGCCGATGGACAAGCAAACTGGCCCAGAACTAAAAGGAGATGCAGGAGAGTTAGCTAGATTGTATTTGGGAAATTGTATAATGCTTTTAATAACCTTGAATTTCTCCTTAAGACAAAAACATTCATATTTTGATACCAATATTCATCCAATGATAGCATAGTACCTGATATGTAGTAGGTGTCTAATAAGTGCTTGTTGACTTGATTATACGGCTATAAATTATAGAAGATCAAACTCTCTTAAGAATTATCAATATGGGCCACTGAAAGAGGAATGGATAGCATATGGTATGAGTAAATAGTTTGAAGCATATTAACAATGAAGAACTGTGCCACAGAAATATTGGCATCAGACCCTAAAAGGAAGGTTGGCTAGTCATATGGTGAGAGAGAAGGATAAACAATGGGCAGCCCATTGTACACCATGGATGCCCATAAAATGTCAAGAGGTATAGAGAAAGGCCCCTATTTGGATAGCCTGCCCTCTATGCTGTTTTTCAAACATGGAACTCCATCCCCAATGTCTTTGCCTCACCCATCTCCCATGCTTGGAATGTTTTCTTTCAGCACCTCCACTTCTTAGCTCTTCTGGCTTCTTTCCAAATTCAGCTCAAATTCTACCTTCTTCAAGGAGTCTTTTCCAACTCCTGTAGTTGCTAGTGCCTTCCTCTTAGACATTACCTTCCATTTACTCTGTATATATCTGCATATACTTAGCTATTTACATGATGTCTCCCCCATTAGAATGTAAGCTTCGTGAGGTCAGTTTTTACCTTTCTTTGTATTTATCAGAGTGCCTGGCACGCAATAAACATTTAAATGCTTGTTGGTTCATTGATTGACTATAAGAAAATAGCTCTGTTTCATATTTAATAGAATTGAGAAATCACAACTTGAAACAGTTTCTAGAAGAAACAAGTTCCTTGGAGTTATTTTCCCAATTTTTATTCAAAATCTTTAAATCCAACTTCTTTTCATTTCAGCATATAGCAGGGTATGTTTGAACAAATTATTCAGGAAAAGTGAAATTAAACAGACCTCGAGGTGAGGTTCTTTTCCACCAAGATATTATATAAATATTTTTTTAAACTCATGGAATTTGGCAGCTTCAAGTATTAAAATTTCAATCAGTGGTGTAAATTGTAGATAGTAGAAACAGTGGTTTCCAAATCTTTCGGAATTTATTTTATGACTGCACAAGAGGGACATGTCCTTCTTCCTTTCTTTAAGCAGGGCTAGCCCTGAGCACAACTGTAAAGCAGTCGGAACCTAGTCTTGCACTGGTTTCTGGCTTTGTTGTTCTACCATTCTTAATTCCTTCTCAGGAGAATAATGTCCGCTGTTCTCTCTACTTCTCTTTATTTCTGTGATTCTGTGGCTCTGGACAATTAATCCACACAGAGGCCTCTGTAATGGGTGTGAGACTTAATGAGTTATATGGATACTTGCATCTTGCCAAGGGACAAGAATTCCTAAGTCAAAAGAACACTTTTTTGGGGGGTGGGATAGATATTTTTAAAGGTGTGGGTAGGGGAAGGAATAAGAGTCTTCCTTTTCTTTGCTTCTAAAGTCATAAGTAGGATTTCCATGTCTTTAAATATGTATGACCTGGCCTAACTATGTTTTATTTCTAATCCCATGTACTTTGATATTCAACCTACTAGAGATGTCTGGACAATTTCTGTCTTTGTCAGTTAATCAAGAAACATTTATTAAGCACCTTTAATATATCAGGCTCTGTTCTAAGTTTGTGCTGTTCAGTTGTTTCAGTCATGTCTGCATTGTATGTCAATTTCGTGATGTCATGCTTGCCAGGGTTCTAGATAATGGACAATGCTCTCGTGCCTTCCCAGTCACCAATAGAGTGAAACAAGACTGTCTGCTTGCTCCCAGGCTTTTTAGCATGATGTTTTTTCAGCCATGTTGTCAAATGCTTTCAATGAGGATGAACATGGCATCAAGGTCAGCAACCACACTGAGGGTAAATTCTTCAACTTGAAAAGGCTACAAGCCAACAATAAAGTGGAAGGAGTGTTGGTGCATGATTTTATGTTTGCAGATGATTGTGCACTCAATGCAGACTCTCAAGCTGAGATGCAACAAAGTATGGATCACTTCTCTGCTGCTTGTGCTAATTTTGGCCTAACAATTAACACCAAGAAAACACAGGTGCCCCATCAGCCACCACCACACCATCCATCCGTGGCACCATCAGTTACAGCAAATGGAGAAGTTTTGTATACTGTGGATAAGTTCACTTACCTTGGTAGTATAGTTTTCAGGGATGTATACATTGATAATGAGGTGGATGCACACATTGCCAGAGCTAGCTCAGGGTTTGGGAAGCTCTGAAGGAAAGTAGGGGAGAGAAGAGGTATTAGACTGACTACCAAACTACACAGCTACAGAGCTGTGGTGCTGACCTCATTGTTGTATGCCTGTGAAACCTAGACAGTCTACTAGCACCATGCCAGGAAACTGAATCGCTTCCATCTGAATTGTCTTAGGAAGATTCTGAAGATCACCTGGCAGGATAAGGTACCAGACACTGAGGTCCTTACTCGAACTAAACTGCCAAGCATTCAAACTCTGCTCCAGAGAGTGCAACTCCAATGGGCTGGCCACGCTGTTCGAATGCAAAACACATGCTTTCCAAAAAGACTATTTTATAGAGAACTCATACAGGGCAAGCATTCACATGGTGGTTAGAAGAAGTGATACAAGGACACTCTCAAAGTTTCTCTTAAGAACTTTGGAATTAATTGTGTGACATGGGAGACATTGGCACAGAACTGCTCAGCATGGCATGCCCACATCAGAGAAGGTGCCGTGCTCTATGAAGAAAGCAAAATTGAAACAGCTCAAAGGAAACACAGGATGTGCAAATTAGAGAATCTACCCCAAATGTTCACATGGACTATTTGTGCCCAACTTGTGGTAGAGCATTCTGAGCTTGTATTGGTTTGACCAGCAACAGTTGGACGCATCGAAACTTGGCTCTAGCATAGTGATGTAATTTTGGTTCTCTTTGAGAACGAAGGACAACAACCCTGTCTGACTCTTTCTGACACCATTTGGGGTTTTCTTGGCAGAGGTACTGGAGTAGTTTGCCATTTCTTTCTCCAGCTCATTTTACATATAAAGAAACTGAGGCAAACAGTGTTAAGTGACTTGCCCAGGGTCACACAGCTAGGTAAGAGTCTGACACTGGATTTGAATTCATGAAGATGAATCTTCCTGACTCCAGGCCTGGTGCTCTGTGCACGATGGCACCACTTAGCTGCCTTCTGTGCTAAGTATCAGGGGTACAAAGAGAAGTAAAAGTCATCATCCTTTCTCTCAAGAAGCTCATAGTGTAATGTCAGAAACCACATGCAAACAACTATATGCAGATAAGATATATACAAGATATCTGCCTGTCTATCTATCTATCTATCTATCTATCTATCCATCCATCTATATCTATCTATCTCTGTCTGTCTATCCATCTCTATCTATCCATCTATCCATCTTTCTATCTATCTCTATCTATCCATCTCTATCTGTCTATCTGTCTGTCTGTCTGTCTATGTTTCTATCTATCAACTGGAGATAATGAACAGAGGGAAGGCACTAGCATTATTTTCCCCAATCACACTTGGGGTTAAACCTGAGTATAAGTAAGCTCAGTTTCACAATACATATATGTTTTGAAGGTTTTATGAAATTATTTTTTCAAGATAGTTGCAGGATATTTAGTGAGAATTAGAAGCCAAATACCTAAAGTACTGTTTGTTGATGGGGGAGGGAAGATACCTATTAAGTGCCATTTAGCCACATCTTCATACCCGAAGAGAAAGAAATAAGGCATTGAGAGAATTCATTGTCTTTCTGTCTTACTTTTCTCCTGGTGCAACCCATGAACCCCCTTTTAGAATATTGTTTCTGAATGCACAAAATAAAATACACAGAACTACAAAGGCAGCCAATTATACTGAAATACAGTTATCAAAACATTTGGAAAAAAGAAAAAAACAAAGTTCACGGATCCCATTTGAAGAAGCCTTGGATTAGAAAGGCTCTAAGGTCCTTTTCAGAGCTAATCCTATGATTGTGTGTAGGTAGGAGGTGGCTATCAAAAACATCATCTTGCATGAATTTGATTGAGAGTTGGAAGGAACCTTAGAGGTCATGTAGTCCATCCCCTTCACTTAGCAGAAGAGGAAACAGACTTAAGTTCAGTAGTATGTAGAGCTGGGATTGGGTATAAAACTCCGCATTTTCTAGGTCAAGGTGCAGTGGAGAGGACACTGGGTTTAGATGCAAAGGACCTGGGTTTGAATCTTGGCTCTGTAATGTAGCAAATACAACCAAGACAAACAACAAGGACAGCTTCCCCATCAAAGTTCAACCCATCATTGATGCTGTAGCAGGTAGGGAATAACAACATAAAAGAATGCTAGCTGGGGCGATGTAGATGTAATTTCTTTTACACATAATACTTCACACTAAGATCAAGAAATTAAAAAATGGTACCTATTAAACTTTTGTACTCTGAGACCTTTTGTACCTTGAGACCTTTTGTGTACTCTGAGACCATGAAGGAATCTGTTAAGGCCTGGCAGGAACCTGTGAATTTGGCTCTGGTGATACCACTGATTGGGTTGACTCATGTTCCATGTAATGGAACTGCTCCTAAGAGCAAAAGAAAAGACCGAAGTTATAGGGCTGCAAGCTGGTCCCATTTAAAACTGTTGTGATTATCAGCTTGACAAGGAGGATGGATAGTGGAGCGAGTGGCTTCCTCTTACGCTCTTTATTTTATTTTTATTTAAAATTTTTGATTGCTATCTTTTGTTTTTACATCACCTTTATTCCCAGATATGATCTCCATCCCTTCTGTATTGAGAAAGCCATTGCTTGTAACAAAGAATAAAAAAGAAAGAGGGGAAAAAAGCAATTCTATAAAACTAACCTCAATTGGGTCTTATTATAAAGGCAATATTCCACATCCATAGTTTTCTACCTCATTTCTCATTTCTCATTTCCTCTTTGGGGCCAAGTAAAGTCTACATTTTAATCACTTTTATACTAGTATGCAATATCAAGCTTTGTCTTGTCATGAATTGTATAATTTTAGGTGTAAAGCAGTAAGGGCCTACACAAGGGTGGTGCATGGTGGTCCAATGTCAGAGGAGAGAAGAACACATATATAAGAGATATTATAGAAGTAGGATGAATAGGATTTACCCACTGATTGAATGGGGGGGAGGTGGTGAGTGACATTTAGGAATTGAGGATGACACTTAGGTTGGGAACCTGGGTGACTTGGAGGATAGTAGTAGTCCTTGATAGTAATAGGATAGTTAGGAAGAGGAGAGGGCTTTGGGGGAAAGATGATTCAGTTTTGGATGTGTTGAGTTTGAGGTGTCTATGGGACATTCCATCTGAGATGTCCAATAGGCAGTTGGATAAGTCTATCTGAAGGTCAGGAAAGAGGTTAGGGCTGGATAAATAGACCTGAGGATCATCTGCATATAGATTATAATTGAATCCATGGGATCTAATGAAATCACCAAGCAAAATAGTATAGAGGGAGAAGAGAAAAGGGCCTAGGACAGAGCCTTTGGGGACACTCAGTTAATACGTACAACCTGGATGATGATTTAGCAAGGAAGACAAAGAATGAATAGATGGCTGGAAGGAGAACTAGGAGAGAGTACTGTCATGAAACCCTAAAGAGAAGAATCAAGGAGAAGATGGCAATCAACCATCTCAAATGCTGTAGATAGGTCAAGAAAGAAGAGGATTTGGAAAAGACTATTAGATCTGGAAATTAAGAAACCATTGGTAACATTGGAAAGAGCAGCTTCATTTGAATGTTTAGGTCAAGAAACTAGACTAAAGAGAATTAAGAAGAGAGGGAGAAGGAAGGAAGTGGATGCCTTTATTGTTGATGGCCTTCTCAAGGAGTTTAGCTACAAAAGGGAGGAAAGATTTAGGATGATAGCTAAAGGGAATGGAGAGATTGAGGGAGGATTTTTGAGGATGGGGAAGATATGAGTGTGTTTATGGGTAGTAGAGAAGCAGACAATAGAAAGGGAGAGATTGAAGATAAGGGAGAGATTGGGGCTGATGGAGGGGACAATCTGTTGGAGAAGAAGGGATGGAATGGGAGAAGGGTTTGCCTTGGCAAGAAGGGCCACCTTTTCATGTAATACAGGGGGAAGAGGGAGAGGGTAGTATAAAACATCTAACTGATGAGGAGGGGAATGGCATTTTTTTTAGTGAAATATGAGATGATGTCCTTAGCTGTGAGGTTAGGGTGAGGGGAAGCCATGAGAGATTTCAGGATGTTGTTTGTGGGAAAGTGAATCAATGAGGGAGGTATAAAAGGATTGTCTTGACCAAGGAGGGCCCAGTTGAGATTATGTAATATAAATTTGCAGTAGGTCCAGCTAGTGAAATTTTATGATTTTCTCCAGCTTTGTTCAGCATCACATGAATAGGAGTGAAGGCAGTAGATGGTGGGACTAATCCAAGGCTGGGCCTTGACAGAGCAAGATCAGTAATAGGATAAAGGGGCAAGGGACTCAAGCGAAGAGGACAATGTCCAGCTGAGTGGTTTGCCAAGGTGTCAAGATTGAGAAGGGAGAGAATATAGCCACAGCAGAAGTGATGCTTGTTCTGGCAAAGAACTGAGGTGGGGAGGATCAGTCTCAGTGAGTATAAAGAATAGGGCTTAAAGTTGCAAGATAGGAAGAGAGGTGGAATGACAATAGATCACAATCAGATCAAGGAATTTCAGAATTCCTGAACTAGGATCAGAGGAAACAATTTTAGAGCTCATGGATAGTGCCTCTCTGGGTTCAACTCCTGACTCATTGGACTTTCCCCACAATGCCACAGCAGCCTTCTCACCCTGGAAATTCACTCTGCCCCTCTGGTACCTTCCTATGATTGTCAGGTTCCTCCCTGAGCCTCTGTTTTAGGGAAACAGTCCAGGCCACCCAGCTCTTCATTCCTCTCTGATCTTCCCTCTTTACTCCCTGGACTTTCTCTACCATGCCCTCGTTTCCAGTACCTTCTCGTCCTCTCCCCGATCTGCTTCTTAGCTTCCTATTAAGTTATCTTCTCCCATTAGAATGAAAACCCCTTGAGGGCAGGACCATTTCCCTTTCTGCTTGTATTTGTATTCTCAGGGCTTAGCAAAGCACCTGGCACAGAGTAAATATTTAATAAACACTGTTAACCTGGAAGTGGAACATTTGCTGGTGATTGCAAGATCAAAGGTATTCACACAGACTCTCTCTGGGTATATCTGAAGTGGGGTGGAGGAATAGGGCACGGAAAATGAGTAAGTGGGTGAGCTGGGCAGGAAGGATACTTGAGGGAAGATCAATACCTAGTATGAAGTCCCCTGGTGTGAGGTCAGGAGTTGGAGGTCTACCAGACCAGGGACATGATGAAGTGTTGAGGAGAGAGTGCAAGATGGGGATGGAAATGGTAATAAATAATAATAATAATAATAAATGTTTAAGATAAAAGCAAGTTCATTGCCTATAGAGCAGGCATTTCAGAGAGTACAGTGGAAGTGGTGAGTAGCTTTAGAGTAGGATTTTGGAGGAGCTGGGTTGAAGGGGATGGGAATAAGATAGCAAACTGTGCAACAGAGAATGGGACTTGTATAATGACAGAGATGAGCTAAGAATCATTGGGTTGGAGAAGTTGTGAGGGGTTGGGAGTGTGTTAATCATTGAAGAATGAGGTCAGGCAGGTTATCATTGATCCTAGGAGGCCAGGTGTAGAGGTGGCACAAGCTGATGATAGAGAGTGAGCAGCGTGGCTGGACCTGCTCATCATAGAGAGGTTCTGCCTTAGTGTGGATATCAGACAATGGTGTGTAGCTGGAAAGGAGAGATTGGGAGAGGACCAGGGTAACTGGTATAACATTGAAGGAGGCCGGAGAGGATACTAAGAGCACAATGGGACAGCTAGCCCAGGCAAGGACTGCTACTTCCTCCCCAAGATAATCAGATTGGAGTTATAGGAAGGTGGAGAGGGTGCTGAGAGTGGGGTGTGATGGGTGGTCCACTCTCCTCTAACTGCCTCTGTGTCTTCAAATGCATGCCTTCTCACTCTAAATCTAATGCTCTTTCTACTGCAACACTGTCTTATGTAGTCCAATCCCTTCTAGTCAAAAGAGATATAATTAATTCTAAATAATAGGGATAGCTGAGATTATAAAAGCATGATAAGCACTCTTAAAACATAAATACTCAAGTAATGATTGTGCTTTTCTGTGCTTTCTGACTTGGATTAATTTGTTAATCCTCTATTTTTCTGAATTGACTTTAAATTGAATGAATAAATAGTAAATAGTGGTTAACATGTGGGTGACTTGTATCTGTGCCAGCTGTGGCTTTGGGGCTCATTAGAGAGCGTCAGCCACTCTGTGTAGACAAGGCACACTTGAAATGCAGATGGCTTACAGTAATTGCAGGACCACTGAGGCTATATTACAACGCAACCTTGCCCTCTTATTCCTAGCATCACCCTACACTAATCCTTCCTCCCCCATCTCTACCCTCACTTCTTTGCATTATCCTTCTTGGCTAAGGACTGCGACTCAGTCTGCCCAACCTTATTCCATGTTAAGTTGAGAATCGCCCAAAAGACACACAGAGAGTGTGCCTGGAGAAGCACAAGGTGAGTGAGCCACACACATGACCAAACCAGTATTGCCCGAGACAAAGGACATGGCTGCTTGAAAGAAGCCATATGCAAAAGAAATGAGCTGAATTTTTCATCAAAACAAATTCAAGGACTACTATAAAAGTATAAGGTTTCAAAGTGTGCTTTTGTGATTCTGAACCAGAAAGGGACCAGTCCAGGGTCGTAGTCAAGACTAATCCTAATTCCTTTTTGGACACTTGCTTGAATGATGCATCAGAGAAATGTCCATATGACTTACCTGGTCCTGCAAATCATTTGACAGAATGTAGCCTGCTGTCCTTGTAGATGAGATGGAGACATGTGGTGTAGACTATAGTACAGATATTATCCTGTATAGTTTGTTTAGTATATATTTGTTTGCATATTGTCTTACTTGTTAGATAGTAAGCTCCTTGAGGGCAGAGACTGTCTTTTGTGTCTTTTTGTATCTCTAGTGTCTGGCACATAGTAGGTGGTTAATACATGTTTATTGGTTGATTATATGATAGATAGATAAGATTTGAAATGGGTTGGATGACTACATTAAAAGAATAGTGATTAGTGGTTTGTTGTCAATTTAAAGTGAGGTCTCCAATGCAGTCCTTTTTTATTCTGATATTTGATAGTTTTATCAATGACTTGAGAAACAGAGTACCATAGAGTCAGGAAGACTTCAGCTTCTCCCTCTGACATAAATTGGCTATATGGCCTATATAACCTACCCTCTGCACCAGGCAACTCTTTAAGTCTATAAATTGGAGAGAAAGTACTCTTCTACTATGGTTGAGGTCATCCTCCCTGGGAGCTGCTTACAGCAGTGAAATTATTGGTGTATATGAAAAAGCCAATGACTTGGATGAAGGCAAAGATGGCATATACATATATGTATATATATGTATATATATACATATATATTACACACACACACACACACATATATATATATGACACAAAGCTGGAGGAATTGCTAACACATTGGATAACGGCATTCACATAGATTTGGATAGCTAGATCAGCAGGCTGAATCTAATAACATGGAAGTTAATAGAGGTAAAGTCTTAAACATGGATTTTAAAAGCTGACTGTTGTTCTGTCTGACTCTTCATGGCCCCATTGGGGGTTTTCTTGGCAGAGATGCTGGACTGGTTTGCCATTTCCTGCTCCAGCTCATCTTACAGATGAGAAAACAGCAAACAGGGTTAAGTGACTTACCCAGGGTCACACAGCTAGGAAGAGTCCGAGGCCAGGTTTGAACTCAGGAAGATGAGTCTTGCTCACTTCAGGCCTGGCTCTCCATCTATTGTACCACTTACCTGCCTTGGAAGAAGGAATGAAAAAGATCTGGGGGTCTTAGGGCACTGCAATATGTACTAAAAGTATGACATAGCAGTTAAAAAAAACCTAGCGTTATCTTTGCTAAACTTAGAAAAGTGTATTATCCAGAATATAGGAGTCTTATGTTTAATTCTGCGCACTACATTTTAGAAACAATGTTACTAAGTTGAAGAACAGACAGAAGAGTAGGGCAGTTAAGTGTCTTGAGTCATGTCATAGGATGATCAATTGAAGAAATGGTGATATTTTGCCTAGAGAGTCAGAGGAAACACCATACGTCTTTTTGAGTATTTGAAGAATTGTCATAGAGGAAGAGGAATTGGGCATGGCCTACTTGACACCAAAGGGCAAAACTAGGAATTATGGGTGGAAGCTCCAGAAAGATTTGGGCTCAAAAATTCCTAGCAATTGGGACTTTTGAAAAAAAAGACTAGGCCATCTTGAAAAGTAGTAGTTTTCTCTTTACCTCAGGCATTCAAGTAGAGAGTGGATTACCACCATGTAGGATTTAGGAGATGGAGGTTGGGGGGAGAAGGGAAGAAGATTGCTGTTCAGTTATGAATTGGCCTTGATAGTCTCTGAAATCTCTTTCTAGAGTCCCCTGTGATTGTTTCTCTATGTCTTTAGTCCAATCAGATCTTAGTCTTTTGAATAATGCTCAGGTATATAATATCAGCTGATAAATGGGGAGCAGGGAAGCATGCTAGTGGGGGCTAAGGAGTTATGGCATTAAACACTCCCCAGTGCCTCAGACCCACAGCTGGGATGTAGTGCATTAGACAGTGGAGTATGGGAAAATAGCTCCAGACTACATTATAAAAATATAATAAAACTGCTAATTTTTATTAGCCAAGAAAAAATCAAGGTGCGTTGGTGCAATAGGATCATATAAAATTCTTTCTAGAGTCCCCTGTGATTGTTTCTCTATGTCTTTAGTCCAATCAGATCTTAGTCTTTTGAATAATGCTCAGGTGTACAATACTTAGCTAAATTTGGGTCATTGTGTATATTACGACCACAAACATTTTACATATTTTCTTCTTCTGAAAAATGTTTTGAATTCTGTGTTTCTAAACACTTTTGCTGTCTGTAGATTTCTATTTGTAAAATGGACAGAAGTTATATTTATATGTTTTTCTTTACTTTTTATACTACATGACAGAAACATTGGATTGGAAATTAAGAGACTCAGCTTTTAGTTCTGCCTCTACTATTAAATTATGGTGTCAACCTGGTTAAGTCATTCTACCCATCTCTATGTGTCTTGATTTGCTCATATTTAGAACAAAAGGGTGGGTCCAGATAATTTCTAACTTCTATTATAAACAAAAACCTCTATAATTCTATGACTTTCAAATTTTTCTTTATATGTAGAAGTATTTATAATTAGATAACTTTTCATTTTGAGAAAGAAACTTTCTGTCCTGGCCAGGGAGACTAGCCACTATACTAATCGCTTATAGGTCTGAAAGATTGGGATAGCTAGATGGTGAAGTGGATAGAACACTGGACCTGGATGCGGAAGACTCATCTTCCTGAGTTCAAACATGGCCTCAGATTCTGTGTGACCCCTGGGCAAGTCATTTAAGCCTGTGTGCCGCTGTTTCCTCATTTGTAAAATGAGCTAGAAAAGGAAATGGCAAACTTCTCCAGTATCTTGGCCGAGAAAACCTCAAATGGGGTCACGGAGAGTTGGGCACAACTAATCATCAACTGAAAGATTTACTAATTTGTTATTATGCTGGTAATGTGTTGTTACCTGACCAACAAGCCTTTCAAAAACCTCTGCACACTGGCCATTTCTGTCTCTATTCTTTAGCAGTGAGTAGTGAGTCTCCTGTTACTGGAGGCCCTCAACTGGAAGTAGATGAACACTTGTTGAAGATATGGTAGAAAAGCTTCATGATTGGGTGGAGTCTGGATTTGAGGTCCCTTTCAACTTGCTCATTCCCAAAAGTTAAATGGATTTATAATCTCAACGTTCGTTTTTTTTTTCCTATCTTCTGCAGGAGGGCTTTTCTATTCCCCCAGCAGCTAATGCCTCTCCTTTTGGATTACTTTCCATCAACACTCCATATATCTTATATGTACATGGTTACTTAACATGTCTTCTCCATTTGAGTGCAAGCTTCTTGAGGGTAGGGACAGTGTTTCCTTGTTTCTTTTAATCCCCAGACTTAAGGGCAATTGGATAATGAGATTTATTAAGCCACTCTTTATTTTTATGTATGTCAAATCTTCAAAGAAAAATGCATAATAGTTTGATTCACCAATTTTTCCTTACCATGGGTCCAATCATGCTACTCTAATGGATGAGCTTCACTCAGATTGGAAGTAGAAAAGAATCCAGGAAACCATGTAGCCTTATTGACCAAATATTGACCTATATTGACCAAATTGCAGTGAGCAATATGATTGACGTAAATGACTCTTTTTGAAGATTTTAAGGTTAATGATTGTTGACGGGAGCCAAAAACACTTTGACTTATTCCCAAGCAATTTTTGAATAAACAAAATTTGTATTAAATTTACACTTAATCTGAAAGTCAAATATAAATAAAATAGCTGAATAGGAACTTAAGGATTCTGCGTGTGTGTGTGTGTGTGTGTGTGTGAATTCACTACGTTGTCATGCATGTATGAAGCTATGCTAGAAACCACAAGCAGATTTTCCAACCTGTGCAAGAGAAATTAAGTTTTTCAGTGATTTATGAGATTTCTGGGGGAAATACTTCACAATATGTCTCTCTTCCTTTTTGGATTTAAAGAGGCATTCATTATACACATTTCTGTGTTCTTAAGAAGCAAGTCTGCCACTCTGTTCTTGAGCCAAGTAATTCTTGTCTCTCTGAAGGTATATGAAGGGGAGCTTTGTAGTAACGGAATCTAAGAGACTGAGACCAATATACACCTGTTTGTTTGGCTTTTAGTGGAAATTTGTGTGGTTGCCTTTACTTACATTCATCCCTACATAGGAAGAGCCAATGATTATTTTTAGTGTATGTTGGAATTTTTTATTGAACTATTAAATCATATACAAACATTCAGCTGTGATCTGAAATATAATTCTATCCCAGGTGATTTGTGTCAGGTGTCATTTGTTTTTGAGCACTCCATTTTCACTCAGAATTCCTTTAATAGATGTCCACACTTTTCCTAACCTCACTGTCTTCTCAGATCAGATGTTTTTACAATTCTGATATGTTAACATTCTGAGTACTAAGATGAATTGTGCTCTGGTGAGCAATTCATACAGGTTAATGTAATTTGCAATTAATAGACATGAGTTTTGTGTGTGTGTGTTTGTGTGTGTGTGTGTGTATGGGCATGCACATATGTTTGTGTGCATGCATAAAGATTCTGTAAAGTAAAATATAGTGATCGTCTACATTAGGGGTTTTTAACCTTTTTGTGTGTGTTTCTTGGACCCCTTTGGCAGTCTGGTGTAGACTATGGACCCCTTCTTACAATAATGTTAGTCAACATTCATGATTTAAGGGAAATGCTAAACTTCTCTTAGAAGTTCATGAAAATAAAGATGTAGTTGTTTTCCCCATACATTTTCATGGACTCCCTGAAATATAACCATGGAACTTGTGGGCATCTGTGGATCCCAGATTAATAACCCCTGTTCTTCATTCAGTTGTATAAATTTTGCCTTATGTAAATGGTGGCTGATATTATTAAAAGGAAAGAATAATTAGCCAAAATTTTAGGAGATATCTGATACCTACTAGATGAGCCTCTTTCCATCTCTTATCCTCCATTTTTTCATCTATAAACCAGGAATCATAATATCTGTGTTACCAATCCCATATGGTTGTTGTGAGGCTGACATGAAAGAAAATGGATATAAGATAGCTTGTAAACATGACAATGCTATGTAAATGTCATTATTATTTTTAGTCGCCTCCTACATTCATTTTTTGGGCAGTTAGGTGACACAGTGGATAGAGCGCCAGTCCTGGAGTCAGGAAGACCTGAGTTCAAATCTGGTCTCAGACACTTACTAGTTATGTGACTTTGAGCAAGTAACTTTGTCCTGTTTGCCTCAGTTTCCTCATCTGTAAAAGGAGCTAGAGAAGGAAAGGGCAAACTACTCTAGTATCTTTGCTAAAAAACAAAACAAAACCCAAATGAGGTCACAAAGAGTTGGACATGACTGAAAAATGACTCAACAGCAAAATAGTAAATTTTATTTAGGAAAATTTTATTTTTTTCTGCAGTGTGCACATAGCTGCTTTCTGCTTATAGTGCTGCAATGATTAACAAGCTATTTGGATATCAATATCTGTCTAGCAGTATGCTTAGTCATGGTCCCTTCAGTGAAATAGTAAGTTTGTGAAATTGAAAATAAAAATGTCATCAAAAAGAAGAAATGGGCCCTACCCTCAAGGATCTTATATTCTCCTTGGGAGGAAAATGCCTTAAACTTAATATCATGTACACAGATGAGTAAATACTATACATACATATATGCACATACATATATGTGTGTATATACATATATACACATGTATGCGTGTATATATCTGTCTCTACTAGAGAAACATGCGCTTTCTAGCTATAGACTTACTAGGTATATTTAAAACAGTGGTGAACTATTGATTTGGCCTCTTTTGAAGCCAATTGGTGTTGGGCCACAGTTGGTTGTCATTTTTATTTGAGAAGATTTAATTATTTTCTGAAGTGTTCACAAAGCCTCCTTTTTCTTAGAGTAAATAAGTTCTTGAACTGTGTGGGCTAAACCAAAAAAATATGAATGCATAAAGTTAATAACCAGGATGTTCTAACTGGTTGGAATGGAAATGAATTTCAAAAAATAACTCAACCATGTAAATGTACATTAGATGAAATATTCCTGAGGAGAAATGTGGTTGGCTGTACTGGCTGAGAGGTGAAAGTTTGGTGTGTATTGGTTTTGGGGACCAGTCTTGTGGAGAGCAGTTGGATTCCTGGCATTGTCTGATAGAAAAGAAATCAGAAACCATGTCAGTAAGAAATTTCAGGATATTTATGAAGCAGGTGAGCTTTGGGGGCAGATGGGGGGACCGTTCCAAGAAGATAGTTATTTGAGCAATTGTATATTTCAGAAGGATAGTGTTGAGTTTTCTTTCAAATATGGGAGATGAGTCAGGAGTCTAACTCTGAACCTAAAGAAACAACCTCTTTCATTTCCATTAATAAAGTACTGGCTTTTTTTTTGTTTTGGGCATATAAAACAGAGTAAACAAAAGTGGAAAAGAATGAATGGGTATGTGGTCACCAGTCTTTAAGTTGATGATAAACTAGGAAAGAAACCAGAGATAAGAGAAATGCAAGGATGAAATAATTTATAGAGCTATGTTTGTAGAGTGGTCCTTGGGAAAAATGAGTGTTTGCAAGTGCATTCAAAAGAATCAAGTGTTTGGAAAGGTGAACCCAGAAAAAATAGAGAATATTCAAAAGCATACCTGTGGCCTTGGGCATTATGCTTCCAGTATTCTACAATGTTATTTAGTAAATATAAATTACAAATGTCTACTACTTCAGTGTAAGCTATTTCAGCAGAAGGGGAAAAAGTCCAACCCTTTACAAAATGTGGAAACCATCTTGGGTTAAACAAATGCCAGAAAAAAAATTATAATTGTAAAAACGCAATGCTGACTATCATTACTACAGTGGCTGTGTTGTTTCCAATAACAATTTGGCATTTTATTTAGTCTGTAACAATCTACAATTTAAATATAAAATAAAGATTTTTCTTTTATTCCTCTCTGAAGTTCTGTGCCAAGCATAGCAAAGCAGAATGTAACATCTGTCGGTGATTAAAACAAGCTTTCCTAGGGGTTTTGAATACAAAGCAAACATGGATTTTATCCACCGTCAACAGCATTTACAAATGTAAAGGGAGGAAGCTACTGAGTTTTTGAAGAATGAGCTGCTAGAGAGGAAATATAAGTATGGAACTGCAGATGGCGATAATTAGTTCCATATAGTGAAAGGCTTCCATTAAAAAAAAAAAGACAGTAGGACGCTCAACTTGCCGGTTGTTTGATTAGAGAACTCCTTGGGGTCCATCCCTCTTCCTCCTCCATTCCCCCAGACCAGTACCTTCTCTTGTAGCCAAGTATATGCCACAAAAGATGGAGTTTTCAAGATCAGCTTTTAACTTCGGAGTCAATTTGGGGGCTCATAAAAGGGAGCGAGTCCCCTGTGTGGAATGTGTCTCAGTGAAGTGAGCTCCCCATGAGCTATTCTGCTAGGGATCTTTGCCCTCTGCTTAATTTAACTTTGGGTCACTCCTCAGTGTAATCTTAGTCAGAGTCACAGTCATTGTAATTTTGTGACGATGAAAAAATTAAAATATGACTGGATGCCTGGCTACTTGTGACCTCAACTAGCTCAAGGTTCATTTCTTTTTTCGGTTTCTGTGTATGCCCAAAGAGCTTATGCCCCCTGTTGAGGTCAGAGGATACACCACTTTTTTTGTATTCCCAGCACTTAGAATAGTGCATGGCTCATAGAATAGTACAAGAATCAAATAAATGATTCTTGATGGACTAATTGGTTGAGGGATCCATTTCTGTCTGTTTTGTATATCTTTGTTCAAGCTATCACATTATTCTTTGTTACCACCATGGTGTCGACCAACTCTTCCTTATTTTCTGCCATGATTACTGAACTGGGAAATATAGGGAAAGATGGACAGGTGTGGGCCAGACAAAACTACAATTAACTGGATTCAGATCTGGTTAAATGAACAGACCAAAAAGGAAATCATGATGGCTTGTTGCCAAGTTGGTAGGAGCTCTCCAGTAGAGAGTTCCAGGCATCTTTGCTCAATCTTGTGGTGTTAAACTTTTTCATCATTGATTTGGATAAAGGAATAGATGATGATGCTTATCGGATTTGTAAATGTCATAAAGCAGGGATGAATAGATTAGGTAATGGTGACAGGATCTATCCCAGGCTAGAACATTGGACTGAGTCTAATAAGATGAAACTCAATAGAAACACATACAAAATTTTACTCTTGAGTTGAAAAAAAAGTGTCAAATTCATAAACATAAAATGGGGAAGGCTAGAAGGCAGTTTGAAAAAAAAGGTCTAGGGGTTTTAGTGGGTTGTAGGGTCAGTATTAGTTATATCAGTGGAGTGGCTCATTAAGCTGTAAGGTATGGCTATATGTTTTGCATTTAGGGAGATGTTGGAAAGGCATTTGTCTTGATGGTAGACATTTATTAGAGGTGGTACCACTACTTTTGCTATTCTCCCCCATCAAATTCTGACTCTGCTGGCAAATTGCAGGTAACCTATTCTTCCTCTTGTTATTGCTTGGTGCAAATTACATCAGTTCGTGATATATTAGTGGGCAGAGGTTCAGCTATGCATTTTACTTCCAGGAGAGACATTTGATTCATGGGCTTTTAGTCCTGTGTCCTAAGCTTAATTACTGCTACTGAGCCCTGTGGTCTGCCAGTATTGAGTTGCCTAGTATACAGGAAAAGTAACTGATAATATTTTGGGATTTTTAGTAATGTCACAGGGTTGTCTCTAACCTCACTCTCAGGACCAGATGTTACATTTTTCTTGTGCCCTTATTCCTTCTATCTCTTTCACAATCAGGGTTCTGTACTACCCTGAAGGATTAGGGAATCTCTTTTCTTTGGTTTGAGGTAAACTGTTATTAAAAAAAAACTAATTATGCAGCAACTAGGCATTCCTACTGGACCCCACTGTTTTGGTTTGACTTGCTAAATGAGAGAAAAGTCCCTTAAAAATAGCCATCTGTGTCACAATGCAGTTTCCTATTTCTGATAATCATATTAAGTGAGAGCTATGAAAGTAGGTACCATGTACAAAATCAATAGAAACTAAAGCCAAATGTCCTGTTTGTATCAGTTATGAGGCTTTGTAGCTTGAGCCCCCATCAGTTATGTGCTCTCATTTTTATGGGCCCACTGACTCCAGTTCTACTTAACTATTTTGCATCAGATTAGCTTTTCCAAACAGATACTTCAAAAACATGGAAACGACAAACATACAAACATTTCCATCTGTAGCTTGAGTGCATAATTCTCCCTATTTCATCTTTTCTTTGTGGAGGGGGATGAGGATTAAGCTGACAGTTTAGTTTTGATCCTATGTAGCATTAATTGCATCAACTTCAGGTCCAAAGCTGTGCCGGGCTAGTATCCTGGCACCCTTGTTCCATAGGGCTTTGCTGCTGAGATGGCTATACCACCTGGCCTGGATTCTTAGACTGCTAGATGCTAATGGCTCAAGTTCCTCGCTTGGAGATTACTTGTCCTACATCTAGAACAGAAAAGGATAAAGGAAAAGACTCGAACTTCAGGTTCCATTCTTGAGGCCATATGGTCTAAAGAGGAAGCAAGAAGAGGAAGACATTAGGTCCTCCTTCCTATCACATGGTATGTGTGAAGAAGTCCTTTACTCTCAGATAAGAATGTAGGAAAAAGTTCCAACTGTGCTTACTCAGGCAGTTTTAAAATGCTGACAGTTCCAGCTATATGGCTAATGAAAAAAAGGCTGCATCTAACCTGATGGAAGGCCAATGCACATGTCAGTTATAAGGTCTTGCAGAGGCATTTCTTTTGTGTCTTCCATGTGGGTGATGCCATTTTAGGTGATCTAGATATGGATCAGATCTCCATTACACTAACAAATTCTGAATTAAAGGTACCTAACACTAGATTACATTCAAGTATTGATCCAATTTTTTAAAACAATAAAGCCCTTATGTGTGGATATCTTCAAAGAATAGAGAATTTAGTTGCCAGTATGTTTGAATTTATATGATGTAGAGCTTCCTAAATGTGATTATGATGGTATCATTTTGAGGATTTTTTGTAAAGTACTTCAGTATTTTAAAGATCTACACCAGCCTGTACATTGGGCAGTTGTAATTTTTCTTCCTTATTCATTTATGCTAAAATGTAAAATTTCAAAGATATACTGGTTTTTGAGTTTTAGCTTATTATTAAGACCCATAGTGTATGTGACATAGAGATGTTTGTTTCATATTTGAGAAAGGAATACTATCATTCAAAGTCTGGAGGCAGAATTGTCCAGGCCTCTCCTAAATTTCATACCAGTAAGATGACAAATCCTTTCATCGATTATCCTGCCAAATTAGTTAGTTAGATATTAAATAAACATTAGTAAGTACTCGCTGTATACCAGGAACTGTGCTAAGCATGGAAATAACAAAGAAAGACAAAAACATGGTCTCTACCCTCAAGGGGTTCACAATTCTAATGGGAGAGACAACATTATAACTAACTGTAGATGTGCAAGATATATAAAGTGTGAATGGAAGATCTTAGAAACATTGGTAGGGAATCAACTGGAGGAAAATGGAAATGGAAAAGGCCTCTTATAGAAAAAAGGATTTGAGATGAGCCTTGAAGAAAGCCTGAGATGAAGGTGAGGAGGGGCATGGGAGACCCATGGGAGATGAATTGTCATGTACAAGGAACAGCAAGTAGATGGATCACAGAGTATATGGAAGGAAGTGGAGTGTAAGAAAATTGGAGATGAATTACTAATGAAAGCCCTTGGTTTCAAGTGTGTTTTTTTTTGGCCAGTAGGTTGTGTTTAAGGTGCTTCAGAGAATTGGGAGGTGAGAAGATTGATTTTGGGGTGTTACTCTAGCCCAGGAGTTTTTTTTAACTTTTTTTTTGTTTCCTGGACCCCTCTGTCAGACTGATAAAGTCTATGAACTCCTTTTCAGAATCATGTTTTCAAATACATAAAATAAAACACATAGGATTAGGAAGGAAACCAATTATATTAAAATAGAGTTATCAAAATATTAAAAAAGAGTTCATGGACCCCATGCAAAGAACCCTTGCTCTAGTCATGGTATACCAACAGGTTACTTAAAATCACCCAAAGTTATTTTTTCATTTTGAAGGATGTTGCAATTTCCATTTGAACTGAACAATGCAATTTCAGGATTTTCACTGAAATTAGTTCGAGGTAGGTTTCTGTCAAAGAAACTAATTATCCAATGACCTAAACATTTACACTGGACTCCATTATTTTGGCTTGACCTCCTAAATGTTTGAGGGAAAACTTTCTTGGTTGCTAGAGCTAAATAGAAGTTTCTCTTTAAAAAAATAGCCATTGTTACAGTTACAGTGTGGTTTTATATTACTATTTATTTCTATTTCTATATTATATACATATAAATATACATAAGTATTTATATTTCTAATTTATATTTCTAATAGGAATTTTATATATATATATAATCAACAGCAACTAAGGTCCAGTGCCCTATTTGTATCAGATATGACCCTCTGTGGTTATTGGCCATAGCGAGAATTTCGCCTCTTAAGAATCTAAGGACTCAAAGTTTATTTTAGCAGGATGGACTCCTCTGACGTGAAGTAAGCACTCCTAATTTCTATATGTGTGCCATGATAGAGCTTACCTTGTCCCTCACGGATAGTTGAAATAATAATACTAGCATTTATATAGTGCCTTAGGTTTACAGGGAGCTTTATAAATACTATCTCATTTGACCCTCACAACCACCCGGAAAGGTAGGTGTTATCATTACCCCCACTTCACAGATGAGAAATGAGGTAGACGGGGGCTTAGTGACTTGCCTAGGGTCACACAGCTAGTAAATATCTAAGGCAGGATGTGAATTCAGGTCTTCCTTACTCCAAGTCCAGTGAGTTGACTGAGATTTAGGAACTCTGAGTTTAGTGTTAGTTCTTCCTGTAACAAGCTACATAATATTATGTGACACACTTCTGTCTGAGCCTAAGCATACTCATCTGTATAATGAGGAGGCTGGGCTGATTATCTCTAAGATACCCTTCTGGCTCCAAGCTCTTTCGTCTCCCTGACAGCATGTAAGCTTCTCAAGGTCCAGGACTGTTTCATTTTTGTCTTTGTATTCTTATTGCCTAACACTAGCCTGACACACAGTAGGTGTTTAATCACCTACTAATATCAACTAATTGATATCAGTGAACTATGTGATTTAGGTGGCTGAGAAAGGTAGGGCAGTCTTAGGCTATGTCGAGAGATGAAATTTCCAGGACTAGGAAGGCCATAGTTAAGGCTCTATATGAAACATGACCTTTAGTTCTGAGCACCACCTTTTAGTAAGGAACTTGAAAAACTAAACAGAATCCAGAGGAGGGTAATCGATATGGTGAAGGACCTCAAGCTCACACCATAGGAGAACTCTGGCTGTCCCTCATGTCTGGAACATTCTCCCTCCTCTGTTCCAACTACTAACCTCTCTGTCTTTAAGTCCCAACCAAAATCCTTTCTTTTATAGGAAGCCTCCCCTAACCTCTCTTAGTTTCACTCTCTTCTCTTTGTTAATTATCGCCTATTCATCCTGTACATAGCTTGCTTTGTATGTATTTGTTCGCATATTGTTTCTTCCATTAGATTGCAAACTCCTTGAGGACAGGGACAGTCTTTTGTGTCTTTTTTGTATCCCCAATGCTTAGCACAGTGCCTGGCACATAGCAGATGCTTAATAAATATTTAATTCATTGATTTGACTACTTAAAGAAACTGCCGCTATTTAGCCTGAACAAGAGAAGATTTAGGTGAGGTAGTGTTAGATGTCTTTAAATATTTGAAGGGCTAGAACATGGACATTTTGTTCTATTTGTTCTAGAGGGCAGAGCTAGGACCAATGAGTGGAAGGTACAACTGAGGCTTGAGGTGACAAAAAACTAGAGCTGTCTTCAAGTGAATGGCTGGCTTGGAATGCAATTAATTCCTTCTTACTTTAGCCCTTCAAGCAAAGGCTTGAGGTTGTTGGGCATACTGTAGAGACCAAGGATTTTTTTTCCAAGTACTATTTGGACTGGATGGCCACTGAGCATCCTTCTAACTCTGAAATTTTATGATTCTGCAATTCATTCATTTGGAATCAGTGTGACCTTGGCAGGACCTAAAGTCATCTGAATTTTCTCAGATCTGATTGTCAGTAGCTTTCCTAGAAGTAAAGTGGATTCTCTTTAATTGTTGATATTGGGGTCTTCCCTCCCACCTTCTTCTGCTTTTATTTCCAATTGGCAGCTGTTACAGCAGTGTTTTTAGTTCTTTGTCAGAAGTGACACCACCTGAGCAATACTGCATAAACACACAGAGGTGTTAATCTTTTTTTGTGGGCTTTTTTTTGGTTCCATTGCTCTGCATTTCTCCCCGCTTTATAATTATCCAAGGTGGTAACAGCTCTGAAGAATCCAGTCTGTCACCTTGAAGTCAAATGCTTTTTAGTTGAAAATTCAGGCAAGGTCTTAAAAAATTTGGTTTCTTTCATCGATGAACAGTGAGGTGGAATTTGAACATGACAGTCCTCTAATGGTAATGATATTTAGATGATAGATTCCCATTATATTGAATAATGAAAGATGCAAGCTTTCTCGTTCAAAGACCCCTTTTGTTGAGCATGGAAAGTAGGGGGATTGCTAATTGCGAGAAAAGTAACACAGGATGGCACCAGAGGAAAACAACAGGAAACCCAACATGATCCAATTCCTCTCTTTTAACACTTACCATCTTCCTTGTTTGGACCATGGTGATACCTTGTGGCACTACTCTGGTGACTTGTACTGGCTGCTTTTAATGATAGAGTTGTTCATGGTAGGATGTGGCTTTGAAGAGATGCCAAGTCTGAATGTGCAGGGCAGATACATTAAGTACATATTCACACTTTTATCTTGTGTTTAATTTCTGGCCATTCCTTTTCAGTCTCCCCTGCTAAGTCCTTCTTGTTGTATATCCCCTAGACCACTTTGCCCTGGATCTCTTCTCTCTTATTAGCTCCTAGGGATCTGATCATTCTCTCTATGTGGACAATTTCCAAATCTAAATATCCAGTTCTAACCTGAACTTGAATTCTGAATCACCAACTAGCCTCTGGACATCTCAACCTTGATGTCCTGTAGACATCTCAAACTCAATATATCTAAAGCAGAATAAAATAAATAAATAAATTAATTAATTACTACTTCTTCCAACCATCTGTATTTCTGTCAAGGGTATTACCATTCTTCCAAGCTTGTGAAGTTGAAGTCATTCTTGACTTTCCCTGCTCTCTCAATCCTTGTAATTAATCAGTCCCTAAGCCTTGCTGATCCTACCTCCATAACCTCTCTCATATGTGTCCCCTTCTCTCCACTCATCCAGCTTCAGCTGGACTATTTCAATAGCCTCTCCTTCTCTCTCCCCTCTCTAATCCAGCCTTCACATAGCTGTCATAGTGATATTCCTAAAACAGGTTATCCCTACTCAAAAGTCTTCAGTTGCTCTCTAGTCCCACCTTCCTTTTCAGTCCTTTTTCATATTGCTCTTCTTCATATACCCTCCATATGTGAACTGTTAGCTGCTATCCACCATATATGACTTTCTACTTTCTTGTCCAAGTAGCCTTCCATATATGGGATACTTTTCCTCCTCATTTCTCCTTCATTGAAACCCTAGCTTTACTTTTTTAAAAATTGAATTCTATTTTATTTTTAGGTTTGCATTCTTTCCTTTATCCACTTCCCCTTCTTCATCTCCAGAGAAAGAGAAGAATAAAACAGAAAACCTCAAACAAAAACTCAAACTAGTTACAACTTTCTCTTTGAAATCTTAGTTTTTGCAAAAGCACATCTTAGCTACCACCTCTACCTGACGCCTCTCTTGATGCTCCTTATTTTTACCCTGTCCATTTTTACTTGGTATGACTTAGAACTTGTGTGCATATAGTATTCCTTGGTAGAACAAAAAGCAACTTGAGGGTAGGCACTGTTTGGTTTTTGTCTTTGTACCCCTAGAGACTATCACTGTATTTTATATATAATAAGCTAAAAAAGACTGGATCTTCTCATTTCTGAAGTGCAGTTACTCATGGCCTGATCCCACTATTGATCAGCATGAGAGATTTGACCTCCATTTCCAACCTGTTCTGGGTCACCCTCTCCTTAGGGAGCCTGGAAAATCTCAACTCCTGGAGACTCCCTAAACTAATATTAAATCTAGTGCAGGCACCTGATTGAAATAGACATTAATAGCTCAGAACTCCCGAACTCAAGACAGCTGCCAGCCTCAGCTTCCCTAGTAGCTGGGATTATAGATGTGTACCACCATTCTATAGAACATAGTAGTTTCTTAATAAAATGCTTGGTGGAATGCATTGAATTGAGTATATGTACTTAGAAGGAAAATCCTATAGCTAAAGGTGTGACATGATTGCTGAATTATTCTTAAATGCCCTCAACTTCAATTTATGATATGTATCTTTTATCCTGGAAATACATTAAGAAAATCTGTTCAAAACTTGGTCATAGAATCCTATGCCTAGAACCAACAGTATGGTGGTGTGGTAGGCTACTTTTTTCAAAATGGTAGCATGTTGCAGTGAACGGAACACTGGATTTAAAGTCAGATGCTTTGAGTTCAAATCCTGATTCTAGTCTGCCTGAATACTTTGGGCAAATCCTTTTTCTTCTCTGGGTTTCAGTTGTATCATTTTTAAAATAAGGGGATTTGATTAGGTGACTTCTAGGGTCCTTTCCAGCTCTCAGTCAATGATACTGTAAGAATGGGCAGTTTTAGTTAATTGGATAGTGACATATATGTATTACCAATTTTCAACAGTAATGTTGTACTTAACATTAAAACTACATGAAGTATTGCTCAATTTTTTTTGATTTGGAGAACATTTTAGAATCTTGCAGTATTTTAGAAATAAAATGATAATTTTTATTCTTATTATGGAAGATTCATAAAAAGGCATGTAAAAGAATCACGAAGGCTGGAAAGGCATGAAAGTATCATGATCTGCACTGGTGAATAACAGTGGCTACACTATTGAAAAGCCTATTTTGAGTATTTACCATTAAAGTAGAAATTTCATGAAACGCGACTGTATCTGTCTTGTCCTGACCCTATCATACACCTTAAAAGTAGATTTTTAGAAGAGATCTTGAAATCATCTTATTTCCTCCATTATTTTCCTCCTCTGGGGCTTTGTCATTGGTGTAAAAGTGAGTCTAATCTCTGTCAAGGAGGGAAGAAAAGAAATATTTATTAAGTGCCTACTTTGTGCCAGGTACTATGCTGAAGGCTTTAAAAGTATTTTTTTTGATTCTTACAACAACCCTGGGAGGTAGGGACTATGATTATTTCACTTTTACAGTTGAAGAAATTGAGGCAGACAGAGGTTAAATGACTTGCATAAGGTCACTCAGATAGTAAATATCTGAGGCTGGATTTGAACTCAGGTCTTTGCCACATCAGTCCCAATGTTCTATTCTCTACACCATGAGGTGGAGTATAAGCTTTGGCAGATCCTTCCTACCAAGATAGAAAGACTTTGACAGACTATATTCCTGCACAGAGGAGGGAAACCTAAATGGGGAACAGTCTGGATTGAGTCTGGGGTCCATAAGGATTGACTGAAGGATCAGGACAAGAGAAGACTTGGAGAGAAGAGACATGATAGCAATCTTCAAGAATTTATAAGGGGTGTCATGTAGAAAAGGGATTAGGCTTGTTCTGCTTGGGTCCAGAGGGCAGAATGAGTAGCAATGGGTAGAAGTTGCACAGAGATACATTTAGTTAGGATTTAAAGAAAAACTTGCTTATGTTATCCAAAAGTGGAATGTATTTCCTTCAGAGGTAGTGCCTTCTTCCATACTGGAGGCCTTCAAGAAAAAGCTGAATGGCTATCTGGCAGAAATATTGTAGAGGGGCTTCTTATTCATGTATAGGCCCAATTAGATGGTCTCTAACATCAGTTCTGAAGTTCTGTGATTCTGTTGGATGACAAGCTGAGCTGAGTTCATAGGAGTTCATAACCAAGTTGGTCACAAGATGATGGATATTTTGGCCATTGCAACTCCTGAAGACCATTGACCTTTGGGTCAATCAGTCAAACATTTATAATGTCCCTATTATGTGCCAGACATTGTTCTAGGTGTTGAGTACACAATAAATGAAATTGTCCTTGTTTTCAAGGATATTACATTTTAATGGGAGAGACAACATACACATAAATATGTATATATAAAATACATATATAGATATATACAAAAACATACAAAGCCAATACAAGGTAACCTTGGAGGGGAAAGCACTAGAAGCTTGGGGAACCAG
This sequence comes from Trichosurus vulpecula, assembly GCF_011100635.1. NCBI lineage: Eukaryota > Metazoa > Chordata > Mammalia > Diprotodontia > Phalangeridae > Trichosurus > Trichosurus vulpecula. The sequence continues at coordinate 393,465,468 of NC_050575.1, forward strand.
GGAGAGAACATCCAGGACAGTTGGTGCAAAGATGTGGAAACTAGAAATGGAGTGTGTTGTGTGTAAAATAAAAGCACTTGCAATTACTACTCAGTAACAGAGAGGGGGGAGGAGACAGAGAGAAGATAATAATAATAATAATAATAATAATAATATGAAGAAGAAGAAGAAGAAGAAGAAGAAGAAGAAGAAGAAGAAGAAGAAGAAGAAGAAGAAGAAGAAGAAAGAAGTGGAGGAGGAGAAGAAGAAGAAGAGAAGGATAGGAGGAGGGAAAGAGATGAGAAAGAATAGAGGAAAGAAAGAGATGGAAGAGGAGAAAGTAGAGTTGCGTCTAGCATACGCTGGTGTTAGGAATAGCAGTGGTGGCAAGAGACATTTCTCCTCATATAATTCCTGAGAGGAAGCAACAATGCTCTCCACAATGCTTGGCAATACCCATCTTAACAAGTCCAGCACACTCAATACTATTGCAGCAGACACTAACCTAAGATCATGTTGCCAGTGCCTCTATCCTGCAGGGTCATACTGAAAAGAGAGCTTGGAGAGCAGAGATAAGAGTGATAAGATGTGATCTCCTCATGGTGCCTGTGTACTTTATAACTTCTTTAGCAGACTAATATGTGAGTGAAAGTGCCAGTGTCCTTCTCCCATTGCAATGAAGATACAGGCTGGGCAGTAGATTCACTACTTGTATTCTCCAGAGGTTTTGGAGGTGGTAGTTTGGGAAATGGATAGTCTGAATACTTGCTGATTGATTCAGTGCCTTTTATTTATCTTGTATTCAGTTTTGTGTAAATGCCCTTAGCTTTCCTATGATGTCACATGATTTTTTTTTCTGGCAGGGTTGGAGGAAATTCAGTAGAAACAGAGATTTGTGAGCTATGAATTAACATAGACCTTGATTTGAGTGCCATAGGCTTGGGATTAACTAACAGGGCCTCATATTAAGGGGTCTGGGTGCTACATATAAAAGGAAGAGAAAGTTGAGTAACTTAACATGTCATGAAATTGGGCTTCTCTTCTAATTTATAAGGAACTTAACTTATAAATTGTAACAAGAAAAAGAAGAATTAAAACAATATATAAAATTTTATAAAAACAAATTATAACAAGAAAAACAAGAATTAAAACAAGAATGGCTTCTTGTTTTTAGTAATTGAAATTCCACATGTACTATTAATAGGTGCAGGTAGAATTAAAGTTGTGGTTGGTTGGAGTTGTGATTCTCATTAGCCTCATGCTTGCACCTTAGGTCAACATACAACTTAAAGGTCAAAAGCCTATGCAAATAAGTATTAAATGATTAGAAATGTCCTAATTCAACTTTCTTCCTTCCATTACTCTCCATCTTTTTCAAAGCATTTCTCTGACAACCTGTTGGTTCCAAAGGGGAAAATCCCTGCCCCCCTCCCCCAAACATGCAGTGAGGATGCCTTGAGGTGTTGTTGTTGTTTTTAACCATTCTCCTTTCTGCAATGCTATGAAATTACAAATACCTGAACATTTTTCCCGAAAGCCAAGTCCATTTATCTGAGACACTGCATGGTACAGTCTGCAGCCCCTGTGCCAAGATGCGATGTGTGACTGAAGTTATTTGGATGACCTTTCAAAACATTATTTTGTTGCCCACTGAAGAGAGCACAGCACCTACTAGACCAATTCTGCTTCAGTGTTTAAAATACAATTTCACACATTCTTTCATTTTATTAATGAAATTTCATGCTCTGAAATATAGTGCATGCATACAGGTCGAGCTATAATTATGCCAGGGCAGTTTGCAGCTGTGCTTTGTTATGAAGCTCTACCTAAAAAAAGAAAATACAATTTGAACTCCTTTATGCATCATGTGGTATCTTTCCCTCTCATTCCCTACTTTGCCTATCAGTACATAGAAATTGTTTCTAAGTAGATTACTGTCATTTTTTTCAAGGATGTTGACAACTTAGTGCTAAAAATGACTTTATTATTTGTGTGATATTTGAGGAAAACTGACCATAAGGTGGGCCCTTTCTTTTATTCATAAGTCGATAATAATTTTCTTTCTTTTTGTTCCCTTTGATATGAGTCAGTACAATATTATGGATACAGTTTATACTCTTTTCAGTACTTTCCAAAGCCTTAGAAGGGTCTTGGAACTGTATTCTGCCACTTCAAAGAGACACCCAAACAGATCCAAATCTCTTCAGATAAAGTGTTGCCATGTAGAGTAGTTTACAATTTACTCTGCAAAGTGAGCTGCTGGAGCTGTATTCTGGGTGGCTTATTTAAAAGTGGCCTCTGTATGTGCGTAAAATAAAAATGTAGGTGGGCCACCCTTTTAAAAGGACTACACTGTGTAGAAATTAGAGGATGCCCATGTGGTGAGTGCAAGATGAAATGACTGAGGATCTTTCAAGCATTTTGATTTATTAAGCAATGCATACCATTTGCCTAACAAATTGGGACAGACCTCTTCCTAAGCTTAGGGCTGGGTCTCCAATATAGGGGGAAACAGATTTTATACATTAAAAACAACTAATCAAATAAGACTAATTAATTAAAAAGAAACCATTAACCAGGATACAATATTAGGTAAACTGAATTCTAATTGGAGGAAAGATAAGGCACTTTCCAAGTTAGGAGGGGGAGAGTGAACAGGTGTAATTCCCTGAAATCAGAAGAAGAGGTGTCTTACTCCCCCAAGTGTCTGTATTCAATCAAAGGAACATAGAAACAATAACTGATTTATCAGTAGAGGGCCAGTTTTCAGATAAGACATATGGGTTACTTGAGATGTACAATTGCAAGAAAACTTCTTGCATTACTCTTAGAATCTGATTGAGTTTCTGGTCAGCACAAACTAGGTCCTTAGTTAAGAATCTCTAAACAGTAAACAGAGGTGGTCCAGCTCCTCAACCATGTAGGGCCAGGTTCAAACAATGCAATAAAATTTTCTCCCAATTCCCACGATTGAATAAAGTTTCCTCACAAGTCAGAAATTGGAGTAGACCTATAATTGAATAGAAAGAGAATTGAGCTAGCTCCAGAATTGAGTCACAAGATGACATCGGTGGTGCTTCTTCATTTCCCACAATTAACCACTTGACGTTCTACTCCCCTCAATTCTGACACCCCACAGTCTGTTTCTTTTTGCAAGGGAAATTTTGTAGCAGCAAGGTCTACATGGTTTTGGATTTGAAGTGAGCTTATCAATACCCTTTGAAACCACTTACATTGAGAAATAAAATAACAGACATTTTTTCTCCCCCAAGACACCAAATGTTGAAAGAGAAAGATAAAGACCAAATCACCTTAGGAAACAGAGTCACAGAGAAAGACCATAAACGTTTGTTTTCAAGGGCTATTGAACTGTGCCTATAGCGACAACTTGGAGTCTGTGAGATGTAAAGACAGAATAAAAACAATATACCTTCCCAGGCCTCAGTTTCCTCATCTGTCCAATGAAAGATTGGACTCACTGACCTGAAGACCTTTCTGGTTGGGACAATGAGGTTGTTTCTTTGTGCTGTATTAGAACTCACCCCAAATGTTCTCTGGGCTGAACTTCACAAAATCCTTGTGATGTAGGAAGAGGAACATTTTACCATCTGAAGTCTTCCTTTTGTAGTTGAAGAAATTGAATTAGCATTTCAGGTACTTGTCAAAGATCACTAATGGAGAAGAGCCAGCCCAGGAACTTAGGTAGCCTCTCCCAGACTCCTGTTCTTTCTTTGGGGGACAGGGTGGTTTAGTGGAATAGTGTATATGGTAGACCTGGAGTTAGAAGTACCTAGATTCAAATCCCACCTTGGATACTTGCTAGTTATGTGACCTTCGAATGGGCTTTTAAATTCTACCCCTCTCAAATGCAAAACTAAAGTTGGAATTAGGAGATGTTTTGCATTCCTGTGACTAAAAACTTTGATATTTTTGTTTCTCAAGGAAAATTTCTAGGTCATGGTTAGAGAGTGGAAAAGAAAAATTTTATTTGTGAAATCTGTAAATATTTAAGGAAAGCCTACAATTTTCAAGGGATTCAGCTAGAAGCAGTTAGAAACGCAGAGAAATAGGATGCAATTCCTATCTCAGCCACAAAGAACTCATAGTCTAGTAGGAGAGATATTATATACAGAAATAAATATAATAAACACCAGCACCTTTAATTCACAATTATATGGTTCTTTCAGATTTGCAACGTGCTTTCTTCTTAAACATTGCGTGAGGTGGATTTAAAAAAAAACCTGAGTGTGGTAAGTTGTTCAAAGGTATAAAATAGAGTGCTTTGAGAATTCCAGGGAGAGAGAGAGATCACTTCTAATTAGGTGAATCAAGGAAGCTTTCATGAATGAGATGGTACTTGAGTTAGGTCTTAAATGATAGGTAGGATTTGAAAAGAGTGGGTGTTAGCACCACAGGAAAGGCAATGCAGGTAACCAAAGTAGCAAGGAGAGAACAGAAGGTACTTTTGTTCCTGCTGAGGCTACATGTAGCCCATATATTTAAGTGGGAGAAATTATACAATTGTTGCCAGTATATGTGAGATTTGCTGAAGTGGAGAATAGTATTAGGAAGTTACAAGGAAAAGGAGTCAGGTGTGATTTAATTGATTGAAATGTGCCAATGGGAATGAGGTGGTCAATCCTTTTCAATGTACGTCATTGTCCTCTGCTGTCTCTTGTGGGAATGCACCTTCCCTTAAAGATATCTTGTGTATTTGAGGTTGACACAGTTTTCCAGAGTCCAGAGTCTACATTGTTCATGAGTAGTCTGCAATGACTCTGTACCTTTAGCTTTAGCAGAAAACATATATCCCCATCTTGAAACATGATAAAGCAATGGGAAGAAGGAAATTCCACAACACAGGGAGAGGCATAGATAAAGGTGGGATATCGAGGTCATGTTTTAGGTAGCTCAGTGTGGTTAGAGCATAACATATGGGAAGTGTGTGATAAGACTCGAAAGGCATGTTGGAGCCAAATTGTGGCGGGCCTTAAATGCCAGTCTAAGGAGTGTGGGCATCATTTGGTAAGCTAAAGGGAGTGAGAGGAAGTTTTTGTGCAGGAGACTGATATAATACTTAAGGTGGTGGGCACTGGATTTGGAGTCAGGAAGATCTAAACCAACCAAATAGACAAAACCAATATTTTGAGAACTAATTGTATCAGGGTGTTGTTTCAGTTTTGTAGCCCACCTTTTAAAATCCAAATTCCAACTCAAGGAGATTAAGTTCTAGGAAGTAAAAATAGAAAATCCTTACTAAATAGCCTCCCCTATTAGAATGTTAGCATCTTGAGCACAGGGGATTGTGTTTTTGTCTCTCTTTGTGTCTCCGGTCCTTAGCACAGTATCTGGCAAATTAGTAAATGTTTAATAAATGTTTTTTGATTAGCTGGGCTTTCAGGTGGGCCCGAAGAGAGGCAGTGTCCACAGCTACTGTACCTCTCACCTCATGAAACTTTAATCATCTATAAATGGAAATAAGATCTTCACAGGGTTGTTGTGAAGCTTAAATAAAAAATGCTTTGCGAACCTTAAAAGGCCATATAAATAGTTATTTATTATAATAATATATTAAAACAAGTATTTATTATAGTTATTATCATCATTATCATCTATTCATCTATGTTATCTTGTTTGAACTTGTGCTTCAGTAAATATTCAGACACCCCAATGGAGCTAGGATCTCACAGATGTGGATGTTTCCCCCAATGACACAGATGCAGATAGCAACCCAACCATGCTTACTCAGGCTATGACACTCTTATCCATATCTTCTTCATAATTTGGGCACAGGGACTCCACCATTTGTGTTTAATTTCAGACACAAAAATGGGGTGAAATTTACCTAGGCTTGGTATTCACAAAAAGACATTGGGAGGAGAGAAGGTTGGATTTCCTCACCATCAAAGGAAAGGAACTTTACCCTTCCAGACAGAGTTCCTGCTAAACTGTAGATGACTAGGGAAGGGGAAAAGGGGAAAGCAGGATAGGAGGCACATTGAGAGGGGTCTAGTGAAGCTGTCCATTGATTATCATCTGTCATCCTCATCATGGGGACCCATTCATATGTTTCTTTTTTGAAAATATGGTTCTTTAATGACATTCTTTACTTTTATTTCTAAAGATAGTTCCTATCCAAGCCCACTATGTCTCTCTTCCGTGCCCTCTGTGAGGTATAGGATCATAGGTCTAGTCTCAGAGACCAAGCCCCTCATTTTACAGGTTAGCAAAGCTCACACAGGGAGCAAACACCAGAGGCAAGATTCAGACCCAAATCTTCAGCCTCCAGAGCCAAGACTATTTCCTCTGTACTTTGCTGGCTTATTTTTAATTCATTGAATAGTAAAGTATTCCATGACTCACAGTTACGCAAACTGGTGAAATGTCAGTACTAAAAGATGGGCCTGAGTTTCAGGGAGAAACTTACATAGTTGTTTGCATGTTGTCTTCCCCATTAGATGGCAAGCTCCTCGAGAGCAGCGGGAAGTGCCTTTTGCATTTCTTTGTATCTCCAGTGCTTAGCACAGTGCTTGGCACGTAGTAGGTGCTCAATAAAAGCTAGTTAACCGTCTGACTGTGTCACTCATTTGGCACTTCTCACAAGCTGCTATGTGTGAGCATCTTTATGTGGGCCCATCCCACTAACTAGATTTTAAGTGCAAGTCTGGTACTTGGAATCTTCCTCCCTGCTAAGTGCAGGGCTGAATGCACCAGAGATAGGGAGAGCTCAGTTATTATCTGTACATAACTAGAGTAGAATCATTGAATTTTAGAGCTGAGGGGAGGGGATGATAGGAAACTAAGGCCAGGAAAGTCTATGAAAACTTGAGGGAAGACTTTTTGTCTTTTTTTTTGTATCTATCCCCAGTGCTTAGTACAATACTTGGCACAGAGTAGGTGCTTAACAAATGTTTATTGACTAACTGGCTGGCTATAACATTAAATATTTCTATAGGATGTGCAGCACTTATGGAAGCCAGATCTAAAATTTGTGGTAGGTCTAATTCTCATAGCCATGTAGAAGGTCAAACATATTATTGATTTATAGATCTTCACTCTCACACGGGATTTGATGCCAAACTCTTTGTTAACTCTCAAAGAACATGCTGGCTTTCTTGATATTTTTAGTCTTCTCTGTTGACTAGTGTATCATGGGATTGCATGCTAGAGTAGACCTTGATGACAAATTTATTATTTGTATTTCTGTTGAAGATCTGTGGCTGTATGTAGTATTTCCTTGATGTTGGCTGGTATGTGATCTCAGTTGTCTTCAGGCTTACCATTGGTTCATAGTTAGCACTGCATTGGATTTTTGAAGGGGCCCATAATCAGTTGCACATGGACTTATTCCATGTGAATGTTAAGAATATGGTCATTAACATGCAGGGTTTCCTGGATGACTGAGTCTAGGACTTTTGAAGCTTTTCCTCTGTTGAATATTCCCAGTTACCCACAACTGTATTCCTACAACTCCCAGATACTTTGTTATGAAAACAGCTGCAAACAATAGACTGAGTAGTATTAGATATCATATTCTACCTTTTTTCATTTCACTGGTGGTGAAGAATGATTCAACGAGGGCACCATTTGGTCTCATATGATCAGTTCTACCATCAAGGACCAACTGTTAGAGACCAGCAAACTTTTCAGTTGCGAGCACAGTGATTCAGTAGTTACCAGATCTTAGGTCATTGAAGGATGTTAAATCCTTTTGTGAGGCAAGGGAAAACACCAGAGCAGCCATGATGTCCCTTGTACTTTCATAATGGGATAGAGTTCACTTACTATACTGCGCTGTCTTTTAAAGACACATGGAAAGCCAGAAAGTGCTTGGTGGATGCTGTTCTTAAGTGGCCGACTTTGGAAAATCCTGCCAGGGTATTGCCATCAGCAGAGGCAGAGATAAGACTTTGCATTTCCTCTCACTTTCCATTTTCTCATTGGCCACAGTCAAATTGCTCATATGACCCTTTGAAATCCTCTAGGATTTGCTCATCATTCTTCAGTCTAGATGGGCATGGTGGCTCAGTCCCATAATCCCTATTACTGGGGAGACTGAGGCTGGACATGGCTTGAGCTCAGGAGTTCTGAGCTGCAACAGGGCTAATGACAATTGGTATCTGTACTAAGTCTGGCACCAATATGGCGAGTCCTAGGGATGGGGGTGGGGTGGGTTAGGTGGGCGGGGTAGTCACAGACTACCTAGGGAGGCATAGGTTGGAAAATAAGCAGGCCAAAGCTTTCATGCTGATAACAGTGAGGTTTGATTCACGAGTGGCACTTCTAGCCTGGGCAAGAGGGGTAGACCCAGCCTCGAAAAAAATTCTCCGTAGGTAGGTTTACCCAGAACCAAGACAAGGGATTTGTGTGCATGTTTTGAAAATTATACCTCCTGTGTGTTAGTGCCCACCTGAGGCTTTGAGTCTTTATTACAACACATGTGTTTTGACTTATGAGAACATAAATATCTACAGGCTACAGAGAGTGGAATTTTCTGGTATTAAAAATGAATATTTATTAAAAGTAACATTAAAAAAGCACCCCTTGTTATGGCTGTCTCCATGTTGCACCTATGCTTTGTATGTGACCACCGTTCCTTTTTTTCCCCTTTTTTCTTGATTTCTTTCTTCCTTTTAACATTTGTAACATTTCAGTCTCAGGTTTTTATTTTCCCCACTCAATGCGCCTCCCATCCTGCTCCCCCTCTTCCCCCTTCCCCAGTCATCCTCTGCAGCCTGGCAGGGTATTTTGTCTGGAATAGCGGAGTTAACAACTTCCTTTACCATGATTGTGAAGAATTCTAATCTTTCCCCCATGAGGGATCTTTTTGTGAATCCCAGGCCCAGATGCGTATGGCCCCATTTTTGTCTCTGAAATAACTTCCAGACATGTGACAAATGTGGTCAAACTATTTACAAAAAGTGTCCACAGGAGCATATATGATCAGCAGCTGGGAAAACTGAGGTTGATTCACAAGACAGTTTCTGTTTAACTTGACCTGTCATAAACAATGAGATTCCATAAGTAAATATTCCACATCTGGCTGTGGAATCTTTGCTGCACAGATCTGTCTGAAGAAAAGAAACAAGGCCTTGATCAGCCAATATCCCATTGTCCTTATAATCTCAATAATAGTGAAATAGGCCCTGATTTATTTACCTTTTTTTGGGGGGGGGATTAATTTCTTTAACAGCTTTCTCTGTCATGGTAGATGAACAGTGATGGAGTTTTGAATCGGCGTCCTTTATTACTTTACTGCAGGGAAATTCACGTGTTGGAATATTTCAAGGAGCCCCTTGGAAAGCCCTGTGGCAGAAATTAGATTGTGTAATTGCTAAGTTCACAGGTCATAATTGGAATAGGACCACAATGGAATAATTGATGAACTCCCTCAGGCCTCGGGGCCATCTTGGGCTTTTCCCTTTTATCAAAGATGTTTTCTTAGGATGCCATTCCCTTAAAAGAGCTCACCAACAGCCAGCCCCAACCCATAGCAAAAATCTTCATAGCAGAATGTTGGATAGACTAAATATCAAGTTATTTTGTGTAATGCCAAAATTTGGTTAATGAGATTGTAATAAAAATCAGTAATCATGGAAATAGCATTCACCTTATTAAGGTGAAAGGTCAGATCTTTTCCAAATAATAATCCTCATTTTAAAATGTAAATATTTTCCCCAAAGTATTATGGCTGGATTGAGTACACTCTATATTTTTTGATTCTTTAGTGATTCTATAGCTTTTTGATATAAATATTTTTCTTTTAATTTATAATGCACAGTTAAAAAGTAAATACTGCTCTTGGAAGTGGCTTGGCAAGGAAAGCTGGAAGAATTTATGTAATAATCAGGGGGTAGAACTGAGTTTAAAGAGAACTGAATTTGAAGTCAGGGATCCTGGAGTTTTAATACCATCTCTGCTTCTTTTTGTGTCACCTTGAGTAAGTCTCTCATATTTTCTGGGACTCAGTGTCTCTATTTATAAAATGAGGGAGTTGAATTAGATGATTTCCAAGGTCCCTTCCAACCCAATGCAATTCAACCTAACAATTCAGTTAAATAGATATTTGTTAAGCACTAACTGTGTACTAGGCACTGTGCTAAGTGCTGGAGATATGAAGACAAAAAAGCAAAGCAATCCGCATTAAGCCTGGAACATAGACTATGAAGGACTTTTAAAATAAAGCTGAAGAATTTGTATTTTACCCAGAGGTATTAGGAGTCAATAGAGATTTTTGAGCAGATTGAAGGACACTATCAGACTAATATTTTAGAGAGATTGTTTCGGCAGCTATGTGGTGGATAGATTAGAGAGGGCTGGGTGTGAATTCAGGGAGACCAGTTAGGAGCCTATTATGATAGTTCATGGGAGGGATGGTAAAGAGCTGAATTAGGGTGATGGTTCTGGGAGAGGAGAGGAGATGCATGGGAGGCAGCCAGGTGACATAATGGACAGAGCATTGAGACTGGAGTAAGGAAGATCTGAGTTCAAATCCAGCTTCAGACGCTTTCTAGTTATGCGAACCCCAGACGAGCCACTTAACATCTTTCCACCTCAATTTCCACATATCTAAAATGGAAATAATAGCACCTGCCTCCCAGGGTTGTTGTGAATGTCAAATGAGATAATATTTGTAAAGTGCTTAGCATGGCTGCTGGTGCATAGATGGTGCTTAATAATAATAATAATGATAATAATAATAATAATAAAGAAGGTGCTTAATAATTCCCATTCCCATGTGAAAGATGTTGAGATGGATTTGGGAAGACTTGGTAACTAATTGAACAGGGAGTTTGTTGGGAAAAAAGTCACTGCAGAAACACAGCTGCAATTTGAACCCAATATAAAATGATCTAAGTTTTGTAAAGCCCTTAGTAGGTGCTATGTGAGTGCTTATTCCCTTCCCTTTTGCCCCCTTTCCACATAAGCATAATGGCAACACGATATTTGGAAAAGGAGGGTTTTTAATTTGTATTGCCCGTTGTGCTAATGTGGAAAGTAGGTGAAGGGGAAGGGAATAAGCATTCACATAGCACCTACTAAGTGCTTTAAAAATCATCTCATTTGTATGTTTGAGGCATCAGGTTTTTAAAATTTTTACAAAGGTTTAATTGATGCATTTTTAAGTACCCCAGTCATTTGTAGATATCCTCCCCTATCACTGAAGCTTTTCCCCTGTAATAAAGACAATCAGGGAAGGAAAAGCAATCAACACTTACGTGCTCATTTTACACCTGCAGTTTCCTACCTGTGTACCAGTAATAAGAAGATTTGTTTCATGTTTTCTCTGGGGTTAAAATTGCTCATTGTAATCCATTTACTTTTAGTTGTCTCTTAGCATTGTTGCTATTTACATTATGGTCAGGTATTAGAGACAGCTTGAACCTCTTGTGAGAGTTGGTTGTTAAATTTTCCTTGTGAACATTTAATTTATACCTGGGTAAACACTACAAACCACGGTTTGATTTGTTGTTTGGTTGATTGAATAAAGAAAATGCTGGAGAATAATGCAGATTAAACTTAAAAAAGCGTGTCTTGTGTATATTCCCTCTCCCAACCCCCTCCAAAGAACATGTTGTTAAGCATTTACCATAACTATGCTGATTATGGTTATAATTGTCTATGTTGTATAGGTTCTTCATTCTGCATCAGTTCATACAAGTCTTCTCATGGTTATCTGAATTTTTCAGATTCACCAGTGTGACAATATTCCTTTACTTTTCTGTGCCCAAAGCAATTACTTTCAAACAAGTTCAGCTCAGCAGCATCAGTGCCAGGAGCACTGTTGAAAATACAAAGTTGTTATTTATTATGGAAGAAGGCATAGGAGTGAAGGCATCTCCTTTTAGCAAGTGAAAGTGATGGGCCAGTTCTTAGTTCAAATATGATGCTAAATCAGGATCCTGATAAAAACCCAGCTATTTCAGAGGCTAATGATGAGGGGTTTCCCTTTTAAGAGTATTTGTTGTTTTTGGAGGCCCCTCTTTCTGTATTTTTTTTCCTCACACTCCCATCTGCCTGCTCATGTGTAGTAGTGAACACAACACATGCTCACTATGCTTTGTTCTTGCTTCCCCCTTACCTCCCTCCCCCGTTATTTAAATTATTTATTTCTTTTTGCATTTGCCCTTAATTTTTTCCTCTGTCTTCTCCCTGCTGGCGTCAAATGAATTCCTCTCTCTGCAGCAGCTCAGCAGGACACAGATTAATGCAGTTGGAACACAACTACAGTATGTCAGGATGCTGGGGCAACCTTCTTAGTTAAAGAGAACAAAAAAGGGGGGGTGCCCAAAACATCCAGCAGTTAAATGTCGGGGGGATATTTGTTTATTTTCGCTATGGGAGTGTTCTGGGTGTCTCTTTGCTACCCTGAGATAGGAGGAATAACAACCAAAAAAAAAAGAGAGAAGAAAGGAAAAAGGAGAAAAAGAAAACCAACAACCAAAAAACTTCTATGAAGATAAAAATTAGGCAAAAATGCTGACTCTGGGCTACATTTGAACATATTTCAAGGTCTCAGCACGCAAAGAATATGCCAAATGGCGGTGTCTGGTTGATAGAAACAGACTTATGCCATCCCCCCTGCCCTCTACACTTAGATTTTATGATTTCCAACCTCCTGAACCCCTTCCATTTAGCCTTTTGCTGGTTGTCCATTGAGTGGCAGGTCATGATGGGCTCCCATCATCCACAGAGTAGGGATCCTTTGCATGGAAATCGACATCTGCTACTAAAGTGATGTCTCTGTGCTATGCTGCCAATTTCTTTGCTTGGCCAGGACTATTTTTTTTCCATGACAAATATTCAATGAACTATCTGATGTTTAAAAACTAAGAATGCTTAGCCTTGCAATTGTTATTAAATTCTTTCCCTGTGCCATAATGCAGATGCTTTGATGTCAAGTCTTGCAGTTGCTGGAAGGATCTCATGTGCTTATGATAATGTGCAGTACTCTTTCTGTAATTCCTATAGGGAAAATAAACCCCACATTAGTTCCATATTAGTACCTGAGTTGGAGAAGTTAAAAAGCACTAGCAAAAGGTTAAACAGAGTCAAGTACACATAAGAGGGCAGTAGTTATTAGTGTTCAGGGAGCCATTAAAAAATATTCTGCTTATACAGAAGAATTTATTGGTGTCTCTGCTTCTGGCTGCTTTATGCATTTTAATAAAGAAGTAGGACTCTGTGTGCATGTGTTGTGGTCATGCTTAAATGAAGACTGTCCATCTGAGGATGCTGTGATTCCCACTGTTTTCCGCCCCTTGGCTCATCATCTTTGACTTCAACAGTCAGTCAAGTCATTCAGTGAGCATTTATTAAGTGTTTACTGCGTGCCAAGCACTGTACTAAGTGCTAGGGATACAAAGAAAGGCAAAAACATGGACCTTCCCTTCAAGGAGCTCACATTCTAATGAAGGAGACAGTACACAGATAATAATATGTCACCTGTATTAGTTACATCTCTAGAAATCAGGTGATGAAAGAAGGGTCCATCTATTGATTTTGGGGGAAATTTATTTTTTTTTGTTTTCTCTAGTGTGAAAGTTATAGGCTCTCTATTTCCTTTAGCCACATCTTTGAGGGCAGTTATGTAAAAAAACAAAACTAATGGAAGAGACATTGGGCTTTGACCCAAGACATCAAAATCTAAAGGGCGTAAAAATTTAAAATAATGATTTATTAAGATTATTTGATTTTAAAATTAATTACATTTACATATTAACATGTCTAGCCCTACACAGAGGGTAGATTTGAAGGGTGCCAAAGACCCATCTGCACTCCCAAATACTTTGTGTCATAATCTTTGAATCATCTACTATTAGAAGATCTCCTTCAGACCAAAAATCTCCAGAAAGTTCTCTTTAAAAGACAAATATTGTTTCGGTTTGTTTTGCTTGACTATACTTTTTCGTTTCAAGGGAGTGATTTTTTTAGAGAGAGATATAGTGATAGTTATATCCTCTCCCCAAAAGCAGAAAAGAGCATCAATGAAAACTTAAAAAAAATACATGATAGAGAACAGAAGACATTCAGAAGAAGACATGGACAAGCAGGGGAGTGCTGAAAATACCATTAAATTTAATATATTTTACTTAGAAACAGAAGTAACGTATAATGGGGATTCATGGTGTAAATGTAAAATCTTTTTCTGTTCTTGGAATAAGGAAATGTTCGCGTTTATCTGGTTGCCACATTTATAATTTAAAAAAGAAAATTAAAAATTTCAGTTATGTCAAAGGGAGAGGGGTGGTTTCCTTGCCAGTTTAACAGAGCATAGGACTGTCAGGGACTAAAACACAAAGTAGGTAAATGTTGATTAAGAAGAAAAAGAAAGGGGCAGAAAAGTGACTTTTGCTGAAAGGAATAGATCCAGGAATATCAGGGGGATGCTGTAGCCAGCTCAAACCATCTGGAGAAAGCCTATTGTTAAATTTCTATTGCAAAGATTCATTTACTCCTTGTAAATCAATCAACCTACAAACCAGGCTTGCTTTATTGTCTTGTTGATTGTCTAAGAATTAAGATTTAAGAATTAAGAATGTGATGGAGAAAATGCAGATTATGCTTAAAAGTATATCCTGCATACATTTTTCACCCCTCAGAGAGCTGGTTGTTAAACTGTCCAGGCTATCTCTGAGCAAGTTTTCTTAGGTTGTATGAGGTCATTGGAGTGGTCTTTTGAAAGGAGGGCAAGGTCCATATAAAAGAAGCAAGGAAGCCTTGAAGGTAGACATTACCTTCTTCACAGTTTTTCCCCTCCCCCCAATCCCTTCCCCAGAAGAAAACAAAATTTAAACTTGGTAAAAATTCAAAGTGGAAGAGATTCATGACCACCTTCACAGATACATCATTTAAAGCTTGCAGTCATCTAAGGCTCTATAAGGGCACAGGAAGCCATGTGCTCAGTCCTGTTTATTCTATGGGGAAGGTTCATACCATTTAAAGCCAAGTAACTAGTGAGGCTTTGATCAACATTCCCAATGCACCAAGTTAAAAAGAGGCACAGGATAACACAGATGGGGGGGGTAGGGAGGGGGAGGCAAAATGGCATTTGTCTCTGCCTCCCTGCAGGGTATGAGGATAGTTCCTTATGTTGATACTTTTCTTAATTAATACTTCACTGCTGTTTATGGTCTTCAGGCTCTTTCTTTCCCAAGATGGTATCAAACACATTTAAACTATGGCGATCTCCAGCATGTTTTACTGTCTCTCTCAAAGGAGAAAAAAGGAAAACGTCCTGAACAAACATATCCCTTGGTGTTAGATCCCAGCAGTCTAGCTTCATGCCACCTAGCCCTACTGTAGCTAACAAAGGAGGGAAAGGAGAAATGCGTCTATTTGTATATGCTGGCTTCAGCTTTGTGGATGGACAACATTATTAACCACCCCATGGGAAGAGGATTTTGAATGAGTAATTTTGAGTGAATAGGAAAATGGGAGCCATTAAAAACAAGATATAAGCCATTTTTTAAAAAAAGGACGTTGAAGATTTTTATGGTGCCTTATATTTGTAGCACTTGGCATTCACATCTACTTGTTCCTTTGGAACCATGTCCTACTGATTTCAAGAATTTCTATGCCTCCTAACTTGGGAGGGGAATTTTTGCGGCTTTAGAGCCCTTTCCCTTAAATAATTTTCTTGCCTGGGACAGCATTTTTTTCCCTTAGTGTCTGCCATCTTCTAATCAAATTCTATTGTCACACACAGATGCGGGTGTGTGTATGCATGTATGTGAGTGTGTATTTGTGAGAGAAAGAGATATAGATAGATAGATAGATAGATAGATAGATAGAGAGAACTGTGTAATCCTTACTATTATTTTATAATATATGTTATTGTTCAGTCGTTTTCTATCATGTCTCACTCTTTGTGACCCAATTTGGGGATTTTCTTGTCAGAGATATTGGAGTGGTTCTCCATTTACTTCTCCAGCTCATTTTTCAGATGAAGAAACTGAGGCACTTAGGGTTAAGCGACTTGCCCAGGGTCACATGGCTAGTAAGTATCTGAGGCCAGATTTGAATTCAGGAAGACTCATCTTCCTGACTTCCACTTCACTACCTAGTTGTCCTTTGTAATGTGTAGACTTAGTTTTAAGAAGAAAATCACCAGCCTAGCTTTTATTTTGTATAAATGAGGGAAATTATAAGTTGTTTGCGAAAATTTTACCATTCCTTTACTCTTTGGCACGTAGTAGGCACTTAATAAATGCTTGTTGACTGACTTGACATGTCTTTGGTCTACTGCTTTTACCACTATAATCTATGATTTGAATGACTATTTCATGCATTCAAACACTGCTTTGATTCTGCTATTATAGCTTTAAGAGCCAAACAGAATGTTGAGAAAAGCAGGTTGTGCTGGCAGTTTTGAAATGACAGTTGAGAAATATCTTAGTATGAAGTACTTTTCCCTATGGAGACAGGAGAAGGTGTGCTTTTATCTGTGATTTATGAAGATCTATGAAGAATATGTGGAGAAGTCAGGGAGGGAGAAGGTAATGTGAACCTTCTTCCTCATCAGAACTGTTGCAAGTGATATATTATAAAGAAAACTTATAAAAGGAGTACTATGAAGAGTTTATGAGGAGCTGGCAAATGTATTCTAGAAAGACTCTTTCTTGTGATTACTGAAGACAAAGCAAAGAAAAAGGACTAATCTATCATGTTTTTTAAGAGCCTAAATTTATCTCTTATCTTGAGGAGAAATATGAAGAAGTTTTTGAGAGATTTTAATCAGTACCTGGAATGCCCTGAATGGTTTGGGTTTCCAGAAAAGCAAAAAAGTATCATCTATTGTTATGTGGAGAGTTTGGGGTGATTCTAGCTGTGAAGTTTTTTGTATTGTGGATAGTTATATATGTTTCCATGTGTATGATTGCTTCCATCTGTTAATAAATTGAATACATTCAGCAATTTAAATATTTATTTAAAACTAGATAATAAAATTAGTTATTTTTGGGACAGGAGGTTTCTCTAGAGCTAATTAAATGATGCAAGGGAGGTTGTAAGTATACTAATTAATGACAAAATATAAAAACACACTCTGAATTGCATAGAACATGGGAAGGAAAAATTAAATACATATCCCCAAATCAAGTGGCAATCTGTGAAGTTAACACATGAAGTTAGCCAGAATCTGTAATAACTTACTACATGTGGGGATGCAGATGCATCTTCTTCACCCTACTCCATGTGGGGGATCATCCTCTTCATAGTGCTTCACTTCTGATGTCTCCTCATTCTTAGTTTCTTTACTTGTAAATGGGGATAATCATAGCACCCACCTCACAGGGCTGTTGGAAGGATCAAATGAGATAATATATGCCAAGAGCTCATTAAAGATAATATTAGCAAAATGAACAGTGCCCGGCATGCAGTAGATGCTTAATAAAGGCTTATTTCCTTTGCTCCCATAACATTTGTATAGCACATTGAAAACCTTAAAAGTGCCATGGAAATGCTGGTTCAGCTAGTAAGCATCTGATCTGGGATTTAACCTGGGTCTTCATAACTCCAAGTCAACCACTCTATTCTCTAAGCTGCCCCTGCTTCTCCTGTTTCTCTAAGGAGAGGAGAATACCAGGGATGGGGGTAAGAGGGGAAGAGTACATCAGAACTTCTCCTCTCCCTGAGTAGAAGGTCAAATACTTTTTCATATTCCCCAAAGTGTGAAGGTGGAAAATGGGCATGATTATGTTGAGTTTTTAGTTTCTCATTTATTTTCACCATTATTAAATTGGAAACTGAAGATATCCCTCATTCCTAGGGGGTTAGGGATTGGCTTACATAAAAACCATTCAAGACAGAGGAAGAGGGTCTACACAAGAGTAGGAAAACCCTCATATGCACCTTCAGACACAGGGGGCTTGCATTCAGGTGGGTTTGCCTATAACTCAGCCTGGCTGTGCCCTGCAGTATCCAAGACTGGTACTGTTGTCCGTTCATCCTTTCTCCAAGATGAACAATGACAATCACTATGGTGATGTCTTGACTTGTATGTGAATTGGATTTAAACCGAAATCAAAGACTGATATGGTTTGAAGATAGGGCTACTAGATGTGTAGGATCAGAACTTCTGGTTTCGATGGCTTTTATTTTTTTAAAAATACATTTTTATTTATATATTTTATTTTAAAATTGCCTACATTTCCCCTTTCATCCTTTCTCTTCCACCTCTCAGAGGACCATCCATAATAACAAAAACAAGTTTTAAAAAGCAAAAGAGGGATAGGAAAAAAAAATCAGCAAAACCACTCAACGCATTGAAAAAATCTGGAAATGCATGAGATATTTAATACCTATGGTCCTCCCACCTCTGTACAAGAGTTAGTGGGAGGAGGTAGCTGCTCTTATTTCTTCTTTGGGGCCATGATTGGGAGGAAAAATTAATTACAATATATATATCACATATTATACAATATATATGTGGTTACAATGTAATTGTACAATATACACTATTATTACACTATATCATAACTATATATAGTAATTTTGCAACATTTGCTTTTGGTTATTTTGTGGTGGTTGGTTTTTTCCATTTACATTGTTGTTTACATTCTATAGATTATTGACTCGGCTCTGTACCCTTCACTTTGCATCAGTTCAAGGAAGTCTTTCTATACTTCTCTGTATTTATCTCTAGATAGATGTCTTTTAACCAGTCTGGTTTTTTTTTTGTTGTTGTTCAGTTGTATCTGACTCTTTGTGACCCCATTTGGGGTTTTCTTGGCAAAAACACTGGAATGGTTTGCCATTTCCTTAGATGAAGAAACTGAGGCAGATAGGATTAAGTGACTTGCTCAGGGTCACACAGCAAGTAAGGCCAGATTTGAACTCAGGAAGACAAGTCTTTCTGACTCCAGCTCCAGCATGCTATCCACTGTATCACCTAGTTGCCCTAACCAACCCCAAACTCCCCTGAATAAAATTCCTTTTCTTCCCGATGGAGTTTATTGGAGGAGAGAATTTGGAAGAGGTGCTAGGGAGCTTTCAACCCTTCAGGTCTGAGCCTTGGCATGAGCTAGGAGATGGTGGGGATACTTCTGCAAATTTCTCCGTATTTGAACCCTGAGAACATGTGTGCTGTTGGTTGGCTACATTTCTAATGTTCATTAGTGCTAAAGAAAATGGAATGAATGATATTGTTTATTCCATTTTTTATATTTTTAAAATCTGTGGAAGTATTAAATGGATCTTTTAAGGAAAATATTCTTTACCTGGGGTCTGTGAACTTTTGTTTTTAATATTCTGATGACTGTATTTCAACATAAAATTGGGTTCTTTTGCAATCCTGCTTATTTTATTTTATACATTTAAAGAACATTATTCTGAGGGGTTCATAGATTTCCCATGATTGCCTAAGGAGTTCAGGATACAAAAACAGTTAAGAAGCCCTACTCTGCAGACTGATTCCATTTTCTTGGCCATATCTGCACCATCAAAATTATTTATGTATTTTGGCAGCTCTCTATGTTATTTAGCCACATCCTGGATATTTCATTTGCATATGAATTTTTTTTTCCTGGAAAGTAGCCCAAATATTTCTACTAGATTTACATTGGATGTGAAAACATTTGGATCCTTTGTGGGGAAAATATTGACTGACAAAAGCAAATCCAGTCAGTGGGATGACTCCTTATCCTTCCCCTTTTGTTATGATGTTATAGATATAACCTTAAAGAGATGAAATGATGCTTAATGTGGAAGAGGGGCCAGGTGGATTTGAATCCACATATCGCTATTTTGGTTACCACTTAGCTATAACACATGACTTATTTTCACATCATTTCGTCTTAGTTCAATCTTTCTGGGGGAACCAGTGACCCCCTTCTTGGCCCCTCTCCAACTTTCCTCCCAAATATCAACAAACTTCCATTGAGAAACCCACCTTCAAGTGAGAAGTACGTTGAGCCCTACGTTGTGAAAAGCCACACACACAGACACACAGACACACAGACACACAGACACACACATTTATATATTTAGTTTTAGTTTTAATTTCATTTGAGGAGAGAAAATAGGTCATTCTTCTTGGGTTACTGAAATGATCAGGGAGGCTCAGTCAATCCTTCCTCTTTCTCAACGTACAGTGCACCAGGGTTCTGTCAGAAATGATGACAATCTTGTGTTATGCTGCCCTTTCTAGTAGTTACTTTTCTCTTTCTATCCCTGCTGGAATTTTCAGAGAATAATCCTATCAGACTGAAAGACATGATCAGACAGTCTCAGAAAAAGAAACTTCCTTCAATCACCACCTGGAACATCTTTCTTTATCTTTTTTCTTGGCACAACAGGTTAGGTTATCCAGAGTCAGGACAAAAATCCCCAACTTTTTCTCAATTATATTGGTAATTTAAGCAAAAGTTGTATGATTACTTATGGTTTTGTTCTTTTTTTAATTTTTTAGTGTTAACTGTCACTATTGTGTAGCTATGGTCTCCTCAGTTAGGTCTTAATGCCACAAGGTAAAAGGGAAAATGGGAGAGGTAATATGGTAGAGGGGGAAAGAAGAGTGGCCTAGGAGTCAGGAGACCTGGAATCTGTGGTCTCAGTTTTGCTGCTGACTAGCTGTGTGACTTTGTGTAAGTCATTTATAGCTTTCTAGGCTTCAGTCTACCTATCTGTAAAACGAAAGGGTTGGATCCACCACTTGCCGAAGAGATTTCGGTTGTAAAATGCAGAGGGGGTCATGCATTTTTGGATATGGTCAATGTAGGAAACTGTTTTGCAGAACAATGTATATTTGTGGCAAGGATTTTATTTTTCATTTAAAAAAATTGTTTGATGAGGGGCATAAGTGGGAGGGAGAGACAATAAATCCTTTTAAAATAAACAGATTTCTTAAGAGGGAAAAAAATAAAATTCAGGGATTGAATGAGACAATCACTAGGGCCCTTTCAAGAGTTAACATTTAATGAATTGATCTTTACAATTCCTTCCAGCTTGAAACTTCAGCAACATCTAAGACTGGTGAATTTGGTCTAAGTAAACAACAAATTCAGATAACTTAGTCATAGTTATAGATGATTATAATATTTGCTAATGATGGATGTCACAACCAGTTTTGATCAAATTGTACCATTAGTTATATTTCTTTACTAGCAAATATTCCTTCTATCCAGAAAAGATTTGGAGTTTTGCCTTAGAAGTATGGAAATGAGAAAAGACATGGCTAAGTCAGTTACCTAATGACACTGTCACATCTGGTTGTCCACAGTTCACAAGATCCAAGGAGAGCAAAATTGGATACTCGGCCTGCTTGACTTGGCTGTCCTCTTCACAAATAAATTTTGAAAAGTTAAAAGTTAAAAAAAAATTAGCCTTTGCTATGTGGCAGGTGACCAAAGTAAATGGCACATTTCAGTGGGCCATTCAAAGGTCTGTCTTTGTACCATAACTGTACCTCAGGTTTTTATTATTTATAGGTACGGCTTGAAGTACTTTCTGTTGGAAAACATTCTAAACATAATTGCAAAATTAATACTCTCATTCAGTCTGCTTTTTGTTAACTTCCCTCCCTTTTCAACCCCCCAAGCTGTGTTAGTATTGAGAATTATCCAAGAAGGAAGGTGAAAATGAGGAAAGTATGGCCTTAGAGATATGTGTTTATCTTTTGCTTCATCCCATTTGACACTGTTTTGGCCTTAAGCAAAAAGTTCAACATTAGGGTTGTTGGTTTTTTTCTTTCTTTCTTTTTGTTGCACTCTCTTACATATAAAGGAAAAAAGAAATACCCCCTCTTTATTTTTATTTTTTTGAAAAATAAGACAGACATCTTTAATAATTCTGTTTTAGGATTTCTTCAAGGTATAACATATACCCTAGATTAAAGGCAAACCATCAGCAATCATGCAGTCAGCGGGAATCTAAGCTTCAGTTCACACAAATGCCCATAAGAGTCGATTCTCCTCAAACGCCAGTAGAAAGGGATGAAATTAACAGCAAGGTGCAATAGCTTGCAGATATCAGAATAATCACTGGAAATCTCGGTGTGAGAGACTGCAGCCAAATCTGTATGGGAATTTTAAATGTGACAAAGGTTCAGAACAATTTCAGTGATTCTGAACTTTGTCAGCCAAACGTCTTGCTTTTATTTCGGTTGTCCTCGCTAGGTAATGTAGGTTCAAGGCTTTGGATTCTGTTTAGGGAGCACAAATGAGATGGTAGTGGTGGGGGGCTGCTGGGGAGGTTCAGGCAGACCGGTGACGTCCCGCTTAGGCCTGGATATTCTGACATCGGGAGACTCAGACAGAGCTGTGGGCTCTGTCATTCAGAAGCTCTCTGAGGAGTTTGGAGGAAAGATGGTATCAAATTAGGGATGGGGAGGAGACCTGTGACTCTACAGGTAGTGGGAATTCTACGATGGGTTAACTCCCTCCATCAATTTATAATAATTGCAGAGAGTGCATAGAGCTCTGAAAGGCTGCTAGCTGCCCAGGGTTATACAGCCAGAAGATCTTTCTGCCTTTGAGAGCAGATCTTTATCTACCCTGCCAAAGTGCCTCTCCTGCTGTCAACACCCAACTACTAAATAGAATGTAAGCTATCTGAGGGCAAGGATTAATTATATTGCTTTTGTCTTGTGCTGAGTTTAGTAGCCTACGTAGCAGGCACTATAAATACTTGCTCAATGGAACTGAATTACATTTAAAAAAATTGTGGTTTGCTTCAAGTCGTGACTTTTAGAGTTATATCAACTGTAATTATTTCCGTATGCTGGTTGTTTTGATCTGCCATCTTGGCTTGAAGTTTCTTATGCTTCAGCTCACACTGATTGGCATCACCGTAGGCCTCAAAAAGCCATTTATTGACTATCTGATCTTGTGCACATGTTGGGCTCTGTGCTCACACATAATATAGGGTCTAATTGTTCTATGTAGGGGCTCATTCACAAGATGTGGTCTTCTAGTTAAAACAGAAGCTCTTTGAAGGCAGGGACTATCTCTCTAGTGCTTAGCATAGAGCTTTGCAAATAGTGGGTACTTAAAAGTTTGTTGAATTAAATTGAATTGATTCATACCCTCCTTTCTGGATAGACGGTGCTAATAACCACAAACTGAAAATGTTTCACAGTGGCAAGTACTCAGATTCCTATTTGTGATACATGAAAGTCAAGCCTCATTCAATGACCTCTCTCTCCCCAAGCTTCTGCTCTCCGGCTCATTCAGGAAGACTTTTCATTATAGAAAATAACCATCGTAATGACTCAGTTGTTTCCAAACTGTGTTTCCTGCATTCCAGCCATTGTCCTTAACTTACTCACCCCCCTTCTGTGATATTTGGATTCAGTCAAAGGGCTGCACTTGAGCACCTTGAGGGCCACATGTGGCCTCAAGGCCACCCCTGTCCTAGAAGTTTGCTCTCTGTCCCTGAGACACGGAGCTTTGATAGGTGAGCTTTTATCTCGCATTTAATGGAACCAGGCCTCCAGGGCCTCTCTGGCCACTTCCAAACCAAACTGCTGCCCATAGCTGTGTCTCCCCTCCTAGCTTTCCTTTTAATGTTGCTGCCTCAAAGAGAATATCAGCTTCATGAGGGCAGAGATTGTCTTCCTTTCTTGTGTCTGTATCCCCAAGGCTTAACAGAGTGCCTGGCACAAAGTAAGTGCTAAAATCATTCATTCATTCAATGTGTTTAGGGAAGGATTGTTTTACTTAATGGTATTAAATTAGAAAATATGTCATGTTATCTTTCTCCTCTGAGGTTTCTTGGAACTGACATTTATACCTCGAATTATTGTTATTTTTTGTATCCTATCTCCCCTACTAGATTGCAAGCATCTGAAAAGTAAGAACCATATTTTATTTATCTTTGTGGCCCTTAAGGTGTCTAGCATCTGTGTTTGCGCAAAATAGACATTTAATAGATATTCATTGACTGAACAAAGGAAAATCTGCCCAGGACAAATAAATGTGCACCTTGGTAGAGGATGTCATCGGTTACTTCATGGTTACCCCGGTAACTTAGTTCAGTTGTTGATTTCTTAATTATTTGTTCTTAGAAAGAATAACTCACCTTTAATTTACAAGCCAGACTATCAGTTACAGTGTTATGCTTTAAAAGAAGCCTCATCAGAATACAGAGT
Source organism: Trichosurus vulpecula (assembly GCF_011100635.1). Lineage (NCBI taxonomy): Eukaryota > Metazoa > Chordata > Mammalia > Diprotodontia > Phalangeridae > Trichosurus > Trichosurus vulpecula. The sequence continues at coordinate 393,489,535 of NC_050575.1, forward strand.
TAAAGCGGTCTTCGATAAGCAAAATAAACCTGGGAGGGAAGATTAAAGTCCTATTCCGACTTTCATTTAGGTCAAAAGCAGAAAGCTTCTTAAGTCCTTGAGAAAATGATGGGTATCTGAAAAATGAAGTTTTATTTTAAATGTCTCTTTTAAAATGTCAGGTGATCCAAAATGCAACAAAAGATCCACAGTGGGAGCGGCAATAAGAGTAATGATGGGTGGTCAAGAAGTGGAGTGAAAAACATCACAATTAAGAAAGAAAATAAGTATTGAGCAACCACTATGTGCCAGGCCCTGTGCCAAGTAAGCACCTTACCTCATTTGGTCCTTCCAACACTTCTTGAAAGTAGGTGCTTTCGTTATCTGCATTTTATAATTGAGGTAACTGATTTGCCCATGGTCAGACGCTGGTAAATTCAGGTAGTTGTTCAGTTGTTTTCAGTTGTGTCTGACTCTTTGTGACCTTATTTGAGGTTTTCTAGGCAAAGATGTTAGAGTGGTCTGCCATTTCCTTCTCAAGCTCATTTTACAGATGAGGAAACTGAGGCATTCAGGGCGAAATGACTTGCCCAGGGTCACACAGCTGGTATGTGTTGGAGGCCATATTTGAACTCAGAGCTTCCTAACTCTTAAGTCCAGCACTCTATTATCTACTGTGCCACCTAGCTACTCCCTCCCCCATTAAGGTATTGCCTTGAGCTAGAAAAGTAGGATATTTACTCATGCAATGAGAGTAAGAAATAATCAGTAATAATATTAATGATGAAAAGGATAAATAATAAATATTATTAATATAAATATAAAATAATAAGAGTAATAAATAATCAAATAATGAATAATATGGGTACCAGGGCATCCTGAGGATTGCTCTGGTACCCATAAAGAAACAGAGGAAGACCTCTATTGCTTTGGGTCGAGACTTTATGGAAGAAATAATCAAGAATCATACAGAATGAGAAAGCATAAAGTAGGATGAGATCTACATCAATAGGGAGAGTACCCCCCACATTGATTAATCAAGCATTTATTAAATACCTACTATGTTCTATAAAGACAAGAACAAAGGAGTCCTTCAAAAGCTTTCTATTCTATCAGGGGGTAAAATATATGTGCATAAACATTTATGTATACATATACATACACATACAATCCAAAATAATTTTGGTGAGGAGAAGCACTAACACATGAGGGGGCCGAGGAGAGGCTTCATATGGGAACAGTTTCTATAGTTGAGTTTTGTAGCAAGCTAGGGATGCTAAGAGGAGGAAGTGGTTCTATATTACATACTATAATTATTATATAATAATAGTCCCGGTGGGGGGAACATGCAAAGCCATGGAGCTAGGAGATGGGTAAGATAACAAACCTATTGAAGTACTAAGGTATTAATTAGAAATGTATTAAATTAGGTAAGATTTAAAAAATTATATTGGCATGATGGAAAGAACTTGGTAATAACTAAATTAGAGAGGAGATTGACAAAAATGAGGCTGCGAAATGGCCTATAATGGAGTCATTAAGCTAGGGGAATAAACATGGAATAAATCAAAACTTTATTTATTGTTTTTGGAGGTTGGAACAAACATGTCAGATGTCCTTAGGAAATGGCAAGCGAATGAGTTAAAGGATATGCTCAGTGCTTTGTAGCAACCCCCTTCTGTACTCCTTTGAGGAGTTATGTGACCATGGGCAAGATGCTTTAACTGCTGTCTGCCTCAGTTTTCTCATCTGTAAAATGGGAATAATGATAAAAATAATTAATAATAATAGTACCCACTTATCAAGGTTGCGGTGAGGATCAAATGAGATAATATTTGTAAAGCCCTTAGCATAATTCCTGGCACATAGTAGGTGCTTAATAAATGCTTGTGCCCTTCCCTTTACCTTATCTTTGAGAGATAGAGTGGTGAAGTGGATCATGTACAGCATTTGGAATCAGAAAGACCTTGGAGGTTTCCAGACAATTAGAATTTGTAGCTTTGTGACCCCAGGAAGCTCCAGTTTTTTGTTTTTTATTTTCTTAATCTATGAAATAAGGATGATAATAATGGCACCGTGAGGGTCCAATAAGTGTTTTGAGGACATTTTAAAAGTACTTCACACGCATCGTGGCCGATCTGATCTTCCCTCTACCCGTGTTCTTGGCTCCTTTGCCCGTGCTTCCTTACAGAGTAGTACTCCTAGAAGTAAATGGTGGAGGAGGAGCAGCTGCTAGCGTTTACAAAGCATTTTTTCATATGTTGTTTTTTCATATTTGACCCTCCCAACAACCCTGGCAGGTAGATGCTATTATCACCTGCTTTTACAGATGAGGAAACTGAGACTGAAGTGTTCAGTGATTTGTCCAGCGGTCACATAGCAAGGAAGTGTCTAAGGCAGGATTTGAACTTGGGTCTTCCAGATTCCACATCCTGTGCTCTTGTTTACTCACCACGCCACCCAACTGCCTTCTTTGCTTTTCCCCACCTTAGCCAAGGGATGTAAGTTTCCATGTTTGTATAGTTAAACTGGATCATTCTAAGAAGTCAGTCAGTCAGTGAGTGAGTGAGCAGTTATTTAGTGCCTGCTGTGTGCTAGGTCGTACTGTGTTAAACACCGGGGATACAAATAAAGGGGATAAAAGGTTCTTGCCCTCAGAGAGGGAGTCATTCTAATGGAGTAGACAACATATAAATGACTAGACACACATAGGACATACACAGAGTAGATGCAAGTTATTTTATGATTGCTTTGTGATGGTCCAGGTATGCTTTGGTTTTTTAGTGTTAAACAAAACTTAAATCACTTAACCAATATCCCCTAGAAAACAAAGATTTGACTGGACTTAACTGTGGGCTTGACCAGTCTATTATAGACTATGATGCCCATCTTAACTTATTCTCTCTAGCCAGGTAGTTACCTACCATTCTTTTTGGGAAGCAGTCAAGATTAATGTGAATCTTGACATGAAAACAGACATGCCGATGTCAAAAGTTACAACTCTATGAACTCACTATTAGAAGCTGACATTTAGGATTTATTTTATTTTATGAAGGTAACTGATACACTTAATAAAAGATAATAAATCATTCTATAATTGTCTTGAGAATGTTGAGAACTTATCAGAGTGTAAACTATGGTGGCTTCATTGAAGGATATTAAAGGAGAGGTTACAGACAGCAAATCAGAGCAGTATTTTTTCTATAATTAATTGAGTTAAGATGGGATCATTATAGACCTGAAGAGTTTTTATGCATAGAATCACTCTTGGTGTCATCTATTTGCAAAACTGGTCAGGAAGAAGATTTGTGGGAAAAGGTAGAAAGTATAATCATTTCTCTAGTTGGTTGAAAGTGATGGCAAGATATCTAGGTCATTTAAAGTGTGGAAAATGCTTTCAAGCTAAGTAATGAAACAGACATATTAAGGGAATTGTTAATAGCCATCAAAAACTCCAACAAGCTTTTGACTTTGAGAAAAATGGGAAATGGATAAAAGTAAAGTAAAAGGAAAAAAGGGAAAAGTAAAAGTATGAAAGTTTAACATGTTTTTTTTTTTAAAAGTCCAAGAGAATTCAGACAAAAACCATTATCCTCAGTTTACTCATCTATAAAGTGAGGGTACTAAGAGCACCTACTTTCCAGGGTTGTTGTGAGGATCAAATGGGATGTTTGTAAAGCACTTAGCACGGTGCCTGGCACATAGTAGGTGCTTTATAAATGCTAGCTCTGATGATGATATCATTTAACTTCTATCTGCCTCAGATCCCCTACATGTAAAATGGTAATGATGGTGGCGCCTACCACCCAGATTGGTTATGAGGATCAAATGCAATAATATTTGTAAAGCGCTTTGTAATCTGCAAAGTGCTACATAAATGCTAGATATTATATATCTGACATCATGGAGCATCACTTTCTCTAAAGAATCCAAATTTCAGGCTACTCAAAGGATAATGGCGAAATGTACAGCTGGTCAGTAAATGAACATTTACTAAGTGCCTACTATGTGCCAGGCAGTGTGCTAAGCACTGGGATTACAAAGGAAGGCCAAAGATAGTTTTTGCTCTCGAGTCGCTCACAGTCTAATGGGAGATACAAGGTATAAATGGCTATGTCCAAAAAAGTGATATATACATACATATATATATATATGTATATATATATATATATATATAGGATAAAGTGAAGCAAATCTATAGAGGGAAGGGGGTTTGGGAAAGATTTCATTGAGAAGGTCAGATCTTGGTGGAGACTTACAGGAGTATCAGTAGGTCAAAGCATATACTACTGTACACAAAGTACTAAAAAATGAGGAGGAAGGCCTCTACCGTTCTGAGTAGAACCTCTCTGGGGGAGCATGGGTAAAAGCTGCATAGGATGAGAAGTCATTGATAGAGGCAGCTAGGTGGTGTAGTAGATAAAGCACTGGGCTTGGAACCAGGACTCATCTTTGTGAGTTCAAATCTGGCCTCAGATACTAGCCGTGTTGACCCTGGGCAAGTCACTAAACCCTCTTTGCCTCAGTGTCCTCATCTGTAAAATGAGCTGGAGAAGGGAATGGCAAATTGCTCCGTGATCTTTGCCAAGGAAACCCCAAAAGAGGTCACAGAAAGTCATACATGATTGAAAAATGACTCAGTACAATAACATGTTGCTGGGTCATCCATCATGAAGAGATCAAGGATCCATCAATTTCTCAGAGGTTTAATAAGTATTAAAATCTTAAGACATTATTTGTTGCCAGGCAAGATGGTGCAGACCTGTCACCACTGTTACCAAGAAGTCTAAGGCTGTTTATCACTAGTGTTCTGAGCTTTAGTAAGGCTCAAAGCGGAGTCTTTAGGAGTGAGAGGTCACCAGGCTACCTAATGAGGGGTGAATAGATCTGGTGTTCAGAATGACTTTGTGCCAATAAGCAAGGGGATCGGTCTGTAAGGCCACTATATTTCTAGCCTGGATAAGGGAGATCCAGTCTCAAAAAAAAATAGTGTGTTTCCAGAAACTTTCTGAAAAACCACCCAGGTTCAAAATCTGATGTTATCTTTGGTTCCTTATTTCTATCTCAGGACTAATCCTTTCTACCAGCCCCATGACAAGTAGTCAAGTACCTTCCCTTCACCCTCTCTACCTCACTAATGGATGGGAGGAAGACAAACCACTAACACCTGCTGCCAATGAAGCATGCCCAAAACCTTTCTCTTCTCTCATTAACCCTCCTTACCCCATTGTCCGATTCCCAGCAAGCGAAGGAAGCCCAGAATCAGCTGGATGCTGACATCCGTCTCCCTACCTCTGCTTGAGCTATACCAGAACCTCACTCCACTCTGACCAGTACCCTCTTGGTGGGGGACCCTCTGCTCTACCCTCAACTCCCAAGGTCCCTGGGTCTTGCCATCTTCTTGCTGCTACCACCAAACTTTGAACTAAATTTGAATGCAAACCTTCCTTTATGCATCGTCTTCCCCAATTAGAAAGAAAAATTTCCTTTTTGAAAGCAGGAACTGTCTTGATTTTAATTTGTTTCTCTAGCACTTAATAGAGCTTCTAACATACTGCGTGCTTAAATATTTTTGGTTCCATTCTCATCAGGTGCCAAATCTTGAAATTTCCGTCTCCACAACATCTTTCATATCCATTTCCCTACTTTTTACTCATAGTCACCTTCTAGGTCAGCTCTTTAGCACTTTCTGCCTGGACTATTGTCCTGGCCTTCTGGTTGGTTTCTCTCCTGTGAGTCTCTCTCTAATCCATTCATCCACAAAGCTGCTAAAGTGATTTTCCAAATGTGTAAGTCTGATCATGACACCCTCCTACTTACTGAATGAACTCCAGTGGCTCCCTATTACCTTTAGGAATGTTTAAAACCCTTCTCAGCCTAACTCCTCTGATCTTTGCAGTCTTCTTACACATTGCTCATATGGGATATGATGGGAAGATGCAGTTTTTTTTTAAAATAGAAGGTAATAATAGAAGAGATGTACCTACAAGAAGTGGGATGGAGAGCATGTGGGGAAAGGCCTTTTCAAGAAGGTGGGATTTATTCCTAAAATCTCTGCTCCTGGGATCTGGGCCTCCCAAGCTATATTCCCTTCACTCTCTCCCTCTCACCTCTATTTCCTATACCTGCAAAATCAATCACTAGGACACAACAGGGAATTCCTGGGAGTGTTTGTAGATCTTTAGTTATCGATGTATATTTTATATGAATATTGGAAACTGGAATCAGGAAGATTTGAGTTGAAATCCAATCTCAGACACTAGCTGTGTCACCTTGGGCAAGTCATTGAACCTCTGCCTCAGTTTCCTCATCTGTAAGATAGAGATAATGATGGCACCAACTGTAAGATGTTTAGAGGGCCAGGCACATGGCCATATAAATGCTGATTTCCTTCCCCCCATCTCCCATGTTAGATATTGCAATTGCTCTCTTGAACTTGAACTCTCTGATTCCTGCCGTGTTCTTTCTCTGTTGTCATCTAAGTTCACCATCTATTAAAATCGGCTCTTTCCTTCTGGCCCTCCCTGCTCTCTGGGTCCTTCTATATTTTATACAGATATAAGTATTTTATATTTCTTTTCATGTAATTACTGTTCGCTGCCATTTAAAAAAGAAAGGAAAGGAAAGAATAGGAACCCACCCCATCTGAAGACTCCAGATTTTTACCCAAACTCCGAAAGTCCCGTGGTACTGATTCCTGCAATGATTAAAAGAAAACAAAGCAACACAGAGATACATCTATTAGGGACTTATGGGATCTTTCAGATTCCTTCATTTCCTTCCCTTATTCTGAAGTTTGTTATGGCATCACAGGAAATTAAAAAGATGATTTCTTAAAGCCTTTTAACCTAAAAAATGATTATTTGAAACTATCTTAGGCATTTTATTCAGTCATCCTTCGATCATCCCCTCTCTCATCTTCAATCTCCCTTTATCTACTAACATCTTCTTTGCTGCCACAACCATGCCCAGCTTCCCCAAGCCTTAAAAAAAACAAATAACCCCTTCACTTGACCCTTCCATCCTCTTTGAAGATATTGTGCTATATCCTTCCTCTCTTTCCTACCGAAACTCTTTGAAAAAACAATTAGGCACGCTTCTAGATTTCACTTTTTTTCACCCGCACTCCCTTCTCAACCCTCTATAAACTGATTTTTGCCCCATGCTGGGCTACCCCCACCAAGGTTACCAATGATCCCATGGGTATCTCAAATCCAGAAGTTCAAATTAGAATTCATTCTTCAAATTGCTCTCCCTCCAAACTTCCTGATTTCTCTTGAGGGCACTAATATCCTTCCAGTCACCAAGATTTGCAACCTTAGAATCATTTTTGACTTTTCTCTATTCCTCATCTCCCAAATCCAGTTGAGTTGCCAGGTCTTGCCATTTTTTCCCCCAAAACGTTATTTACACTTGTTCTCAAAGAGTAATCGTTAATGGTTTAATGCAGGGGTGGGGAACCTGTGGTCCTCAAGTGTAGCTTGTTGACTGAATACAAACTTCACAGAACAAATCCCCTTAATAAAAAGATTTGTTCAGTAAAACTTGGACTCAGTCAAAAGGCCACACCCAAGGATGTAGAAGGCCACATGTGGCTCTGAGGCTGCAGGTTTCACACTCCTGGCTTAGTGTCAACATGGCAAGAGGTCTCCAATGGAGTACCTGTGCTGGGTTCTGTGCCAATTAGCATTTTTCCCTATGACTTGGATGAAGGCAATGATGGTATTTGTTGTTCAGTCATTTTAGTTGTGTCCAACACTTTGTAACACCATTTGAGGTTTTCTTGGCAAAGATATTGGAGAAGTTTGCCATTTCCTTCTCCAGCTTATTTTACAGATGAGGAAATTGAGACAGACAGGGTTAAATGACTTTCCCAGAGTCACACATCTAGTGTCAGAGGCTGGACTTGAACTCGCAAGTGATGAGTATGGTGATAAGAAATCCTGGAAATTGTGTTAAGGCTTGGACCTAGGCAAGGTAAAGCCCAAAGCTCATTACTTAGTGGAGGTGGGAGCAGGGTAGGAGTGAGGTGAAGCTGGTGAAAGAGCAAGGGCTCACAGTGACAAGACTGACAGAAATCTTTCCTGCTTCCCTAGTTGTAAATGTTCTCTGCTTCCCCTAATTATCTTTACTTACTCATCTGTGTAAATGTATCCTCTTCAAAAAATGTAAACTCTTTGAGAGCTGGGACTGGCTTTTGTCTTATTATCTCCAGGGTCTATCACAGGGCCTTGGAAGCATTAGACACATGTTGGTGAGGTTGATAGCAAGAAGTCATGCTAAGTACCTTGGACCAGATCAGTGGTTCCAAATGTTTTCAAATATGGGGACAGATGATTTTTTTCTTAAAATTTTAATAACAGCCACCATTTATATGGTGCTTTAAGGTTTGGATCATGCTTTACAGATATTACCTCATATTGGTGATTTGCTCAGGATCACATAGCTAGTAAGTATCTGAGGCTCGATTTGAATTCAGATCTTCCTAGAGCTCTATCCACTCTACCACCTAGCTACTTTAAAAAATGTTTTATTGTGTTTTATTAGGCTCATAGATTTAGAACCAGAAGGGACCTGAGAGAACACTGAGGTAAACTCTTTCATTTCACAGATGAAGAAACTCAGGGTAAGAGTGGTTCTCTCTCTTTTCTCTAGGTTTTCATGATGTTACTAACCATGGGTGTCCCACAAAGGTCTGTCCTGGGTTCTCTTTTCATCTTCCTCTATATTATTTTGATTGGTGTTCTCATCAACTCCCATGGATTAAATTATCATCTCTGTGCAGAGATTCTCAGAACTGTTTGTCTCATCCTAACCTTTCTCTTGACCTCCAGTCTTGCATCTCCAGAAGCCCGTTAGACATCTTGAAATGGATATCTTGTAAACATCTGAAAGTCAATATATCCTAAACTCATTATCTTTTCCCCCAAACCCTACCCTCCTCTTAAGTTTCTGATTATTATTGAGGGCACCATCATCTTCCGATTCATCTAGGCTCACAACCTTGCCATCATCCTCAACTCATCACTTTCTCTCTAACCCTATATCCAGTCCTTTGCTAAGTCTTGTCAGCTCTTCCACACATGCCTCCTTCTTTCCTCTGCTGCTGCCACCACTATGGGGGCATGCCTTCATCGCCACACATTTAGACTATTGCAGTAGCCTACTGGTTGGCCTCTTTGCCTCAAGTCTTTCCCTATTTCAATCTATTCTCCATTTAGCTGCTAAAGTGATTTTCCTGAGGCATAGGTCCGATCATGCCACACACCCCTCCCCACTTCCAACTCAGTAAGCTCCAGTGGCTCCCTATTGCCCCTAGAATCAAATGAAAAATGGTCTGTTTGGCATTCAAAACTTTTCATAACCTAACCCCCTCTGACTTTTCAGGTCTTGTGGCATCTCACTCCTCCACACATATTCTTCGATCCAGTGACACTAGCCTCCTGGCTGTTCCATGAACAAGACATTCCATCTCTTGGCTGTGGACATTTTCTCTAGTTGTCTCCCATCTTGGGATGCTCTTCCTCCTTTGCTCCGACTCCAGACCTCACCGGTTTCTTTAAGTCTCAACTAAAATCCTACCTTCTCTGACTCCTCTTAATTAGAGTGCCTTCCCTCTGTTAATTATGTCCTATTTATCTTGTACATAACTTACTTTGTATATATTTGTTTGCTTGTTGGCTCCCCCATTAGAATGTAAACACTTTGAGGGCAGAGATTTTTTTTTGCCTCTTTGTGTATCCCCAGAGCTTAGCACTGTGCTTGGCACACTATAAGCACTTAGTAAACGTTGATTGATTGATAGTTTGGTTTTTAAAGCCCTTCAAAACCTGCCCCTCGCCTACATTTCTGGTCTTCTTACACTTTATATCTCTCCACATACTCTGTGACCTAGTGACACCAGCCTCCTTGCTGGTCCTCACAGAAGAAACGTCTACTGATTTGGAGCATTTTCATTGGGCGTCTCAAATGCCTGGAATGCTCTCCCTCCTCATCTCCAACTCCTTCCTTTTCTGGCTTCCTTCAAGTCTCAGCTAAAATCTCTTCTGCCTTTCACAGTTCTCCTTAATGCTGGTGCCTTCTCTCTGAGATGATTTCCAATTTATTGTGTAAGGGGTTGTACAAGAAGGCCTCTGGGGTCCCTAATAGCTCCAGGTTTGCGATCCTACAGTCCATTTGTTTTTTTACACCATAATCAATTTCCAATATACTTCCCTCCCCTCCCCCACTGAGCCCATCTTTTCACTAACTACCACCACTGCCAACGCAGAGAAGCAAAAGATGGGCAAAAGACTCATGGCATATAAAAATTTCCAATTTCTTAGTCTTCCATCTCTCTGACTAGAGGAGTGTGGTGCAGTGGTTAGAGTGCTGGATCTGGAGTCAGGAAGGCATGAGTTCAGATCCAGCCTCAGACACTGTGTGAACCTGGATAAGTCACTCAACTTGTGCTGCCTCAGTTCCAACATCTGTAAAACGCAAATTTTGTTGTAAGGAGTTGTTGTAAGGATAAAAAGGGCTTTGAAAACCTTTAAAAATTTGGTGAGCTCTTTTTTTGTTTCTTTTTTTTGTATTTTATTTTTCCAATTACATGTAAAGATAGTTTTCAACATCCAACATTAGTAATTGCAGTTAATCTGCTTGACTACTTTTTAGTTTTGCTTCTATTTACATCATTGTGGCCATTGTCTCTGCATCCGTTGGTAGAAGCTTTTTGTGTTTTTCTGAATTCCTTGTAGTCCTTGCTTTTTTAGGGAGTAATAGTCTCTATTACATTCATCAACAATTTGTTGACCCATTTCCTCCACTGATGGGAGCCATTCGTTTCTATTTTTGGGGGGGGGGAGCATGCAAAAAGTACAACTAGCCACTGAAATTCAAGTGTAATATGAGACCTTTCTGTCTTTGAAAAGTTAATTCAGTTAATTCAATCTGAAGGTAGGTTTGTTTATTTATTATGCTTAGTTGTACCCTAGTATATTCTACTGGAGCAAAACAAAAATAAGAATGGGAAAGTTTTTCGTGCATGTGATTCCCAGGTCCCTTACAATGGGTCTTCTATCCACCAGAGGTCCTTGTTCTCCAGGTTGGGAACTATTTGTCCTCTGATCCCATAGTTTCACAATTAATTTTGATATTTAGAAAAACACATATTATTCCTACTGAATTGGATTAAGAACATAAAAATTTTCTCTCTCCCCACTTTTTTTTGGTATTTTCTCTATGGTTCAAAGCTCCTATGTGCACATCTCCAGACATTTTAGTTAGCCAGTTGTAATTCATTCAACCTACCTATCTTTGCCCACAACTTCCTTTGCCTAGATGCTATTAAGTCATTTTTCAGTCGAGACTGACTCTCGGTGTCCCCATTTAGCGTTTTCTTTGCAAAGATACTGGAGCAGTTTGCCATTTCCTTCTCCAGCTCATTTTATAGGTGAGAAACTGAGGCAAACAGGGTTAAGCGACTTGCCCAGGGTCGCACAGTTAGTAAGTGTCTGAGGCCAGACTTGAACTCAGGAAGATGGATCTTCTTGATTCCAAGTCCAGGGCTCTATCTACTGTGGCACCTTGCTGCCCCTTTGCTGATATGGGCTGCATCAATTAATACAAAGAACAGTGGCATTTGGAATCAAGGGACGCCTGGGTTTGAATCTGACTCTGATGATTACTAATCAGAGTGATCTTGGGAGGATTGCTTAATTTCCCTGAGCCTCAGTTTCCTTATCTGTAAAATGGTGACACTAGTAAAATTTGTAATATCTATTTCCCAGGGCTATTGGGATTAAAAACATTTTGCAAATCTTAATGTGATGTGTAAATGTGAATTGTTGTTTTGATTATACCTATAATGTCTCAGTTCCTAAGAGGCAAATGAATATCATTTTCATTCAAATGCTTTCACACAGTTGGAAATCAAGTAAATGTTGAATGAATGAATGAAATGCTTTCTAGTAGATGTTTTTCCAGTATTGACCTCAGTTCCTTGAAAATAAGTGCTCATCCATAGATCTATGTTCTTTCTATTTAAACCTTGATGAAACTTTTTATTTGCCTTACTTTAAATTTTAATTTCGAAATGAATTTGAAGCTCAATGTATTCTGTTTTTAATTCGGTTTCCCAATCACCTTGGAACTATGGAGTCATAGAATGTTGGTGCTGGAAAGTATCTTTAAGGTTAACCCAGTTTGAAACGGGCTCATTTTACAGGTGAGGAAACTCACACCTGGGAGGACAAGTGAATTTTCTAAGATGATGCAGTTCATGTGAGGACCAAGATGGGTCTCCAGACTCCCAGGCTCATGATTGTCCTCTACTGCCTTTCTCTTCTTCTTCAGTCATGAGGCCATTTCTTTGTTGGATCGGCCCAATATTTTAAGATGGTCCAGCTCTGGTTGGCCAGTGTCAGGGGTTGGGGGGAGCTCTGCCTTGTAAAAGGTTCTATACTGTTCAGGGTCATTTATAATGAATACTACAAGGCAACATGCCTATTACATGAAATAAAATGATTGTTTTTGTGAAACGAATTGGAAGATGTGGCATAATTAGACAGTGGGCATTTGTATTCTCCCATTATCGCTTTGGAGCGGCAAAAAAATGGAAGTAATTTATTTCATCTTGGTAATGCTCCTTCTTTCTGGTCCAACAATTTATCAGAAATGTTAATCCAGCAAGCAGTAAGTGGGGGGAAAAGAGAGAGGGGATTTAAAATTAGCCTGGAAATATTGCACAACTCATTAAAAATGTAATCATGCGTAAAATGAGATCAATGAAAATTTATCTAAAAGTGCTAGGAAAAGGCATTTTCTAGTATGATACTGGATTTAATAGACTGGATTTTAATTTAGTCAGTTTGCTACAAAAATCCCTGCAGGCTAAATAAAACAGTTTTCCCTCCCAGTTATTGTACAGACAGCTAATTTTCTGCACCCTTCCTTCTAATATTCAATCTTATCTCTTGCTGGATAGGAGTTTCGGTATATTGCAGAATTTGTTTTCTTTACATTTTCCATTATTGCTTTCATTTGCATGATAAATGATTAGAAGTAGAAACAGGGAAGGGAGAAAAAAAAACCCATGCAGAACATTTCTTTATTAATTTTGTTTAAATTAGGGTAACTTTCTTATCCTCTCCTTCCTTTTTTTAAACAACTTGTGTATGTGGAAATAATTTTGATCCCTTTGTCAGGCCACTAGAAGGATGTGTTACTCATTTTTGGCTTGCATTTTCTCCTTGTAACATTTTAGTTGGTTCTTGGGTTTGTGGTTGACATTTTGGTTCCTGTTTCATTCGCTGCTTGCTAATGCCAGTGATACGTTTTCCACTTAAAAGAGGCCCTAGTGTTTATGGCAGAATGTAAAGTCCAGAAGTTGTTTAAAATGTTAACCCACGTAGAATCTCAGAAGCTGAGATGGGAAGGTTTTTTTTTTTTGAGACTGAGTTTCCCCTTTTCATCTAGCCTGGAACGACAGCAGCACCTTGTTTTCAGGACCCATTCCACTACCGAATGGCATGAGAGCTTTGCATAGTACCTAGCAATGTCGTTGTTCGGTTGTGTCCAACTCTTCATGACCCCTTTTGGGGTTTTCTTGGTAAAGATACTGGAGTGGTTTGCCATTTCCTTCTGCAGCTCGTTTTACAGATGAAGAAACTGAGGCCAATGGGGTGAAGTTCCTTGCCCAGGGTCGCGCAGCTAATAAGTGTCTGAGGCCAGATTCGAACTCAGGAAGATGAGTCTTCCTGACTCCAGGTCCAGCATTCTATTCACCGTACCACCTAGGAAGCACTTAATCAATGCTTGTTGCTTTTGACCTGTGCTGTTTCTAACCTTGGATGGTTCACCCCTCTTTAGGCAGCCTGGTGGCCCCTCACTCCTGAAGGTTCTCCATATTGGTATTGGACTTCACGTCCCGGGTCAGCTTTGCCTCTCTATGGCTCAGATCTCCTGAGCTCAGGTAATCTGCCAGCCCCAGCCTCCCCAATAGCAGGGGACAACAGGGGTGCACCACCATGCCTAGCTCAGATTAAAAGTTTAATGCCTTGATATTTTACTTTACAAAAGTTATTATTATATTCATAGAAACATAGGATGTCAGAGCTGGGAAGGACCTTAGAAATCATCTGATTCAATGATGTCTTGTTATAGACAAAGAAACTGAGTCCAAGAGGATTGGTGACTTGTCCAAGGACCCTACTTCCCAGTCTAGCAGTAAACTTGAACAACAATATTCATAAAGTTGGGCTTCATCTTTGACTTTTGACCTTATTCTAGAAGCCACATTTTGTTTCTAATGGTTTGCAAATGACCAAGTCAAGGTAAACCACCTGGACAACTTAATATAAAACCATTCTCCATCCATTTGTTCTCCCTTAGGTGCTGGCCATTTTCCTGATACAAATAACTCACCTTGGGGAAAATGAACTGGGGGTGGGGCACTGAGGTGAAGTGGAAAGAGTGCAACTCAGAATATTTGTACCTGGGGGAAAGTTCAGTTGTGGGTAGGAGGTGAGAATTCGTAGTTCTGAGCCTGGAGCTAGGAAGACCTGAGTTCAAATCCAGCCTCAGACACTTACCAGCTGTGTGACTTTGGGCAAGTCACTTGCCCACTGTCTGCCTCAGTTTCTTCATCTGTAAAATGGGGATAATGATAGTACCCACCTCCCAGGGTTGTTTGGAGATAACACCTGTAATGAAGGCAGCTCTGTGGTGCAGTAGATAGAGCACCAGGCCTGGAGTCAGGAAGACCTGAATTCAGATTGCAACTCAGACACTAGCTAGCTGTGTGTACCTGGGCGATTCCCTTAATTTCCATCTCCCTATTGTAACAATTAGGCTAGCAGCTGCTGTGGGGGTGAAAAACCAACAACAACCAGCTCACAGAACGCTGCAAGCCCAGGTTCTTTCCATCTGCTTTACTAAGGAAAGCAACGCTAAGGAGTTAACAATCTCACTTTAATCTGGCATACAAATACTATTCACTTAGTTCAGGGGAAAAAGCCAGCACCCTGAACTTCAGAGCAAATACAAACAAATTACAAACATCGACAGACAGACCCAATACAATTCATAGTTACCGAAGTCTGAATTCAGCGGGGAGCTCATAACAAGGGCTGGCCCAGAGTCACGTCATACTCCTGCGGTGGGTCTGAGCTCCAAAAAAGAGAAAGCCAACCTCTGGTTTTATATTTCTTGTTCAGGATCAAAGGTGAGTCACATGTGACCTAAAATCATCACAAAAATGCCACTTAAACCCACGTGGTCTAAAAGCCTCTGATGTTGCAAACATGTCACTCAAACCCATGTAAACTAGGCTTTCCCTTGAGGCAAGGAGGTCATCAAGGACTCCTAATTTAATCAAGAAAACAAAGGCCAAACTCTTCAAGGGCACTTGGTTGAATAAGCACTAAGAGCCCATCTTGATTCCCAATATGCTCCCTCAGTGTCTTCAGTTGTAAAATGGAGATATTGATAGCACTTACCCCTCAGGGTTGTTGTGAGAGTCAAATGAGATAACAATTGTCAATCTTCTAGAACAGTGCCTGGCACATAGTAGGTACTTAACAAACACTTGTTCCTTTTCCACCCCTTTCCTGGATATAGTTGTATGAGGGGAGGGAATGGATTATGCCCCAGAAAGTCCACCAAATAGTCCTTGACTCCTGTCCGTAGTGGTTTGGTGCAGTTGTCCTGGGAGAGGGGGCAGACTGTCCCCCACAGAGTCTTGGCCATGACATTGTGGAATATATGATTGTTATCTGTTCCTCAATACTCTGTGCCACATCCTGCCCTCCCCACCACTGCCTAACCCAAACAGGCTGAGTGTGAGTGATCATGGCAATGGAGGAAGGTGGGCCTTGAGAAAGGAGTGCCACGGTGAGAGGCCCCTGGGAGTGATGGCCCAGGGACAGGTGAAGGAGAGAAGGCAAAGGACAGGAGGCTGGTCACAGAGAAGAGGTATGCTGTCCAGATGTCAATGCCCTTGGGCAAAGCCTTGGCATCCCCACACTAATTATGGTGGGGACATCTATGCTCTGAGTTATGGAAGGCCTACTTTTTACACTTGGATGTGTGGCCATCAGCACATATCTTAACTTCTTTCAACTTTTTATCTTTACAACAGGTATAAAAATAGCTATGATAATTGCCTTTTAGGGTTGTTGTAAAGCTCAAGAGGGGTTTCAATCTAATGGGGTCCTACTATGTACCAGGTCCTATGGCATGTACTGGGGATATGAAGACAAACCCAATGCAGTCCCTGCCCTCCAGGAGCCCACATGCCACTAGAGGGGAGGGAAGACAAAATGTGTGCAGAGACGGGAAGATAAAGTAAATTTTTTTAAACTAATAAACGGGGCAGGAAAGACCTCTTGAGATGTGAGCCTTGAAGTCAGTGAAGTGTTTCCAAGAGGTGGAGGTGAGGAGAGAGAGCACTCCAGGGATGAGAGATATGGCAACCTATGGAAAAGCCCTAGAGAGAAGCTAGGGAAAGTTGTGTATCAGGAAGAAGGAGGCAAGCTGGGCTAAAATGGATGTGGACACTAATGTGCAATTAGCCCAGGAAGAGAGGCAAGAGCTAGTCTGGGCAAGGTTTAAATGCTAAACAGTAGAGCTCTTTGGGAAGGGTCCTGGAGACAACAAGGGGCCATCACAGGTCAGATCTATGCTTTGGGAACACCAATTGGGTGTCTGTGCAGAGATGGATTAGAGAGAGGAGAGGGTAGAGAATATGGGTAAAACACTGAACAAACATCATAAGCAGCTCATAGTACGAGCATCCAGAAGACTAAAGAAAGTACAAGAAACTCTCTATATTTTAGATACTTCTGGCTTGACATTTAGCAACTGAATTACAAAACATTGCTGCTGTTACTATCCACTCCTGTAATAAAATGATTTTTATGCCCTTTTTATTACTACCAACATGGATGACAAAAGAAAATTGCCAATGAAACAATGGACCCATGTCTTGATTCTGCTTATGCACTTAAAAAAGCTTTTTTTTTTTTAAAAAAAACACCAAAACAAAATAAAGCATTTAAAATTGAACTAACCCTGTATATCAGTCCATCTTGCACTAGAAAAGAGGAGTTCTTACATTGGAATCTGTGAACTTAAAAAAAAGTTTTGATGACTATATTTCAGTTTAATAGGTTTCCTTTGTAATCCTTTGTATTTTATGTTATGCATATAGACATGATTCTGAGAATGGAGTCCATAGGTTTTAGCAGACCACTCAAGGGGTGCATGATACAAAGGAGCACTACCTGAAAATCATCTTTAGTGTGGCTATGTCAAGTGAGGGGAAACAGCCATTCTCTGGGAGGTATTGAATCCTGGATGAGTTATGCAATTTTTTTTTCTCCACAGGTGAAATTTAATGGGCTGGAAAGAGGGCACGATCATGAAGCTCAGAGAGCCACAGAAAGGTTTTATCTTTTTTCTTTACTCCAAAGACAGACAGCAGTGCCTTCTCAAGCCTGTGAGGGGTGATGGTGGGGGGTGATGGCAGACTGCTATGGAGCCCACTGACAGAGTTGGCAAGATGTTGCAAATTTTGTTCATGCTGCCAGCAAAATTCAGAGGATGTTTCGTGTACATGATATTAAAATCTTCCAATAATTTTGGAAATCAGTTTTCTGGGCCAATTATAAGATCTTTGAGCTTTCATTGCCTACAGTAACATGCTGAAGTCAAACAGTTTATATGTGTAGTTTTGAAGTGCTTTAAATAATAAAATGGTAGTGTATGCACTCAGACCCCATGCCTTGAAATGTAATAAATCTGTCTTCCAATTGAAAAGGTACATTCAAAATTTTATGAAGAAGGGCACATGGTGTTACAGAATATTTATAATAGTGGTTCAAAAGGCATGTGGTCCCTGAATTACACTAGACCCAATAGTTTAATATTTGGCCTTAACAAATTTAAAAATAATAATCACCGAATTTTACTTAAGTAATTCCAGTTCTGAACTATACTTGGAAAGTGATATTTTATAAAACTAAGGCAGTTGACAAACTATGGAAATACAGTCTGCAGGGAACTCCCCAGAGCCCTCTGAATTTGACTCTTATCCTATTCCAAACTTGTGGCTGTTCCCACAAATCACCTTTAATACCCTTCCCTGGTTCCTCCCTCCTCTCCCCGTCCTCTTTAGCATCTTAATAACCTCATTTATATCCATTTTTAAGCATCCTTCTCCAGTGAGCACAATTACATTACTTCCAATCTTCCCTTGTAGCTGAAGTCTTCAGTATTTCATTGTTTCATCCTTGTCACACTGATTTTCCATCTTGATTTCTGTAGAGTGGTATCCAGATGGATGGAAAATAACTGGTGTCTTATGGAGTGCTAGGAAAAAAATGTGTCTGATTCTACATTGAACCAGCAGACAGTATCTAGGTTGTTCCTGTTGACACTTGGTCATAACTTTATGGGATTTTAATTTTCCTTTGTGAAGTTTCTACAGTTACTTCTTGCTGATACAGGAAGTATTTGTGCTAGGAAAGTCATGTTATCTTGGAGAAGACACTTAATCTCTCTTTGGGAGATTCTTACTCTTTGAGGAAGATTTCTACTTTCTCACTTGTAAAGTGGGGATAGTACCAACCTTCCATGGTTGTGAAGCTCAAATGAAATCATCTTTGTAAGAAACTGTAATAAATGTCAATTATTATTATTCTTTGTTTCCAGAGAGCAAAGAAACTTAATTCAGGGTCATACAAGAAGCACAATACAGTAGAAAGTGTTTGCTTATGGTTAGAAAAAATAAATAACAAATTCCTGTTCCCAAAGCTATCCCCATCCCCCCCGAAAATAATCTTACTCTTTGATGAATATCTTTTAAAATTTCAATTATCCTTAATATAATTAATTAATTGTGGCTTTATTATTAATTTCAGCTTGTTTATTATAAAATTATAATATATGTCATATAATATTATTTTCAGATTGATTATTAATTTTAGCTTGAATTCAGTAGTTTCCAGTTAAAACTAGAAGCTAGGGACATTGATAATAGGAAATGTTTCCTAACATTTGTGCTATAGTCATCAATTTGAGGGGTAGGGAATACCCAGTAGTAATTTTGGTGATGCAGAAGATGAAGTTTGGTGATTGAATCTGAAAGATTCTTCTTGATACAGGGTTAGCAGTAAAGGAGATAGCTTTCCAGTTGTAGCAAGAGATCTTCTCTGGTGGTACCATAGTATGGGTGCCCCTGGTTCTTGTATAAAAATCTATTCTATTGAGTATTTTGAGGGAGGTCCTACAAGCCAGATATCCCAATCAAACATTGTGACTATTATTTCAGATAATTGAGAGGGCCTCAATTTGACTCTGCCACATTCTCATTTCTGTGATCTTGGGCAAGTCCTTTTAATCTCTTTGGACTTCAGTTTTCTCATTTGTAAATTAAGGAGTTTGACTAAATGACTTCTGTGGTCTTCCCTAGCTCTAAATCTACTAGCATACAATCCTACGTACGCCTTTCACTGAAAAGTTATCTTTAGAAGCAAATGGCATATTTTTGTGAATTCACTTATATGATTATGATGCCTCAATTTCTCTTTGTTCATTTGTCTTTAGGAAAACTATTGGAACAGACACATATTCCTGTGGTTTACAGACTATCACCATATTCCTCCCTCAAATGTAAATTTTAACTCTTTCAGTTTGCCTAAGACTACCTAGGCCAGGGATTCTTAAGTTTTTTTATGTCTTAGACAACCTTTGGCAATCAGGGGAAGCCTATGGATCCATCCTTAGAATTCTATTGCTAAATTCATAAAAAAAAATACATACAACTACAAAGGAAACCAATTATATTGAAATATAGTTAGCAAAATATTAGAAAAACAGAAACCCCTCATCTGGAGCATCTACTCAAAGAAGTCACATGGTATTGGGCAAAAATGATCACTTGCAACCTGCATGTGATATATGGGCCTTTTGCAAATGCCCCAAAGTTGATGGAGGCAGAATCTCAGACAGTTAACTATATCAGAGATACAGTCCAGGCTGTTCCAGGAAGGCCATACCATCACAGACTCACTTGTGTTACAATAGGGAAGTATCAAATGTAGTTACAGCAACCAAGATCATTTTCTGAAGACATGCATAAAAAAATGAAGGCACCCAAGAAGCCCCAAACAATGCAGCCACATCCTTTCCCAAGCCTGAAACCTTACTTGGTCCTGAGATATTCTCTGGGAGCAACTGAGTCTACCGTAAGGCTCTACTAATTACTGGTCTCTGCTCTTCTTCTTCCTTAAACATCTCCAACCATGAGTCCACAATGATGGTACCATGGAGTGGCAATCCGGTGTTTTCTCTGGCTATGGTGCTGACCTAATCTCATTATTCCTAGTCTCACCGCTTTCCCTGGCCATGGTGCTGACATTAGTTCTGCAGCTTGTAAACTGAGATCTAATGATATCTACAACCTTAAATACCACTTGTTGGAAGTATCACATGTAAAAAAAAAATTAGTTAAAGTGTTTTGAGCTTCTTGGAAAGCAGTACTATATGACATACATATAACATTATTACCATTGTCATTGCTTGATATATTTAATGCTATACTGGTAAATGACCTTTTGACATCAATGCAGATTATGTCCACTGCCTTTCCCGTCTGCTCTCTGCATTATCTCCTCAAAAAAAATTCCACTCAATTTGTCAGACAGGATATACCCTTCACAGCACTGTGTGCAGACTATTTTTTATTTTTACATCAGCTCATGTTTCTCCAGATGTTTCGTGATCTCATCTCTTATTAATGTCTCCAGAATTTTGATTGCTTCTGAGGTTAGACTTGCTAATGATTACAGATCTGTAATGTCCTGGCTCTTTAGTAGAATGGAAGAACTAATTCTGCTGAATTGTGCAATCGTTTGAAGACAGAAAGGTATGGAATTTACTAAGAAAAGTTCTCTTTATGAACGTATAAATATTATATTTACACATTCCTTGAATCTGTATTTTAATTGCAGATACAGTTATAAATTATGAGTTTATTATTGCATTGTGCTATGGAAGGATAAGTATTTTACATCAGAGACAGAGCAAGGGTGATGTGGCGGTGACCTCAAGAAACTGAAAAGTGAAGGATCAGGCTTAGAGATAGGAGAGACTTTGGTTTATCAGGTGGGAAGAAGGAGTTATTTCTGCTCTTGGTATTGAAAATAAGGGAAAAGTGGAAAAACATTCCACTTGTACTGTATATTTCATCTTTTAGTGGTTCAGATGATACAAAATCTCTTGGTAGAAAGGGAAAAGGACACCCACTTGAATCAGTAAGAACCTTATTCTGTTTCTAATCTGAAGGTATCACTTCCTTGAGCCTCACAGGAGTTGTATAAGGAAGGTAACAGGAAATAGTATTATACTAAGAAAAATGAGGCCAATAAAGGTTAAATCACAGAATCACTGAATTTCAGATTGGGAGGGACCTCAGTGGCCAATTAATCCAATCTGTTCTTAAAAAAAGAACCCTCTTCACAACATACCCAACATGTGATCATTCTACTTTTGCATAAAGACCTCCAAAGAACAGTCTTCCTTTGCTTTGAGTAGGCTCCTTAGTTTAGGGGTTCTTAACCTGTAGTCTATGAGTTGTTTTTCTGATACAGTAGCAGGTGCTATGCTATGTTCAGAGGTAACCCATTCCACTTCTGAGTAGCTCTCAATTGTTCAGAAGTTTTTCTTTACAACAGGCCTAAATTTTCCCTCTTTACAATTTTCACCCATTGTTCTAACTTCTTCCCTCTAGAGGGAAGTAGACCAAATTGAATCATCCTACATGAAAGCCCTTATTTGAAGGCAGCTATCATGTTTCCTTGAAGTCTTCTCTTCTCTAGGATAAATGACTTGCATGGAGCATCTTCACTGTTACGGAGGGAAGCCTGGAAAGATTTGTTCTCCTGAGTCATAGTATTGATTTTACTATAAATTTGCATGTATTAAAATTTGTGTTCTTTGACATTATAATTATGGAGAATATGATAATTGGTTCTAACCCAATGGGAATATGCAGTATGAATTTTAAAAATGTGACCACTTCAAGGAATTAATTATTTGCACTAATCAGGACCTTGCTATAGAGACTAATACCTCTTTATTGTTAGATGTTCACATTTTAATGCATAGTTCACATTTAAAAAATGATACTACTTCACGCTTAAAGATTTCATTTTCATTCCTATATTTCAGAATTAGTGGTTTCTAATTAGTATTCAGAGAATGCTTTTTGTTACAATAATGAAATTTAAAATATGACAACCTTGAAACTTGGCTTTATTGGTATAACTGACCTATATTCATAATCAGTTGTATCTTTCTTGCTTATTTTCTTTGTCAATATGAAAAAAGTACCAGGCACATATTTTTAGTCCCCAAGAGGCTCTCTGAAAAAGAACCTGCAAATAACTGCTGTGTCTAGAAGGGGTTAGTTATGCTTGTTGCTATTAGACTTTGAAGAAACTGAAGAGTTCAAACCAAGTGTAGAGAAAAAAAGTACTGTTATCTTTGGCAAAGTGACCCAATTTACTGTTCATCTGTGGGTATTATTCTTATATACACCATGGATTAAGAATTTTTCAAGGGAAAATAATTAAAAAATTTAAAGTTGGCTGTTTGTATGATAAGGGGAAAGTAGAAAATGTCCCTCAAATATCTTCAACTGATGTTTGTTCTAATCTTCAGGTTTATGCCAGTAGGGGGCAATATGTGTAGGTAACTAGATTATTAAACTGATAGATTTAAGGAATGTTATGTCTCTCAGAGACTTTAGAGGTCTAGCACAGCTCCTTTATATTACAGACAAGAAATCTAATGTTCTGAGAGGATAAGATACTTGTTCAAGTCTATGCAAGTAGTTAGTTACAGAGCTGGGACTCAAATTCAAGGGGGACGGAGAGAAGTGCTTGCATAGATAAGGCAGGCCAGATGGCACAGAAATAGCAGGCACAGCATAAGATCCACAACAGTGGAGGGAACCATAATTGAGGATTCATAAGAACAAAGGAAGGGGCAGTAATAAAATGTGACTTCTGGTATTCATATACACACAATCTATGGAAAACCAATCAATCAGACAAACATTTATTAAGCACCTACTATGTGCCAGGCACTATTATAGGTCCTGGGAATATGAAAAATTTAGAAGTCAGTGCCTGTTCTCAAGGAGATTATGGTCTAATGGGCAAATAACTATGTATGAACAAGGCATAGACAGGATAAATTGGATGTAGTCTTTAAGAGAAGGAACTACTATTAAGAGAGATCACAGGTTTTCCTGAAAAAGGTGGGATTTTTACCTGGGACTTGAAGGAAGCCAGGAAGTGAAGATGAGGAGGGAGAACATTCCGGGAATGGAGGACAGTCAAGGAAAATAAACTAGAGATAATAAACTTGAGATCTTAAGGCAAAGAATAATTTAAAGCAAACTTAACCACATTGATGATACTGAGACTTAATGGAATATTATTCATGATTGGCATATAGAAATAAAATAACATATTATATTCAAAAGGAATGGATTAAATCAAATGAGATATTTCTAAAAAGCATGTAACAACAGTGCCTGAAACATAGTAGGCTCTATTTTTATTTCCTTCCCTATTCCTTAGATAGAAGGGGCTGTGGAATAGCTTTGCAAATCAATACAATACATAAATTTGAATAAACTTAAGTTCTTGGAGGTAGAGGAAAGCAAAGTATGGAATGTTTAGGAGAAGACTGATGAAGGGAGAAATAGAAATGAAGCTGTTATGAGGTCTGTGCTAGAGACCACCAGGATAGAAGGAAGAAATAGATAACTGATTTAGGAAACATATTGAAAAGTTGGCCCACAGGTATGACCTAGTTAGTACTGAGAGTGGACTTTAATTATCCAGAAGTCAACTGAAAGCTGTCTACTGAAAGTAGAGTAGCTCATAAATTCTTCACTTGTCTTAATGGCATTTTCATTCTTCAAAAGATGATAGAAGCAATGAGGAAAAATGCTGTTCTGAATCTGTTTTTAATGAAAAAGAAGGAACTGGTTGAAGATGAAGAAATGATGAGAATATTGGAAGGAAGTGACTGAATTGTCTTTGAATTTGTTATAGATTAAGAAAAAGAAGCTAGGTGTAGTCTGGTTTGTATGCTAGATTCTTGGAAAACAGACTTCAAAGAGTTTAGAGAAAGAATGTAGAATCCCGTTATCAAAAATTCTTCATGGAGAGTAGGTCCTAGTATGTTGGGGTGCTTTGAAGAACAAAATTGTGACAAAGAAACTTCCTTCCTTCATTTGTTCTTTCCTTCCTTCCTCCATTTCTCCTTCCCTCCCTTCTTCATTCCTCTCTCCCTTCCTTCCTTCTTTCCTTTCTCCCTTCCTTCTTTTACATTTGAAGATTAGAACAAAAATGCTTAACAGGATCCTGAAACTCAAGATAGTGGGAACACTTTTCTGCCCTCAGTGAGTTCAAATTGCCAGCTCTTTATGAGCTACATTTCAGTGGCTGGATTGATCATGGGTTGAGGTCAGCCTTGAGGGTGTCTGTTCTTGGGTCTGTTCTGTTCAATATTGTTTTAATGACTGGGATGGAGGTATAGACAGTATTTCTGATCACATTTTCAGATGACATAAAACTGGGAGTGATAGTTATTACACAAGACCACAAAATTGGCATTCGAATCATTTAAAAAATCACTAAAATTACTCATGACTGTGATTGCCAAGCTGTTGTCAATGATTATTGAAAACTCCTGGAGAAAATAGGAGCCATACCACAGGGCCAGAGATAGGTAGGCGTTTTACCAACTTTCCAAAAGGAGAAGTAGATGGATTCTTTTTCAGACTGTAGGTTGGTGAACTCAATATAAATTCCGGGCAAAATTCTAGAATGCATTATTAAAGGGAGGGTTTCTGAACACTTAGACAGGGAAGTGGTGATCACTATGAGTCAGTATGGTCTCATCAAGGAGAGGTCATGCCAGGTTAACCTCATTTCCTTCTTTAACAGGGTTGTTAGACTGTTTGATCAGGGAAATGCTGTAGCTATTAGGATGCCTGTTTTTTTAGCAAAGCTTTACAAAGTCTCTCTTGCTATCCTTGTGGACAAAAAGGAGATATGTGGATTAGACGATAATATAGTTAGGATCTGAAACTGGATGAATAATTGGACCCGAGGAATAATTAGTCATGGATTGATGTCAACCTTGAGGGCAGTCTAACCTTGAGTCTATTTTGTTGAACATCTCTTCAGTGACTTGGATGGAGGTATAGATAGCATTTCTTATCAAATTTTCAGATGATATAAAACTGGGCAGGCTAATCAGGATCACAAAGTAGGCATTCAAATCTTTTAAAAAGGCTATTACAATGGAATGAGTCTAATGTATTAGGGACAAATGTAAAGTTACAAACATATATTTAGAAAACAACTCCAACAAACAATGGGAGAGATGCATTTATATGACAGTTCATAAGTAAAAACATCCAAAGGTTATGGTGGAATGCAAGATAAATATGAGTCTGAAATGCGACATATCATCCAAAAAAGTGAGGCAGCTAGGTTGGCATAATGGATAGAGTGCTGGACTTGGATTCGGGAAAACTCGGCCTCAAATTCTGTCTAAGACACTTGGCTGTGTGTGACCCAGGGCTAGTCACTTGACCTCTGTTTGCCTCAGTTTCATCATCTGCAAAATCAGAATAATCATAGCACCTCTCTACTAAGGTTCAAATTAGATAATGTTTGCAAAGCCCTTTGCAAACCTTAAAGTGCTATGTGAATGCCAGATGTTGTTATTATTATCTCTTAGGCTCTCTTAATACAAGTATGAAAGGGGAGATAGAACTATTTTACTCTGCCTTGGTCAGATCATATCCGGAATATTTTATTTTTCTAGGGACCATGTGTTAGGAAGGACTTTGATAATCTGGAGTGGATCCAGAGAAGGATAGTCAGGATGGGAAAGGAGTCAAAATCCTTCCATAGGATGAATGGTGGAAGGAGCTGGGGATATTTAGTTTGGAGATAAAAATACACAGTGGGTATATGATAATCATCTTTAAGTATTACAAGGGCCATCAGAAAGAAGAGAGACTAGACTTGCTATACTAGAGAGCAGACCTAAAAGTGATGGGCGAAAGTAGCAGAGAGACAGATTTTAGCTCAATATAGGAAAGACCTGTCTAGCAAGGAGAATTTTTCACAAGAGGAGGTGTAGCCAGAATGGACTTTGTTTTCTTTGAATGACTCAGCTTGCCTCGTTGAGCTTCCCTGGACGCTGGGGCTTGCTCTTCCGGGGCAGGACCAGAGCTTCCTGTGTGATGAGTCCTGGCGCTGGCTGAGGGGAGGTGTGTTAACGTGGTCTACGCTGGGGGTGGGGCCAAGTCAAGAACCAATCGGCCCTGGTCGTTCAGGCGGCGCTTGATGATGTCAAAAACTCTATAAGAGGGGAGAGGACAGCTTGAAGATCCTCCTTTCCTTTTCCGGTTGGAGCCAGAGACACCTACAGCCGAAGCTGAGCTGCCGGTAGCAGAGCTGACTAGAGGCTAGTGGGTAATCTTCTTACCGTAGAGGGGAAGCATGTATACAATTTTGCCTTATACCATCTCGCTTCTCTGTGGCCTCCTAGTTACTCTTGTGAGGCGGACTTATTGGGCCTGGAAGCTTTTGATGAAAATATCAAAATGGGGATGCTGGTTTGTGGGCTTGTTACTGTGGAGTATAAATACATGCTTTAGTTCTCCTGCCTTCTGCCTAGAGAATTCCTTATATCCTGCGGTTCCGGACCTTTTAGGCACATATGAGATTCTCTTTGAAATCATAAATTCTGCCTTCCTAATATAGGAGGTGGGATGATCACTTATCAAAGGTATTGAATAGGGGATTCCTGTTCCAGTAAGGGTTATTATAGATGAAGAGTTTTTAACTTTTTTGTGTCCTGGATCCCCTTGGCATTCTGATGAATTCTATGGCACCTTCCAAGAATTATGTTTTATTATGTGCTTATTATGTATTTAACATAAAATACATAGGATTGCAAAGGCCCCCAATTCTATTGAAATATAGTGAACAAAGCATTAAAAAAAATAGCAAGCTCACGGACCCCAGGTTCAAAGCCCTTGTAATCTAGATGTTCTTCGAATTTCCTTCCAACTCTGGGCTTCTATGTTTCTATGAACCCAGTCCAGGACTCTTTCTACCATCCTAAGTTTAGTGGTTGTGGAGTAGATTCTGTTTCTGGGGTTGAGGTGGGTTCTCTGGTATCAGTTAGTAACTGCTACTCCAGCAGAACTAATCGCAAGAGGAAATACATGAGAAATGTTCCAGTCTCCCAGGCAACTAGCTTTCTCTGGTTTCTAAGACTCCAGAGGAGAGAGCGGGCTGATGATTTGGCACAGCTTTGCCTCACTTAAATCCAACTTATGCTCGAGTCAAGTGTCACTCTCATGATGTCACTGGTCTTTGAGAATGAAGGATGAACAGCAACAACAAATACCTCTAAATCCAAGGAATCATCAAGAAAAGTCTTACCAATATAGTAGCAGTATTCATTTCTGCCTGTAGTTATGATTCCCTTAGGGGAAACATGGCACCTTTTTAGCTGGAGTCATTTCATCTACTGCTTTAAGGGTCCTATATGACATACCACTTCACAGTGTCTAGCACAGTGGGTCATAGGGGCTCAGTTAATACTTGTTAATTTGAATTGATTTGATAAAAATCTGCCTTCCACCTGTGGAGTGAAGTGAATTATTCTGAGTAAGAATTCTGATTCATTTGGTGGTGTTAGCTGTTCCCTGAAGTCAATCAAACATTTCACCCCAATAAAATTTACACTGGAAAATGGATGACGATAGAGAGATTTTTAGGTAAAAGGACATCCCCACCTCTAGGCACTGCAGGACACACCAATGTGCCTAATAATAGCTAGCATCTATATACTGTTTTAAAGCTTAAAAAGTGCTTCACAAATATTGGATTTTATCCTCACAACGACCCTGGGAAGTAGGTGCTATTATTATCCCCATTTTACAGGTGAGGAAACTGAGGCAGATAGAGGTTAAGTGACTTACCCAGGGTCACCCAGCTACAAAGTATGTGAGGTTGGATTTGAACTCAGGTCTTCCAGACTCCAGATCCAGTCCTCTATCCACTGTGTCACCTAGGGATAGGAGCCGAGATGTTTAAGTCAATAGCTAATTCCAACACACCAACCTAATTCCTTTCATCGGGCTTTCATGAGAAGCTAAAAGGGATTTGTCTTTTGGAAAGCCATCTCTTTTAGATTGTTTCCTACCTAAAAAATGCTAGTATCTCCTTTGACCAGACAGTGGTGGCTGGTTGTAGGCAATGTGACAATGGCAAAGAGAGAAACAGAAAAGAAAGAGTGAATGGATATAGAGTTTAATCTTCTGTCGTTACTGTGAAAACATCCATAATGCTAAAGAACTTTCCTTCCGGACAAGCGAAAGCCAAGGCAGTGGCATCTAGAACATAAATACCTATCCAGAATATTCCCCCCTCTGCTTTGTCTTAAAGGAGAGTGATGTTAAGTTAATCTCTCTGCCCTTCCTTCTGTGAAGTCCTCTAATGACAAACAATGACAATACGCAGAATTATTTTCCTCCCTCTACAGCCTTTTTGCCTCTTGGAAGAGGGAGGATTGTTTAAACACTCTCAGGGGGAGAAAGAGCAATCCCTGAAACAAAATGGATCCTAGAACAGCTCTGCCAAAAATAATGGGTGTCTCTGAATGTGAGGGCCGCCAGTTTCCTGTTTGCCGTTTCGGAAAAGTACAGCAGTTATTCCTTTTCTAACTCACTGCGGAGCAACCAGCAAAATGGCCCCAAATAGTATCTGGAGTAGCCGGAGAAAATGAAAACCACTGGCTATTGGTGTTTGAGATGGAAGGAAAGCATTGAGACCCTCTTCCCTTCCCATGGGGACCTCCCTCCTTGCTCAGGTTTGGTGGAAAATTGGTGATTAGTCTCACATCTACAGAAGAAGACTCCAAATATCTTTGCCCACAGGAATGTTGGCCCATTGGGTTCCACTTGAAACTCATCCTAGGTCTTTGCTATTCTGGCCAGAAAATTATTTCTTCAAGAATCCATAGATATGACCTCACAGCTCAGATCCCTCAATTCTCCCTGGTGGTACAACCAATTTAAATTTCTACTCTGCTCCTACAAACACTGGAGGTGCTGAGGGAGAGGGAAAGTTAACTTCTGGGTCTGATTCATCACTTTTATTGAACTTAAATTCTTTTGTTTTAATGCACACTTGATGGAGGAAGCATTTATTGAAATAGTTACGGTTTTCTAGGGGAAAGACAGTTGAAGAAAGAACAAATGAATCTAATGTAAATCAAATACTTAGCGCTTTTATAGAAACTACAAAGCCTTAAGTGTGTATTCTTAATGGTAATTTTTACAAAACGCCACCAGGAAGCTTCAAATGGAGGTGACAGTGATTGTTTCAGTGTGGAGATGGGTTTTTCCTTTCACATGCTAATCACCTACTGCTGGTGATATTGCTCTCCTAGGCTGCAGTCACGGAATTGAATAATTTATGGAATGAATTTTGTTGTAAATTTATTGTGTCACAAGCAGGTTGTAATTTCACTAACAGTTCACTTAAGTTATTAAGTAAAAAAAAATAATGTGTTTGATAGGATAGTGCATTTGGAGGTTGTTTTTTTCCCCCCAGCAAGTTCACATCTTATATATTTTCAAAACAGAGTATTTGCCTAATTTTTATTCAGAATCTGATATGCGAGAAGGGAGAGCACATTAACATAAGTGGGATTGCATTTGTACACTATTGTTGAATCTCGTAGTCGTAAACAAATTATTTAAGATTTTATATAGACAGAAATAGCATTAAACTGCAGAGCGCCTTCCTAGGGCTGCTATTGTTCCCCATTCGTTCCTGAATAATTGTCCCCAGCTTGCAAATGATGAAGTGGTGGAGTCCAGATGGAGAGGCTGCTACGAGGGAAAAGCTAAATTAATCTCCTCGCATTTGCCTTGACTTTAGGGCCAAGGTAAATTACTGGATCGTCACCCTGAAAAGCTCCTTCAGCCCAAATGGGAACCCCAAGGAGGGGAGAAAGGAGGCGTTTTCATCAACGCGTCTTTGGGCATCCGCAGCGGGCCTCCCCGGTCGCTGGGCGTCCTTCTCTGAGCTTTGCTACTCCGCCGTGATGAGAGGAAACACTCGGCTGCTACAGAGACCCCTGCTCGGGTCTTAGGCTTAGCTCTCCCCCCATGCACCGTCATTTGGGAAACCCATATTTGAGGCCTTGTGTTATTTACATCGAAATTTTTCTATTGACCCTGTCAGTGGGAATGAATTTCAAACAAGTTGTTTCATTCTCTGTATGGATTATTTCCCCAGGTTCCTGGTAGGGGCTACTCTTAATTCCTCTCGGAGCTCCCCTTCATTCTCGTTAGAGCCCTGAAGATTTGTTTGCTATTTTCTGTCCCTCACAATTTACCCTGACCTCCACCCCCACTACCCTGGGACGCTATAATAGCCACAGTTCTTGAAAAGAAATAACCTTCATATCTTCGAAATTGACTTTAAAAAAAATCACCCAATTCAATTTGACAAGAATTTATTAGGGGAATAAGTATTTATATAGTTCCTACTAAGTGCCAGGCATTGTGCCTCATACTTCTCTCTCTCTTTTCTTTCCTTCTTTCTATCTTCTTCCTTCCTTCCTTCCTTCCTTCCTTCCTTCCTTCCTTCCTTCCTTCCTTCCTTCCTTCCTTCCTTCCCTCCTTCCTTCTTTCTTTCCCTCCTTCCTTCCCTCTCTCCTCCTTCTTTCTTTCTTTCTTTCTTTTTCTTTCTTTCTTTCTTCCTAGCTTCCTTCCTTCCTTTCTTTCTTTTTCTTTCTTTCTTTCTTTCTTTCTTTCTTTCTTTCTTTCTTTCTTTCTTTCTTTCTTTCTTTCTTTTCTTTCTTTCTTTCTTTCTTTCTTTCTTTCTTTCTTTCTTTCTTCCTTCCTTCCTTCCTTCCTTCCTTCCTTCCTTCCTTTCTTCCTTTCTTTCTTCCTTTCTTTCTTCCTTCCTTTCTTTCTTCCTTCCTTTCTTCCTTTCTTTCTTCCCTTTCTTTCTTCCTTCCTTCCTTCCTTTCTTCCTTCCTTAGTCTTCACAATAACCCTGTGGGGTAGGTGTTATTTTTACCCCCATTTTACAGTTGAAGAAACTGAGGCAGAAGTTAAGTGATTTGACTGTTGGCGCACAGTTAGTAAGTGTCTGAGGCTGAATTTGAACTCAGGGCTTCTTGACTTTAGACACATCTGCTCTATCCACCACACCACCAACTACCAGGTGCCAGGAACTGTGGTGGGCCCTTAGGCTACAGAGACAAAAAAGAAACAGCGCCTTCCCTCAACATGTTTGTATTCATTGGGTCAGGGGAGGAGGAATCATGCCCATAGGTAAGTTAATACAAAATATATGGAAAATAATGGTAATAATACTAGTGAGCATTTATATAGTGCTTAAGGTTTACAAAGCACTTTACAAATACTATTTAATGTCATTCTCACAATAACCCTAGGAGGTCAGTGCTATAATTATCCTCATTTTACAGATTAAGAAATTGAGGCAAAAGGGGTTAAGTGACTTGCCCAGGGTCACAGGTAGTAAGTGTCTGAGGCTGGATTTGAATTCGACTCTTTCTGACTCCAGGAAGTACTCTATCTACTTCATCACCAAGTTGCTTACAAAGTAATTTCAGTAGGATTGAGGTGCTAGAGGGAGAATCAGGAAAGACAAGGTGGTAGAATGGAAATTGGAGTCATTGAATGTGTGTTTGAATATTGGCTCCGCCTCCTGTGGGATCATGGACAAGTCTGATACTGTTTTTCTATCCAAAAAAGGAAAGAATGGAGAAAGGAAACAAACATTTATTAAGTGTCTATTGTGTACCAGAAACTTAGTTTCACAAATATCACATTTGATTCTGGGAGGTAGGTGCTATTCTTATCGCCATTTTACAGTTTGGGAAACTGAGGCACACAGATTTTTTTTGGGTTCATTTTCTTTTAAATGAATTGCCCAGTGGTACACAGCCTATAAGTGTCTGAGGCTGGATTTGAGCTAAGGTCTTCTGGACTCCAGGACTAGCACTCTATCTACTGTTCTACCTAGCTGCCTAAGAAAAGAGAATAGTATTCAGAAAAAAACACGTGCAGATCTGAGCCAAAATCTCCTATGTATAGTTACATGGCATTTGACTATTTTGGCCTTTGATACCTTTTGAATGTTGTCATGGGCAGGCATTTGTGACCATTAACAGCAGCACATCTTAAGTTTTAGGACAGGAGAGATTCCTACGAAATCCAGAAAGTCTGTCTTGAATTTTTCAACTTAATGTCTCTGGAACCTTCTCTCCATCTAGGGATCTGCCTCTCATTGCTCTAGAATCCGGTGGTTCTAGACTGTCCCATGGCATTCTCTCTGTATTTGTAATTTAGATCTAGAAAAACCAGGAAAGATCAAATATTTGCTTAGCTCTTGAGTAGCACTTGCAATGGGAAGGAGACTCTTTCATTTTTCCTGAAGGAAATAGATGCCCTTTTACCAGGTTCTTGGTCACCTCACCACCTAGCATTCAGAATTGACCAGAAAATTGTTCATCTTTTCATTGGGGTTGAGTCTTATTCAAGGAAATCCAGAAGGAAGAGTATCTAGCAGCTTCTTTATTGACATTGAAGTGGGGGAATGTGATTGGCAAGTTATAGAATTTTAGAGCTTCAAGGGATCTTAAAACCATATAGTCAGACCTTTTTTTTTCATAGAAGAAGGTAAAGCCAGTGTGCTTTTTTTTAAGGACCACTATCTTAATGAAATGAGATGAATGGCAAATAGAACTTTGGGGTTTTGTGGAGGTTAGATCTGGTCTCTCTTAGACTCCATGCTCCAGATGAGCCTTCCCATTCATTTGCTTGAATCTAAAATAGTTCAAATAAAGGTCAATTGTTGTGAGTCATTTTTTTTCAGTTGTGTCTGACTTTTTGTGACCCTCATTTGGAGTTTTCTTGGCAAATAATTGGAGTGGTTTGCCCTTTCCTTCTCCAGCTCATTTTACAGATATAAGGAAACTGAGGCAGACAGGGCTGAGTAACTTGCCCAGGATCACAGAGCTAGTAAGTTTCTAAGGCCAGATTTGAACTCAGGCAGAGGAGTCGTCCTGACTCCAGGCCCAGCACTCTATCCAGTGCACCATCTAGCTGCTTCAAGTAAAGGAGTATATTTTTATTGTATCATTGATTGAAATCCATTGCCTTGGACCTTGTGAAACTAAACTATATCTTAGAAATAATGCTGAATATGCTTTAAAGAAATTGGTACACATGGCATGAAGTTAGGTGGCACAAAGTAAGGTAGCATCCAGTTCACTTTTGATGAGCTTAAAGTACATGCTGTCCTCCTGAACAGGTGAAAGGTATTCTAGAACAATCTTTGTAGATCCTTCTACCCTTCCCGCTTTGCTTCATTTATTTCTTCTTTTTTGCCTTATATTTTCCTCCTCTCCCCCTTTCCCTCTCCTTCCTTCCCTACCTCCTCTCTTGATCTCCTTCTCTGTTTCCTCCTCCCTTCTGTTATTCCCTCTTTCTTTCTCCCCTTAAATTATCAACAAACATTTATTAAGTGCCTACTGTGTACCAGGCACTGTGCTAGGTGCTGGGGATACAAAGTAAGGGAAAAACAGTCTTTGCATTCAAGGAGCTCACAGCTCGATAGGGGAGACAATATACAAACCAAATGGAGAGAAGATAAATTGGAATAATCAGCAGAATAAAGGCACTAGCATTAAGGAGGACTGGGAAAGGCTTCCTGAAGAAGGTGGGATTTTAGCTGGGATCTGAAGGAAGCCAGGAAGACCAGGAGGAGGAGAGAGACAGGGAGAGCATTTCAGGCATGAGATGGCCACTGAAGATGCCCAAAGTCAGGAGGAGTATCATATATGAGGAACAGCAAGGAGGCCAGTGTCACTAGACCACAGAAAAGAGTAAGGTATAAGAAGACTGGAAAGGTAGGAGGGTACCAGGTTATGGAGGAAGAGCTTTAAAAACAAAAAAGAGGGTTTTATATTCAATCCATAGAGAATCCAGAACGATTTTCAGAGGGAAAGCATGTATTTGATCCCTTCTCTCCCTCTCTGATTCCCAGTTCTTCTCTCCTCTTCCCTCTCTCTTTTTACTCCAAAGGAGTGAAAACATTTAGGAAGGAGAGACACATTTCAGTTCCTCCTTTACTCTCTCATCAAGTCCTATTACTACCAGTTAATCAAATAAAGTTTTGACTGAATTTCTACTTCTGATTCTGACGCCACAACCACAGGCAACAAAGCCATGTTTTCCACCAACTCGTAAACTTTTTAGTCTGACATCAGATGCATTCTAGAATTCAAAATTTCATGTTATTCATATTGAGAGCAGAATGACTTTCTCCACTAATCTCGTTTAAAGTTCCAATCAGCTCTTTTTTAGAATTCCAGATGGAAATTTAATTTAACTTCTTGGTTTCTAACTATCTGAAACAACATAATATTTAAACTCTTGGTTCTTCAAAATGTTAAGTGTTTCAGAGACTATTATAATAATCCAGGTATAAACCTCTTAAAAAAACCCCCAACACATTTTAGTACTGCGTTTTGTATTTATATCAGTCATTTCTTGAAAAAGATTCCTGCTCCAGACTGAACCCTGACTCTTACCAGAGAAAAACCATCAAGTAAAAATACCCATTAAAATACCCATTAGAGTAACGGACTATATCTGAAAATGTATACATGATTTAGCCCTAGTAGGTCCTAGCAGTTCCTAGATAACCACTTTTTTGTGAGGATGGAAGTACGTTTCATTATCTTTAATCTGAGACCATCAATGGTTTTTCAGTGATTTAAAGTCTGTCTTCCCCTTAATAGTTTTATCATTAGTGTTGCAGTCATTGTATATTTGTTCTTTTGGTTCTGCTTAATTAACTTCATCAGTTCATAAAAATATTCCACTTTTATCTGAATTCCTCATACTCATCACTTCTAATTACAAAACAATATTTTATTACATTAATATACCATAGTTTTTTCAGCCATTCTGTAATTGATAGTATCCTATTTAGTTTCTAGTTCTTTACTACTACTAATGTTATTGCTATGAATATTTTTAGTATATGTTGAACTTTTGTTTTATTCTTTGAATTCCTTGACCAATGGTGGGAGCATTATATCAAAGGTTGTGGGCAATTAAGTAATTTTTCTTGCATAATTCCAAACAATATCCAGAAAGGTTGGACTCATTCATAGTTCCACCAACACTGTATTAGTTTATCAATATTCCTACCACCCTTCCAATGTCAACTATTTCCATTTTTTTGGTAATTTTTGTCAATTTGAAGTAGTAAAAACAACTTTTAATTTTTGTAGATTTTGAGCATGTTTTTAAATGGTCACTTATAGTTTGCAGCTCTTTCTCTGAAAACTGTTTATTCATATACTTTGAATACTTATTTGCTTATGAATAATAGTTCTTGGCATGACATATATGGTAGTTCCACACACACAGACACATATACACACATACATTTGTCTTGGATGTTGAACTCTTAATAGTAATTTTTGATGCAAATATTTTTACTCACTATTTAATTTCTCTTACTTTATCTTCATCCATTGTATAAATGCAAATTATTTTAAATTTCATTAGGAGTCCATTAGCCATAGTTATTAAAAGTACTTCCTCTTATTCTCTTTTAAATTTTGTGATGCGACTTTTTATATGCAGATCACACAGACATTTAGAGCTTATTGTGATATATGGTGTAACATGTTGGTATATATCTAATTTCTGCCAAATTGCTTTCTTGTTCACTAGTTCTTTTAAAAAATGGAATCCAACTCCGTAACACCTAGTAATTTGTGTTCATGGGTTTATCAAACTCTAGGCTACTGCTTTTGCTTGTTTCTGATTCTTACTTATTTAATCAGTTTCACTAGTCTATGCTTCCATTTAAAAATTAATGCAAAATAATTTGATGGCTATTGCTTTATAATACATTTTGAGATCTGATAATGTTATGCTCTCAGTCTGTTTTCCTCTTCATTTTTGATATTTTCTTTTACTTTTTAGACCTTTAGTTCATCTAAATAGATATTGTTTGAGTTCTATGAAGCCTCTCATTGACAAGTTTATTGCTACCTCATTAAATCTTTAAATTAATAAGTATAATATAACTTTTATTATGATGACATGGCCTAACCATGACCAGTAAATTTATCTCTAATTATTTGTCTTTATTTTTGAAAAGAGTATTTTGTATCTTATAGTGTTTTACATAGGTCTTTGTAGGTTAACTCCCAAATAATTGTATGCATTTCATAGCCATCTTAGCAGATCTCTCACATAATTTCTTCCTGATATTTTTAGAACTATGTGGAAATGCTGACTATTTCTACAGATTTATTTTGTATTCTGTTAATTTTCTGAAGAAATAATCTCAATGAATTCTTTCATTGATTCTTTGGAATTTACTAAGTATAATATCTGCAAATAATTTAGTTTCCTTCTTGCTGAGATTTATGCTTTATTTTTGCTCTTGCCTTATTGCTATAACTAGCATTTCTAAAACTGTCAAATAATATTGGAGAAAGGGAGCATCCTTGGTTTATCCTTATTTGTACTGGAAAAACTTCTAGTGTCTTTCCATGGCAAACAATGCTTGCTTTTGACTTTAGATTTAGGACTTGGTCATATTAAAAATGAGTTCTTCCATGTATAAGCAATTTTATTGTTTTTACACAAATCAGAGTTATATCTTGCTAAAATCTTTTCTGCCACTATTGAAACAATCACATGGTTTTTGTTATTTGTATGATTGCTTATACTAATTGTTTTCCTAATGTTGAACCATTCTTGCATATTTAGTATGAGCCCAATTGGGTCATAAAGAATAATTTTTCTTTATTAATTTAGTTTCTTTGCAAGAATTTTATTAAACATTTTTTGTATCAATGGTCATTTATAAATATTTATATTTCTTTTTTATTTGTCTCTCCCTGTTTTTGGGTATTGGGACTATATTTGTTGCACAAAGAAGTTTGGTTCAACACCCTATGTCTCTATTTCTTAGAATAATTTTTGTGTTATAGGTATTGCTTGCCTTTTAAATGTTTAATAGACTTCATTTGCAAATCCATTTATCCCTGAAATTTTTTTCTTTGGCATTTATGGCTTGCTTAATGCTTTTGCTGAGGTTGCTTAAGAGTTTTATTTTATTATTTTTTTAGTTTAGGTATTTTATATTTTTGTAGGTACTAATTTAATTCCTTTGAATTACTCTCAGTTTTTTTTTTCTGGCACATAATTGTATAGTAGTTTCTTATAGTTCTCTTTATTTCTTCCATTTGTTATAATTTCATCTTATTCATATTTTTTATTTTGGTAATTTAATTTTCCTCTATCAGTTTCAGTGATAGTTTGGTGATTTTATAAATTTTTAAGAAAAAGATGTTCAGTTCTATGTTACTTTTTACTTTTGAGATTTTCTATTTCTCTAATTCTAAAAATTTCTTCTTTGGCACTTGTTTTAGATTGCTAATTTTTTTATTTCTAGTATTTTCAATTGCATACTCAGTTCTTTGATTCTCTTTTTCTACTTTGTTAGATTAACTTTCAGAATATGAATTATCCTCTATGGACTGTTAGCTGTATCCCATAAGTTTTAGTGTTTTGTTCCATTAGTATGGCTATTTTAAAAACATAATTATGTATTGTTTCTATGATTTATTTTTTACATACTCATTATTCATTATTCTGTGTGTCTGTACCCTTCATCCACATTTTCTTCATTAATTCACACTTTTGTTATATTATACCTTGTGTCCCGGAAGATGTCAGTTCAAGTCTTGCTTCTTGACATACACGGTCTCTGGGACTCTGGGCAATTCACTTAATCTTCCAGTACTTTAGGCAACTCTCTCTAAGTTGCAGAGGAGATTTCTTTTTGCATTGGTAAAGGGAATTTTCTTACATGAGAATTCCTTATAACAGTGAAATCACAGATCCAGTCATTATCCCTAAGGTCAATAAAGGATTTGTTTGTTATTTCTGCTTTTCTATATTGATGATTTCCTTATGACCTTGGACATGACCAATTTTTGTACAGACACTGTAAAATACTAAAACATGTATATTCTTTAATATTCACATTCAGACATTGTCATGGGTCAGTAATTCAAACCTAATTTTTCCAACGTTCAATATTTTCCCTCTTCTTAAAGTTTGTCTGTTGGATTTAGCCAGCTCTGAGACAGGAATATTCAAGTATCATACTATTATTGTGTTATTAGCTATGCCTTTTTGCAGTTTACCTAAAGTATCTTTTAAGAATACTGATATGCCATTCGGTATGTATGTGCATTCACAATACACATATATATGCATATACATAAATATACATGCATATATGCATATACTTATATTATCTACACATACATATATGTATATATATTTAACAATAGTAATTTCTTTTTTTAACTATGTAAAATGACTTTAGGCATAATATAGTTTCTTTGTCTCTCTTAATAGTATCAGTTTTTCTTATTTCCTTATCTGAAATCATGATTATAAATACCTTTTTTTTGAATCACCTACAGCAAAATGGATTGTGTTTCATCTCTTAATTTTCACTCTGTGTAGATCTATGTTTGCTCATTTCATCTCCTCAGTTAGCTTTTATTTGTATTTATATTTGCTCTTTTTTTTCTCTCCCCATAGAGTTTTGGCTTTAGATGTACTTTTTCCTCTCTCATTCTTTCCTTCTCCAAGCCTATTCCTTCTGTAGGTCTAACACTTTTGTTCCTTTCCTCCAACAACTGCCGCCTGTTTTATCTTCTCTTGGTCACCAAGGTTCTATGGGATCTGCTACCTTCAAGGGGATAAGGTGAGAACTTGGTACATAGCTGCAGGGATATGCACCCCATGGATCTTTTCTTCACCTTTCATACTTCCAATCATTAGGGCTTTACCCTCTTTCAGACTGAACTTCTTCAGTGACTAGCTTGAATCTGGGTATGCTGGTCATAACTGGACTAGAGTAGGGTCCCTAAGAAAATTACTAAGAGGAAATGCTGGGAAGCCTTTGTAGTTGTGTCTCTTCTCTACCTTTCCCTCCCTCTTTCTGTTGGCTCCCTATTTCTTCCTGAATGGTTTTAAATAGTTATAATCAGTATAATACTTCTGGGTCCTTCCTCCTCCACACTCTTCTACGTGGAGTCCATAGTATTTTATAGCTGCCCCTGCTCCTTTCTCTTGAGTCTCAGAGCTGGTCTGACTCACTGACTTCATCCCATTGAGGGAGTGAAAGTCTGCCCCAGAATACCAAGAGATTAACTACAGAAGTTCGTGCCTAAAATGGCAACCTCTATGAGGTACTCAGAGCCAATCAGTTATTCCTCCTGAACCTTGAGAAAAGGTGGAGGTGGGACTGAAGGTAGCAGCACCAGGAGCCTTAGACCGGTAAATTATTTTTTCTATGAGAATTGCATTGTGGTAGCTTTTTTCTCCTAGTGGGTTTCACATTTTTTTCAATTATAGGTTTTTTCTTCTTGTCATTGCTGTATTTTCTACGCTGTGGGGTATTTTTCTAGTGGATTTGAGGTAGTAAAAGGGAAAATTGCATTTTAGGTTATCTCTCTACCATCTTCCCAGAATTCTTCCAGGTTTCAGGTTATAAATAAGAGCTTGTACCACTTGTGGTACCAGTGGGAATGAAGAGTAAGGAGAGGAAATCCATGAGATATTTTAAATAAGAAAGAAGAAGACTTGATTACAGATTGAGTTTAGAGGTAAAAGAGAAGGAAAAGCCAGATGACTACAAAGTTTATAGATTGGGAGAAAAGAAGAATGGTGGTATTATTGACATGAATGGAGGATAACTGAGAAAAGGAGATTGTTTTGGAGAGAAGTTGATGAACTCTTCTTTGGACATGTTGAGTTTGATGGATGGGAGACATCTAATTGTAGATATCTTATCACCAGTTTGAAAATATTTGTAATTAGCTACTTAATCCAGTGACTGCCTTTTATTAGTCTTCATCCTCTATGTATTTTCAGCTTTTGACAATAAGGACCAACACCTCAATGTTCTTTTCTCTTTTTGGCTTCCATGACATGACTATCTCCTGGGTCTTATCCTAGATTGCTCTGTTTCAGCTTTTTTTCCTTTCCTTGATCAGAATTCATCTTTCTCTTGGGCCCTTTTTTCTTCTTTCTTTATCATCTCTCCTTTGGTGATCTCATCACCTTCTATGGGATCAATTATCATCTCTGTATAATAATATAACAGGTTGCATTTATATTTATCTATCTATCTATCCATCTATATCACTTTAAGGTTAACAAAATACTTTATAAATATTATCTCGTTTGCTCCTCACAACAATCTTGAGAGGTAGGTGCTATTATTCCCATTTTATAATTAAAGAAACTGGGGGAAAATAGAGGCTAAGTGATTTGCCCTGGGTCATACAGATAGTCAATATTTGAAGTCAGGTTATCCTGACTCCAGGTCCAGCACTCTATCCAGGCCTGGAGTCAGAAAAGCCTGAGTTCAAATCTTGCCTCAAAAACTTACTATCTTGGGAAAATTGCTTACTCTCTCTGCCTCAGTTTCCTCATTTATAAAATGAGGATGATAATAGCACCTACCTCTTAGGGTTATTGTGAGGATCAAGTGAGATAATAATTGTAAACTGCATTATAAGTATTAGCTTTTATTATCCACTATGCCATCTAACTGTCCATGAATCCATATATCCAACTCTACCCTCTTTCCTAAACTCCAGTCTTGCATCTGCAACTACTTGCAGGATATCTCTACCTGAGTGTTCCATAGTCATCTTAAACTCAACACGCTTAAAACAGCAATTATCCCTTCTCAACTTGTCCTTTCTCTAAACTTTCCTTTTTCTGTTAAGGCTACCACCACGCTTGTATTGAGCCAGGTTCGTAACCTGAGCATCATCCATGAATCTTCTCTCTCCCTCATCTCCCATATCTAATCAATTGCCAAGTCTTCTTGATTCTACCTTCTCAACATTTCTCTTATTTTTCTTTTCCTTCTTTTCACTGATCTAGCTATCATACTAGTTCAGGTCCTTATTACCACTAAATTGTACAAAAGCTTCCTAAATGATCTCCCCATTTCCAGTCTTTCCTCTCTCCAATCCGAACTCCATATAGCTGCCAAAGCAATCTTTTAAAGTATATGTTTAAACATTTCACTTTCCTGCTCAAAGGTCTTTAGTAGCTTCCTTTTGCCTCTAGGATATGATATGAAAATTCCTCATCCTGGATATGCACTATCTATCTCCAATTAACCTTTCCAGTATGATTTCATATTCCTCCCATTCATGAACTCTATATTATGGTTGGTTTTTCCCTGAATTCAACATTTCATCTATTGCTTTTGTACATTTAAGTCATCTCTTTATGCCTATGCCAAGAACATACTCCCCCCCTCATGCCACCTTTGATAATCTTTAGCTTTCTCCAAGTCCCAGATCAGGTGTGCCCTTCTCTGTGAAGTCTTCTCTGATCCCTATAATTTTTTGGGATCCTCTCCTTCAAAGTATATTGTCTTTATGTGTCTATGTGTAAAAAGGAAGCCCCAGTAGAATGTAAGTGCATAAAGCAGAGATGGTCTTGTTTCTGGATTTTATGTCTCCATTACCTAACACAGAGTCTTACACATATTAGCTGTTTAACAAGTATTTTTTTTGAATTGCATTAATTAATATGCAGGCAAGAGGACAGAACTGGAGAGAGATTTTGGAATATTCAAAAAAGATGATAGGCAAATCTGTGATAAAGTAAATAATTTCACTTAGGAAACAAGAAGTGGGCATCTTATTTTTTTACTACAAATCATTTAAACCCACTTGTACTCTCTACTACTCTTCTACTTCTAATAGTCCATTTTTTAAATTAATGACAGAATTAATGCAACTGATTATTTCAGGACATGTTAGGACAGGTAATCAATGACCTATTAAGTCATGAGTATATCAGTTGTAGAGGGTGCAGAGAGATCTACTAAAATTAAACTTCATTTATTTGACTTATTTGATCCAGTTGTGACAACTGTCTTGGACCCAAGAAAAGCATTTTTTTTCAGCTTCCCCAATCATAGGATCTAAGAAACACAGAATATTTAGAGTTGAAAAGGGCCTCATTATCTTTTTTAATAAGTCAGCATCTATCTTTATTTTGTGTATTCTAGTCATAGGTTTAAAAGTAGTATGGATGTTTGAGTCCATCTACTCCAACCCTCTCATGTATAGATCATGAAACCACCAGCCAATGAGCAGTTTTTAAGTACCAATATGGGTTAGGCACTGTACTAAATGCTGGGGTTCCCAGATGTGAAGTGACTTGTTTATGGCCATCAGGCAGAAATAGCAGAGCTGGCATATGAACCCAGGTCTTCTGACTCCAAATCTATTACTCTTTCCATTTTGATTCTGCTTATTCCTTACTGTATGGGGCAGCCAGATGGCACAGTGGATAGAGTGCTGGGCCTGGAGCCAAGAAAACTCCTCAAAATCTGCCTCAGACACTTTCTAAGCTGTGACTCTGTGCCTCAGTTTCCTCATCTGTCAAATGAGTTGGAGAAGGAAATGGCAAACCATTTTAGTATCTCTGCCAAGAAAACCCCAAATGGGGTCAAGAGGAGTCACACAAGATTGAAAAACTAAACAACAATAACAAATTCCTGACTCTACTGTGATTTGCTAATTGTGACGAGTTCATGCCAATCATCATAAGGAAATTTAAGAATACTTTATTTTCTGTCTCACATTTCTCATTTATGATGGTACAGAATGTGGGAAGTTTTACATGTTTTGCTATTCATTTTAATTGGGGAGGTGGCATGGAAACACAAACAAGATATATACAAAACAAATGGGAGATC
Organism: Trichosurus vulpecula; assembly: GCF_011100635.1. Taxonomy (NCBI): domain Eukaryota; kingdom Metazoa; phylum Chordata; class Mammalia; order Diprotodontia; family Phalangeridae; genus Trichosurus; species Trichosurus vulpecula. Next base: position 393,532,500 of record NC_050575.1, read on the forward strand.
CTTCAACAGAGGGAAGGTGCTAGCATCAGAACGTCTTTGTTCTTCTTGTCTTTAAAGGGCAATGGACAGAATTTGTTAAAAAGGCATGTTTTTGACTTCCTCATGAATAAAGGGATTAAAAAACAGAATGGACTTTATTGGGAAGTGGTGAGTTCCTATTTGTTGAAAGTCTTTGAGCAAAAGGCAGATGACCACTTATTGGGTCTGTCATAGAGGGGATACTTCTCTGAGCACAGTTTACAACTCTACAAATCTGTGCTTCTGTGAATTGGATTCTTGTGTAAACTCAGAGATGGGTCCTGAAATGGGAAGTGGTGTGGTGCCATGGAAGGAGGATGGGATTTGGAGGTGTAATGTGCTTATGGGTTCAAATCCTACTTCTGTGACCTTGAACAAGTTACTGAGACACTGTAGTCTCCATTTTCCTTGTCTGTAAAATGAGGGGGTGAGAATTCAGGGCTTCTTAAACTTTTTCCACTCGAGACCCCTTTTCACATTTTAGCAGTATTTTGGCAGCATTCATTGGTGTTGCATGGCCTGAGGGCATGCGCAGTACAAAGTGCGCATGCTTTGTGTTCTGAACCAAGGCTGCAGTGAAGTCCCATGATGCAACATGGGCAAGCCCTGCCAGAAACACTGTGGATTCATTATGCATTTGATTTTGAATTAATTTTTGGTTGTTGCTTGTTTAGAAAACTTTTACTGTTGCCAAATTTTTTGTGACCCCATATGGGGTTGCAACCCACAGTTTAAGAAGTGCTGGACTAGATGGCATCTGACATCCTGTCCAATTTTAGATATGTGAGCCAAATCATGTTACCATTCTGGGCCACACTTTCTTAATCCATAAAGTAACAGCAGCGATAGCTCCCATCTAAATCATGGTTTAAGGCTTACAAAGAACTTTACAAATGTTATCTCATTTGATCCCCACAATAACCCTGGGAGGCAGGTGCTGCTATTATCCCTGTTTTCTAGATGAAGGAACTGAGACAAAGCTTAAATGACTTGCCTATACCTAGGAAGTACCTGAGGTCACATTTGAACTCAGTGCTCAGGACTCCAGTGATCTATGCATTATAACACTTCACTAAATGACCTCTAGTGAGGTCTCTTTAAGCTCTAAGTCTATGGTCCTATGAGCTCATTTGCCATTCTAGCTAGAATCCTAATAGATTGCACATGAAAATAAAATCTATTTTCCAAAAATATTGTTCTTTTATTTAAAGGACAACCACAAAATCAATGAAATTAAAATAGATTTGTTATAATAGTGTTGGTGAAATGAGAGGTACAGGTAAGAAGAGGTCATCATAGTCTATTCTTCATACTTCAATTTTCTTTTTTTTAAAATTGTTTATAAATCTTCATATATTTCCACCCTTATCCAATGTATATGGCAATTAAAATGGAGAAGGCTTGTCTACTCTGCATTTCTCCGATTAAAAATCCTGTTAGAAGTCTTGTGCTGTCTGAACGCTTGTGCGTATTTAATTTTTAATTTGAGTTTCATTTATCTGTTCTGTTGGTATAATTGATGTTCATCCACCTCAAGATCCAGGTTAATAACCTTCTAACCTGAAAATAAAAGTGATAAAAAGGGAACACTCTGTCATTTAGGTGACCATTTAAGACATGATCTCTCTCTCTCCCTCTCTCTCCCCCCCTTTCCCTCTCTCCCCCATTCCCCCATATCTGTCTTTCCTTCTATCTTTTCTTCCTTCCTCTCCCTCTTTCTTTTATTCTTTCTTTCTCTCTCTCATTCTTTTCCTTTCTTTCTTTTCCTCCTCTTCCTCCTGCTTCTCTCTCTCACACATTTCTTTCTTTGTTTCTTCCTTTCTTTCCTTCTTTCTTTCTTTCTTTTTGCCTTTTCTGCTTAGAGCATTTTGTAATATTTCAAAAGCTGTGGCCATTAAAAAATTAATTACTTCAGTTCTTTAAGAAGACTTTCTTTCAGAGTCACATTATAAATAAATGGGTTACCTGTTTTGACGTTGCATTAATTTTGTACGATGAAGATCAGAAAGAAATGTGACTATTTAATGTGCTCATTTACCTATACTCAGAATAGAATGTTGGAATTATTGATTGGAAAGATACATTTTTTTTTGTTTATGTTTACTTATATCTTACAGGGAGGTCTAAAATGGAGGTGAGATAAACAGGAAACTGGATAGGGAGAGTCAGACTTTGGAGAATCCTGAAGTAGCAAGAAACGTGCAAAGATTATGGTGGAAAAAGTGTGCCAAGCCAGTGTTGTCCCTATCATTCTACATAGGGAGTGAAAAATACCAGAGTAGTCTTGACAGCCATCAAACATGATCAATTGTGATGCAGAGAGTTATATTACTGTTGTGAAGGCCAAGAAACTGTCCTTTCTTTCCCCAGTAACACCTGCAAAATCCCATCTGGTAGTACAATGGACAACTTAATTACTTCTCATTTCTGTGACTCAGGATAATGTCTGTTTTTGCCTTTAAATCTCTCTCTCTCTCTGTCTCTCTCTCTCTCTCTCTCTCTCTCTCCATCAAAAGCCGAGAGGAGGTTAGCTAGTTTAATATTCGCAAGAGGGTGAGTTTGTAGTACTACCTAGGTTTTAGACTAATTTAACTCAATATTAGATAGAGTTATTATCTACAAGAAATTTGATTTTGTGAATGTTATGGTGTTGGTGGTGGGGCAATTTCTAATCCTAGATTTCCCTAATTTGCTGTGTGTCTTTGGGCAAATTGCATAACCTCTGTGAATTTCATCTGTACAATAAGGAGTTTAGACTAGATGAAATCCATGGTTCTGATGAGGTTTAGAATTTTATAATTGTATCTTAAGTTTTAAAAATATTAATATAAATTAAATAACTGTCATCAAAACAACCAAATGAGAAAATCAAGGGAGTATAATCTTTCACAACCTCTCCTAGCATTTATTAAGATATACTAAAAGAATGACATAACAAATAAAGGGAATGCTTTTTTCTGTATCTCCTTTTGAGTATGATGAATTCTGCCACTTTTAGTTTTTTCTTCCTTCCCTTTTCCTTCCCCTTATCCCTCTCTCATTCTTTCCTTCCTTCCTTCCTTTCTTCCTTCCTTCCTTCCTTCCTTCCTTCCTTCCTTCCTTCCTTCCTTCCTTCCTTCCTTCCTTCCTTCCCTCCTTTCCTTTCTTCCTCCTCTCTATATATATCTGACTTGGCTGATTTCACTTTGTTTCAGTGCACAGAGGTGTTTTCATATTTCCTTTCGTGATCCATATTTTCCATTTTTTACTGAGCCATAATATATTTTTATATTGACCTACTCCATGGATCTGTGATCTAATTGATGTGGGTATTCCTTCCACCAGTGCAGATCCTAACCCATTCAAGCCCATCCCTCCTTTGTGACTCTCTTCCATGGCCTCTCATAATTGCTCACAGGGGCTTTATCTGATATTCTGGGGGCCTTCCTCACTCTTATCAGTGTGAAGGTACCAGTGGGGCACAAGGACCGTCCATTGCCAGTCCCTCACTCTCACCATGTGACTGGCCCAAATCCTTTTTCACTCAGACACTTCTTTGATGGCATCCTTTATTCTGTTTCCTCTTTATAATACCTTCTTTGCCAGGTGGTTCAGGCTATTCATGCCCACATCTCCACTGCCCTCTGGGTGATACTCATTTTTAATTCTTTTTAGACTACAGTATTTCAAGATCCACAGTCATACAACAGCAGTAGAACATCCGCATTAAAAAGATGGACCTTCTTTTCAAGGAGAAGTTTGAGGTCATTAAAATAACTTCAGTTTCCCAAAGGTAGCCAAATCCTTTCTTCTTCTGCTCAGTTCTGTGCTCAACTCATTGTTCATTTGAAGTGTTTATTCCAAGATAAACGTGTGTGTGTGTGTGTGTGTGCGCGCGCGCGTGTGTGTATGATGATGGAGAACCTCTATAAGCTGTTTATGGCTTTTTGTAGTCTAGACTAGTGTTCTTCAAAGTGGGGGGGGGAATGGAATAACATCAGGGTGCTATGCCTTGACACCTTTGGATATGTTATCAACCAGAGAGAGGGTGGGAAGATGGGTCACATCTCTCTCCCCACTCCCGTAGTCAATCACAGACTGGTCTCCAACACAATTATACTACTCCTTTAAAAAAAAACCCAAAGCAACAGCAACAACAACAAACAAAACCCAAACCCCATTCTATCTTCTCCTACTGTTGGTCTTCCAGGGCTGTCACATGGTGCCATGATTAAAGAATTCATCACGAGGTAGCAAGCATGCTAGCCACGAGCCCTTTTTCTTCTGAGTGAGACTGGGTCTTGGAAAGCAGATGCAGGCTAATAATATTAATAATAACCAGTATTTACATAGCGTTTTAAAGTTTGCAAAGCATTTTACAAATATTCTCTCATTTCATGTTATAACAACCTGGGGAGTTAGGTGCTATTATTACACCTCTTTTACAGATGAGGAAACTGAGGCAGAGAAGTGATGTGACTTGCCCATGGGCACAGGTAGTAAGTGCCTGAGGCTGGATTTGGATTCAAGTCCTCTTGACCTATCTTCTTTTATAACATACTTAAAGTTCTAATGTGGAAGTATCTACCAGAGCTTATTTTCTTCTGCCATACCCCTCTAGAACCAAGGCTCACCTCCACACTACAGTAATGCATCAGAGTATACTATATAATAGACCATAATTTATTCAGCCATTTTCTGTTGTCTTACATCTGTATAGTACTTGATAGTTTTTAAGGTATTTTCATATACAGTAATTCATTCAGTCCATGTAAAGCATCTTATGAACTAGGCAGATCATGTTTTATTTGTCCCATTTGACCAAAGATTAAACAGAAGGGTTAAATCAATTTTCCAAGGTCCTCCAACTCATGATGGAATCCTTGTTTCCTGATTTCAGATCCAGTTCTCTTAACACTCTACCATATTACCACTGTGATGCTATGCAGTAGTGGCAGCCATCTTGAAATAGGAACCAACTAGGACTTCATAGCACATGGTTCATGGGAAAACTCTGGTGTATAATTAAAGTAAAAATAAGGACAATTCTTTATTTATTACCTTAGGGAAAAAGTTTATATGATCTGTGATCGCAGAGTGAGTGACAGAATGAAGAACAAAAGAGAAGACATACAACAGACTTAATGCCTAAAGATAAAAATTTCTGTCCCTCTAGAAGGTTGTTGTTTGTCCTTCATTTTGAAGATGATCAATGACATCCCAAGAGTGATGTCTTGACTCGTGTGTGAATTGGATTTAAGTGAGGCCAAGTTGCATGAAGTTATTGAAATCTAATGGCGGGACAGAAGTCAAGATGTCTGGCAATGTCTGGGATGACCTTGGCATCTTTGATGTCTGACCAATCTCCAAGCACTCTACAGCTCCTGTTTCAGAAGATTGTTCTTGTCTGCCCATTTCACTGGAGGAAGTCTTCCTATGCTTGGGGTAGACAGCCTCCTAACTCACTGATAGGTTTGAGGCCTGTTGGTTGACCTCAGCTTGGTTTAGCCCATCTGCTGAGATGGTTTTACCAGTGTGTGGACACTGCAAATGCTATAGCTTCTTGGAGCCACGGGTGAGAGTTGGGTGAAGGTAGATGCCAAAGGCAGATAAGCAGCCCTGAAAAGGGCCAGCAAGTCCTCACTCCATAAGTGGTGGTCGTCCCTGAACACCCCATACATCCCAAAGAGGGCAATAAGACGATATGCTGAAGAAATCTAAGAGCCTCACTGGGAAAAACCAGTTCACTGTCTGCCCCAGGCCTTCATTCACACAATAATGGGATGACCACCTGTTGAGTATACCAGTCAGCCAATCAATAAACATTTCCTAGGCTGGAGAGGGGGACTCTTTTTCAGAGGTGGATCGAATCAAATGACCTCAGAGGGTATCTCCCAAATCTAAGATTCTGTGATTATGTTACAGCAACATAGCGCATTGTTCTCTAAGAAGAGAGTTTGAATAGAAGGAAATAATAAGCCTTCCTTCCCTGTATGACTGATGGAAGAATTCAATTGGAAGGAAGCAATTATCATGATGCCAAAATGGAAATCTGGAACAGACAAAATTCCAGTTAGCTAGTTTGGTGCTGGATTACTGCTGGAAACATTTCAGCAAGGTCCATGTCATTTCAGCAGCTGAATTTCAAGAGCAATAGCTGAAGGCCTGAATCTTCCACTCAACTTCAATTTATATGCATTGATGCAGCAAAGGATGCTAGTTTCTTTTATTAAAAAAAGTCTAGGATTCATCATCTCACCACTGACTATAGACAGAATGTAAGTTGGAGGGAAAGTCAAGGTTGCAAAGAAATAGCATAAGCAATTCCTCCACTCCAGAAAAAGGGACAGAAAAGAATGTTGCATTTTAAAATCATTAAGCCAACAAACATTTATTAAAAGTTTGCTACGTGCTTGGCTTTGCTAAATGCTGGGAATATAAAGAGAGGTAAAAAACATAGCTCCTCTCCTCATGGAGCTTAAGTTCTTTTTAAAAATTCTGATTAACAAGAATTTATTTTCTCTCCTTCTCACTTCTTTTCCCCTCTCCCAACAATGAAAAGTAAAACAAAACAAAACAACAACTCTCATGACAAAGGCACCTAGCCAAACAAAACAAATTCTCACATTGTCCATGTCCAGAAATGCATGGCTCATTTCATCTCTCTGTCAAGAGGTGGGTAACATGCTTCCCTTCTTTTGGCGCTGTGGGCACAGGCTGTCGTTACACTGAGCAGTGTTCTGGTCTTTGGAAATTTTTTTCTCTCTCTTTATCATGTTGTTATCTTTGTATATAAATTATTGTCTTATGGGGAGGAGAGAGAATAAACATTTTTATGGCACCTCCTATGTGCAAAGCACTTTTTGCATATATTATCTCATTTGATGCTTACAACAACTCTGGGTCTTAGATGCTATTATTATCTTCATTTACAGTTGAGGAAACTGAGGCAGACAGGGTAAAATGACTTGCCCAGGGTCCCACAGCTAGTAAGCATCTGAGGCTAGATTTGAACTCAGGTCTTCCTGAGTCCTGGTCCAGTGCTCCATTCACTGAGCTACCAACTGCTTCTGATTCTACTTACTTCATTCAGTATCAGCTCACAGAAGTCTTCTCAATTTTCCTCTGAAACTGTCCATTTAATCATTTCTTATGGCATAAGAATATTCCGTTACACTTGTATGCCATGATTTATTTAGCTCTTTCTCAATAGGTGGAAGGTCCCTTAGTTTCCACAAAAAATGTGACCGTGAAAAGATCTGCTATAAATAGTTTTGTCCACATGGAAAGGCACTCACATTCTAATCAGGGGGATAGCATGTAGGTAATTATGTACATATGAGATATTTACAGTGAAAATGGAAGAGAAAGAGAGAAAGAACTATAAGCAAGATCAGGGAAAGTCTCCTGCAGAAGAGAGGATTGGAGCTAATTCTTAAGGAAAGCCAGAGGTAGAGGTAAAGACGGAAAGCCATCCAGGCATGGCCAGTGAGAAGCTATGGCGCTACATGAGGGAGCATTGTGTGTGGAGAGCAGCAAATAAATCAGCGTTGCAATCAATCGATTAATAAATATTTATTTAGCACCTATTATTTGCCAGACACCGTGTTAAGTGCTGGGGATACAAAAAGCAGCAAAAGTCCCTGCCCTCAAGAAACTTATCATCTAATGGGGAGACAACATGTAAACAAATCTATGTAGAGCAAGCTATATACAGGATAAATAGGAAGAAATTGATAGGGGGAAGGCACTGGAATTAAGAGGGATTGAAAAAGGCATCCAGTAAAAAAAAGAAGGGATTTTGATTGGGACTTAAAGGCAAGTGGGGTATGGAGGTGCGGAGGAGGGAGAGCATTCTAGACAAAGGGGACAAGCAGAGATCATAGATCACGTTGGGGGCAGAGCTCGAGTCATTTTTCATCATTGTATCCTGAACAACCAGCACAATACTTTGCCGGTCGTAGGTAATTAATTAATATGGAATTGAATTGAGCTCCATAGTCTAAATTTATTAAGGTTCTACCAATGTGTAGGGCCATATAAAGAGAGGCCCAGGGTGTTGGAATTTTGAGGGTCCTAATGACGCTTGCTTTTTGTCATTAAATAGAAATGACTGGACTTAGGACACGGTTAACAAAAAGTTAGCTAAAATGGCAAGCCACCTGATGCCAGGCTTCTTCCAGAACCTTGGCATCCCCCAGAAAAGGTCCTTCCTGTTTGTTTCCTTCCCTCAGCAACAACCTGTCTTACAGCAGCAGGATCTCTATCTCAGTCCTCAAGGGGCTTGTCTCCTAAGCTTTGATGCTTCCTTTCTATTCCACAACTGAATTTGTCCTTAAAAAAAAAAGCCATCTCAAGGGTGCCTGCTGTGGCTGCCACTTGCCCTGGGCACCAGCACTGCTAGTTATGATTCAGAAAAAAATGCAATTGATCAAAACATATTTCCATAGTCTTTTACATATATATGTATGTATACATATATGTATACATATATGTATATATGCATATACATGTACATATACATACATACATACATATACATACACACACACACACACACACATATATATATATATATACACACACACACACATACATATAAAACCTGTTTCTCTAAAGAGAGCCGCTAGTAACCGCTGAATTGGAATCAGGAAGACCTGAATTATAAACCTACCTCAGACATTTTCTAGCTGTGTGATCCTGGACTACTCATTTAGCTTCTTTTTGCCAAAGTTTCCTTATCCATAAATGAGAATAATAAATGCACCTGAGTTGTTGAGAAAATCAAATGACATAACCTATGGACCAGTGTGTTACAAACTTTAAAGCCCCATATAAATACTGGTTATTAGTTAGCAGTAAGACCCTGCTTTCTTTGGGAGTCATGTTATAGAACTAGCTAGACATACCCTGCCAGTGAATCAAAACTGGAACCTCTCAGTGTGGAGAAGAGAGATTGTTTCGGAAGACTAAACAACACCAATCAATGGGTTTGGCTGAAAACCTCCCCTGGATCCCTCAGAACATGATGGCTTCAAATACCTGAGTTGATTAAATGTTTCATCAGGTGGACTGGGGTTGTTTTAAAGTCAGGCTGCTGGGAATTGTAGGTACTGTTTTCTGTCTTGTAGACATGTTCATGGTGTATTCTTGTAGCCCAGAGAGTATTGATCAGTTTCCCAGGCTTATAGATCCTCACTTAGCCGCTGCGCTGCCAAAATGGAGGCTGAGCTGTTTTTGACAGGTGGTGCCATCCCTGGAGATGCTTTAGACCAGGAGAGACAACCGTTTGTTTAGATTGTTGTGGACTTCTGTTTGGCAGGAGGCTCGAGGGCGTAACCTCTTGAGGTCCCCTTTCAGCAACATGATTCTGCAGTTATATAATGGCCTATTAGCCAACTCTCATGCAGAAACATATCAGCAAGGACTTTGGCTGTGTTTTCCATTTTGTATTTAAATGTCTTTTGTTGCCCTGAACATAAAGGCTGACCTATTGCCAAGGCCTAAGGGATTTTGTTGCAGGGATAACGATAACTTGGAATAATACATTGAAGATTAGGCAGTTGGCCAAAAAGAAACTTAATATTTTGTATCTCATCCTTATATTCTGGAGAGAATCTGTTTCTGGGAGAAGAATGTGGATCATCTTTGCTGTTGGGTCTGTGGTAGTATTGCTAATGGAGCCAGGTGGTGCAGTGGGTAAAGCATTATAGTTAGAAGCAAATCTTGAGTTCAAATTTGACCTCAGACACCCGTTAACTGTGTGAATGTAGGCAAGTGATTTCTGCTTTCTATTCCTCAGTTTTCTCATCTGCAAAAAGAGCTAAAAATAGCACCTATCTTCCAGGGTTTTTGTGAGGATAAAATATTCTAATGTTTGTAAAATGCTTTGCAAACCTCAGAAAACTATTTTTGTTGTTGTTCTGTTTTTTTGGTCACATCTGACTTTTTGTGACCCCATTTGGGGTTTTCTCAGCAGAGATACTGGAGTGGTTTGCCATTTCCTTCTCCAGCTCATTTTACAGGTGAGGAAACTGAGGCAAACAGGGTGAAATGACTTGCTCAGGGTCACACAGCTAGCAAGTGTCTGAGCATAGATTTGAACTCATAAAGATAAATATTCCTGACCTTCCAAAGAATTTTAGTGGGCCTTAGTTTTACAGGACTGGCTGTCATATGCACACAAGCTCAGAATAAATTCTAAATTGGGAGCTGGTAATGTACCGCAGTGGAAAGAATACTGAATCAGGAATCAGAGGGTCCAAGTTCAAATTCTATACCAGTTTGCCTTGGAAAAGTAGCTCACCATCTCTTGATTTCTGTTTCTTCATTTGTAAAGGGAAGGCATTCCTCCTCTGGAAGGGGCTCCTCTCTCCTCCAGAAGATGGCAGAACTCCCCTTGGTAATAGACTTGTTCTTGCAGAAGAAGGAACTCCTGTTTCTCCAGGAAAAGAAGACCCTACTTCAGCCCTGGGTCATGTGCCCACTGCTCTTCCATAAAGTGATGTTCCAGAGCCTGGAAGAACTTGGTCTTGGTATAGTATCAGAAATGTAACCCCAGGTGCTGTTGAAGGTTTTCATCCCTAATCTACCCAGAAACAGTCTAAATTTTATTAGGTATGTGACATTCAATCTCTACAAGAAACATTAAAATAACAGTAGATAAGATATAAAGAAGCAAAGAGAGGGTTGAAAAATGAAAATTGATGCTATGTACAAATACACATTTGAGATCCTAGCAGAAAAAAAAAACAACTTAGTTTGGATTTGGCAATGTTGAAGAAATGATCTTGGACCTCCCAATACTTTGATTGGTTTTGACATCATGCCTCACCTAGGTTAATTTAATCACCTGAAATCTTAACACCAGTTTGATTGACTGATACTAAGCATATTAACCAGAATTTGTCATGCCCCAGAAACCTTTTTGCTTCTAGGTACCAATGCCTCCCCTCACCGACTCCAAATCTGTTTTTATTAATTTTGTAGATATTTTCCTCCTTCCTTCCTTCCTTCCTTCCTTCCTTCCTTCCTTCCTTCCTTCCTTCCTTCCTTCCTTCCTTCCTCCCATTTATCCTCTCTCTCTCTCTCTCTTTCTCTCTCTCTCTCTCTCTCTCTCTCTCTCTCTCTCTCTCTCTCTCTCTCTCTCTCTCTCTCTCTCTCTCTTCCCCTCCTTCTCTCCCTCTCCCTCCCCGCCTTGCTCCTCAATTTCCTCTCCCCTTTGATTGGAGTTTGGAGCAATAAATTCCTTCCAAAGTCTTCCTTTATAGGGAGGTCGGATCTGAAGTTTCCAGGTAACTCTTCATTTTCTATCAGCAGCTCTGCTTGGTTTCAGCTCCACAGAACATCCTACCCCCTGGAGGCTACCATCCCTGTTTTTCGGTCTCTTTCTTGCATTTTTATCTTCCCCTGTTAGACTGCAAGCTCACTGAAGGCAATGACTTTCTTTTCCCATTTTTATCACCAACTCATAGTACAATGCCTGGCACATAGTAGGTGCTTAATAGTTTTTGAATTGTATTTAATAGATAACCTCTAAGATCCCTTACATCTATAATTAAATGAAACTTGAAGGTTTGGTTTTCCTTTACATTTTGTGGGGTAAAATCTCCAGCTTTCACAGCAAGCTAGACACCAGTAAATTGATTTCCTCCCCCGCCCCCACCCCCACCTTTCCTGTTTGGGGAACTATCATTTTTTTGCAAAGCAATGAATTTCCCATATATAGAGTTCCTTTGCTCAGACCAGGAGTTCTTAACCTGAAGTTCACAAACCCATAAGAAGTCTGTGGATAGATTTCAGGGGCTCCATGAACTTAGAACTTTTAATATTTTCATAGCTATGTTTCAATAAGACTGGTTTTCTTTGTAATCCTATGTATTTTACTTTATGAATTTTCAAACATTATTCTGAGGTTGCTAAGGATGTCCATGACAAAGGGGATGTTAAGAGCCCTTGTTTTAGACTGCATGTAATCAGGAAACAATGTTAAAGCTATCTTTAACATAGGCTGGATAACCAGCCAAAGTCATATCCAATTGTTGGGATTTTTTAGGATGACTCTGGTCATTCAAAAAGTCAGTTTTCTCCCTTTCTTGATAAATTGGGTATAGTTCATAGATGGGAAGTCAAGAGAACACAGTGTCAATTTTCCCGTTGTATTTTTTCAGTCTCTTCCTTTAGTAGGTCAGGGTTAAGCGGGCCTGGCAAAGCAGACATCTGTGTTTGTAAAGCAATAAAGTGTAATGAGTACTGGTGAATTTTCTAATTTACCTCAGCTGGATATGCAAATGAAACGATTAAACTTATAACCCATAACTCTATGGGGAACTGATTGGTAACAAAAGTGCAGAGTATTTACTGTAGCTAATGGGAAAGTTGTTAGATGATGGGAATGTAATATGTTCTATTTGCAGATGTACTAAAGAGCGAGTTAGCAGTGCAAATGAGGATTTGGTTATTTAGGGATAACCTTCAAATTTGCAAAATTAGTCCCAACTGCATGATCCAAAGGAAAAAAAACCCAATCATTTATTTTATAGTGTTTGAATGTGCTAACTATGGCTTGTTATGTGTGTATTTAGAGTGTCTCTTTTATAAATGGAAGGTTGGTTGTATTTACATGGGGTTATTATATCTGTCTGGGACACGCGTTCCTTCTGTTTAAGAAGCATTTTTCTCTAAGGAGCTCAAAGTGCTTTATAAATACTATCTAATTAATTGTCACAGCACACCTGAGTTCTAGAGGCAGCATGGCCTAGTGGCTTAGAATGTTCAACATGGAATAAGAACAGACCAGGATTCAAATCCTGCCTCTGATACTTTTTGGTGATGTATGATCCTAGGGAAATCATTGTGGCTCTTTTTATATCTCAGGCAACTCCCTAAGACTTATCTACTAAGCCATAGACTTGGGATCCTCTTGGTGGAAGACTTTCCATACCTGATATTACCAACATTGATGAAATCATAGATCCTTCATGTTACACACCTAAGAGGAAGATAGTGGTGGTGGGGGAAGGGCAGGCAGATACAATTATAAAACCTTTACATGGAGAAATATCTAATCTTAGCAAGATTAAGATATTTGCTCAAATTGAGTCATTTAAAAAAAAGCTGGGAACATTATTTGTGTTTTTGCACTCAGTTAGAAATTAGACAAACCAAATGACTCTTCTATATCCAATGTCTTGAAGTTTTATTTATTAAAAACACATACAAGACAAGATGCTAATTATTTTGAGGTCTATCCCAAATATTTGCATCCTTAGGTTGTCACAAAGCCCATCCACATTCTTAATTAGGTCTCTGTTGTCATACACGTTTTGCCAGTCACTTCTGCAATCTTGAACTCATGAAATTAATGTATACAAAGCTGTTTGGTCAGTTTAACAAAATCACTCATTAATTCTAATGTGCCCTTATTTGATTTCACCCTGAGACTACTCTGCCCTGAACATGCTCTCTTTGCTGCTCAGTTCTCTGATTTTTTTGGGAAATACATTTGGGCACCATCACTTTTTGCTCTTTAATTGTCCATGCATCCATGGTCAATAGTGAAGTGGGATGAAGGGTAAGGTGAGCAGCTATAAATTTACTGTCTTCTTTGCAATATGAAGGAAAGAGGGAGTGAGCAGTGGTAGTGGTAAAGGTTAAGAACCAATCAGAATCAGAACTTGAATTTGGTAGGAAGAGGTATCATTATAATTTTCACTTTTCCCCCCAGGTAGCATCCTTCTTTTGAGAATATTTTCTAAGAATGCTGAGGAAGAATATAGGTTAGTAGCAAGTCATTGAAAGATCTAATATATGCCTGAAGAAAAGGAACAAAGATGAAACACCCATTTAAGCACAATGCCATGGCTCCCAACATTTCCCATTCTCCTGCCTATAAGCACTCTTCATTGTCATTCCATGTTCACAACCTCTTACCACACAAGGTAAAGTGCTATTCATCTGTTATCCATCCAACCATCTATCCATCCATCTATCCGTCCATCCATCCATCTGTCTATCCATCATCCATCCATCCATCCATCCATCTATCCATCCTTCTATCTCTCCATTCATCCTTCTTCATTAACACTGATGGATTTGTGATCTCTTCCTCTGACAGTGTAGAATATTCATTTATTCTGATTCATGCTGCACATTTCTTGTCCATGTCTTTCCATAAAAAGTCCACAGGGAGTTCATGCAACATGCTGGGGACCTTCCTCCAGGTTTATGAACAACAAGTTAAGTTGCTAGCTCCATATGCAATCTGTTTCTTGGTTATTTCTCATTCTTGCTCCATGATCAATCAGCCTTCCGCTCCCTGCCTCCACCATGTACGGTGAGGTCTTTTACACCACTTCTTGCATGCAGTTTATCCTTGGTAATATATTGCTTTTTGTTGATGCCATTGTTTGTTGCTCCTTTTAGTGACCGGCACCTTTTATTATTTAGAAATCTGTAGTATTCTACAAATGCAGCCCTATTGGTATTAAAAAGAAAAGTTTTTGTTTTAGGGAGAATCTTAAGGTCAGTATAAGTGCTATTCATACCACTTCTTCCTTTTCACTTCTGGACATCTCAATCCCTCCCTACCTTTTTAAAAATTCAGTAGAAATAACATTCATGATTTTCCCTTTCACTTAGTATCTTCTTTTCTTTCAAATAGCTTGAGAATTAGTTCTCTTATTGTCCTTAAAATGTGTTCATAGGATTTAAAAGCCATTCAGTCAAATTCCTTCATTTTACTGAGAAGTCAACTAAGACCCAAAGAAATTAACTTATTTGTCCATAGTCAGGTAGTATGTGTCAGAGACAGGATTTTGGCTTAGATCTGACCACTTAGACAAGTGATGCCTGAAATTACTCCATTCATTCCATGCCACAAAATAATAACCAGTCTTTATATTTACCATGTCATGTCCTAGAAACCTTTATGCTTCTAAATAACAATGCCTCCTCCCCACTCCAAATGTGCTTTTCATTAATTTTGTAGCTATTTCCTTCCTTCCTTCCTTCCTTCCTTCCTTCCTTCTTTCCTTCTTTCCTTCCTTCCTTCCTTCCTTCCTTCCTTCCTTCCTTCCTTCCTTCCTTCCTTCCTTCCTTCCTTCCTTCCTTCCTTCCTCCTTCCTTCCCTTCCTCCCTCCCTCCCTCCCTCTCTTCCTTCCTCCTCTCTTCCTTCCTTCCTTCCTTCCTTCCTTCCTTCCTTCCTTCCTTCCTTCCTTCCTTCCTTCCTTCCTTCCTTCCTTCCTTCTTTTCTTTCTTTCCCACCCATCTATCCTCTCTCTCTCTCTCTCTCTCTCTCTCTCTCTCTCTCTCTCTCTCTCTCTCTTTCTCTCTTTTTCTTCTTCTTCTTTGAGCTGACTTTGGTCCAGAAAGACTTAGTCTCCCGTTCTGCCTCTGACTCATTGTAGTTTTGGGACCCTGAGTAAGTCACTTAACCTCTCAATTCTCTAGACAGTCTTTATCCTCTAAGCTGCAGTTGGCACATCACTTTTCTGGCATGGTGTGACTGTAGTTAAGACAGATTATGAAGGACAAGAACAAGGCCAAGAAACTGCTAGAATTAATAGAAAACAGGAAATTCCTTAGTAAGAGGTCCCCACACTGATGAAATCACAGGTCTAGCTCCTATCTTCCATCTGTGTATCTATATGTATATCTATATGTATATCTATATCTATCTATACACACATACACACATATGTATATATACACATACATATGTATACATATACATGTACATATATGTATATACATGATACATAATACACATACACACTCACACATACAGATTATATTATCCTTTTCAGTAGAGTGTAAGTTTTTTGAGAGCCAGGACAGTTTTACTTGTGTCTTTGGATCCTTGGTGCTTAGCAGAATGTCTGATTCAGTAGGCTGTTTTTGTTCAGGTCAGTTTATAACTGTTTTTGCCTTTCTTTGTATCTCTACTGCTTGGCATGGTGTTTGGTGTATTGTGAGAACTTGATAAAACCTGTTAAGTTGATTTGACTAGGCACTTAATAAATACTTGTTGATTGATTGACTAATGGGCACTCTTTGGAGCTGCCAGGGCAGTCAACTGCTGTACAAATGGCATCTCCTGTAGGGAGCTAGATGGCCTAGGGGATAGAGAGCCAGGCTTGGAGTTAGGAATAAGCCCTGCCCCAGACACTTATTAATTGTGTGAGTGACCCTGGGCAATTCACTTATTCTCTCTCAGACTCAGTTTCCTCATCTGCAAAAGTCATGTCTAAAATTGTAAAATCGTACTCAATGGCCTCTAGGGTTCCTCCAGCACTAAACTGACAATGTTATGATGTGCCATATTCTTCACTTTATAGCCCCATGGTGCTTCAGCTTGTGAATCCAATTCAAACCACAGTCTTCTGCCTCCAAGCCCGGTGTCCTTTCCAAAGTACTTTTCCCCTCTCTAGCCTACTATTCTGTACAATTTTTAGGCACAAAAAGTTGGCATCTACAATCGCATTCTTTTTTCTCTATAAAACTACCCCGTCACTAGCTTCCCTCAACTTTTTTATGAATTTGAGGGGTTTCTTAGCAAATTTAATTCCAGCAACATTCATTTGAAGTGGCAACCAGATAATCCATAACTCTCTCAATTTCCAGCCACTGTAGGAGGTAGGAATAGGGTCCTTCTAGGCATTTTGTATTTAGGCACAAGACTGTTAGAGATTTCTCAGGCAAATAGATGGGAGTGGAGGTGGGTGGGAAATCCTGGACAAAAGGGACAGTGATGAGGAATAATTTGATTGCTACTATATTGTCACTGTGTCTAGTGCTACATAAGCAATACCCAGATTAACTTGTAGAAGATCTCATTCATGCCTGAAAACATGGCCATAGAGGAATATCTAGGAGGGGTTTTAAATACCAGTTAGCCTGATGAATATATTCTATTAGATGGCTATTTATGCACTTAAATTTGCAACACTAATAATGTATTAATTTAAGGGACTTTGCATATAAAATATCTTAGATATGGCACTAAGGAATTGCATAATTTATTATGTCTCTGGTATTCATGGAGCTAAATGCCTAATAAAAAATGCATGTCTCAGGTGGACAAAAAGGAATCATTTAAACACTTTACTTTTTTTTAAAACTTTTTTTTCAAAATCATCAAAGCAACTCTTCACTGGTATTGATGTCTCTCTTATTGCCAGATTAAAATGAAAGTTTCAAAACTTTCTTTGAACAAAATTCTCTGTAAATCATGTATACTGAAATGAAGACATAGCTACTGAACCTGCTAGATGGGTCCTGTCCCAAGTTCACAATCCTCTGCCTGGGTTTTTAGGTCTTCAGTCTGATCTCTCCTCACTTATAACTCCTGTTATTCCCCAACATTCTTTTGATGACAGTCTATTTATTCATCAGTTTACTTCCTCTTCCTTATACCTTGCTCATGCCTCCCCCTTTTCTGATGGTCTATACTTTTTTTCTGTTTCCACATGATTTTAATTTCTTCTGCTTTCCCACCTCTTTCCCCTTTCTAGTTTCCTTTTATATATTGTTTCTCCCTTCCCCCATTAAAGTGTAAGCTCCCTGAGGGCAAAGACTAGCTTTCTTTCTGCTTTTATGTGCTTGACCAGTGGTTAGTACAGTGCCAGCACATAGTAAATGCTGAATAAATGCTTTCTGACTTGACTTGAGTTTTGCTAGGTCTCTATATTTTGAAAGCTTTTCTTTCTGCTTGGTTTGGAGAAGATGAGTATTTGGTACAGCAATATCTGTTAAAAAATTTTTAAAATTTTTATGGTTAAATGGTATGCCTGGGTATTGTGGGTAACAGTTTCTGCCTGTGGTCTGGTTCCAGTTTAAAGTTGAATTCTCAAAGATATTTTGAGGTCTGCCTTTGTGGTGTGGGATTTGGTCTCTGTTTGCTTATGAAATCTGGCAGATTCCAAGGTATAATTCTAGTTACCAGGTTGTTTCTTGCTGGATATTTAAATAGTAAGACCTAATGTTGCAAAGTTTCTACTATTTCCTGGCATAATCTACACTTATAATAAATCCAGGTTTCTTAAAGATAAACCATCTGTAATTTCTGGTGGTTTTAATCTGGGTCTGAATTGCCATCAAAGGCCCTTTACCTTTGTTATTTATTTTACAGTTGTGGAAACTGAGGCTTAGACAAATTAAATGATAGGCCAAAGGCCATGTAAAGTAGGATTCATACCTTGGACTGTCCTGACTCCAAGTTCACTGATCTGCTATCCATGCTGCCTTTTAGGACACCTACAGAGACTTTGTTGTTGTTCAGTTGTGAACAACTCTTTGTGGCTCTATTTGGGGTTTTTTGGCAGAGACACTGGAGTGGTTTGCCATTTCCTTCTCCAGCTCATTTTACAGATGAAGAAATTGAGACAAAGAGGGTGAAGTGAGTTGCTCAGCTAGTCAGTGTCTAGGTCAGATTTGAACTCAAGTGACTTGCCAGGGTCACCCAGCTAGTAAGTGTCTGAATTCATGAAGATGAGTCTTCCTGACTCCAGGTCTGGTGCCCTATCCATTGTGCTGAAATTACAGAGGCTTAGGATTGATATTGATTGATTGATATTGATATTGACTCCATTGGTTAATTGGCATTAACTGCATCTTGCACTAAACGAATTGACCTTTTCCCTTGTCTTATACCTTCTCTTGCCTTGCATTTACCAATCCGAATTTATAGTTGCTTCAGCTGACTGGCTGACTTGAATTGATTTTCACTAGGTATCCATATTTTGAAAGCTTTTCATTCCACTTGGCTTGGAGAGGGAGAATATCTGGTACAGAAACATTTGGTGTCAGCTCTTTAGGCCTTCATTCCTCAATAGGTAAAGGTGTGCCATTTCAGGAGCCCACTAGATTAGGTACTTTATCAGGCCCTACAAACACCAGAGACTGTGCCGATGCTGGTCCACATGAACCCCGGGGTGCATCTGGAAGCTTCTGCCATCCCCAATGTCTGCACCATTGCTCTAGGTTTCTGTCTGATGGCCTCATTATGGCAAATGCTGCTGCAGTTCCATGCACATTAAACAGAATCTGGCTGAAAGCTCAGGAAAACCCAACCTTTAAAGTCCAGACATTTGAAATTGTTTGAGCAAATAAGTTCCAGCTTGCTTTTGAAAACTCAGAGTTCTATATGCCTCTGGTGACTTCTTTCAAGACAGTGAAGGAATTTCTCCTTCAGGTTTTCCAAAATATTACTCTTTAACATGGGGCTGAACTGAAAAAGAAAAAAAAATCAAGAGGAGAATATTTTTTTGAGATCTTCTAAGCAAGTTATACATTTATCATAAAAATTGAAGGAACTTGTTCTCAAGATGGTCATTAATTGGATCATAGATTTAGAACCATGGCTGAAGGGACTTTATCAATTATCCAGTTCAAAGGAACCTGGGATCCAGAGAGGTAATAATGATAATAGCTAGTGTGTGTGTGTGTGTGTGTGTGTGTGTGTACTTTAATGTTTACAAAACACTTGGAACATGTTTTTTTTTTTTTTACTTGATACTCACCAATTGAGTTAGGTGCTATTATGATCTCTATTTTACAGGTGAGGAAACTGAGGCAGAATTTGAATCCAGGTCTTCCTGACTCCATGTTCATTATGTTATCTATGATACCACTTAAGGCCACACATATATCTTGGCATCCTTTTCTCAACTTCCACTCATGCTGATACATTAGGTCCCCAGGACTTGTCTCTGGCTATATCTGTTTTTGGAGTTCTAGGAGTTAACCCTGAGGAGATGAAGTTTATATATGTTTGTAGCTTTGAGCTCCCGCTGGTGTGCTTTCTGTTATGATTTTCATTTGATGTAATTTAGTCAGCCAAACTCAATTCACTTTTAGAAAAGGGTGATTACTAACACGGTATAGTAAAAATAGCTGTTACAAAACACCCCTCCTCCTTCTTTGACTCATTCTTTTACAATCAATCAACAAGCATTAATTAAGTGCCTACTACGTTCTAGGCACTGTGCTAAGTGCTGGGGACAAAAAGAAATGTAAAAGACAATCCCTGCTCTCAAGAAGTTTATAGTTTAATGGGAAAAACAATAAGAAAACAACTATATACAAATTATGTATAGATATATAGATATAATTTATATAATATATAAATATAATATACAAATATAATTATACTATATGCATATATAAAATAGGACATAATATATCAGTAAGGCAAAATTCATGACTTTTGAGAGGACCATGGGAATGCCTGAATGGTTTGGAATCACGAAGTATAAGGAATTCTCTAGGTAGAAGGCAGAGGAAGTATAACATTTATTTAGACCCCAAAGGATCAGATTCAGGGATGCTCCCAATCTGATATTGTGGCAATAATATTTCAAAGCCAATAAGCCCATCTCACTATAGTAAAAAGGAGATCATAATAAAATATTATAGCAGGAAACCAAGCCACACTTGTGCTTCCCCTGGATGCTAGGGCCCTCCTATAAGAAGATCACTCAGGAATCCTAATTCCCTGTTCTGTACTCTCTTCTGAAGCTCCACTGACTTCCAGTCCTGAAACTCCCTCTTGTGTTCAGCACTCTCTGCTCTGCACACTCTAGAAGCTGGCCCTTGGCTTCTGAATCGTGCTTCTCTCTGCTATGCTGCTTCCAGCTCCATTATGTCTAGTTTAGTTCTCAGCCCTCAGTCCTCAGTTTCTGCTGTTTCTGGGTTCTGTTCTATACAGCCCTAGAGGTCATCTGATTGACTAGAACTCAGGCACATACCATTGCCTCTGGTCTTAGCAACTGCCCTTACGGCCCTGAGGGCTTCGCTAGAACTAGCAAACTAGCTTGCTAACTAGCCTGGGGCCTCATACCTAATTAGTGAAAGGGTGTGGGCCTGTTTCTAATCAGACCTCCCTCTGTTGGTCCCACCTGAAGCCCCACCTGAAGCCTATTCAAGATCTTTCAGTTACTGATTGGCTTTACAAATAATTGAAAGAGAGAAGGCACTAGTGTTAAGGGAGATTAGGAAAAGCTTCTTGTAAAAGTCAGGATTTTAGCTGAGACTTAAAGGAAGCCAAGGAAGCCAGGAGATGAAGATGAGGAGGGAGAGAATTCCAGACATGAGGGGACAGCCATGCATGGAGTCAGGAGATGGAGCATCTTGTTTGAGAAATAGCAAGGAGGCCAATGTTACTGGATCAAAAAGTATGTAGTCATGTTGTAAGGAGGTATGAGGTATAAGAAGACTGGAAAGATAAGGGTGTAGGTCATGAGAGGCTTTGAATGGAAAACAGAGGATTTCATATTTGATGCTGGAGGTAATAGGTAGTTATTGAAGTTTATTTAGTAGGAGAGTGAAATGGTTGGAGCTGATCTTTAGGAGGATCCATTTGACAGCTAAGTGGAGGATGGATTGTAGTGGGAAGAAACTTGAGGCAGGGAGACCTTCCAGCAAGCTATCATGATAGTCCAGGTGTGAAGTGATGAGGGCTTGCACCAGAATGGAGGCATTGGTGGAGGAGAGAAGGAGGCATATACAAGAGAGGTCATGAAGGTAAAAATCAACAAGACTTGGGAACAGACTGGATATGGTGGTGAGAGAGAGTGAGGAACTGAGGATGACAAAGGCATACATGGATAGTCCAAGGGAAAGTGATCTCAAGCATAGATAGCATGTGGGAGCTACTGGAAGTCATTTTACCAGAGTACTCAAGATGTATCTCTTAGGTATGGTAGAACTTTTCTGGAGGACTCTTTGTAAGCTTCGAATGTACATCCCACCTATTCCAATATGGATACTGCATCCAGTGATCTGGGAATACTACTAGGATGGTGATAGGAAAATGGCAAGTCCTCTGAACCTCTTAAATTCTGGATCCTTACCTGGTCAAGGGGATGGGGAGGATACTGAGAAAAAACAAAGGCTGAGGACTGGAACTCTACTCTTCCCTCCAACTGATATTTTTCTTAGGAGATTAGCTGGAATGCTCTTTTCCCTTTCCTTGTTTCAAGTGTTAGTAGATCTGAATTGGGGCAGCTAGATCCTGCAGTGGATAGAGTGCTGAGCTTGGAATCAGGAAGACTCATATTCTTAAGTTCAAATCTGGCTTCAGATACTGTATGGCCCTGGGCAAGTCACTTCACTCTGTTTGCCTCAGTTTCCTAATCCATAAAATGAGCTCAAGAAGGAAATGGCAAACCACTCCAGTATCTTTACAAGAAAATCCCAAATGGGGTCACAAAGAGTTTGACAGGGTTGAAAAACAACCAAGCAACAAATGTCTGAATTGGCTGCTATTTTATAGACAACCCCTAGGGCATGACTGAGTTTCCTCAGTCAATACAAATATGCTTCTTATGCAACATCACTGTAGTCGTTCAAGGACTTAGTCTAATGTCTTTGCTTGATTGAAGCATATTCTCACCTCATTAAGGTATCACTTTAAATGGGGGGGAGGTATTTGGATTGGTTTCCTTAATTGATCCACTCTTACACACAGGAAGTAAGTAGCAAAGCCATAGTTTGAGCCAAGTTTTCCTCCCCAGATGTAGCCTTCTTTCCATTGTGTTGCACTGTTTTTCATTGTGAACTCCTCACCATTTACTTGTCTTATATATACATATACATACATACATATACATACATATACATATACATATACATATACATATACATACATACACACACACACACACACATATATATATATATATATATATATATATATATATATATATATATATACATTTTTCAAACAAGTTGAGAGGCAGAAGTGAGTCTTCTTAGAAATATCACAGAATCATAGAATCAGAAATCTGGAAGAACCTCAGAACCCATCAAGTTCAATCTCTACCAAGCCAAAAATACAACAATATTCCCAATAAGTGATCATCCCACCTCTGCTTATAGACTCCCAATGAGGGGGAACCCAACTACCTTCCAAGGAACATCATTTAACTTTTGATTAGTTCAAATTAATTAATTAATTAATTGGTTTCCTAACATTTGGTCTTAATTTGCCTCTCTGCAACCTCATAGATTTGTACTCTGAAACTAAGCAGAAGAGATAATATCTGTATAGCACTTAGCACAGTGCCTGGCACACAGTAGGCACTTAATAAATGCTTATCCTCCTTCCTTTTCCCTTTTTCCCAAATAACAGTCCTTTAAAAACTCAAAGACAGCAATCATACTTCTCTAAGTCTTTTATTCTCTAGGAAAAACAGCACTAGTTCCTTGCATGATATTTTCTCTAGTCCTATCATCCTGGTCCTTTCGATTCCATCTTTTCTATGTCTTTCCTAAAATATGGTTCCCAAAATTGAAGAAAGACTTTTGACGTGACCTAACCATGATACAACATAGAAGAATTATTACCTTTCTTCTTATAAATGCAATACTTCTCTTTTTAAAATAATGTTTTATTATTTTTCCCAATAATATATAAAAATAATTTTTGACAATTTTAAAAATTATCAGTTCCAAATTCTCTCCCTTCTTCCCTTTCTTCTTCTTGAGACAGTAAGCAATTTGATATAGCTTATACATGAACACAATACTTCTCTTAATGTATTTAAAGATATCATTCACTTTTTTGGTTGTCATGTCACATTGTTGATTCATACTGAGCTTGCTATTCACTCAAACCCTCAAATCTTATCGCCACAGGAATTGGTGTTTAGGTATTCCTAATAGACCTTTATTTATATTATATTTATATTATAATATATATATATATTATATATATTTATAAAGTTGATTTTTTGAACCCAAGAGTGGAATTTTGCATTGTTCCCTATTCAACATCATCATGTTCATTTTAGCCCATTGTTCTAAATTAAGACAAGTAAATGAATATTTATTAAGTAGATACTGTGAGTCAGGCACTATCTTAGGCTCTCCAGATCTTTTTGGTTATGGAGCCTGCATCCAAGCATGTAAGCTATCACTCTAAGTTTCGTAGCATTGTAAATTTGATAAGCATGTCATCTGTATCTTTATTGAAAACATTTATAGATGACAAAAATTGAACAGCATAGTATCAAATAAAAATACCTGGGGCACATCAATAGAGATCTTATTCCAAGTTGATGTTGACTTATTAATGACTACTCCTAGAATTTTGTGAGTTCCAAATCCACCTACCTGTCCTATCACCTAGATTATATCTTTCCATATTATCCACAAGGAAAGCAGGAGAAACTTTGTCAAATATGTTGCTAAAATCTAATTGCACCATGTTTATGTCACTTTCCTGATTAAAGAAAACAAAAAAGAACCAAGTTTGGTCTGGCATGACCTATTCTTGATGATGCCATGCTGTCTTTTAGTGATGACTGCTTCCCTTTCCAAGTACTTATATACCATCCTTTTGATAATATATTTGAAGTCAAGACCACTGGTCTATAGTTTGCAGACTCTACCCTCTTCTTTTCCCCTTCTTCAGATTGGAATATTTGTCCTTCTCTAGTCCTACAAGTAACTCTCTTATTTTCCATGACCTTTCTTTTTCCCACTTCTAACATCTATGCTTTTATTTGAGGTCAATCTTAGCCGGTCTACAAATAAAGCTCCCTTTCTCTGAGTACTGACAGCAATTTAATTGAATTGCCAGGGAGAATATACAAGTCTTCACCTCTGTCTCTGTTGGGAGCAGGTAGGGAAAAGAAGGCTGGACATGATGGCTTTGACAATTTTAAAAACGGAATAGATATTAAAGTTGAAGGTACAAAAAAGAGCTTTTATATGACATATTTTACATATAGGAAATGCTACTCCTTCCATCTTCCCTCTACTTACTTGTCTGGATTTAGGTAATTCACTTTTTTTTTTATAGAACCGAGTGATCCTAACAGAAGCCAACGGCTCCTAATAACAATGCATAATAGAATAATTGTCATGACAATTAAAAATCCACAGGCACAAATAGTCCTAAAAAAACTTTGGGGATATTTGCTTCCAACAAAGAAATTTATTTTCATTTTCACTGTTCCAGTTTTAAAATTCAAAGTCAAGATCCAAAAAACCCTTACCCTCTCCCACCCCAAATAAACCCATGCTAATCCCCTCTTGCTTTTTGGACAGTTATCCTATCACACCCTTGGACAAAAACCAAACAAGTCAAAAGACAAAGACAAGATTACTCCTTGAGAAGCATTTGTAGATAGGAAATAGATGTTGTAGATTCATCATCTTCTCCTTTGCTAATCCCTTCTGCAAGACATGAAGGTCAGGATAGAATCCCTAACCCAGACAGAATACTTTTGTCCAAGTGAGACAATGATCTTGAGGTTTATGGGGCTGGGAGTTTGGATCAGAATATTCTTCTGTATTGTGTGAGCAAAGCTTGGATACACAGTGGGACTAGCAGACAATATGGTATTGAAATACAGATCCTTGTGGGTGACAACTTTCCATTTCATGATTTATATGAAGGTAGATCAATGGGATTCTCTAAGAATCCTGGTTATAAGAGAGCTTCTGGGAACACTGAACTTCTTATTTTAAAGTTGTTAGGAGAATTCAGGAAGAGTTAGGGTAGAATGCTTCTTCTCTTTGTCATCTTGGCTTTGTCTCCCATGTTTGAAAAGATCTTCTAGAAAGGATGTTGCTAAGTTGGAGAGGGTCCAGAGAAGAGTGACCAGAGTGGCAAAGAGCCTGAAGATCATACAAGAGGAATATCAACCAGAGGAAGTGGAATGATTGGCCTGGAGAAGAGGAGCCTGGTCGGGGGGATGGCATGATAGCTGCCTTCAAATATCTGAAGAGCCGTCATATGGAAGGGATGTTAGATCTTCCAGAATAAGAGAACTATAGAATAGGAAGAGGCTTCAGTGATCATCTAGTCTACACCATACCCAAAACCCCTGCAACAATGTACTTTACAGATGGTCACATTGAAGACCTCCTGTGAGGGTAAATTAATTAACCATTTCCTGAGGCAGCTTGACCTCAGAGAGCAGAATGATATACAATGGATAGAAGTTGCAAGGAGGCAGATTTAGGCTTTATGTGAGTAAACAATTCCTAAAAATTTGAGCTCTCTGAGATGAGAATGAGCTACTTCAGGAGCTAATGGGTTCTCCCTCTATAGTCTTCAAGCAAAAACCTGGATGGCTACTTCTCAGGTGTCTTGTAAAGGGAATTCTTTGTTCAGATAAGTCACAGACTGGATTACTGCTGAAGTCCTGTTCAAATTTGAGATTCTGTGATCATCTGAGGATTCTACCAAGTTGGGATGGGCTGGTAGTCATGCCCTAGCAACTGCAGTTTATGTTTTGTCAGAGAACCAGCATGACACTGTTTATGATCAGAGAGTTGGCCATAGTATGAGCAACTATTCAGCCCCAGAAACTCATGAAGACTTTTTACCAAGGCAGGGAAGAATTGGGAGACTGAAAAATCACAAATCTTTAAAATTTTGTCATATTCTCCTTGTGGATAGTGACTATGTCTTATATTTATTTTGTACTACATAGCACCCAGGGGCAGCTAGCTGGTGTAGTGCATAGAGTGCTGGTCCTGGAGTCAGGAAGATTCAACTTCCTGAGTACAAATCCAGCTTCAGATACTCACTAGCTGTGTGACCTTGGGCAAGTCACTTAACCCTGTTTACTCAGTTTCCTCATTTGTAAAATGAGCTGGAGAAGGAAATGGTAAACCACTCTAGCATCTCTGCCAAGAAAACCCCAAATGGTGTCATGAAGAGTCAGATACTGCCGAAAACGACTGAACAACAACACATGGCATCCAGTGCAGTGCCAGGTATATAGAAGGCCCATTAAACACTTTCTAATTGGGAAATTTTAACATCAATTTTTAACTTCTACATTTGCCTGTAGAATGTATTCAGTTCTCACTTTAAGTTCTATGATAGCTCACTCTGCTATCCAGAATATTTTTAAGCTTAGATGGTACAGTGGAGATAGAATACTAGGTCTGGAGTCAGGAACAACTAAGTTCAAATCCAGCTTTAGACATTTACCAGCAGTGTGATCCTGAGCAAGTCATTTAACCTCTGTTTGCCTCAGTTTCCTCAGTTGCAAAATGGTGATAATAATAGCACCTACCTTGCAGGGTTGTTGTGTGGATCCAATGAGATAAATCTGTGAAGTGCTTAGCACAGTGCCTGGTGCATAGTAGGCCTTATACAAATGCACATTCCCCTCTTTTTCCCCACTGTGTGATTGAGTCCCATGCTTAAGGATGTTAAAAATTAACGTTCCATAGTCACTTATGTATAAGAATGTTTTATATTACAATTTGGACCAGTTACCCTACACGAATATGTATAACTAAGCATTAACTGTCTCTCTCTCTCTCTTTACACACACACACAGACACACACACACACACTCCACTTGAGGAAAATTCCAGGTATAATCCAATTTAGCAAATACGTATTGTGTGCAGAACACTATGCTCAGCACTTCTGGTGATAAAAGTATTTAAGACACAGCCTCTGCTCTTACGAAGCTTAATGTCTATTAGGGGATCAAACATGTACAAAAGAGATTAGAGGGTTCTGCTTAGCTCCAGAGGGCAAATCTAGGAACAAGAGACAGATGATTAGAGAGGCAGTTATGGATTTGATATAGGAGTGACCTTCCAATAAATAGCGCTATACAAAAGTGGAAAGGATTGCCTTAGGAGATGGTGGGTTTCCCATGTCAGGAGGTTTTCAATGAAGACTCTAAGACCACTTAGCAGGGATAATAATAGTGGAGATTCCTGTTTAAGTTAAGAGTTGAACTACATGACCTCAGAAGTAATTTTCGGTTCTGTGATTGTGGTTCTAATCCCTCTTTTGCCTTTTATTAAGCATCATTGGTTAGTATTATTATTGGTCGTAGGCTAATCGATGGATCTAATTCTCTCATTGTTCTACATACCTACTCTCTCACTCATGTTCTCCTTTTTTTCTTTTGTGCAGAATGCATAATGAATGCACAGATAATATTTGCTGCTATTTCAGCAGAAGGCAACTACCAGGCTGTGTCATTTCTGATGTCACATCCTTGGATTTCATAGAATCTCAGAACTGGAACGCATCTTGGAGATCATCTAGCCTTATCCCAAGTGATCTTTCTGTAGCATTTCTGATAGTTGACCATTCAGTTTCTTCTTCTAATATAAAAATTACTATATCCAACTTGCACAAATTATAATGATTGTTCTGGAAACGGTACCATGGATTTACCTTTAAATCCTTTCCGTTTGGATAAAAAGAAAAGTCTATGATTAGAGTTTAATGAATTGGTGGCAATACCTGTAGAATTGGTCACCATGGTAAATAATCAAAGGCAGTTTCTATTTTCATTTCATAGAATGTCTCACTAATAATAGTCATGAACTGCTGTAGATGATGTTGGTCTTTGGCTTTGATTTTCTCC
The DNA here is from genome assembly GCF_011100635.1 of Trichosurus vulpecula. Lineage (NCBI taxonomy): Eukaryota > Metazoa > Chordata > Mammalia > Diprotodontia > Phalangeridae > Trichosurus > Trichosurus vulpecula. Next base: position 393,560,858 of record NC_050575.1, read on the forward strand.
TTTAAATGCTTGCTCATGAGTTGTAATAAAAAATAATAGCTGCGTTCTTTATACTCTTGTGGTGACTCAGTCTCTTAACTGGGCTCACAAAAATAATTCTAGAAAGTAGGCATTCTAAGTTACATTGGAATCAAGGCAAACATTTACTTCTTACTTATTAAAGAAGATGCATTTACATGAGCTTTGCTGCTGCATCCTAAGGACCATGAAACCTTTCCATGTGACTTGCAGCTGAAACCTTCCACGTGTTGTTCCCCCATTAGATTGTGAGTGGGGTTGTTGGGAGCAAGGTCTTATTTTTCTGTTTGTACCTTCAGTGCATAGCATAATGCTCTGTACATAGTAAGCACTTAATAAATGTTTCATTCTTTCATTAATTTCCACACAATTCCTTCTGTTCACTGGGAATTGAATAATTTCTCTTTTGGCAGTTTTCAAATATTACACTACTATAATACCAATGAGTAGTAGAGTTTATTAGGTGAGTCAGACTAAGCATTCATCCAGTTAATAGCTTATATAAAAGATTGACTCCTTAATTGCAAAGATGTGCAGAGAAAGCCACTGCACTAGTTAATCCACAATGATTTTCACAAGAGGTCATTTGCACTGATGAAATTCCTGCCGTAAGTCTGGTTTTGAACTAATTGTTAAATTAGTTAAGCGTCATTTCTGTTTGGTATGAACTAGCAAGACCTGGGTCAAGTCCTTGACAACCCAGGCTTTCAATGTACAGTTCAATTGACCAGCTAATTGTCTCAAACTGAAGGCAATGGGTTAATTCATTGTCTGGTTTTCAAATCGATATTGATTTTTTTTTAAAAACATTTTCATAGTTTGAGAAATAACTTACTTGTTAAGATTCCCAGAACTAATCTGAATTTAGAGTTTTACCTTTTCAGTTAAAAAAAATCTACAAAGGAAAGGGGAAGGGTGGAGGTGGACTCAACTCCACTGCTAATGATTCCTTTCCCCAGCTATTTACCATTAACTAATGTGAATCGACTAATGCAGAGGTTTTCTCCACACAACTTTTCAATTAAGGAGTCAACTTTTTAGGTAAATGATTAAAAGGATGAATGTTTAGCCTGAATCTCACCTAAAAACTCATTGGTATCAGAGTGATGGGATAGTGTATGTTATTGAGCAATCTCAAGCTGTTTTTTACATTCTCTGTATACAAATACTTTTACTGTTACGATTGTTGGTGCTTTTTCATCTTGCAGGATAGGGCAATGGAGCTGAACCTTCACTTCTAGGAAACCTAAGCTGTAACAGGTCAGCAGAGGAAGAAGACTAGGAGAAGGGGAGACTACAGTAACTGCTTTTTCCAGTGGAAAAGAAATGTGTGAAAGGTAAGTTGGAGAAACCTTTCATCCTCACAGGACGGGAGTTTCTTAAATTAAACACCTCATCACCTTAATAGGCTGACAGCATTAAGAAAATTTATAGCTGGACATAGTGATAGAAAATCATTGCTTGTGATGAGAAATTTCCCCTGAGTTGTAATAAAGGCTATTTGTACTCTGTCTTTGAGACATTCAGTGAGTACTGAGTATATTATGAAATTTGATCTGACACATAGACATTTGTCAAATTCTTTGACTGATTCATGTTTAGGTGGTCCTATTAAGAATAAGAATGGTACTCTTATTAATAATGATAGTGATGACTAAGCCAATCTTATTCTCTCTTCAATGCTGCTAAGTATCCATATCTAATGTCTGAAAATGAGTTTATTTTGGGGATCCAATCTCTCTTGAATTAAACACGCTATGGTAGCTACTATAAACACTGAGATCAGAAATGGAAGTATTTGTGAAAAGAAGATGGAAACCTTTTGGGGTATTGTATAATCATCTTTAGGACTCCATGACCTTTGATTACATGACATCTTTTAATGAAGCTTTTACTTGTATGTTTATTTTTAATAGTGGTAGCATGGTATCGATTATAATGGTAGAATAATGGACACTAATAGGGTTCCTATTTGGAATGTTTAGGATTTTTAAAAAAGAGTAGCTAGCTTTCTTTTTGGAATGTATTGAAAATAACCCAAGATGAATTCTTGAAGTTCCTTCTAGCTCTGTAAATTTTTGTTTATAAATGGTCATATGTGTAGTGTTACATATACATATCTCTGAATGTTGACATTTCTAATGGTGATTAAGACTTGAGGAGTGACCTCAGGGACCAGAAATTTAAGCATGTAGTTTTAGGTGCATTATTATGTATTTTAAAAGTTTTAATGGAAGAACTCTAGTGTTTTGGGTAGATTCTCAGTGGAGGATATATGGAAAAATATGGAAAGAAATTATACAGGATTAGAAGGCTTGTATGGGTTGCAATCTCTTCCAGTGGAGGGATTATCCACAGTGAAGAACTCATGGCATCCATAGATAATGGAAGGCAATGAAGCCTCTTTGGGGGCCTACCACTATGATTGTCTATTAATATGTCAATGTGTATTGTAAACTCCAGATTGGAATCCAAATGGCCGTATGTGGGATGGAGTTGGGAAGATCACGTAGAAAAAATAAAACTGTCATATAAGAAAAGACAAAGAGGGTAGTTGGAGAAGAGGTAATTCAGTATGGATTCATCCAAAATGAGAAAGGGGACAAGTAGTATGGTTTTTTTTCTTTCTTTCCATTTATTTGTTTGTTTGTTTGTTTAATATTTTTAGTTTTCAGCATTGATTTTCACAAGAGTTTGAATTACAAATTTTCTCCCCATTTCTACCCTCCCCCCCACTCCAAGATGGCATATATTCTGATTGCCCCATTTCCCAGTCAGCCCTTCCTTCTGTCACCCCACTCCCCCCCATCCCATTTTCCCTTACTTTCTTGTAGGGCAAGATAGATTTCTATGCCCCATTGCCTGTATATCTTATTTCCTAGTTGCATGCAAAAACTTTTTTTTGAACATCCGCTTTTAAAAGTTTGAGTTCAAATTCTCTCCCCTCTTTCCTCCCTCCCCACCCACCCTAAGAAGGCAAGCAATTCAACATAGGCCATACATGTATCATTATGTAAAACCCTTCCACAATACTCATGTTGTGAAAGACTAACTATATTTTGCTCCTTCCTATCCTATCCCCCTTTATTCCATTTTCTTCCTTGACCCTGTCCCTTTTCGAAAGTGTTTGCTTTTGATTACCTCCTCCCCCTATCTGCCCTCCCTTCTATCGTCCCCCCTTTTTTTATCTTCTTCCTCCTTCTTTCCTGTGGAGTAAGATACCCAATTGAGTGTGTATGTTATTCCCTCCTAAGGTCAAATCTGATGAGAGCAAGATTCACTCATTCACCCTCACCTGCCCCCTCTTCCCTTCCTACAGAACTGATTTTTCTTGACACTTTTATGCAAGATAATTTACCCCATTCTATCTTTCCCATTATCCCTCTCTCAACACATTCCTCTCTCATCCCTTAATTTAATTTAATTTTTTTTAGATATCATCCCTTCATAGTCAACTCTGTTCCCTCTGTCTATATATATATATATATATACACATATACATATATGTATATATATGTATATATTATATGTATATTCCCTTCAGCTACCCTAATACTGAGGTCTCATGAATTATACACATCATCTTTCCATGTAGGAATGTAAACAAAACAGTTCAACTTTAGTAAGTCCCTTATGATTTCTCTTTCTTGTTTACCTGTTCATGCTTTTCTTGATTCTTGTGTTTGAAAGTCAAATTTTCTATTCAGCTCTGGTATTTTCACTGAGAAAGCTTGAAAGTCCTCGATTTTATTGAAAGTCATATTTTGCCTTGGAGCATGATACCCAGTTCTGCTGGGTAGGTGATTCTTGGTTTTAATTCTACCTCCATTGACCTCCAGAATATCATATTCCAAGCCCTTTGATCCCTTAAGGTAGAAACTGCTAGATCTTGTGTTATCCTGATTGTGTTTCCACAATACTCAAATTGTTTCTTTCTGGCTGCTTGTAGTATTTTCTCCTTGATCTTGGAGCTCTGAAATTTGGCAACAATATTCCTAGGAGTTTTCTTTTTGGCATCTATTTTAGGAGGTGATCGGTGGATTCTTTTGATTTCTATTTTATCCTCTGGCTCTAGAACATCAGGGCAGTTCTCCTTGATAATTTCTTGAAAGATGATCTCTAGGCTCTTTTTTTGATCATGGTTTTCAGGGAGTCCAATAATTTTGAAATTATCTCTCCTGGATCTATTTTCCCAGTCGTGGTTTTTCCAATGAGATATTTCACATTGTCTTCCATTTTTTCATTCCTTTGGTTCTGTTTTATAATATCTTGATTTCTCATAAAGTCACTAGCTTCCACTTGCTCCAATCTAATTTCGAGGGTAGTATTTTCTTCAGTGGTTTTTTGGACCTCCTTTTCCATTTGGCTAATTCTGCCTTTCAAGGCATTTTTCTCCTCATTGGCTTTTTGGAGCTCTTTTGACATTTGGGCTAGTCTGTTCTTTAAGGTGTTATTTTCTTCAGTAATTTTTTGGGTCTCCTTTAGCAAGTCATTGACTTGTTTTTCATGGTTTTCTCACATCACTCTCATTTCTCTTCCTAATTTTTCCTCTACTTCTCTAACTTGCTTTTCCAAATCCTTTTTGAGCTCTTCCATGGCCTGAGACCAGTTCATGTTTTTCTTGGGGGCTTTTGATGTAGGCTGTTTGATTTTGTTGACTTCTTCTGGCTGTATGTTTTGGTCTCCTTTGTCACCAAAGAAAGATTCCAAAGTCTGAGTCTGAATCTGAGACCATTTTGGCTGTCTGTTCATGTTCCCAGCCAACTACTTGACTCTTGAGTTTTTTTGTCAGGGTATGACTGCTTGTAGAGTATAGAGTACTTTGTCCCAAGCTTGAGGGACTGCGCTGTTGTTTTCAGAGCTATTGCTACACAGCAAGCTCTGCCACACCAGCGCTCCTCCTCCCCCAAGAACCGCCAACCTGGACCGTGACTCAGATCTGAGCAGGCTCTGCACTCCTGCTCTGATCTGCCACTTAATTCCTCCCACCAGGTGGGACTGGGGCTGGAAGCAACTGCAGCTGTAGTTCTGTAGCTGCACCACCTCTGCTACCCCTGGGGCGGTGGCTGAACCGTGAACTCCTTTCACTTTGTCCCTGCAGTTTTTTCCCACTAACCTTCTCTGTTGTCTTTGGTGAGTAGTATGGTTTGTTAAAGGACTAGAAGGTTGGGGTAAGAGAAAAGGCCCTAGGGATAGAACTAAGGTTTCCCTGATGAAGTTGGTGAGGGAGGTAATGTGGTATACAGAATTTCAACCAGAAACCAAGAATGTTGATTCATATTATATTACAGCTTATCTCTTGGGGAATGGTTCTTAGTCCAATTGGCCTCCATTTTCCTACTTTACATTTTTTCTTCTCATACTGGCTACATTGACTGTGTTCCCAGAGCATTTGAATTTTATATAGTAAAAACTGTCTATATTTTTGTTTTCTCTTATATTCTTCATTTGATTATAAATTGTCCCCACAATCATAGATATTAAAAGGAAATCCTTTGATTCTTTTCTATTTTATAATCCTGCAGACTTTCATATTTAGGTCCAATTTCTATTGGGTGCTCACTTTATGACGTAAATTGCTCATTTGAGTCTAATTTATAATAAATTACTTTCTAGTTTTCACAGCAATTCTTGTTAAAGAGAGAGTATTTTCTTCACCCTAGTAGTGTGTGTTCTTAGGATATTCAGGGGTCTGCTGGAACCAGCTCTAACTGGCATTTGAGAGGCAAGTGTTAAATTTCCCATGTGAGTATTTACATCTCAGAAACTGACGATCAATATTTGTTACAAATAGGGGCTTGATTTAGTGTTTTGTTCATTATCTAGACTTGTGTTAATAATGCAGATTAACTGTGTATACATTTTTTGAGAGCCTGGTTGTCAAACATTTACCCCTACACCCCTAGATTTCCTGAACATTTAGTTACACTGTTTGTTTGCCCTTAGCTAATCTCTTCCACCCATCTATTTTTCAATTTTTTAACTGGTAGGTATCAGAGAATTTTGATGATTACTATTTCATAAGAGAGCTAGAGATCTGGTAATGCTGTTGTCTTCATTCCTGCTTTTTATTTAAAGAAAATCTTTGTGGAATATTCTGAATTTAAACACCAAAAAGGAGCATTTCCATAAAGACAAATGAACCCTAAAAGAGGATTTTATCTGAAACCATGAATCTCTATTTCATGCTACTTGCTTAAAAAAAGTATACCTGGTGCTTTCAAAATTGTCCTGCTTGTCTATACTTTCTTCTGAACTTTCTTTTTTCTTCACATTAAAGAAAATTTTCACTGGACCCTTTTCATTTTTCATCAGCATTGTTACCTTCCCTTTCTTCGTGCCCTTCCAAAAATGAAAGGAAAAAAAATAACCCTTTGTAATAAATAAAGATTATCATGCAAACAGAATGCACATAGTGGCCATGTCCAAATATGTATATCTTTGCATCTTGTATTCATCCTTCGTCAGGAGATGGGTAACATGCTTCATCATAGCTCTCTTGGAGGTTGGTAATTGCTTTCATTAGAGTTATTAAGTCTTTCAAAGTTGTTTTTCTTCACAATGTTGTTGTCCTTTTATAAATTGTTCTTTTCACTCTGTGTCTGTTCAAATTGCCCAGGACTCTCTGGAATCAAAGGCAGCTAGATGACACAGTGTATAGAGTATTGGGACTAGAGTCAGGAAGCACTGAGTTCAAATCTAGTTTTAGACACTTATCATCAATGTGATTCTGGGTAAGTCACAACCTTTGTTTGCCCCAATTGTAGAATGAGAATGATAAAAATAGCATCTACCTCTTAAGGTTTTGTGAGGATCAGATGAAATAATATTTGCAAAGTGGCTGGTATAGAGTGGGCCCTTGGTAAATGCTTGTTTCCTTCCTTTTTTCATCATTTCTTATGGTACAATAATATTCCATTAAATTAATATGCCACAATTTGCTTAGCCATTCTTCAATTGTCCAACAGGCAATTAATGCCATTCATTGGATTCTAGTTCTTCTCTTCTACTTCCTCTTAATCTCTCCTTTAGGATTAGGAAGTTTTGCTTGTGACTATTCCCTCTTCTTGGGCAGCTAGGTGGCAAAATAGATAGAGCACCAGGCCTGGAGTCAGGAAGACCTGAGTTCAAATCCATCTTCAGACACTTACTAGCTGTGTGACCCTGGCCAAGTCACTTAACTCTATTTGCCTCAGTTTCCTCATCCGTCAAATGAGCTGGAGAAGGAAATGGCAAACCACTCCAGTATCTTTGCCAAAAAAACTCCAAATGGGATCACAAAGAGTAGTACATGACTAATCTTCTTCATCTATTTTAATATACTCTTCTCATACATCCCAATTTGTAAATCACAAAAAAAGATTCTATGTGAAATTGTGAATTTCTACCTCATTCATTTCATTAATTTGATGTCTCCTTTCCCCTCTTTTTGCTCTATTAGTTAATGATTTTAAAAATCATCTAAAAACCAGCTCATGGTTTTATGGATCAGTTTCCTGGTCTTTTTGTATTCAATTTATAATTAAATTTTTTCTTAAAATTTCAAGTCTTCTTTTGGGGTTGTTTCTTCTCTAGATAAAGAAATTTCATGCTCAATTGTTGAGTGTCTTCATACATATTAAATATGTGTATTTTCAAATATTTTAATGGCTTCTCATTTACATGTATTCTGTAATTTTTCACAAGCCTTTTCACTATTATAATTTTCTTTGATATGATTATTTATTTTTTCTATGAATTATTCTGGGATCCACTCATTACTTAGCATGTCATTCCTTAGCTTTCATTTGTTTTTATTCAGTTGTGTATGATTCTTTGGGACCCCATAGATAATAGCACATCAATGCTGTCCATGGGGTTTTTTGGTAAGGATCCTGGAGTGGTTTGCCATTTCCTTCTCCAGCTCATTTTATAGGTGAGAAACTAAGGCAAATAGGATTAATTGACTTGCTCTGGATCACACAGCTAGTAATTGTCTGAGGCTGAATTCGAACTCAGGTCTTTGTGACTCCAGACCCAGTGCTCTGTCCACTGAGCCATCTACCTATCTTAGTTCTATTTATTTTGCTCATAGTTTCGCTATTGAATACTGCTTCATTGTGTTACGATCTATAAGAGACATATTGATTATTTCCACCTTTTTACATTTCTATACAATCATTTTGCAAAAGGTATGGCCATTGCTGATAAATACCTTAATAGGTCTTCCAAATATATATTTCCAACAATCAGTTCACCTCTATTTTGGTTTTTGTTTATGGTGGATTTTTCCAGCTCTGAGAGAGGAATATTAATGTCTCCATGCTATTCTTATTATGTTATAATTTAGCAATGTCTTTTTGCAATTCAGCTAGCTTTTCCTTTAAGAATTTAGATGATGTGCTATTTTTGTTCACATTTAGAGATATTGTTTCATTACCTATGTTGCCTTTGAGCATAATGTTATTTCCTTGTTTGTAATTTAATGTTATCAATTTTGTTATTGCTGTCATGATTATCACTCTTGCTTTTTAAAAAACTCTCTTGAAACAAACTTATTTTGTTTCAGTTCCTCTTTTTATTCTGTAAAAAAATTTGTTTTAAGTGAATTTATTTAAAATATTTTCCTTTTTGTCTTAACAATTTTAACTTAACAGTTACCAATAAAAACAAACATTTCAGTATACAAAGAACAAGGAGGTATGCATGAAAAACTATAAATTTATGTTATGCAATTTTATTTTAACACAGCTGTTAAAGTTAACAAGGAGGTAAAAATGGATAATTATTGATTTTTTTTCCTTTAGTCATTCCTTAATTCTCTTTTGTTTTATTGGGAAATTTAATCTATCCTCATACAGTGTTATAATTCATAAGATCATAGGTTTAGAGCTGAATAGAACCTTTTAAGTCATTGAGTCCAGTCTTCTCATTTTACAGATGAGTAACCTAAGACTGAGGGAGGTTAAGTTCTTTGTACAGGGTCAAACGGCTAGTACCTGTCTGAGACAGAATTTGAATTCAGGTCTTCCTGACCCCAAGCCTGGTACTCTATCCACTGACTCCACCAGCTACTATCAAACCAGACTGTTTGCATCCTGTGTGAGGACTGAATTTATGGTGTTCAGATGAGGAGGCTTCCAACATCATTGACTATTTGAAATTGCTCTCTCCAAAGTTGCCAATTATTCCTAAATTTCATGGCCTTTTCTTAATACTTGCTTTTGATCTCTTTTCAGCATCTGCTATAACTCTCCACTCCTGAATAGGTAAAGGAATAATGAAGCAGGGTGATTTATATATATCCCTTTTTTTTTGGAGGGGGAGAGGCAGATCAATTGGGGTTAAGTGACTTGCTCATGGTCACACAGCTAGTACGTGTGTCAAGTGTCTGAGGCTGGATTTGACTCCTGGGCTGGTGCTCTACTCACTGTGTCACCTAGCTGCCCCATCAGGGTCACTTAATGAGTAGAACACTGCACATGGAGTGACGATGACCTGTCTGATTCTGGACAAGTCACTTACCCTTTTGCTTAAGCCCCAGTTTCTTCATCTATAAAATGAGTGTGGTTGAGTTTATGACCTCTAAGGTTAAATCTATGATCCTTTGATGGCATGGATTTTATGAATACATTGGGTTTTCTACCTGTCTCCTTCTACTTGTTGGATCATAATTTATGTCCTGCCCACTAACTGTAGGTGTTGTCAAGGCTCTGTCCTGGGCCTCCTCTTTGTTTTTCTAGAATCCCTCTCAGCAACCCCATTGGGTAGATCTCATCAACTCTCATAAGTTTATTTATCATCTCTATGGAGTGAAGCCCTAGATCTACATCTCTAGTCCAAATCTTTCTTGAAAACTCCGGTTCTGTTATAGACATGGCCAGATGACTACTCACAGACATATAAAATGTAACATGGCCAAAAAAGAACTCATTATTCCTTCACCTCCAGCATCTTCCCTCTACCAGGTCCATGCTTCTTCTGACTACCCAGTTCTGTGTATTACACCACAATCCACAACCCAGACAGGCAGGTTTATAATCTTGGAGTCATCAACTCCTCATTCTCTTTCACTACCCATATCCAATCAATTACCGGGTTTTATGTATTTTACTCCAAAATAGCTTTTCCATCTCTATTCTTTTCTCTACTTACGTTGTTGCCACCACAGTTTAGTCTTGCCTCATGTCTCTATTGGGCTATTACAATAACTCCTAATTGATCTCTCTGCCTTGCGTCTCTCCTCGCAACAATTCATACTCTTCACAGATGCCTAAAACACATTGCCCTACTCAGAAAACTCCAGTAGCCACAATCTGAGCCAGATTCAAATATAAATTCCTCTTTTTGGCCTTTCAAGTCCTTTACAACCTGGTTCTCAGCTATCTTTCCAGGCTTATTATAGATGACTTTCTTTCACATAGGCTGCTTCACTGTTCCTCACATGTAATATTCAACCTCCTCTCTTTGTGCCTTTCCATAGGCTGTCCTGCATGCCTGGAAAGGATTCCTTCCTCACCTTCACCTTTTAGAATCCCTGGTTTCTTTCAAAAGTCAGCTCAGATGCAACCTCTTACATATGTCCTTCCCATATAACTGCTAGTCCCTTCCCTGATTACCTTGCTTTGGGGAGGTATATGTTATACATATACTAATATGTGTACATATTATGTGTCTATATCTACTTAAATATGCATACATACATATATGTGTATATATATGTGTGTATACACAAATATATATATATATAAACAACTATATATATATATAAACAACTATATATATATATACATACATATATATATATATAGTTGTTTAGTCATTTTTCAATCATATGTGACTCTTTGAGAATCTATTTGGGGTTTTCTTGGCAGAGATAGTTTGCCATTTTCTCCTCTTGCTCATTTTACAGATGGGGAAATGAAGGTAAACTGGGTTAAGTAACTTGCCCAGGGCCACACAGCTAGTAAGTGTCTGATGCCACATTTGGATTCAGGTCTTTCAGACTCCAGGCCAGGCGCTCTATCCACTGCACTACCCAGCTTTTCCATGTGTATACACACACACATACATATACATATATATACATACATATACTTATGAGAATATACACAATGTATATGTTATACAAGTATAAGCATATATTTATAAGTATATAAGCACAAATGTTATATGCATCTAATATATGTGATATGTACATATTACATATATACTTACATGTATATATTTACATGTCCCCCTGGATAGAATCTAAGTTCCTTGGAGTCAGGGACTATAGAGACATGGCAGGTGCTTACTTAGCACTTATTGATGACTACTTGTGGTCTCTATACAGCTCATTAAGTTATGTGATTGTGAAGAAAGATGTGGTCTTCTATATTAATGAGCCCATGAAATTCCCCCCACTTTCTTATATTTTCATTGAAATTATGCTTGATAGATGTGTAGCCCTTTCTCTCAAAGACCTGAGAGAGAAGAGTATGAAGTCTTTGGGTTTGTAGTTGTTGACAATCATCTTAGTTACTCTTTTTTGATGATAATATCATTTATTATCCTTTTCTGTTCTTTCAGAATCTTCACCTTAAAAATTCATCCTTTGGTATTTTAAAAATCACGTTCTTTCCAGCATAATTTTGTTTACATGTAATTGGTCAGGTCCAGACACTCTCTTAACTTTATTTTTTTCCTCATCATTTCCACACCCTTATAGTATGTTAGACCCTGAGATGATGTAGTTCAAAAGTGTTAGTTTCACTGACTTTAATGATGAAAATGGATCACTCTAGAAATGCTGGAAAAAATCTATTACGTTTCTATTAGGTGTCTGTATTCTTTCAGTTTTTTTTTTCTATAAATGATATGGGATGATTTGGGTCAATTATGTCTCATACCAAGATTTCTTTAGGTTGGTCTTCCCCATTCACTGCTTTTTTGCTGTCTTGTGGGATAATACTCCATTCTTCTCCTTCATAGTGTTTTTCAAATGAGCCTGTACTCTAAATGAATGTTGCCCTTGGTTGCTCAATAAAAAGGTCTTGTTTTTGTTAATTCAGATAGTCATTTGAATCTTTTGGTCTCCTTGTTGTAGTGGCTGTTGTAGTCTGGTTAGCATCACTATATTTCCATGTAGTAGACATTTTCTATTCATTATCCTTTCTTCTAATTTGTTAAGTTTGAACTTTGCTTTAACCGGTTGAGGCTCTGCTTGCACATAGACGGTTAGCTTTGAAATGAGTGCTATGTCAATAAACTATCATCCGTTATTTAATAAGATAAAGTCATTTTCATTTTTTGTGGTGTTTGGTGTTTGCCATGTTTAGAACCTTCCAAATCTCTTCCTGAAAAAATATTCACAATATGTCTTTGCATAACCATTGACTGGCATGGAGCCATGCACATAGTAGATACTTAGTAAATATCCATTGGTTTGTAAGAAGTCAAATAATTTAATAAGCCTTTGGCCTCTTTCATTAACTTAATATTTAATGGCATTTTAATTTTTTTCCTACCGATCCTCTAAATTTTTATTGTTACATAATAGACATTTCCCAACAAATACTTCATTTCTTTTTCTTCTCTTAGTGCTGTAGCTAGCATTTCTAGGATAATGTCAAATAACTGGAGAGAGTGGGCAACCTTGCTTCACCTTGATCTTATTGGGAAAAATTCCAATGTTTTTCCATTACACATAATACTAACCCTTGATTTTAGAGAAATGTTTTTGAACATGTTAAGGAAAGCTTCTTTTATTCCTCTACATTTAAGTGTTTTTTAAAATTGAAATGCATGTTATATTTCTTTGAAGGCCTTACTTGACTCTATTGATATAATCATGTAATTCCTATCATTTTTGTTACTTATATAAATAATTATGGAAAAATTTCCCTAATGCTAAACTATCCTTGTATTTCTAACATATGTCCAACTTGGTTATAATGGGTATTCTTTTGGAAATGTTGCTATGGCTTCTTTGTTAACATTTCATTAAGTTTTTTGAATTAAATTAGTCTATAGAGTTGTCTTCCTGCTTTATCTCTCCCTACTCATAGTCATAACTACTTCATAGAAGGAATTTTATAGGGTGCCCAAATCCTATATTTTTGAATAGAATAGGTTGTGTATCCTAGGGATTTTTAAAAAAATATTTAAAAGCCTTCACTTATAAATCTATCTAGACAAAAGTAATGGAGGGGTAGAGCTGGGGAGTAGTCATCAGCATGTTTGGCTCATGCAATTCCCCACATGGAACAGGCTAGGGAGTCAGCCTTTAGAGGGGTATGAGGATGTGAAATCTATTTCTATCTGATTTCCCTTGGAGAGATTTGGGGCATCCATAGGCGTCCTATAACTGGTTCTGGTCTTAGAGCCACATAATAAAGAAGAACCTCTTTGGCTATGGAGCTAGGAACTGTGGCATTAGGCTCCTTGTGAGGGATTTTTCCGTTCTTGCTATCTTTGGAGAAGGAGTACAAGCTACTGAGGGCCTTCAGGTTGAAAAAAATCACCCAGAGCCAGCCCCTGTTCTTACCCAGAACATAGGACCGTGTTGTTGCTTCTGTCTCTGTTGTATCCATTCTTTCCTGCTCTGAGATGAAGGAGATGGCTACAATTTTGTGAGCTCTGAAAGGTCAGCAGAGTAAGCCACCCAAGGTCCAAGAGTGTAGTCTATGCTGGGTTTAATCGGCATCCAGTCCAGCATTGATGCACTGAGGAACAACCTTGAGGACCCAGCACAAGGGACTTTTATAAGATGAATTTGGCATTTCTACCTTTCTGTATTAAATTATGAGTTCTTGAGGCCCCAACATGTTATCAGTTTTTGCAAAGATATTGTTCAATGCTGAAAAAACAAAAAAAATTCTCCTTAAGATTCCCATTCCATAAATGACAAAGGTCTACCATATTTAGTTTTCTAATACTCTTTTCATACTCTTAATTTCTTTTATTTATTTGCTTTGCCTAGTCTTGAAAGAGTTATGTCAAAGTTACCCACAAGTATGGTGTTGCTATCTAGATCTTATAGTAATTATAGTTAGTTTTTTCCTTAATTACTCAGAAGATATGCCATTGAGAAACAAGTGTTTAATACTGATATTATTTAATTATCTGTGGTACCTATAAGTAAAATATAGTTTCTGTGCTTGTCACTCTTGATCCTATCTATTTTTAATGTTTCCTTTTCTAAGATAACGATTATAACTCCTGCTTTTTTTTATTCAGTTGAATTGTTCTAAATTCTACTCCAACCCTTCATTTTCACTCTGTGTGAATCTTTATGTTTTAAGTTTGTTTCTTTTATGTAGCAAATTTAAATAAACACAGTGTTCTAAACCATTTTTATATCCCTTTACATTCTGTGTAGATGTTTGTCTATCGCTGTTTAGTTATGGTTTTTTTGTTATTGATCAAACCCTGTTATATTTAATCATGTTATACTAAAAGAAATCTATCCTAGGTATCTGCAGTTTGTAACACTTTGTATCATCAACACAATATTTGCAGTGCTGATGACGACTATGAATATGCTGGTGTAGTTCTGAATCGCAAAGTATAACAGACTCTCTATATGGAAGACAGAACCAAAGCATTTATTCAAACACCAGAAAGTCAAATCCCAACACCAGAAAACCAAATCCATCAAAGCAACAAAGAAATCCATACACAATAACAATTCACTTATGTGGGGGCAATGCCATCTCAAAGCCTTCCCCCTGCTCAGGCCTTCTCACAAACAAAAACTCACAGTTAGCTTGCTTGCCTGCTCCCCCTATCTCCCTCAGGTCTCATCGCTCTGACCAACTCATTTTCGGTTCTGCTCCACCCATTCCTGCTCCACCCATTCCTGTTCCATGGTTCAGCAAGCTCCTCCCACCCCAGGCTTCATGTAAACTTAGGCTTCCATGTGCCTTAAGTAGGTCACATGGGCCTATTAATGGATGGGAAGATCTTCAAATTTACCTTACCATTACACACTTGAAATCTAATCCAATCTCATCTTATCCCATCTCTTTCCTCTCCTAGGCAATATCTAAACCACTGGGTCTTGCCATTTTTTCTTGATAATTAGCCATCCATAGATAATTTGTTTTGCTAGAGGTGATCCCTTCCTTGACCCCATGCTCTGATTCTGAATATTCCTTCTTCCCCTCTCTATTTCACCTAACCTCTCTTCTACTTTATTGTACTCTAATTATTGCAGTCTCAACTTTTATCCTCCCTTAGCTAACTCAGATAAATGTGAGGTTCATGAAGTATTCCATCTCTCTCTCCCTTTTGTTTGAATGACTTTAACTTATAGTACATCACAAGAAATGCTAAGTTCCTCTTTCCTCTTATCTTTTCCTTCCCTAAAGCTTTTTGAACATCCAAGAGCTTTTGGTTTCCTCAATGAGCTTTTGATCATAAATGGATACTAATCTTTTCTTCATCTTTCAGAATATAAGCATAGATCCATCACTCAGCCATTTCGAGTGATTACAACTTGTTTACTTTCTTATGGTTCATTTGTCTGGGGGATTTGCATCTTAAAAACCCTGCCTACATCAGGTTTTCTCCAGAGGAATGCTTGGAAGTCATCAATTCTGTTAACCCTAAAATGGAGGAAACAGATTTTTATGTTCAACTTTGGAAGTGAAATTATTCTTGTTTACAGATCATTTTCTTTTGCTTTTCCACATATCACATTCTAATTTTTCCTTTCATTACTTGTTGATTGTGAGTATTTTAATTTTTGTTTTCCTGTATAATTGCAATATTTTCTCTTTCATCTCAGAATTCTAGCACTTGTGAATCAGTTATTGGTGGGTTTAATCCAGGGTTCCTCTCTGGGAAGTGTCTCATGTGTTCTCTCAGGCTGTACTATGTGTTCTGGTTCCAAAACTTCCTGATTTTTCTTTCATTTGTGCCCTTTTGAAATATGGAATCTAGGCTTTTTCTTTTATCATAGCTTTCTGGAAGGTGAGAAATTTTTATCTCTCTGATGTATATTTTCCAGGTCTCTTGTTTTTTGATTGTAGATATCTCACGTATAATTTCAATTTTGTTGTCTTTTGACTTTGTTCTAATATTTCTTGTTGTATAATTGACTTTTTATTCCTGTGTTCTCCATTTTTCACCCAGGGTGTCTACTATGTTTCTGAGGCCTTTCAATTTCTATTTTAAACCTTAGATACATTTTCCAAAGTTTTCATTAAAAGCTCTAATTTTAACCCTTATAACATTAAAAAAATTTAAAACCACTTTTGAGAATTCTTGTGGTCATTTCATTATCTTTTCTGGGGCTACAATGATAGTTATTATGAAATTATTCTTTCTCCTGAGATTTTCTTCTGTGATTTTCTTATTCTGATAGCATTTTTTCATCACATTTAAACTTTTCTTTGTTAACTTATTTCCTTAGTCTCAACACTATTTTCTTTTTCCCTTATGGCAGCTCCCTTTAGGGATTACTTTCCTCCCTTCCTTGCTTCCTTCCTTCATTCTTTTTTCTTTCTTCCTTTCTTTTCTTTCTCTCTTCTTTCCCTCCATTATTGTTCTTTTTTCTTCCTCTCTGTCTCTGTCTCTCTGTCTCTGTCTCTCTTTCCCCTTCTTTCTGTTTAATTTAGTACTTTTTCTGAGCTATTTAATGTTTATTAAGTGGAGACTGGGCTTATAAATAATCTCTTAGTCAGCTTGCAGGAAATAGTCCTTGATTTTTTATTTAAGAACTCTAATTTTTCTACTATACTTTCCCGTAATTCTTTTGTTAAGCTAATCAACCACTTGCATTTCTTGAGGTCTATGGCTAATCTACAACTTCCTCATTTTCCCTTTTCTCAACTGAATCTCCAAGTGATCTCCAGAATCTACCAGCCACAAGCATCCTTGGAACCCTGGTCTATTTCTGGCTTTCTCTGTGGCATGCAGTGTTTTTGGTGTGGATCCTTCAGTGCTTCACCACACCCCTATCTGCTGTCTGTTCCAGCAAGGTGTCAGTACCCATGTTCTACTCTGGTCTACCTCTTCTATGTTTCTCCTCTGACCCTATGCTAGGACCCTGAACTAAACATCATGATTATCTGTTCATTTCTAGGATGGCATGAAATGAGCAGAACAAATGAAAGTGGTAGCTGATCCAATCACCTCTTCAATTCTTTGATGCATCTGTGATCTGAAATAGAAAATTGCAACCCATGCACAACCCTGGGCAGATACAACATGGAGTAGGCACCAATGGATTCAGACTCAGTTTGAAGATGGAGTGAGTGAAGGCAGCAGTAACTGAGACCTAATGTTTTAAGCACAGATGAATGGTATCCCAATAGCCCAGTTGGTACCAGCTTCTCAGGAGAAGGAGTAAGATAAAAATAACCACCAGAAGAAAATCAGTGTGCATGAAAAGTAGACATTAGTTAGGACCTCTCCTTTTGTTTTTAAATTTCCCTGATAATATTTATAAGACTGGACTTACCAAGCTCAAATGTTAAAATTCTGTCACAAATACCCTCCAATTGCTGGTGCTCCATGTTGCTTTAATCCATTCAGCTGTAATAGCTTTATTAGATTAAATACCCTGCTGAGCAAGTTGAGAACAGTGGGATTATCACATTTCCCTTTGAAAACCCAGTAAAGACAAAATAAATGGTTAACAAAATAGGACACATTCAGTTTGCAGGTGTTCCTAGACAAGGTAAGCTCAGATACACTGGAGGTGCCCCTATTAATTCTTGCTTGCAAAATGCCTTTTAAGAAGTCTGGAGGAATTCCTGAGGAAAGAGAAGTCATAAAGGCCAAAAAAATAAAAAGTTCCTTGCCCCCCCTCCTCCTTTTGATGTGTTGCTAATTGCATTGTGCTGACTGCAGAGACAGCAAGATGAAAACCAGAAAATTTTATTTTTTTTCCGCTCTTTTTTGACTACACCCTAGGTGTGCCAATGACAGTGCTTTATCATGTATCTCACAGAGTGTTGACTCTTAATGATATATGTATATATATATGTATGTATATATACATCTTTTTTCTTCTTCTTCTTCCTCTTCTTCTTCTTCTTCTTCTTCTTCTTCTTCTTCTTCTTCTTCTTCTTCTTCTTGTTAGCAAATCTAATTAACTATTTGAAGTATTCCGTCAAGAGGCACCGATTACCACACACACGCAGTGGGTGGCTCTTCTTGGTTCTCTTAAAGACGTGGTGACTTCCCAGCATTCTGAAAATCCTTGTCTGCTGGAACAATTTGAATTTTGTTATTAGTGACTGCTGGAAATCATAATTCAATAAAGACTAACTCATTTAAAAATGTTTCACACTGTGCATGCATTAGGTAACTTGGGTAACTTAGGAGACACAGAAAAACATATACTAATATTCAGGTCTACACAGGAAATTGGTATGGCACTGAGCAAATTGAAGGAGGCTTTTTGTATTATTATTTTTTCTTCAAGTCTGCAGCAGGATTAGAAGGAATGTATTAAAAAAATCCGTGACATCTTCCCATCTACTCCTCTCTGCACACTGGTATCTTCACTATCTTTAAAATACATAGGTAGGAGGAATAAAAGTATCTTTTCTCATCTTTTTTAATAATCATCATTTAATGGGTAAATAAGGATCGTGGCATATTCCTTTTGGTAACCTCCTTGCCTAACCCTGATTCTTTTCCTGGAATGGGCTTGCATTTACTTCCGGCCCTCATGTCTCTCTCTCTTTCTTTCTCCCAGTCCCTTTATGACCATCTCATATTATGGCTGTAGAAAATATGGTCATGCCATGGGGGAATGTGCCTCCTGCTCAGGTTGGTTTTTTTTCATCCACGTCTGCAGACTGCAGCTGCAGCAGTCTTTGAAAAATACTGGTCTTTGGAAACTGTAATTTTCGAACAATGAATTCTTCTTCACAGGACACTGCACTGTTTCATTCCTGCCTCACACTGTCCAGCATCAGTCTCCTCTCTACAGTTCATTTGCTGCTTAGGTTCACCATATGACACATGGAGCAGTACTTTTTTTTTTCTTCAAATTTTTTTTTTCAGGGAAGTTTGTTTCATCTTTGAAAACATAGCGCTTCCTGCTGACTTCACAAGACCCACTCTCTTCATTCCCCCTTCCTTTATCCTGTGTGCTGTTTCTCTCTACCCACACTCAAGGAACCCTTCTGCTTTTTACCAGGTTCCTCACACAGTTTTCCATTTGACATCTGAACTGGGTTCAGAAAAATGCCACCCCTGCCATACCTCTTGCCCTCATTTTTTCTATTTTCTTCATTATTTCAAATCTATACTCCATTTTTTTTTTACCAATGAGATGACCCTATTCAACTGATAGTTCTCCCCTTCTTCACCCTTTCACAGAGGTTTGGCCCAGTTAAATTGACCCAACATTTACTGAGAACCTAGTATGAAAATGATTGTGGCATAGAAAGCCAGCTTTGAAGTCAGGAAGATCTGCCTCCGACGCATACCAGCTGTGTGACACTGGATGAGTCACTTACTGTATCAGTCAATGCTCTGGATGACTCCATAAGACTGTAAGTTAGAGATGAGTTGCTGATGTACATCAATAGAGTGAGTTTCCACCCTGCAATTTCTCCAAATCCAGGAAATCATGGGTTTGGACCACACATAAAAATGAGCAAGTCACCATGATGGAAGTGGGGGGGTGCTATAAAAACAAAGATTAAGCAACAACAAAAAGACAAGTGTTGTCTTTCAGGAAGCTGCCATTCCACTGACCCAATAGACGACCACTTAGTTTTTGTTTGTATTTTGACTCTTAGAAATAAACAAAGGGAGGATATGAAGAGATACTCATGCTAAAAGCAAGCACCACTAAAAATAGCATGTGCTTCCTTTGTGTGTTTGCTCTCTTTCAGAAATCTGGCTCATTTGGCATCAAAGAGGAACCTGGCTTGACTGAATGGGTAGAGTACTACTAGCTACTGAGTAGATACCTGGTGAATCTATGGTCAAGAAGTTTTTCCTACTAGAAATACTCCCAGAGACTCCCTATCTTTGGAGATTTGAATTGTAGATGAGAATGTCTTAATCTCCTAAATAATTGTATATTTTATCTTATCAAATGAAAGGAAGAAAATGGGCATTTGAAAAAATTGTTTTAAAGTCATGGCATCCCTTTCCTCCTTTTGTATGCTTCAAATGCAGGCATCATGACTCACCTATTGATTGTCTTTGATTGACCGTATGATTTTTCTCATAATTCCTTTAAAGAGAGAAGTTAAGTGAAGAAAGAAGCCTTCTAATAATTACAAATGTTAATACTGACATCCAATCGCTTTTTGAGTTAATCTTTTAAACGTGATTTTTTTTGGGGAGAGTTGCATTTTCTTCATAGAGAGGATCTAGGGGAAAGTCATAGACATTAAAGTATATTGGGGGAGTGTCAATCCTTGCTCCCCACTCACTGCTCCCCACATCTGTTCAATGTTTCTGTTACCTTTCATTTTCTAAAGTGTTACATATGGAATACATATGTCTTTTTGTTCCAGTACTACAGCAGAAAAATAAAATAAAATAAAATAAAAAAAAACACAGAGAAATCAATAAACACCTGTTATTCCCAGATCTGCAGTTATTTGGGCTCAAAAGTGCCTGCAGGCAAAGTTAAAACAAAAATCCTAGTAAGTCTATATGCCTTCACAGATTTCTTTTTGCCTGCATGAGGTTTTTTATTTTATTTTATTTTATATTTATTTCATTTTGTTTCATCTTATTTTATCCCAGAGTGGACCCTTCACCTTCTGTTATTTTACTGCCCTGGATTTGTTCTCTCCGAAGTATATTTCTTCCTTCTCTACACACCATATTTTGTATTCAGCAAAGTGGGGATTTTTCAAACGACTGGAGAATGCAGCCTTGCTTTAGCCCTTGCTGCTATCACAGCGGGTTCCCTAAGTTAGGTTGCCCCCTGCTGCTTCTGTTCCATTAAAAATAAAGCTGGAAATAAAATATGTTTGGGGACCTGCCATTATAGAAGTATCCATTTAGTGTAATCTACTGGAACCAAATCATTTGAAATCAGGTTTGAATATAAGTGTTAGTTGGTAGATGCTTGGGTGTGCAATGGGGCAATTTACAGTTTTTTTTTAGTGAATAGGCAACACACATGTGGAGGATGATTCCATATGTTAGAAGAGACACTTTTGAAGAGTCATTCATCATGTGGTGGCTTTGCATTGCATCCCTGATCTGTGTGGTATCCTTTGCATCTAGGTCTTGATTTCACTTTTAAATTCAGGGGCAGAAGTTGCTAAAAATCTAATACCTGAACCAAAGGCAGAATCCAAGTCTTCCAGGCCCTAGTGTTTGTGATTTTCTACTCTGAAGAATGGAAGTTGCAAACTGTGTAGACCAAGGCAGGTTGTGATGTCACTCAAACAGTCAGTGCCAGAAAGTGGCTTATTTAAAAATCTGAGCCAAAAGTAATTTTGAAAGAGAGTTGTTCTTTTTGTCTAAGTAGAACTGATGAAAGATTTCAAAATGAGTTTTAGATATTGGAAGGGATGCTTGTAGCTCTTTGGATGTGGAGTGGTCAACTATTTTAGATCCAAAAGATAATATCATGGATGGCTTGAGAATTGAAGAATCCACAGACCTTTGTCTTTCTTTCCTTTGTTTACTTATCTCTCCTTACTTCTTTATAGTCCCTTGTCCATCACTGGAGTATCTCAGAAGAGTATCAGTTTCAGAATTTGGTCATATGCAAAGGCAAGAGGATACATTTAAAGAATTTCTTGAGTCTGGGAAATTTGGTGATTAATTTTTTTTTAAAAATTGGTAACGATTAGGAATTTGGGCCCTATCAGAAATGCTTACGGTATTTCTTAGATGAAAAGAAGGAAAAGCAGACTCTAAAGTATTCTTTAATTAATTAATTGATGTTAATTATTTTAACCTGGATTGGTATTAATATTAAATTAATATTGATCATGAACTCTCTAGGCAAAGACCCATGTAAATCCCAGCTGGTCATAGCATTCAGAAGAGTATTGAGATGGTCAATAAATGAATATACTACTGGCTGCTTATAGGGCATCACCAGGCTTCAGCATTTTACCAATGGTGAGTTGAGCATAAAAAGACATGATTTAGGCAGAGCATATCCATCATGGAAAAGGAGGAGGACTAGTCATGTTGTAAGAATGAAAAACATCATGTGGACAACTTAAGGTGACATTGGTACCCCCAGAATATCAAAAAAGGGTAAAGGCCTCCAAGTTTGGGGGAGCTCCATTAGAGAGGAATTATGGAAAGATACGAATAGCACTATGCAGAAGTGAAAGTTGGGGAGGAATTATCATATGCATTCATGGAGGGAACACCCAAAGGGAAGAAATCATGAATCTATCAATTTAATTCAATTCAACTCAACTCATCAAACATTTGCAAAGAAGCAAATTTATACAAGGCATTAGATTTGGTGCTGAGGATGCAAAGACAAAAGGAAAAATACATTATCTTCAAAGCCATTATTACCGATCATTCCTAGTAATAGCTCCTGACTGGCGTTCCAACCCAGGGCTTGAACACTTCAGCTTTCCAAAGGTGTTTTGGTTTTAGCCCTGGCTTTTCCATTCTTTCTTGACTCATGATATTTTCCAGACTTTCTATTAGTCTGGCTTTTTAATTATGTACGACCTTTCCCTAGTTCCTTCTGCCTCATTGACTTCTAAGTTTGTTTCTTATTGTGGCAAGTGGGTGTTGGTGGAATCTCTGGAAGGTAGAAGAATCTAAGTCAAGGGCATTCTGCCCTTCTGGCATGTGACCGCTGGGTGAATTTCAAGGCTACATTCCTTCATGCAGTCCCTACTATTCTAGTTTGAGTTTAGCATTCCATGTATTTCTTTGACCCCTGTTGAATCGGACCTAAAACCAGATACTATTTGTAACAACTTTTTAATTTCAGCATGTTTCTAGATTTCAAAGGCATATTTCACAGAGCAGCAGCCTGTCTAAATCTTGTTTTACTGTTTTCATGTAGTGTTCTGTTATGCTTTAGAATTCAATGTCAAGTGAAAATTTCCATGTGAATGCTGGGCTATTCAAAATGTTTGAATCTTTTTGATGTGAAGTGATACCTCTCTTAAAAATTATAAAAGTAAGAATTAAGACAGATGGGCAAATGTTGCCATAAGTTATATCATAAAACATGGCCATTTTTTGGACCCAGCCTTAATCCTAATAGGCTTTCTTGAGAAGATAGTTGTATAGGGAGTCTTGGATGCCAGAAGGCTATAGGAAGCTCATAAAATGCAAAGTGGGTAAAAGCTTTAGGTCCAAAGGAAAGTATGGAAGAAAATAATAACATCATAGAATTATGAGATGTTAAAATTGGAAGGAGACCGAGAGTCCCTGCCTCTGATTTAACAGATGAAGAAACTGAGGCCAGGATGGAAATAAGAACACAGATAGAAGACTTGGTAATAATAAGATGATAGTAGAAAGGGAAGAAGAGGGAAAACAGGAGAAAATGGTCTAGAAGAGAATATAGAATGAAGACCAGTGGTGACTACTTTTAGTCATCTTTAGAAAGTGATGGAGAGTTGGTATGGGAAGATTTTTGTAATAACAATAATAATAGCTTTTAGTCGCTTTTTGTAGTAGAAATAATAGCATTTATACAGTGCTTTAAGATGGGCAATGTGTTTTGCTGTTGTTATCTCATTTGATCCTCACAACAACCTTGGGTGGGGGTAGGTGCTATTATCACCCTCATTTTGCAGATGAGGAAACTGAGGCACAGAGGATCGCACAGCTAGTAAGTGTCTGGGGCTAAATTTGAACTCATCTTTCACACTCCAGACCAGTTCTCACTTCACTGCACCACCTAGAAGTCAACATAAACTTAGATAGTAGATAAGAAGGACATTTTTTTGTTGGGGGCATTCATTATATGACAGATGGACGAATACGTGTGCTAGTGAAGAGAAGACCACAATCGTTTCTAGTGAAGTGACTAAAGTGGCCACAAGGCATTCAGCTATTGGGACATGGGAATGGGTGGATTTCGGTAATTTTATGGAAGGGAAAATGACAACATTTGATTTTTTTTACATGTAAGGAAGAAAGTTAATTTAGGTAAGCATTTCTGAAATTGCTCAAGGGAGTAGGGAGATAAAGAGATCATATCAGAAAAGTTGAGTAGGATATACTGAAAGGGTAAAGATGAGACATTCCATTTTTAATAAACTTAGGAGAGGTGAAGACAATTGGCAAGTATATTTAAGTAGCTTGGAATCTACTTAAATCTCTTTTCTATCTTCCAGAGCTTACTAGATCTGGAAAATATTAAAGACTCAATAATATGCTAGAGCAATTAACTATTGACTTAGATTCTAAAAGAAGGAGAAAATGTGATTGTAGGATTAATCATCTACAGGCATTCATTAGGCATCTGCTATGTGTGAGGTACCATGCTAAGTACTGAAAATACAAAGATAAAAGTAGAAACAATCACATCCTCAATGAGTTTATATTTAATTAGGGAAAATAGCAAGTGACTTGCCTCTTTGCAACTTCCATCCTCTGCACCTTTGAGGCCAATAAGAATATATCTAATTCCTCTTTTATGTGCCTCTTTAAACACCCATGTCAGCTATTATATCCTTCTCAGTCATAACATATCTGTTATAACACAACACAACACAACATAACAAACATACATAACTTCTCTAGTTATAAGGCATAAATTCCACCATCTTGGTTGTTCTCCTCTGAATACTTTCTAGCTGATCAATCTCTTTCCTGAAATATAGTACCCAAAACAAATATATTATTAGAGGAATTGAGAATTGGTTTAACTTCTGGGAAACAATATGTAACTATTCAAGAAAAATTGCACAACTGGTTTTACTCTTTGGTCCAATAATCCCATTTCTGGACATGTATCTTAAGGAAGTAAAAAACAGAAAGAAAGGTTTGGCATAGACTAAAATATTGTGGAGGCAAAAAAGTTCAAAACAAAGTAGATGCTAATTTATTGGGAGAACAACTGAACAAATTGTGGTGTACAAATGAAATGGAACTATATTTTTCCACATGAAGCAATGAGTAAGAGAAATTTAGAGAAACATGACAAGACTTGAGTAAACTGATCCAGAATGAAATATGCAGACAAAGGGAAGCAATATACACATTGATTATTGTACTATAAATGAAAACAACCTTAAAGGAAGCCAAACTCAGTTTAATGGTAATGATTAACACTGATCTTAGATAAAAAGTAGAGTTATTTCTTTCAGTAGAAAGATAAAGTATTTTGGTGTGGAATATTGCCTACAGATGGCATTGTTTTGTCAGTTGGTTTTACTGAACTATTTTTCTTTATTACATGGGAGAGTTAAATGACAGAAGGTTCAGTCTTAGAAAATGACTACTTTTTAAAAAAGGGCTTAATTAAAATAAAAAAATATTGTTGCCTTTTGTTAAGTGAAAAGAAATTTCCACTTACATCTCCCACTCTGCTCACTCCACCATGTTGAGTACTCCCTTGCAACAAAGGTAACCAGGTAAGCAAAACCATCCAGGATTGATAGACTGCATCTGAAAATGTATCCCACTTCTTATACCTGTGGCTCTATCCTCTCTCCTTTGAGTCAATAGGTATGTTGCATCATTAGTTCTCCAGAACTATGACTAATCATTATAATTAGAATTTAGGCAGGTACATGGTGTAAAAGGTAGAGTACTGGGTGTGGAGTCAAAAAGACCTGGATTCAAATGCAGAACACAGATTAGCACTGTGATTTTGGGCAAGTCATTTAACTTCTCTGTGCTTCAGTTTCCTCAACTCTAAAATGGGTATTATAATATTAGCATCTCTCTCATAGGGTTGTTGTGAATATTAAATGAGATAATAACTGTAAAGCACTTAGCAAACTGCCTGGCATGTACTAGGTGTTTAGTAAATGTTTGTTTCCTTCTTTCTTTGTTTACTTTGACATTATTGTAGTCATTGTTTATATTATTCTAGTTCAGTCTTCTAATGTTTCTCTGATTTCCTCATTTTTATTGTATTTTACAAAGCAATGATCTGTGAATTCTATGGAAGTTTGTTAGGAATTTTTATTGTATTGTGTGACCTGACCACAAACAATAAACCTCTCTCCAGCTATTTAAGTCTTCCTTTTCTTCTATAAAAATTATTTTAGTGGTCTTGATATAGTCCTAAATGTGTCTTGTTATGTTGACTCTCAAATATTTTATGCATTTTTAATTATCTTGAATGAAGTTTCTCCTCTAACTTCTTCCTGGATTTTGTTAATATTGTTAAGAAATGCTAAATGATTCTTGTTGATTTATTCTGTATTGTGCACTTTTACTTATACTAAGAATTTTCTCAATTTCTTTTCTGATTCTCTAAGGTTTTCTAAATAAACTGCTACTAGAGGTAATTTTCTCTCTCTCTCTCTCTCTCTCAATATTTATAGCTCTAATTTATTGCCTTTGGCTTATACAACTATTTAAATTAGTATCAGGGACAAGGAACATCCTTGCTTTTTAACTCTCGTGCTGACTGGGAAATTTTTCAAACTTCCAGTATTTCACCACTGCAAGTAACACCAACTCTTGCTTTTGTATACCCACATGTGTAATGTACATTTATTTGTGAGTGTATACACATATGTATGTATGCATACGTGTGTATATATACTTTTAATCATATTGAAAATGGGTTCTTCTAAAACTATAATTAAAAAATTTGCACATAAATTAGTGCTGTGTTTTGTCAAAGGCCTTTTCTATACTTTTTTGATATAAATATGAGAGGCATTGTGTTGTTGTTTGCATGATTAATTATGCTAATGGTTTTCCCAGGGACTAACTATTTTTGTGTCCTTGGCATAAATCCAACTTGGTTGTAATGACTTTTTTTTGGACTGGTATTGCTCTAGTTTCAGTGATAAGATTTTATTTACATATTTTGCATCAATTTCATTAGTAAAATTGTTCTATTATTCTCTTTTTCTGCTTTATCTTTCCTGGTTTAACTCTTAGGGCAATTCTATTTCATAAGAGGATCTCGGTAAAATGCCTTCTTTATTGTTTATTGAGAATATATTTTTCAACATATTATTAATTGCTTTAAAATAATAAATAGAATTCGCTTTTAAATTTAGCTAGCCCAGGAGTTTTGTCTTTGGTAGTTTATTTATGGTCTGCTCTATTTCTCTTTCTACAACTGGATTGTTTAAGATCCCTGCATTTTTGTTTTCCTAATTAGGACATTTTATACTTTGGGAGGTTATTAATTTCTTTTTAAGTTCTCAGTTTGCTGATGTATAATTGTGAAAATAGTTTTGCTTAATTCTTTTTATTTCTTTTCTGTTTATTGTGGATCTACTTTATTTTTTGTGATTTTGGAATTTTTAAGAATCAGGTAAGCTAATGGTTTATTTATTTTGTTAGTCTTTTTGGAAAACAGATCTGGGTTTTGTTCATCACACCTGTGGTCTTTTTCTTTTCGATTTTATCTTGTTCCTAGATCATACAAATAGAGATCTAGAGGTAGAAGAGATATCAGAATTCACCTAGTCTAACCCCCTCATTTTACAAACAAGGAAACTGAGGCCCAAAAAGATGAAATGACTTACCTAAGGTCATACACATAGTACAAGAAACAGGATTTCAACCCAAGTACTGGGCTCTTTCTGTTGTACTCATCACTTAGTTGTCTTTCAGTTTACATGTTTTTAAAAAATTTTAGTAATTTGTTGACTTTTTAGTTTTTTAAAAATTGCATTCTAATTAATGCTTTCCTTTTCTGTCTTGTTAATATATGCACATAACACACATGCACACACATATACATGTATACAGTGTATATTATATGTATACAGATGTATTATACATATTCCCAAATGTCCTATATATATGTGAATATATTAGTGTACATAAATATCTATTTCAGAAATTTTTTTTACTTCAAGGATGCTTTATTTGAATCCCATAATTTTTGATAGGACAACTCTTTAAAAAAATGACAACTGGAACTGAATACAATACTCCAGATGTCACTTGGCTAGGGCAGACTATAATAGGCCTGACATTTCCTTATTTCTGGATATTATGTGTCCTTAGGGTGGTTTATCATTGTAATTCTTTTAAAATTGCTATCCATTATTTGGAGCCATAATGATGATGATGATGATGATGATGATGATTCCCATTTATGTAGTATTTTAAGGTTCATAAAGTATTTCTCTCATAGTAATTCTGTGAGGTAGAGAATACAAGTATTATCACTCCCCTTTTACAGGTGGAGAAACTAAGACCCCGAAGGGAATACCAATAAGGTTTCATAATTAGTGTTGGAACCTGGCCTCTTGTGTTTTAGTCCAGTGATCATCCACTCTACCCCATTGCCTTGTTGTCTAAATATTATTGAAACAATTCTACTGCCTCATTTGGCATCCTTATTTCTTTTCACAGTCCCTTGACTAACACCAAAGCATCATTAGGATAATATTGATATAAAGGAGGTGGGTATTTTTGGAGACAAGCAGCCCAGGTTTATGCCTATACTCTTATCCATCAGTTATGATTGTTTCAATGTACATATATTGATGTGCAAATTTGTACATATATATGTATGATTATATATGCACACATATATGTATTGCCACATTCTATGTCATTTATTGGATATATTTCCCTCATGTTTTCCTATTTTGGGCTTAAAGGAAGAAACCTTGCCATCTTCATCTTTTATAAAACTGCCATTGCCAAATTCAACATCATATGCAGAGGGAAAGTTGAGAAAAAAACACTTGTTCTTAATTTTGATTGACCATCTTGGCAGTCATTTAAAGTCAGATTTTTGTGTGTCTTTAGTGTCTACATAAATTGTGTTGCTTAAATTCCATCATGGACTCTGGAATATTCCAGGCACTTGGTAGTAAGTCTTTGTCAATTTGTTTTATTTCATTGTAGCTTTGTAGGTTCTTAGAATTTTCTTAAGTAGGGGAGATGATGTGGTGTGCTGTGGTGGAAAGAACACAATATTTGGAGTCAGGGGTTCAAATCTTCTCTTTACTGCTTTCTACTTGTGCATACTGGGGAAAACATGTAAACTCACTTGACCCTATTTCTTCATCTATAAAAATGGAGAAAGGGTCTTGGGCCAGATGGCCTCTACAATCCCTTCAGCCTCTAATTATATGATTCTCTTATATAAAAGGGCATGCCAATGTTTTTAGTAGTATTATTGATACTAATAAAAATATAAAATTTTTTTATAGGGTTGGCATCAAGAACACATCAAGCACCCTACTTGGACTGTCTATGTTCTCATTGGAAATATGTGAGCTGATGCACATTACAACTAAATTTTTATAATAAGAAGATATTTTATGGAGAAATTATGCTATATTCAAAACTTTCTAGAAACCAGACTCCAGATTTTCTTTTCCTTTTTCTTTTCTTTTTTTTGTAAGGACTTGGAGGTGGCACAAAAGACTTCTAAAAATACAATCTTCCATAAAGTAATGATATGGCAGGATGCAAGAATGTTTTTTGTTGGATTTTAATAAAAACATAAGTTTTCATTTCAATTTAGGGATCAGTTGAATATATACCTGTATTAACCTTAATAAATCACAGGAAAATGGTGACCAAGGTGATACACATATCTCAAGGGTCTAATGCAATCACAGACTACTCAATCTTGACTCTGTCGCTAGGATAATATGATCAAGAACTTCCTTGATGTATATGGTTCTGTGCTCTTAAATCATAGCTATGCGTCTACAGGTACATCTATATAGATTTCAATAGATTATGATCCCTGTGTACTATATATTGTGTATAAAAATATGTCCCCATCATTGTGCCTTTATGTGCCATTCAGCTTGCAAATTTCCCTTAATTGGTTCATCTTGTATGAAGAGAAGGGCATTCTTTCAAAATCAGCCTTGATGTGGATGTTTAAATATGCCATTTTGGGGTTCCATTTTGGTTATATCATCAACTATAGTTTGTGTGCTTATTCAAGAGAGGAGTCACAAAAAACCAAAGTGGAAAATCACAATCACTGGGAACCAGGAGCTCTGGGCCTAGGCCTAGGGTACAGGGGTTAGGTTTCTTGCAATTGCTGACTCTTAATTTGTAGACCTAGATCAGCTGAACAAATGCATGTCTGATTCATCCTGAAAATATTAGCAGAAGGAATATAGAGATTATCTCCATTTTTTAGATGAAATCTGCATATATACATAGACATACATGTAGAATGTTAGTTCCATGAGGGTAGGGGTTATTTTGTTACTGACTTTGTACCCCAACATGTAGCACACTTCTTGGCACATTGCAGCTGCTTTATAAATACTTGTTGATTGGTTGACGGATTGATTAGGGGAGGTGGGAAATGAGAAGCAGGGAAGCCCTTTAGGAAACTATAGCAAAAGGCTAGACAAGAGGTGATGAAGGCCTGAACCAGGATGGTAGCCATGTGAAGAGAAACAACAGGATGAGTGCAAGAGGCAGAATCATCAACTGATTAAATGAGGCGAGCAACATAAGAGAGATCGTTTTTAGGAAATTTGTTCCCAGATCCTGACAACTTCTTTTTCCTTTCTTTTTGATTTCAAGGTTAATTGATTCCTTGTTCTTTAATATTCCGTTATTTTTAAATGCCTATAACTTAACTATAACTTAAATGCCTGTAACTTCTATTTTAATTTTTCTCTGAAAACTTTCCTAAGAATTCAACTCAACAAGGATTGAGCACCTACTGTGTTCAGAGCACTATAAAGAAGTGGCTAGATGGTGTAGTAGATGGAAGCTGGGGTCAGGGGGACCTGAGTTCAAATCCTGCCTAGATATTAGCTACGTGACCCTAGGGATGTCCATGAACCTGCCTCAGTTTCCTCAGCTATAAAATGGAGTTAATTATATCATCTCCCTTGTGGGCTTGATATGAGGCTCTAATGAGGTAATATATGTAAGGTGCTTTTAAAATCTTTAAAGTGCTATATAAATCCTGACTATGCTACTGCTGTTATGTTAGGTGCATAGGGGAGAAGAATCATAACAGTAGACACAGTGACTTTCGGAGGAGTGTGCAATGCAGTTATGAAGACAGCAAACATATACACACGTGTGTGTGTGTGCGCGCGCGCGCACGTACATGAGAAAAGTAGAGGATGTTTGCTAAGCAATATATAATGAAGTGGAAGATACTAAAATAGAAACTGTTCTTGATTTTGAAAGAGAAAGCATTCTAGGGGTTCCATGAGGATGGAGCAGGCTGAGTGAGGGAAGGCTTTTTGAAACAAATCAATCTGGAGCTGGCTCTTGAATCCATCACAATAAGCATGTACTGAGCACCTCATGTGTATTTACCCTGCTAGATTCTGGGGACACAGAGACAAAAATGAATCATTTGCTGCCCTCAAGGAGCTTACATAGCATTAGGGGAAGGCCAACACAGACGTACAACATATATACAAAAGTGAATAATAAATATTTTTTGGTGAGGGAAGAGTACTAGCAACTAAGGAAGGCTTCTCATAGATGGGGTCACTTGAGGAGGGTTTCGAAAGTTTTTACATCTTTAGCAATAGCAGCGCCTCCCCACCTGCGCTAATAAGAGGGCTCGATTTTGAGCCTTCTGCTCTCTCTTAATTATGTCTGTGAATTTGGGTTCTTCTCAGATCTCATGGATTAGAGATAGCTAAGTGGTACAGTGGATAGAATGTTGGAATTAGCAAGAGGTAAGTTAAAATCCAACCTCAGACATTTACTGGCTATGTGACCTTGGCCAAATCACTTAAGTTCTATTTGCCTCAGTCTCTTCAACTGCAGAATGGGAATAATAAAAGCACCTATTTCCCAGGGTTGTTGTGAGGATCAAATGATATATTTGGAAAGCACTTAGCATAGTGAAGAAGCTTTACTATTGTTGTATATTTCAATATGATTGATTTATAAATATATTTCTTTAGTCTTAATCTATACTCCCCCACTCCCACTGGAAATTCCAAGACCACCTTAAATTTATTATGACAAAGATAAATAAGCCCTTATCTTGAATGAATAATCAGAGATTCCACCAGTCACGGTGGCAATGACTATAACAAAGCTTATTTGCAAGCCTAAAGGAACTCTGTCTAAGTATATAATTTTCAGTTTTCCATAGTTTGTTTAAATTCTCATCTCCAATGCCTTCTCAAGCTGGGCTAGAGAGGCATAGCCAACTCTCAATTATCCATTCCAATGGAGGCATGCAGTTATAATGCAGTCCAAAAATCTTTTCTGTTAGTGAGGTCAACCTCATCCATAGGTGAAATAGGTGGTCCCTCTACACCAAATATCCAATATCTCTCTCAGCTGGAATTCTTCTAACAAAGATCAAAACCTTTCAGTTCACAACTAGAGAAATATTAGATAATGCAAATATCTTTGGTAAAGATTAGAGGTCAACTGAAATTCATGATAAAGGTATAGATCACTGCTATCAAATTCTTTCCTGAGAACGGGTCTTGATAGGCAGCAGGGAGAAGATCCTGAGGTTACTGGG
This sequence comes from Trichosurus vulpecula, assembly GCF_011100635.1. Lineage (NCBI taxonomy): Eukaryota > Metazoa > Chordata > Mammalia > Diprotodontia > Phalangeridae > Trichosurus > Trichosurus vulpecula. Next base: position 393,593,361 of record NC_050575.1, read on the forward strand.
TTTCTAAAGTTAGGAGAAGAAATTTCAGAAGGAAAAGAAAAGGATTTGGAGAAGGGAGACCAGGGATGCTGAAGACAAAACTTCCTGACCTCCTTCTCTGACCCAGACCAATGATGCCCAGATTACAAGGCAAAGGGATAGTCAAGGGATGATGCAGGTCTTACCTAGCCTCCCTGCTCCTGCTGCTGCTGCTAGTGCCCCTGGTGTTGCTGATGCAAGGAATGGATAGATAATTTTAGCCAGTGGTATTAAGTAGAAGGAAACTCAATTCCATGGAATGTTAAAATTCCAGGGCTTGGCTTCTTCTCTTCCCTAGTATTGTTAAAATCATTTTCCCCCTCTTAGTTTTAAAGTTAATCATCACTGTATCACTCCTAAGGGAGTTAGTCATAATTATAATAATATTTTTAATGCTTTTAGTTAAATTTAAAATGAAAAAATAACTAAATTGTAAAGACTAGAATTTCTAGTGAATTAGTTCTATGTTTTAAAATTGGTTCTGATAATTCTATGTGAATTAGTTACGTCTTAGCTAACATTTATATAGCCCTTTAAGATTTATGAAGTGCTTTGCAAATGTCATCTCATTTGATCCTCACAATGTGAGGTAGGCACTATTATTGTCCCCATTTTACAAATGAGGAAACTGAGGCAGATAGTGGTTAAGTGACTTCTCCAAGGTAGTGAATGTCTGAAGCTGGTTTTGAACTCAGATCTTCCTGACTCGAAGTCTGGTCCTCTATTCACTGTGCTGTGTTGTTATCATTGTTCAGTTGCGTCTAATTTTTAGTGACCCCAGTTGAGGTTTTCTTGGCAAAGATACTGGAGTGGTTTGCTGTTTCCTGTTCCAACTCATTTTGTAGATAAGGAAACTGAGGCCAGGAGGGTCAAGCGACTTGCCCAAAGTCACACAGCTAGGAAGTGTCTGAGGCCAGATTTGATCGAAGATCTTCCTGACTCCTGGCCCAGAGCTCTGTCTACTTAGCCATTATGTGTCAAGAAGGGAAACATCTATGAGAAAATGAAACATCTTGCTATCACTTTTACATGAAAAGGAAAAAGGCTGATTGAAGCTTTGGTTTACTATCTTTTTTTAAAAAACATTCTGATTTATGTAGGCATTATGGTTATGGATGTTGGTAAAGGCTGTGCATGTGGTAGTGAATATTAGGGAAGGAAGGACTGGCTGTCCAAGTGACATTTTATTTGGTTGATGCATTTGCTGGCTTTTACTTTCAATTCTATCACCCAGCCCATGATTTGATGACATCTGGGACATAAAGATTATAGTATACATGTCACGGTGTTGCCAAGTGATGGAATCTCAGCTTTTCCTTTAATCCACATACCTGACATTCTGTGATTCTATTTGACAAAACAAGTAAGGAGCCCATACTGACAGAAAAGATAACAGACCGTATAGGGGAGAGGATACTGGGCTTGAAGGCAGAATGAACTGGGTTCAAATTTAACCTCCGCTACTCGTGGGCTATGTGAACTAAGTCACACTAGAATCCTTTTTCATCCTACACATTAAAATTTATGCATCAATTTTAGGGCATAAAGGAGTTCCTTACTATACTGTCTTTTATAAAGCCAATCCTATACAAGGCTGCCTATAGACAGAAGCAAAAGTCTATGTGTGATTCGAAAGGTAGCTAGAAGACTCTACCCTAATCCAGCCCCCAAATCAATCTCCCTACCACTTGTTGCCATTCATTACCTGAAATTCCCACAGTTAACAACTAGTTCCTTTGAATGAATACGATTTCTTCAGTATTTAAACCTGAAAGAAATAATAGTTAGTAAGCATATTCTTTCAAAATGTCGACAGCCTTAGGAGAGGGTGAAATATTAAGTTTTTATCAGTCACTGGCACCTCAGTGTGAGTTATTGTTTTCCTCAAAGACCTCTACTTTTGGAAAGCTAGCTGAGAATAGAACTAGATTGAATGGGAGGTGTAACTAGAGCATTGGAATTCTATAGAATTAAGACCCAAGGTGAGGGAAGGGAGATGATGTAAATGTAATAGGGAGTAACTGAGTATCTGTGGGGAGGCATCCATAGGGGCCAAAGATAAGTTTCACCAAATTTTCAGTTCTACCTGTGACCCGACCCCCTTTGCGTAATTCATGATCATTAGGTAATCATTAGTTGATAACATAATCTAGGACAACTGAACAGGGGAGTGATAGCTTTTATGAAAGTTATTGCAACTTCAATTATCCTACAATTTTACCTATATAATGTGGTTTACACACTACTATTTGTTCTTTCAAACTCCCAGATGGTCGTAGCTTTTTTAAAAAAAAAAACAAAAAACTAGATCTCCAATTTCATCAGTGTGGAGAGCTTTGGGCTGGACCTCCCTCTATCAATGCAGTAGGTCATCCACGTGGAAACTAGAGTCTTAGAAAGTTGTCCAGGGCCCTATGAGGTTAGGTGACTGGTCCAGGGTGACTCAGTCAATGTGAATCAGAGTTGTGACTTTAACTGAAGTCTTCTTGATACCAAGTCTGACTCTCTATTTACTAGGTCCAGCTACCTCTCCCCCAAATGATTATTACTAAAATTTGAAATAAACAGAGATCAGAACAAGGTTTCTTAACCTTTTTAGTATCAAGGACCCCTGAGGCCAACTTGTAAAGCCCTTCTCAGAATGATTTTTTTAAAATGAGGACTAAAAGGAAATCAATTATGTTGAAGTAAAGGAGTATTTATTTCCTGCCCGAGTCCATGGATCCTCTGAAATCTATTCACAGATCCTTGGTGGTGGTGGTGGTGGTGGTGGTGATGGTGGTGGTGGTGGTGGAGTGTCTGTCAACCTCAGGTTAAACATTAGGAAGACCAAATCCCTTAACTGATGCAAGATTTTTCTTGGTCCTTCAAGGTATCTGTAAATTTGGGTCATTCTATTAAGAACCCCTGAATTAGAGGGGTTGTCTGAGGATTGTGTTTGGAGTTAGGCAGTCTGGGTTCAGATCTAGCCTTGTCACTTATTACCTGGGCGAATCACTCTCCCTCACTTCCCCTTAGCTTTTCAACTGCAGATAAAACTAGAATCTATCATATTCATATTTTAATATATCTATAAGAACCTAGCTGACTAGCTAGGGTTTTAGTATTTGGGAATGCAAATCATATGTATGTGAGATAAATACAATAATCTTAGTGTGTCAAATTTCATGGTATGCCTCCATTAAGACCATTTGTCTGAGTGGGGCAAAGAGAAAAATGTGTATTTAATTTTCTAACTTTCTGCAAAATGAAAAATGGGAAACGTGTTGATTTAACACCAGAAAAATGCACAGCTGATATAAAAAAGAAGACTGTATCTAATTTTGTTAATAAACTATAAATGGTAAACTGACAAAGAGGTTAGATTTCAAAGCATTGGGAACCCATTTTTCGATAGAAATCATATGTTTTTCATTTGGGGGCAGCATAACTCTGTAGTGTCATATTCCAGCTTGAGTACTTCTCAAATTACAGCTCTAAAATAGTAAGATAATGTGAATTTTTTCCTGCTGGTGCTGTCAGCAAGCTAGGTATATTTAAGTATTTGCGTCACTGATGTATCCCCTGAAGAGAAACTCTGCACTGTTGTGATGTCATTTAGGATTTGCAAAGGGAGCTCCCAGGCCATCATCACTTTCTTCAACTCAAAATTTCAGGGGCCTGGTAATTAATTTCCCAGTCCTTAATGGTGATATTCCAGAGGTAGTATGTTGGGCTAAAAAGCCAGCCTCTTGGTCAAGAGTTAATCAACAAACATTCATTAAGTGCCTACTATATACCAGGCACCGTGCTAGGTATTGGGGATACAAACTCAGTCAATGAAATAATCCCTACTCTTCAGGAGCTTATATCCTAATAGGGAGGGCAGAAAGGCAACAAGTATCTACTATCTGTATACATATATGTACACACCTCTAGGTATATATACATACACTTAGTCTGTATTTAAATTTCCCATTGGTGCAGTGTGCAGAATTGACTGAAATCATGAGAGACTTGAGGAAGACAGGTTATTGGGAGGTTCTTGTGATAATTCAGGTGAAAGGTGATAAGGACCTAAACGAGGGTGGTGCCTGGGTGAGTGGAGAAAATAGGTCAGATGTGAGAAATGTGGTAGTAGAAATGGCAAGATTTGGTAACTGATGGGATATGTGGGGTGAGGGAGAGTGAGGAGGTGAGCATGATGCTAACATTATGAACATAGGACACTGGAAGGATGGTGGGGCCTTTAATAAAAATAGGGAAGTTTGGAAGGGAGGAGGGTTTGGGGGAAATATAGTAGACAGTTTTGGACACGTTGAGTTTGCGATGTCTCTGGGATGTTCAGTTTTGAAATGTCTACTAGGCTGTTGGTGATGCTGGATTAAATCATCTCAGAAGTGAGACTGGGTCTAGATACATAGATCTGTGAATTTTCTGCTTAGAGATGATAGTTAAAAAGCATGAGAGCTGATGAGGTTACCATGAGAGAATGCAGAAAGAGAAGAGGGCTTAGGTATACCCACAGTTAGGGACATGATAAGGATAATGAGGCAGCAAATAATATGAAAGGGTGGTCAGGCGTGGAGGAGGAGAACAAAGGGAGTGATGTCATGAAACCCATAGAGAAGAAAGCATCCAGGAGGAGAGGGTAATCAACAGTGCCAAATGCAGCAGGAAGATCTAGAAGGGTAAAGAATGAAAAAAAAAAACCCATTAGATTTGGCAATGAACTCAGGAAGATCTGAGTACAAGTCTCATCTCTGATATACTCTCTCCTCATCTCCCCCCTCCCCCTAACTAGTAACTAAGACTCTAAGTTGTAAAGAGGGCACTGATTTACACCAGAAGAGGTAGGTTCCTCTTATCTGAGTTACACCAGAGAAGTAAGTTGTCCCATTGGCCCACCCCAGTAAAATCACAAGTACCAATAAAACCATAGGTTTGGTTAAAAAAAATGGAGCAGCCATCTCTCTGGCCCTGCCCTTGTCTGATGTGTTGCCATTCCAGAGCTGGTGCATTTATAACCCAACCCAGACCCACCAGCCACAGTTGTCCCTACATCCTCCTGCATCTTGCAGCCTTCTGTATCTTCTCCTCCTGCCAATTTACCTGGGAACAATAATAAAATCAGCACTTTCTTTCCTGGGAAGGATGCATCAATCAGTTGTTCCATGTTTTCATTCTCTGTGACTTCCCTTACCAAAACACCAGGTCCCTCGCTACCACTCCCCTAGATGTTTCTGTCTTCTATTAGAGTACAAACTTCTTAAGGGTAGAGATTATTTGCTTTTTGTATTTGTATCCCCACTGCTTAACAAATGCTTTTTTTGTTGACCTATCCATTTTTTGCTATGTTTATTGTTTGTTAATACTCCTAACTACCTCTTCTCCCACACCTGAAAAAAGCATTGAACCCATAGAGCAAAATGCAGACTTAAATGATATTCTTCAACAAATTGTCTCCTCTGCTTTAAATCTGATTCAACAAATACTTATTAAGTGCTTGCTATTTCCAAATCTATGTGTCCACCCCTCATTCCATATCCAACTGCCTGTGGGACATCTCTCTGACATCCCAAACTCAACTTATCCAAAATGGAAATCATCATCTTACCTCTCCTCCTAACTTTTCTGGGAGCACAGAGTCACATGCTTTCAGAGTTGGAAAGGATCTCAGATGCCATGTAGTCTAAGCCATACCCTCCAAAGAATCCCTTTCACAATGTGCCCAAGAAATGGTCACCCACCTTTGGTTGAAGACATTCAGTGAGAGGGAGCCCATTACCTTGTGAAATAGCCCATTTTCCTTCTGGGATAGCTGTCATTGGTATGAAGCTTTTCCTTTCATGAAGCCTAAATCTGTGTCTTTACCGGTTCTATCCTTTCTCTGTTTCTGTCAAAGATAACACCATTCCTCCAGTCATCCAGGTTGGAAACCTTGGAGGCATCCTTGAGTCTTCCCACTCATTTTGTCTCCATGATGAACTAGTTGCTCAGTCATGTCAGTTCTACCTGAAAAGACCTTAGCCTGAAAGGGCCAGGGTCTCCCAATGCATCCTGGGTCATATCCAGTCATCCTGATGAATATCTGGTCACTGGACCCAGATAGCTCTGGAGGAGAAAGTGAGGCTGGTGACCTTGCACAGCCCTCCCCCACTCAAATCAAAGTCATGTTATCATCTTCCTGATCATCTTTGAGACTGAAGGACAAACATGACAATCTTATTAACAGATCTGATGTCTCCTTGCTTCTGTCGGTTTATGTCATGACCACCCTAGATGGGTACAGGTCCTCTAACCCCTTATCTATACCACTTTAAGTCCCTTAATTAGTCTCCCTGCATTGTATTTAGTTTCTTTCTACTCCTACACATACTTTACATAGCTGCCAAATTTATATTGCTACAAGACAGATCTTGTCCTAGCACTCTCCTGAGAACTCAAGAGGGTAGCTGGGGGAGCCATAGTGCACCACCTGGGCTGGACGCGGGGCCTGGAGTCAGGAAGACTCATCTTCCTGAGTTCAAATCCAGCCTCAGACACTTACTAGCTGTGTGACTCTAGGCAAGGCACTTCACTATGTTTGCCTCAGTTTCCTCATCTATAAAATGAGCTGGAGAAGGAAATGGCAAACCACTCTAGTATCTCTGCTAAGAAAACCCCAAATGAAATGGGGTCACAAAGAGTCAGAAACAACTGAAACAATAACAACAGGAACTCAAGGAGCTTCAGTGACCCTATCGCCCTTAGAATAAGACTCAAACTTTCTCATTTAGACCTGGCTCCAGACTGTCTTTGTAGGCTTATTGCATTATCATTCACCCTCAGGCACTCTACCTTGCAATCAGATGGGCCTAGTTGGCTAATAATAACAGCTAATATTTATAGAGTGCTTATTTATGTGCCAGGTGCTTTCCAATCATTATGTCATTTGATTCCCCACAACAACTCTGAGAGGTAGGTGCTTTTATAACCCCCATTTGACAGTTGAGGAAACTGAGGCAAACAGGGTTAAATGACTTGCGTAGGGTCGCATGGCTAGTAAGTGTCTGGTGCTCTATCCACTGGGCCACCAAGCTGTTTATATTTTATATCCCCTCTTGCTGTACCCAATATTCCATCTCCTGCCTCCACATCTTTGTCTCCCACTCCTGAAATACTTTCCCTTCTCTTCTTGGCACTTATTGCTTCCTTAAAGACCTGACCCAAGTGCCATCTCTTTTAAATGATCTTTTATGATTCCCCCAATTATTCAACCCACCCAACCAAATAACTACATCTTGCATATACTGATCTATGAGGACAGTCTGTCACTCAAATGAAACTTAAGCTTCTCGAGGGCAATTTTTTTTCCGATCCCCAAAACTCTGCACAGTGCCTGGCACAGAAATGCTTGTCCATTGATTGCCAGGCATCATACTGGGTCCTGGAGAAACCATACAAAAATGAAACACTTCCTCCCTTCAAGAGCATTTGTTCTCCTAGAAGAAAACAATATGTACCTGAGTGAATAAACAAATGAATAAAAAAATCATAAAGTGTGCTTGCTAATGCCAAGTGTTATGCTATGCATCAGGATATGAATAGAAAAGCAAGACAGCCCCTGCTCTCAAAGAGATCATATTCTGATTGAGAGAGACAACTCATACAGGAGAGTTCAGGCTCAGGGCAGTTATAGTAGCCTAGTGATCTTTTGGGCACAGTGGTAAGACAGATAGTAAAACCTAATGGTCTGCCATCTTGCTAGAAGTACTGTAGTTGGTAACTTACTTGCTTATCAAAATGGTGTGAGTGGCCACAACTACTTTGTATCTGGGAGAGCTGGGTGGATCCAGTCCAATCAATGACTTTTGGGAAGGAGGAAATGGGTTTAAGGGTCAGAGTGGGTTGAGAATGGAGGGGGGAGAACTCGGCATCCAGCAAGGAGTGGGGAAAACAAAAGGGAATTGGTACCCCACAAAGATTGGAGGTGGAAGGATCCCTACCCATCGTGAAGATAAGATGGGTTGTAAAAATCCCATGATCATAGATCTCTGAGAAGAACACAAGTCAAAAAACCTGAACACTATAATGCAAGAAAACTGTCCAGAACTTTACCACCAAGTAAGATGAGTTACCTAGTTAATTTTTTGGGAAGAAGCTAGTCATTAAGACATTCAAATGATTAATACCACTGCTGTCTACCACCATGTCCTATGGCTCTACATAATGGCCTTGGTTCAGTCTTTTTTTCTTACTTCTCCACCGCCTTGAGCTACTCTGGATGTACCAGAATGACTCATCTTGTCTTCCTCTCATCCATCTGATACCAAAGTTCTCTACATGGCTTTGGATGGCAGAGAACTTCTTGTTGTTGTTCAGTCATTTCAGTCATGTCTGACTTTTCATGACCCCCTTTGGGGTTTTCTTGGCAAAGATACTGGAGTAGTTTGCCATTTCCTTCTTCAGCTCATTTTGTAGATGAGGAAATTGAGGCAAACATGGTTAAATGACTTGCCCAGGGTCACACAGCTAGTAAATGTCTGAGGCTAGATCTGAGCTAATGAAGATGAGTCTTCCTGATTTCCAGGCCAGCGCTCCATCTCCTGTGCCAGTAAGTGGCCTCTTTCATTTGTGACTTCAGATTCTAATCAGAACCTTATTCCTAGGTGATCACTGGGGGCAAATTCCCCTTTCTCCATCTCATTCTGTTAGTGAGTCAGGGTGTTCCAAGATCACACAGGATTACCTGACAGACAGACACAACCACAGAAATGACTTTTCTTAAATGACTTTGCTTTCTCTGACCATAACATAAAGTGAGGCAAAACCAGAAAGATGTATACTTGTCAAACATACTTCCCACCGTGGCTTAGGATGTCCCACATAAGGAGAAGGAATTTCCTAATAGATGATGAGGTTTTCCAGTTCCTTGTAAATAACATTACACTGATTGTGTTTGGGGTTTAGAAATCAAGGGTCTTGACCATTTTTGTGTCCTGGACTCCTTCTTAGAATCATGGTTTTAAATACATAAAATAAAATACATAGGATTTCAAAAGAAACCAAAGATTAGTGGAAATAAAGATGCAATTTTTTTTTGTCTTCCAAGATCACAGATTTCCTGAAATCTGTCCATAGACCCTTGGGGATTGGGGGGTTTGTAGACTCCAGTGAAGAAACTCTGGATGAGATAATTTTAAAGTTCCCTTCCATCTCTAAATCCATGAATGTGTATAGCTTATAGAATGCAATGTGCTATATAAATATTAGGTATTGTCAACCTGTCTGGTAATCTTATCAAAAAAAGAAAATTAGGTTAGCATAGCAAGACTTCATGCCCCATAGTGATCACATTTTCTCTTTCTAAGTGCTCAAAAACATGCACTTATATAACATGCAATAGCTAACTAAAAAATAATATATACTAGCATTTTTGCTACGAATCAATATCAAGTTGAAAAGTAGGACATTTGTGTCTCACCAGCAACGAGACGTCTCTCTTGTTCTCAAGGAGTCTTCTTAGATCTTGAACAACAAACAGTTCATTAACCATACCCACAAATTCTTTCATTTTCCAGGGACGGAATTCAAAATGGCCAGATGAACTGAAGTCAGCAGAGATAGTACGTATTCTCTCGCCACTTCCTTACCTGGGTTTCATTCCCTTTCTAACTTCTTTTTTTTTAAAATCTCTTTTTCCCAGAAAGAAGTTTATTCTCCTTTGTAAAGAATAGAAATGCAAAACAGGAGTTGAGTGCCTCCACTTTCTTTTCCATCTGTCCATCTCTGTGCCATCACCATCCCACCTACCCTAAATAGTGGTCCCGTCTGTTCCTTACACCTCCCCTTGGTGTGAACACAGCTAAAAATTAAAAAAAAAAATAAAAGCCCCTTTAGTTATCCTTGGCATTCATTGTAAGCCTTTCTTTCTTAGCTTTAGCCTATCTAACATTTTTATAGGATTGTACCCTTCTTCCCTATTCATTTTAAGATACTTGCCCTTGCTGTTGTTTTCTGTAGGTCTTTAAAAAACAAACAAAACCACGAGTTTATCAGTGAGTTCCACATGCAATTCCATCAGGCTGTTTAGGGAGGCACATGTCTTGTTTCTTCCTCATTGGAAACATTTTTTGGCCCTTTTCCTTGAAATAGATGTTCCCAGCCACCTTCTTTTTCGAAAAGCTAAGCATTTAAAAATTTGACTATGCTGAAGCTTTATAAGATCGCATATTTCTGACAATTAAATTTTTGTGGAGGCCACTCCTATTCAGATCAATGGGAACTGCTTTGTAAAATGATTTGTGGCAATTAGTAGAAGAGTTGGTCTCTTTGGTGATGGAAAGAACAATTAGCTTTGTTTGTATTTTTAAAGGATATTTACCTGCTAAAGGGACCCTGTGTGTTGCTTCAACACATTAAAATTTTGGTCTGAGGCGGGATTTGTCTAAGAATATAAAATTCAAACATTCCTTTATTTTGTCGCATATGCTAATGGCTTTAATCAGAGATTACAGGAGGATCAGTCATTGTATTTCCCACTGTGTGGAAGTGTCAGTATTGAATTGAGTGAGATAAAACATCTTTCTTAAAACAGAGAAATGCAAACAACATCTTGGTTTGTGACTTCATTAATTTTTGTTCTTTATCCTGGACATTTTCCAGTGTTCACAAGCAAAATCCCCAGCTATCAACCCTTGAAGTGTCAAGTTTTTTTTCCCCCTGTTAATTTTCTAAATATCCTGAAGTTACAAATTCAAAGTTATGCTCATTTAGGGTAACTTTTATAGGGGGTGTGGATTTCTGATCTACTGACCTGTATTGAATCCTAGCAAGAGAAACTATTTACTAAGCACTTTATTGTGTGGCAGACACTGGGAATATAGCTAAATTCGGATTAGTGCAAACAATGAATCCCCTGAGAAAGACTAATGTATCTGAATTTTCACTATTCAAGGTTATAATTTTGTAAAACATAATAGGAAGCAGCTAGTGGATAGAGTGTTCTGGGCTTGGAATCAGGAAGACTTATCTTAATGAGTTCAAATCTGGCCTCAGTCACTTAACCCTACTTAACCAAATGGGTTGGAGAAGAAAATGGCAGACCACTCCACTATCTCTGCCAAGAAAACCCCAAATGGGGTCACAAAGAGTTGGTCACAACTCAACAACAACAACAAAAAGTATGGTAATTGAGTCTAGTCCAATGGAGGTATGCAATGTGAATTCAAATTATGCAACCATTTCAACAGAGTTCATTACTGACACCAATTGGAGACCTAACTATAAATGATGTCAAGTTAGTATCTGCCCTCAAGGATCTTACTTTCTAATGAGAGAAGAGGATACTTACAAGGGCTGGAAAGGTGGGGAATACCTGGCATCAAAGTTTGGAAATGGTGCCTTGGCAATGACCTGAGAACCTGGTTTCAGGCAAGATAAAGAGAAAACTCATCCACCAGAGTCTGGAATTCCAGAACAAAATATCTGCAGTGAAGACCAGGTTTGAATCCAGTACAACAGACAACACAAGTTGAAAGGATTTAAAAAAAATTAGTGCTATTTGTTAATTGATAACTTAGAGCTTCAGGCAGTAGTGACTAAATTAATTTTAGTTTGTATGGAAGAAATATATTTTTTCTCTGTTAAGTATTTAGATGCTAAATATCCTGCATTGGAGCCCAATGTTAGTAAGAAAGGAGGTATTCCTAAAAAAAGATTGCTCAAAAACTTTGTCTGAAGCAAAGATTTATTTTCAAAGCATAATAGCACACTTCATTGGAAAGGCATAGATCTCTCTCACTTCTTCAGCAGCCAAACCTTGATGGTGGGAATGAAATTAGCACTGAAAGTATTAAAATATTGATAACAATCATTCCATGTCCAGGCTTTGCCAATTAATAATTAATTTTACCTTGAAGGTAAGTGTGAGAGTCAGACTTTGTTTTTTTTCTTAATGCTTTCACTCGGCAAGATGTTTGACTTTCTCCCCAATGTTATCAAGTCTCTAGCAAATAACTCACATTTTATGTGGTTAGTGGCTGGAATTTATTTTGTGTGGCTTCATAAAATGAGAAAAAAGATTATGTTGTGAAAGGTTTACAGAAGGAGTGAGTTAGTGATCTCTCCGGCTGATTTATATGGAGTATCAATAGATTCTTACTGTGTTATTTCCTATTGTGTACTTTCCATAGAGTCACTCTGGCTTTTAAATTTTTTAAAGGGACATTTCCAAAAGCACAGGGCAACCATATTTACCTTGTGTATGCTAACAATTACGAAAGTAATGCACATGTGCCAGAAATTGGTTGTTTTCTCACTGAAATAGAAAGGATTCCTTGGCTTTTATTTGGTGAACTGTTCAGTCTTAGGCAGAATCTTTCCCAATACCCTTCTGCTTCTGGCATGCAGTGAACAAAATGTCCCTCTCTTAGTCAGCCTGATGGGATTTGGGAGTTAGAGGAGCTTGTGTTATGCAAGGGTTGATCTCGCTGAAAACAGCTGGTATCAACACATGCCCTAATGAGTTTTATACTTCTAACAGCTGTCCATTTGTTCAGGGTTCCTTTTTGCATTGGGCTGCTTTAGGGACTTCTATTTTAATAAACAAACAGTTGTTTAGAAGACAAATATAGGCTTTCACCAGCAGGGTTTCTCTAGCATGATTGTGATTATCCAAAGAAAATTGCTTACTTTATATCCCCAAATTGAACAGGATATTTGTAGTCTTCAGACTTCATACCTAAATGTTTTCACTTTCCAAAGGACTAGTCCTTTCCGTTTTAAGCTTTGACTGTTGTAAATATGTGCCTTTGATGTCCCAATGACCCGCTTCAGTTTTGAAAATCACCTCTGACCACATCGTGCTTTAGAAATGTCATTGTAGATGGCACAGAGAATAGAGCACTGGGCCTGGAGTCAGGGTGACCTGAGTTCAAATTCAGTCTCAGACACTCACTAGCTGTGTGACCCTGGGCAAGTCACTTTATCCCTACCTCTTTGACAGTTCCTCTTCCGTCTCCTCTTTTGGCTTCTCATTCTCTTCTCACTCCTTAGATATAGGTTCCCAAGGGTGTGGAGGCAGGGGGGAGGAATCTTTACATGCTCTTGGTGGTCTCATCTGCCATCATGGCTTCAATTATGAATTCTATGCAGCTGTATATGTAAGTAGACCCCAAAACTGTACCCAGAGTTTCAAGTCTATTGTTCATTCTGTTTATTCTGCCTGTTTATTTCAACTTGTCTAAAACTGGATTCCTCCTCTTACCCTCAAATCCTTCCCCTCCCCTTGGCTTCTCTATTTTTGTTGATGATACCATCATCCTGATGGCTCCAGTTACCCCAACTCAAGGGTCAGTGGAGCCATTTTTGACTCTTTGCTCTCTCTTCCTCCCCCTTTGTTGACCAGTTGTCATGCCATCTTGGCAATATCTTTCAATCTCTCTCCTTTTCATTCCTACTAGAACCACCAAGTTTAGGTTCTTATTGTTGTCTTTAAATTGATTCAGTCATATCTGACTCTTTGTGACCCTATTTGGGGTTTCTTGGCAGAGATACTGGAGTGGTTTTCCATTTCCTTCCCCAGCTCATTTTGCAGATGAAGAAACTGAGGCAAACAGGATTAAGAGACTTGCTCAGGGTCACACAGCTAGTAAGTATCTGAGGCCAGATTTGAACTCAAGAAGAGGAGTCTTCCTGATTCCAGGCCTGGCGCTTTATCCTCCATGACACCTAGCTGTCAAGCCCTTATTCTTATTAATCCTCCCGTGATCTATTTGGAATAATCTCCTAAACAGTCTCTGTAGTTTATTAATTCTTTATAATATTGCCCAGGACAGATAGCAAAAGGATCTCTGTGGTCCATAAACCAGACTACTCTTCACCCTATTTCCTGGTGTTTTTTGTTCTTTCCAATTTCAGTGCATTGGCTTATACTCTCTCCTATGTCTGAAAATGATTTCCCTTCCATATAATTCAATTTTGGATCACAAAATATGATTAATTTTTATAAAACAAGTTGATCTGAGAAATACTATCAGAATCTATTGCTAATTATCATTTGACACATTAATTTAACACACAGTTTTTGACTATGGAAAAAATTATTGAATCGGTAAGCATTTATTAAGTGCCTACTATGTGCCATAAACTATATTAAGTATTAGGGATTCAAAGGAAAGTGAGAAAACTGTAGATTCAAAGAAAAATGTGTGTTGGTCACAGAAGAATTCCCAAGTGGGGGCAGGCAGTGAGAGAGAGAGAGAGAGAGAGAGAGAGAGAGAAAAAGAGAGAGAGAGAGAGAATGTCTCTGCTCTCAAGGATTTTACAGTCTAGTGGGGGAGGCAGCATGAAAATTACTATGTGCAAGCAAACTATACAAGCTATACAAAGGATAAATTGGAGATAGAAAGGGAAGGCATTCGAAGTAAGTGGAATTGGGAAAATCTCCTTGTGTAAGGTAAGACTTTATTTAGAACTTGAAGGAAGCCAGGGAAGCCAAGAGATGGAGATGAAGCTTAAGAAAGTTCCAGGCATGGGGGCAGTCAATGAAAATGCATGGAGTCAGGAGATTGAGTGCCTTGTTGTGAGAAACAGCCAGGAGGCCAGTGTCACTGGATCACAAAGTGTATTGTAGTGAGGAAGGTGTAAGAAGACTGGAAAGGTAGGGTTGGCCAGGTTGTGAAGGGCTTTAGAAGCCATTTAGACATTATTTGTTATATTTGATGCTGGAGATCAGATTTTAGAACAGAGCACGTTTTGTGTGTGTATATGTGTGAATGGACACCACCAATAGTGTTTCGGAATATTGAAATATTAATCATCAGTGGAATACTTATGGGCTGGGTCAAAGTAAAATGACTGACAGTGTGTCTCTAACATCCCTTGGCTCAATGGAATCATTAGAAAGGTGCTTAATACAGGTGCTGTGTTGTGGTTGTGTCAATCATTTTACTTCTGTTATTTTAAGACCCATTGATGTTGCCACATTTAAATAGAATCATTCCCCAATTCTCTCATGTGTTTCTTTTTGATCTTTACAATTATTTATGAAAAGATGGAATATTTGTGAGAATAAAGGCTCATGTTGATTAGTTTTCCATATCATTTGTGTTGGTCACATAAGATTTCCTAATTCAAGTTGACAAGGAAGGCCATAGTGTTTTGTGTTCCACCTCTCAAGACCCTGTTAATTGTGCATAAGATAATACTCTTCAGGATCATCCTAAGAAGACAAATGACATAATTTGTTCTATATTTGAATCTTGCTTGCATATAACTACTGCATGTGTGTGAATGCCCTCTACTCATTTCTCAAAATCACTCATTTCCACTATCATCATACAAAAGAGCTATCATTTTTTTTAATAGCATAGGGTAACTCTCTCCACCAATGCAGAATCCAACTTCTTAATGCCTGAGTAAATAAGTCCTAGCAAGTTGCCTGAGGGATCCAGAGGTTAAATAACTTGCCCAGGTTTACAGAACCAGTAAATGTCAGAGGAGGAATCTGAAGGCCAAGTTCATCCAATATATCATGCTGCCTCTTCCTTTATAATGTGACATCCTACACCCACATGGACAGCGTTGTATAGTAGATGAAATTTTGTCCCCTACTAAGTTGCCTCTTGAATGAAGAAGGTTCCTTAAAGGAAAAAAAAATGGACCTGCTTCCTCAAAATCTGAGGAATGTGGAAGTGTGTGTGTGTGTGTGTGTGTGTGTGTGTGTGTGTGTGTGTGTGTGTGTAAGTTAGGGTCTTTGATCTTCTTTGTTTCACTAGCTTGAACTGGTATACGTGAACTATTCTCTACAATATCAATTGAATTTTTCTTTGTCTTTTGCAGAGGCTGAATCAGTCACTCAGTCAGTAAGCAATTATTAAGTGCTTACTGTGTGCCAGGTACTGTGTCAGATCTGCTATGGTGTGACCAATAATTGGGAGAGAGGAAAGCAGTTATAGCTTAATACCAAGGAAGGCACTGGATTCTTTCTCACTTAGAGGCTGCCTCTAGGCAGCAGATGGAAGAGGAAAGAGCCCAGGCCTCTGGTTTACTGTCCTGTGGTGGTAAAATTATGTTTTAGATGTGCAAAGAGCACTAAAGTGAGTCAGGGGACCCATCTTTGTGACAAACCGGCATGATTTGGGGGAATTTTATAATCTCTGTGAGCTCCCTCTTCTCCCTTCTTCCTCATCTGCCATCACTCAGGTGCCTTCCGCACTCTCTCTCCCTTCACCCCTGTCTCACATGATGAAGTTGCCTCGCTCCTTACCAAGACTAACCCCTCTACTTGTCCAAGTGATACCATTCCATCCCGTCTCCTCCAACTGATTGCCCCCTCTGTTATCCCTACTCTCTCATTTATTTTCAATATCTCTTTGTCTACCAGCTCATTCCCTGCTGCCTACAAGCATGCTCATGTCTCTACTATCCTGAAAAACCCCCTCACATGATCTTTCCATCCCTGCTAACTCTTGTTCTGTATCTTTTCTGCCTTTGTGGCTAAACTCCTCGAAAAGGCCAGGCGGTCTACGATAGGTGTCTCCACTTTCTCTCCTCTCTCTCTTCTTAACCCCTTATAATCCAGCTTCTGACCTTATCATTCCACCAAAATAGAAACTGCTCTGACCAAAGTTAACTATGATCAGTGTGTACTAGTTCCATGTCAAATTCTTTTCTCTATCCTTATTCTCTTTGACCCCTCTGCAGCCACTGAGACGATTGATCATGCTTCTCAATACTGTCTTCTCTCTAGGTTTTTGGGATATCACTGTATTCTGGTTCTCCTCCTATGACTGCGACCACTGGTTTCCCTCACAGATCTGTCCTGGGCCCTCTTCTCTTCTCTTCTCTTCTCGTCTCGTCTCTTCTCATCTCGTCTCTTCTCTTCTCTTCTCTTCTCTTCTCTTCTCTTCTCTTCTCTTCTCTTCTCTTCTCTTCTCTTCTCTTCTCTTCTCTTCCCCTCCTCTCTTCTCTGCTCTTCTCTTCTCTTCCCCTCCTCTCTTCTCTTCTCTTCTCCTCCTCTCTTCTCTTCTCCTCTCTTCTCTTCTCCTCTCTTCTCCTCCTCTCCCCTACTTTCCTCTTCTCCTTCCCCTTCTCCTTCTATACTACTTTATTTGGAAGTTCCCATGGATTTAATTACCATCTCTTATGCAGACAATTCTCAAATCTACCTATCCTTCCCCAACTTCTCTGCTGACTCCTAGTTTCGCATCTCTAAGTGCCTTTCAGGCACCTCAAACTGGATGTCCAGCAGACATCTGAAACTCACTGTGTCCCAAACTGAACTCATCTTTCCCCCTAAACCTTACCCTTACTCCTCTGTTCCCTATTACTATAGAGGGCAACAGCACCCTCTCAGGCCCTCAGGTTCACAATCTAGGAGACATTCTGGATTCCTCACACTCTCTCTCCCCTCATAATCAATGCTGTTTCCAGGGCCTGATCATCTCAACTTTGGAATATCTTCTGAATATGCTCCCTTCTCTCCTCTGACACTGCCATCTCTCTAGTATGGGCCTTCCTCACCTCACCCCTAGACTGTTGCAATAGCTTCTGGTGGGTCTGCCTGCCTCCATTCTCTCCCCACTCCAATCCATTCTCCATTCAAACTCTAAAGTGATCTTCCTAAAACAGGTCCAATCATGTCACACTTCTCTCCCTCTGTTTGGCATTGAAAGTCCTTCATAACCTAGCTTGCTGTTACCTTTCCAATCTTCTCACACCTTACTCCTCTATACATACTCTTTGATCCAATGACATTGGCCTCCTGGCTGTTCCCAAAATCAGCTCTGGCTATCCCCTGTGCCTAGAATCCTCCCCTCTGTCTACTGACCTTCATGACTTTCTTTAAGTCAACTAAAATTCCACCTTCTACTAAAAGCCTTTCCTGACCCCACTTAATTCTAGTGCCTTCCCTCTGTTAATTACTTCCTATTTACCTTGGCTATAGATTATTTTGCATTTTTTGTTTGCATCTTAAATCCCCTATTAGATTTCTCCTTGACTGCAAGGACTTTTTTTTTTTGCTTTTGCTATCTTTTGATTCTTTTTATATCCCCAGCACTTATTACTGTCCCTGGCACATAGTAGGTACTCAATAAAATTTGATTGATTGATGGATATAATCTGAGTCCCTTCCTCTCCATTTCTGTGCTTTGTGTTCATTGCATTGTCTCTGCCCTTGGGAAAAATCATGTGAATTGGTTGGTGAGACAAATTGCCAAATTTTAGGCCTGGAGTACACCAAAAAACTTGGTGACGATAATTCCATGTCATAAGGTCAGTGACAGCTGAGTCTTTGGCAATACCTGAGGCCTTCCCGATGTTCCTGAATCTGCCTGTGGACAAGGTCAAATGAAACTGACATTTGAAGTCTCGTAGGAATAAAAGGTCTAGGGGAAAAGATGCGAAAAATGTGTCATTCCTTTGCTAGAACATATAGGAATACAGGCTTTTGATTTGGAAAGGGCTTGTGAGATTATCTAGTCTACCTCCTTCATTTTACATACAGGGAAATTGAGACCCAGAGGCAGAAAATGACTTATCTAAGGTAACACAGTCAGCAAATGTCCTAACTGCGGTTGAAACCAAGTGTTCTTTGTCCTTCACCATGTTTCCAGGAGGATTTATTTAAATATAGGGCAGCCAGGTGGCACCATAGTGAACAGAGCACTGGGCCTGGAGTCAGGAAGACTCATCTTCCTGAGTTAAAAACCAGCCTCAGACATTTCCTAGCTGTGTGACCCTGTGCAAGTCACTTAACCCTGTTTACCTCCGTTTTTTCATCTCTAAAATGAGCTGGAGAAGGAAATGGCAAACCACTCCAATATCTTTGCCAAGAAAACTGCAAAACAGCAACAACAAAACATTTGAATATTCCCTTAAAATATCGTATAAAAATTATTTGTGGGGAGGGTAGCGAGAAGAGATACTTGGAAGATGTGACATAAAACTTACTAAAATGCATATTCTTGTAAGTTAGCTGTGGTAAGCGACTTATGAACTGCTCCCCACAATATAATCATGTTTATGCACAGTGCCAGGTTTTCAGGGAACTTTTAAATGAAGTTTCTCAACCCTTTCCCCCCACCCCCACCAATTCCCAGTTGGTTGAAAACAGCCGTTATTTATAGATAATGATTCATTTTTTTGGCACTGCAGATGTAAGTTGAAGGTATTTGAGTTGCCATATTGGTTAAATTAAAGTGATATGCATTTTTTAATGCTTTGCAAGGCATTTGCTGTATCATATTGTAGAAATCACTCTTAAATATCATAGTCTGTCTTAACATGCTTTCTAATGTGTGCCAAGTTTGATTTTTTTAAGAGGCAGTATTATTAAGGGGAAACAATTATAGGTGGTCACAGGGTGGCTTCTGCCAAACTTTTTGCAGAGTCAGATCTCTTCAATTACTCGTGGAAATAGTCGCCAACTTTTCATTGCTGGAAAAGGGAAGACAGAATGGTTTTTATGCATTTTGTGAAATGAGAAATAATAAACCATTTCCACGTTTCATTGGTACCTACCAAGAGCAGTCTTCAGAAGACTGTCTGTTTGTAAAACTGTGGATGTTAACTGCAGCAAAGTTGCTTCGTCCTTTGGAATTTCCCACGATCTCTTCCTCCTTAATGCAATAGGGGGCTGGGGCCAGTGGGTCTTTCCATATGGAGAAGCTGAGGAAATTGCTCCTGGGAAGATAATGGTGATGTACAAGGGAAGCAACTTGGGAAGAGTGTGGAGTACATGTAGACATTCTGTAACTGGTTCCAGTCTGCTAACCATGTGTTGACAAGGAGGTCATCCCAGGAGCTCTTTTCTTACACCAGACTCCCATTGCACATGTTCCTTGCTACTGATCTATAGAAATGTCCATATCCAGTGAAATTCAGTAGATTGTAAGCTTCTGGAGGGCAGGGATTATTTCATTTTTTGTGTGAGTTTATGTATTATTGAGTTGAAATGATTCCACATCTGAGTTGATACCCTTGCTGTCCCTAAAGGCTCCTACTATCAGGAACTATTTTCAGGAAGGAATTACCCTGTGACCTTGAAGACTATTCTGAATGAGAATTTGTTGGTCTAGGTTTTTAGTATGCACAATTTGGACACAACTGTTTACACTCTTTTAACCCTAACCCTATTAAATTTCAATACTTGTGAATCATGTTGAGAGGCAGGGTGGTATAATGGAGAGAGTGCTGTTTGTGGCATCAGGAAGGTCTGCCTCATATACTTACTTGCTGGGTGATCCTGGGCAAGTCATCCAACTTTGCTGATTTTCATTTTCCCATCTGTAAAACGGGGATAATAATAACAGCCATTTTCCAGAGTTGTTACTGAGGATCAAATAAAATGATATAATAGATGTAAAGAGTTTGGCAAACTTTCCATTACCATGTGAGTTACTGTGGACTGATATTTTGTCTGTCACTCCTAGGAGCTCTCTATTACTAAACAATCTTCCAGATCTATGGGTATTAAAATATTTATTTGAAGAAATATTCCCTTACCACTACCAAAAGCAGTACATATCTGTCTCCTCCTATACCCTGCCACAGACCAATGAACTAGCTCTCTGGTGAAGGCAGTGGTTTAGGTTTTGGTGGAGATCTAGGTTTTGATGATAGCTTGTGGTGATGGGAAGTTGAGGGAGGGTACTAGAACTGTAGAGAAATGTGTTGGGGGTGAAGGGGGCGGTGTTATCACCTTTTCCTCAGGAATCCATCACTTAACAAGACTTTATTGTCTGCTATGTGCCAGGCACTGTGCTAAGCTAGACAAGTCAATAAGCTCTTATTATGCACCTATTATGTGCGAGGCACTGGGATAAGCTAGACAAGTCAGTAAACACTTATTATGCACTTATTATGTGCCAGGCACTATGCTAAGCTTTGAGGATATAAATCCAAACTAAAAGATAGTTCTTGCCTTCAGGGAGTTTGCATTCTAATGGAGGAAGATATCACATAAAAGGGAGCCTAATAGCTGGGGAGGGAGTGGAGAGGAAAGATTCCCATGGGGGCACATGGAGGAGAATGCTGGACATTCAAGACAGATATGAAGACAGACTGTGAAGGTTGTAAATGACTATCAGAAAAGCTTGTATTTGATTCTAGAAGCAATGTCACTGGTACTTCTTGAACAGTCAAGCCACAAAGCATTTATTAAGCACCCACTGTGTTCCAGGCACTGTGCTAAGGAGAGTGACATAGAGTTATGCTTTAGGAAAGGTATTTTGGTAGCAGAGCGTAAGGTTACTGGAGAAAGGAGAGACTTGAGGCAGGGAGGCTAATTGGGAGGAGGCACTGCAGTAGTTCAGGCCAGAGATGATGAATGCCTGAACTAAGATGGTAGCAGTGTGAGTGGAGAGAAGGGGACGGATACGAGAAATGTAGAGATGGAATCCACAAGACTTGGAGATTCATTGGACTGGAGGGTTTGGGAGAATGAGGGGTAGAGGAATAACTCCAAGGGAAGATTTTTTTCCCCCTTAAATACCAGCAAATTCAACATAAATACACATCCGGTCCTAGGCTTTCTCCTGTGTTCCAGTCCTATATGACGAAGTTCCTTTTAGACACAATAAAATAACAATAATGATGATTGCATTTGCATAGAATGTGAAGGTTTGCAAAGCATTTTACAAGTATTATCTCACTTATCTTCACACCAACAGTAGGAGGTGGGTACTATTATTATCCTCGTTTTATGGATGGGGAAACAAAGGCAGATAGAGGTAAAGCAATTTGCCTAGGGTCATATAGCTATAAGTGTCCAAGACTGGATTTGAACTTTTTAACTTCTTTTTAACTTCGGAGGTAGCTAGGTGGCTGAGTGTACAGAGTTCTGGTTCTGGAGTCAGGAAGACCTAAGTACTAGCTATGTGAACCAGGGCAGTCACTTAACCTCCATTTGCCTTAATCCGCTGGAGAAGGAAATGGCAAACCACTCCAGTATCTTTGTCAAGAAAACCCCATGAACAGCACTGGTGTGCTATGGTCCAAGGGGTCATGAAAAATTGGACACAACAGAATAGTTTTATGACCTCGGATTAAGGGTTCTATCTACTGTTCCACTTGGCTGCCCCATCTTGATCTGGAGGTCCTGTAGGCATCTCAAATGCAGGATACCTAAAATAGAATGATCTTCCCCCTCCTCACCCAACCTCTCTTCTAAGCTACCCTGTTAGGGTATCACCGCATTTTCAGTTACCCAGATTCATAATCTTATCATCCTTGACCCCTCCCTCTCACTCATATCGCATATCCAATCTGTTGTCTAATCTTTTCATTTCTATGGGACTCTCCACTCACAGTCACCACCCTAGTTTAATTTATTATCTTTTCCCCGGACTATTGCAATAGCCTTCTAATTCATCTCCCTGCCTCCATTCTCTCTAATCCACAGGATTATTATATTAGAATGTCTCAAAAATGTGAGTGGTCTCTGTCATCCTTTATTTCTGTAGTTCCATTCATATAACTCCTGTGTGTATCTTTTGGCTGCCTAGCTATCTTATATATTCTATTGTACTTTTAAATGGATTTTCTTTTTCTGCCTCTTTCTTCTTGGTTTTGTTGGTGATTTTTCTAAAGGATAGGTCTACCTATACCACCCCTTTACCCTTTTAGCCTCCTCACTCAGTCTCAGTTTCCTTACCTGTAAAATAGGAATAGTAATAGTGACCATTTCACAGGTTGTTGTGAGGATCAAATGAGATATTAAAGTGCTTTGCAAACCTTCAAGTGCTACATAAATGCTATATTATTATTATTATTATTGCTATTGTTGTTATTATCTTCTTAAGT
This sequence comes from Trichosurus vulpecula, assembly GCF_011100635.1. Classification (NCBI taxonomy): domain Eukaryota; kingdom Metazoa; phylum Chordata; class Mammalia; order Diprotodontia; family Phalangeridae; genus Trichosurus; species Trichosurus vulpecula. The sequence continues at coordinate 393,616,149 of NC_050575.1, forward strand.
TCCAGGCAAACTGGAGTACTATTTCCCAAACTGCATCTGTTTTCTTTTGCTTCTATGAATTTATGCAAGTTATCCACTGTCTCTGGAATGCAGAGCTCCCTCATCTAAACCCATCAAAATCCTTTTTCTTAAAGGTTCACCTCCTGCTTCTGAGAGTCAGTTTGGTATGGTGAAAAGAATAATATGTTTGGAATGAGAGGACCCAGCCATTTCTTACTTGTGGGCAAGTCTTTTAACTTCTTCACTTCTTCTTCAGTAAAATGTAGAGGTTGAGTCAATGTCTTAAGGTGTCCTTAAAGCCCTAGATCTATGGTCCTATGGTCTACTACAAAGCCTTCTCTGATGACCGTAACTGGAGATATTCTCTTCCTCCACAGATTCTCCCCAAACACTTTGCCTAGATTTTCCCCTTTTTATCCCTATGACATTCTATCTTGTTGTCTATTTATCTGTATATATGTCAAATCCCCTTTATTGGACTGTAAGTTCCTTGAGGGCAGGGATTATGCCACTTTTCAATTTTGTGTCCTGAACATCTAGCCTCTGTTTCCAATATATGGAGGAAGCACATGACAGACATCTCATTTCCCAACCAGCTGCGTTCATTTTTGACTTCTTTGACTTTTCTGTCTATACTCATTTTGGACTTCTTTGACTTCTTCAGCTGCACTCATTATGGACTTTTAAAGTTCTGCACTAATGCCTTTGTGCTGGGTTTCTACTCCTTCTCCTTTCAGCGTTCTTTTCTATGTTGTCTTCCCTTATTAGAATATAAGCCCTCTTGGGGGCAAGGACTGCCTTTCTTTTTCTTATTTGTATCCTCAGAACTTAGCTCAGTGCCTGATACATAGTAGGTGTTTAATAAATGTTTAATTAACTGTTGACTATAACTGTGTTATAAGGTATCAATTTCATTTTTTCTAATTTATGATATGATCTTTTGTATCTACGTCAGTTATAAAATGGAGCAGCCTATTGAGTATATGCTGTGAGATGTTGATCTAATTCTAATTTCTGCCAGATTGCTTTCGAATATTCCTAGCAGTTATTCTCAGAAAGTGAGTCCTTAGCCTACTAGTTTGTGAACTTAGGTTTGTCAAACTCTATTTTAGTGTATTCAGTTGGATCTTGTCTACCTAATATGTTCCATTGATCATTTTTCTATTTAAAAAAAGTATGAAATTATTTAGATGCTTCTGCTTTGTAGTATGGCTTGGTCAGATATAAAAGACACTCCATTCTGGGCCATTGCCCATCATATTTATTTTTGTCTTGCCACTGGACTTCGATGACTCTGGAAGAGAGGCTGAAGACTTTGCACAACTCTGCCTCACTGAAATGCAATTTACTCTTAAGTCAAGACATCACCCTCATGATGTCATTGGTCCTCTTAGAAAACAAAGGATGAGCAACAATAGTTGAGATCTAGTATCACTAGGGCCCCCTTTCCTATACATTTTGTTTAATTACTTCCCTTGATATGTTTGACCTTTTGTTTCCAAAGATGAATTTTGCTATAATTTTATCAAGTTCTATAAAGTTACCTTTTTGTAGTTTGATTGTCATGACACCGAATCTATAAGTTAATTTGGCTAGTATTAACATTTTTATTATATTAGAATGTCTCAAAAATGTCGACGATCTCTGTCATCATTTATTTCTGAAAAGTGTTTTGTAGTTTCATTCATATAATTCTTGTGTGTATCTTTTTTGGCAAGTGGATGCCTATCTTATATATTCCATAGTACTTTTAAATGGATTTTCTTTTTCTATCTCTTTCTTTTTTAAAATTTTTTATTTTTTGGAGGGGGAAAGGCAGGGCAATTGGGGTTAAGTGACTTGCCCAAGGTCACACAGTACCTCCTTCTTCTGGGTTTTGTTGGTAATGTACAGAAAAACTGATGATTTTTATTGGTTTATTCTACATACTGCCACTTTGCTGAAATTACTGTTTCTATGGAAATTTAGTAGAATCCTCAGGTTTTTTTTTAAGTAAATCATTGTATCATCAACAAAAAGTGATAATTTTTTTTGCCTGGGCTTAATCTCTCAAATTCTTTCTCTTATTCCTATAGTTATTTATTAGAACCAAATCTTATAATAGTGGTAAAAATCAACAGCTTTCTCTTATCCCTAATCTGATTGGATAGTCTTCTAGTGATTCTATATTACAGATGATTTTAGAGAGATATTGTTTACCATATTAAGGAAAGTTTTATTATTCTTCTGCTTTCTAATTTTTTAACATAAAAAGATCATACATTTTGTTAATAGCTTTTCCTTCATTGACATAATCATGTAATTTTAATGTTTTTGTTATTAATGTGGCCTATTATATTTAAGTTTTCTAATAGTGAACAATCACTTCATTACTCTTATAAATCCAATCTGATCATACTATATGAGATTTTTAAATATGTGATTGTAACCTCTTTGCTAGTATTCAGTATTTTTTAAAATCAATTTTCTTGAGTGATATTTTATCAATTTTCTTTCTCTGACTCATTTATCCCTGGTTTAACTATCAAAACTATGTCATGAAAGAGGTCTGGGCTTTTTTTCCCTTTGGAAGTTCATTTATTCCCCTATAATTTTTTAGGAATTTAATATTTTCCCCTTAAGATTAGCTTATTTAAATTCTCTGTTTTTCTGATAATCTCTGTATTTCATGTTTTAAAACAATGCATTTATTTTATTTAAATTATAATAGTTGCTGGCATATAATTGGTCCAAAGAATCTTTAATAATTTCCTTCATTTTTCTTCATTTGTGGTAAATTTTCCTATTTCAATTTTCTTATTTTTTTCCTTTGTTTCTTTAGAGTAAGCAATATTTTGTCTAACTTATTAGGTCCCCCACAAAAAACCCTAGCTTTTATTTATTATTTAAATAAGGGTTTTTTTGGTTTTAATTTTTTTTTCTTCTTGTATTTTCAGAATTTCTATTTTTCATATCTAGGTGTTTTTTTTATTTGTTGCTTTTCTAGTTTTTTCTTTTAGTTATCAAATTCATTCATCCATCTTATCTTTCATTAATGAAAGTGTTTAGAGATATAAATTTGTCTCTAAAAACTACTTTGGCCACATTTTAAAAGGTTTGTTATGCTTTCTTCTTTTCATTCTTTAATGAACTTATCTATTGTTTCATTGATTTCTTAATGTCAAATATTTTCTTCATAGAACCTTTTTAATTGCAAATTTTTATTGCATTTAAATGCATTGTGGTCAATAGAGGATGTATTTACTGTTTCTGCTTTTCTTATTTTGTTTAGAACATTAATTTTTTAAAGGTATTATAGACTACCTAGAAATATGCATATTCCTTTCCATTCTCATTCCTTAGTCACAAGAGCTCCATCATAGGTAAATTTTCAGATGTTCTCTTTGGGTCCTTAACTTCTTTCTTTTTTTATGATTTTGTTTGATTTATCTAGGTTTTGAAGAGGATGCATTGAGGTCCTTAACTATTGTAGTTTTGTTATTTCTTCCCATAAATCAAGTAATTTTTTTATTCAGGTACTTAGATGTCATACCAACAAGTGCATATGTACATATCTATATATAAAGTATTGGTATTATTTCATTATCTATGGTGCTTCAAGAATAAGTCAGTTTTCCTACTTATCTCTTTTAACCATGCTTATTTTTGTTCTTGTCTTATCTGAGAACATGGTTGATAACCATACTTTTAAAAATTTGCCCAATGTAGGAATAAGGATAGGGACTGAACCTGTGATTTCATTGGTGTAATGAATATCCATGAGGGAGTTCTACCAATGTAGCTTGGGACTTTCTTTCAAAACATATAATCCCTGTGAATTTGCCTGGAGTCTTTAGAGAATAAATGATTTGTCCAAGATTATTCAGCCAGTATGTATCAAAGGCAAGATGGACTTTAACTTGGTCTTCTTGGTTCAAAGGCCAGCTTTCTACTTATTATACTGTACTGATTCTCAATTCAATAATAAATTTTACTCTAGTCCCTCATTTTAATTGTATGTATTTATGTGTATTTTATGTATATGTATGCATACTGCATGTCTTTTGTGTATATTTAATTTTGTGAATATGTCTGAAGTATGTTTCTTCTAAATACATATTAAATTCTACTTTATAATTTATTCTTCTATATCCCTCCTCTTCATTAGTGAGTTTATGCCATTTATATTCCTATTATAATTGTTAATTTTCTGTTTACCTTTTTCCTCTTTCCCTCCAAGTTACCTTTTTACAGAGAAGGAGGTGGGAAAAGAGAAGAAATCTGATAAGCTCTAGCAATCTAGAATTGAAGTAATTTTTCTTCCTATTGCTTATTTCTGATTCTTGCACTTTCTTTTCTCTTTAATGAACCATATGATTAACTCTTTAAAGCTGAAGTTAATTTGTTTTGTGAGTATTCCCTCTTTGTTTTTCTCTCTTATAACTCTTTATGCTTTCTCCGTTTCTACCTGTGGCTCATTTGAGTTTAAGGTACAATACTTCACTAAATTATTAATCCTCTTTAATTCAGTTCACATTTGAGATCATGGAGCTATGTTATACTCCCGGTCCTTCTTCCACGTTTGTTAATGCTTCTATTTGAGTACCACATGTATACAAAATTATTCCTCTCCCTCTCCCTTTCTCACTTCTTCTACGGTTCATTTCTTTTTTCCTCCCTTTGCTTTCCCCTCTTAAAACAAGTAAAACTTAACTAAAACTTAAAACTAAAACTCCAACCCTGTGTTTATCCTTATTTGACCCTGTCTGTGGCCCTTGAGGACCTTGGGCATCTGAAGGTACACTTGTCTCTTTTCCCCTATTAGAATACAAGCATTTTATTATCATTAAGCAAATTCTAAGTGTTCAGTTACATTTACCTTTTAAGATTTCTCTTGACTCCTGTGTTTGTATTTCTGCTGACTTCTTTAATTTCAAAAGGAATACTTGAAAGTTTTCTTATTTATTAAAAATCCATCCCCCCTGCCCATAAGATTATACTCAATGTTGAAAGAGAAATGATTCGGGGTAAATGTTTTTACATTTTGGAATATCATATTCCAGGCTCTCCTTTTATTTTAACTGGATGATGCCATGTCTTTAATGATTCTATTTCCTTTGTATTTAAACTCTTTATTTCTAGCTTCCTGACAGCATTTTTTTCTTTAACCAGGATGCTCTGAATTTTCACTATGGCATTTCTTGTTTTCATTTTAGGATTTTTTTAAGTAGGTGACTGATGGCTTATTTCTATTTTTACTTTGTCCTCTGGTTCTAAAATATCTGGGCAATTTTCTTCTATGGTTTATTTAACTATAGCATTCAAGTTTTTTTATTTGTTTGGTCATGGTTTTAATGGACTCCTATGATTCTAAAATTATATCTCCTTGACCTATTTTCTAGGTCAGTTGATTTTAAGAGAAGGTGCTTTACATTTTCTTCTTTTTTTCAAGTTTTTACTTTGTTCTAATATTTCTTTTCTCACAGAGTCACTAAATTCATTTTATTCTTTTTTATTTTTCAGAGACTCTACTACTAAAGTTTCCCATTTACTCTTCTGAGATTTTTTTGTTATTTATTCTATTTCTAATTTTTCTCCCAAAGTCTAATTCTGTTTGTCACTTTGTTTTTATATTTCTTACTTTATTTCTTTCTGCCACTCTTACAGTACTTGTGATCAAATCTTTTATTTTTCAGAGGTTCTGCTTTTAGTTGTTTGGGGGTTACTTACTTCTGGGTTACCTCTTAGGCTTCTTTTAACCCACAGTACTTCTTAATTGCATTTTGTGTTTTCTTCTTTTTACTCATATTTTCAGGGTCCATTCCTAGTTTGAAAATTTGTGCTCTGGCTAGTCCCCTCTGTTACTCTTGTAGGGGTTTGGGAGAGTCATGTCCCTCCCCCCTGTAAGTCTGCATGCCATTGCTACTTCTGATCTGCATGGGGTGACTGGTACTATAGCCCACCCACTGCCTTCTGTCTCAGTCTCCTTGTGGTTCATCGTAGGTTCTTGCCTTGCTTGGACTCTTTCTCCTTCTCTATGAATAATCCTCACTTTGAACTTTGTTCCAACTTCTGCTATGACCCAAACAGCAGAGAATGTTGGAGGGGGATGTTGGTGATCAAGTCGGTATCAAGCTTTCTTCACAGCCCTCCTGGCACTAGTGCTAAGATGGTGAGTTGACTTTTCCGCTGTGACTCCCAGTGCCCAAATAAATGTAGGGTTGGGTCCCATCTCTTTGTGTAATGACTTACTTATGTTCTGGTCAGGTGCCTGATTATTGGTGTTGGTGCAAGGGCCCTGCTCAAAGGCTGGCTTCAGGTCCCTTTGCTAGTTCTCATTAATTCTCTTCTTTTCAAAACCTTCCCCGTTATCCCCCTCCTCTATGTTCTGCTTCCTGTTTATTTTCAGGTAGGTTCCAGGAGTTGAGTCCACGTTACTTTTTCCTAGCTTCATCCCTTTCCTCACCTCTCCATTTACCCACCTTCCCTGGTGGTGCCTCTACCTTCCTTCACAGGAAGATAGCCCTATCATCTTTTTTGAGAAAGTTTGTCCTGGATAGAAGAGTTTGCTAATGCTTCTTGGTGACTGGCCTTCCTGGAGCTCTTTTCAGATATATTTACTGGAGTCTATATGGAAGAGCTGGGCTTCTCTATGACCTTTCATGTTGCCACCTTAATCAGCAACCTTATTTTTATCTTCTAATCATTTAAGTTGTGATGAACGAAATTGTTTGTCTATTCTCCCTTGTCTACCAACACTCCAAGCTTCCCTCTATCCTGAAAATAAAACAAAATGCCTTCCTTTAACTTGATTATTCTCAAGACTGTTGTGAGATTCTTTTGGTTGTTAAAATTCTGAAAAGGAATCTATACTAATTGTCTCTACTTTCTCACTACCCACCCATTCAATTTGCAAACCCCCACTATTTGGCTTTTGTCCCTACTGCTCTTATTAAGATGATTTTTTTCCAAAGTAACTAGTAACCTTCCAGTGGCCAGATTTCCTACCTTTTTCTCAGACTGCATCCTCCTTGATCTTTTAGCATTTGACAGTGCCAAGAACTACTTCTTTCTTGCCACTATCTGCTTCCTTTGCTTCTGTGACCCTGCTTTCTCCTGATTCTCCTCTGACCACTGTTCAGTGTAGCATACTTTACTGATTTTTCTGTGAACAACTAATTATGGGCTTCCCCAAGGCTCTTTCCTTGTCTTTTTTTTCCCTCTCCTTTACTTTTTCCCCTGGTGCCTTTATGCACTCTCATGGCTTTAATTATCATTTCAATTGTCTAGTCTTTTAAGTATCATTTCCGTTATCTATCTCCAGTCCCACACTGTTCCCAATCTTCCATCTTGTATTTCGAGTTGCTTACTGAGCATCTTCACTAACATTTCCTACTGAAAACTCAAGCCTTAAGCTGAACACACCTCCATCCCCCTAAAACCCTCTTCTCCCAAATTTCTTGATTTAGTTGAAACAGGGAAGTTAGCCAGGCTTGAAATATCAGTCATCTTTAACTCTTGCCTCTCCTCCTCACCCAATCGGGAGCCAAGTACTATGTTATTTCTCTGCTATATAGTTCAAATCTATCTCCTTTTTTCCACCCCACCCCTCAACTTTGCCCCTATATTTTAGGCTTCATTATCTGACCCAGGATTGAAATGGGACAAGATGGAGTCCATGTTACTTTTTCCTAGTTTCATCCCTTTCCTCACCTCTCCATTTACTCACCTTCCCTGGTGGTACCTCTACCTTCCTCCACAGGAAGATAGCCTTATCTTTTCGAGAAAGTTTGTCCTGGATAGAAGAGTTTGCTAATGCTTCTTGGTGACTGGCCTTCCTGGAGCTCTTTTCAGATATATCTACTGGAGTCTATATGGAAGAGCTGGGCTTCTCTATGACCTTTCATGTTGCCACCTTAATCAGCAACCTTATTTTTATCTTCTAATCATTTAAGTTGTGATGAATGAAATTGTTTCTCTATTCTCCCTTGTCTACCAACACTCCAAGCTTCCCTCTATCCTGAAAACAAAACAAAATGCCTTCCTTTAACTTCATTATTCTCAAGACTGTTGTGAGATTTGTTTGTTAAAATTAAATTAAATCGTCCTAACAGGATATTGTCTTTAGTTTCTTCTTGTCCCAATCCATCCTTCACACTGCTACCAAAATAATCTTTATTATTCTTTATCATTTATTTATTTGTTATTCTGCATACTTCATTCTCCCTACTAAAAAAGAGGAGTTCCTCATAGCACAATAGTTAAAATATCAACCCCTTCCTATGGCACAGTGCCCAGGTGGAACAGAGATACCCTATTGATTGTGAGGTCCCCATAATAGAATGTGAAATTAGTGACACCATGGATTGTGTTTTACCTAAATATTAATCTATTCTAGTTCTCTGCACACAGTAGGTGTTTAGTAAATATTTGTTGAATAAATGGAAGAAATCAAACATAATTATTTTGGTGTATATTTTATCCATTGAATGTATTGTAAACTCTTAAGGATAGAGACTGTGTCACTTTTCATTTCTGTACCACTATGCTTTCCACATAGTAGGTACTTAAATTATTTATTAAATTTTTAAAAAAAAATGCATTTGAATTGCCTGTTTTTTTTTAAAAATATATACTATATTGAGAATTTTTTAAAAATGAATGCATAATTGGGTAGAGAGATATTTATGAATGACATTTCTTAAACTGATGTACATTTCTTTGAAGGTTTTAAATTTAAAATTTAAATTTAAAAAATTAATTGGGCAGTTAGGTGGTACAGTGGATAGAGATCCACATCTAGAGTCAGGAAGACCTGAGTTCAAAATCTGGTCTCAACTGCTGTGTGACCTTGAACAAGTCACTTAATCCTGTTTACCTCAGTTTCATCATCTGTAAAATGAGCTGGAGAAGGAAATAGCAAAGCACTCCAGTATCTTTACCAAGAAAACCCCAAATGAGATCACAAAAGTGGACATGCCTGAAACAAATGAACGACCACAACAAAAATTAATTATATTGAAAGAAAAGGCAATGGAAAAATTAGATCTCTCTTTGAAATTGTGCTAATTACTGGAATAATTTAGTTCCACAGCAAGGGGAGAAATGAAATAGTTTCATAGTGTTCAGAGTCTCGGCTTTTACAGATTACATTGTCCAATGCCTAATTTTGGGAACCTAGAACCCAATGGTACTTCTTCCATGAAACTTTCCCTCATCTCTCTGTGATTAATTATTATTCTCCCTTAGACCACATCTAGCATTTTGTTTTATAATTCTCTAGTGTGCTTGTCAAGTTGTAGTGTATGTTATACTGACGCAGAATTCTCAGCCTGGCATTTAAACATTTCACAATTTGCCCTCCATCTACATTATAGGTTATATTTCATATTGCTGCTCATTTATTCACTCTGTGTTCCAGGTATATCTCCCTGCTAGCTATTCCCTGTCCGTGACATTCCATTCCATTCCATTTCCTACCTGCGTGCCTTTGCATATCATGTCTCCCATGTCCCCCTCTGCATTTCCCCTCTTAAAATACCTAGCTTCCTTCAAAGCATGGCTGAAGTGCTACCACCTCTACAAGAACTTTTCCAACCCTCCCCCATACTCCTGCCCCTGCCTGGGAAGGTTCTCTCTTTCTTGAAATTACATTGTATAACTTTATACAGGGTGTTCCTAAAGTCTGGACACATAGGCAAAAATGCATATTTTCAAGAAATGAGATGAATGAAATTTTCAACAACATTCTATTTAATTGGAATATTAACAAATAACATCTTCAATATGGTTTCCATCATTTGTGATGCGAAGGCTGATGCACTTTGCAAGATTCACATGAACTTGATGCAATAATTCCACATCGCCATCAGTTTTAGCACATTGACTCTATGCGTTCAGTCAACTGTGTTGCATCGGTGATTTTCATTGAGTATACCTTCTCCTTTAGCATACCCCAGAAAAAGAAATCAAGGGGGCTAAGGTATGTTAATAGTCCAAATATTTCAAAATATGCATTTTTTGCCTGTGTGTCCAGACTTTAGGGACACCCTGTATATCCTTATCTTAATATGGAGGCAGCTAGGTGGTGCCACAGTGCCATAGAGTACCAGGTCTGGTGTAAGGAAGATTCATTTTCCTGAATTCAAATCTGGCCTCAGACACTTGACAGCTGTGTGACCCTGCGCAAGTCATTTAACCCTGTTTGCCTTAGTTTCCTCATCTGTAAAATGAGCTGGAAAGAAATGGCAAGCCAGTCCAGTATCTTTGCCAAGAAAACCCCAAATGGGGTCACAAAGAGTTGGACATGATTAAAAGGACCATAAAAAAGTGTTAATATGGGCTGTATTTCTTTAATGTAATGTGGTTTTCTAGAGTGTAGGGCAGGGGAGTGGAACCTGAATTCAAACCTCACAGAACAAATCGCCTTAATAAAAGAATTTGTTCTGTAAAACTTGGACTCAATCAAAAGGCTGCACCCAAGGACTTAGAAGGCCACACGTGGCCTTGAGGCTTAAGGTTCATCAACCCCGATGTAGGGATTCTTTTCCCATTCCATTCCGGAAGCTCGTATCTACTATGTGCACTGGCATATATGCCTGACACTGTACTAGGTACTGGAGAAAAAAGGAAAAGAAAAATAGAGAGAAAATAGGAATTAATTCTACTTGGGGAGGGGTATTAATGAAAAGATTCTTTAAAATTTTTTTTTTGTTCATAGAGAAGGCCATAGAAAATGAAAGTAGAATATGATTGGGTGTTATAGGAAGATATAGTCAAACTAGTTTCCTGAATATTTTAACCCATTTAGAGAGAGTTATAATTTAGGATAACCCCTGGGCAGGGCTCAGAAAAACCATAGCCAATTTTGAGTGCATCCAGTCATTGGTTGGCTCAAGATCACATTTTCCTTCATTAAGCACGTATTGGTGTAATTCTAAAAGAAACTTCCCCATTACAGATCCCAGAAACGGGCTTGAGGAGATTTGTTTTTTTAAATGTCAAGTGATGGGCACATTTTTGTTGCTAAGTCCTTTGTACAAAACTGCTTTCCACAGTAGCAGACTGCAGCTGTTAACTAATCTCATAACAAGTGGTATTTACCCACACATTTTCCAAATTAAATATGCTCGCATGCGAGGACTTAGATCCTGTAATACAGGCACTTTTCTTACTAGGAAAGAGCAAGAGAGAGAGAGAGAAAATAAAACAAAGTTGCTCTGAGTATTATAAACACTGTGGGATCAGAGAGAGTGAGAAAGCAAAAGACAGAATGTATATGGATAATGCATTAATGTCCTCTGAGGGTGAGGGTAAGAAACAGAGATGGGGCTGGGGGAGGGGTGGAGAGCCTTGCCCATTAACCCAGCATTTGTTGGGAGATCCGATCAGTTATCAAGGACTATTCATGCTTAAATTATTAGTTAAGGCTCTGGCATTAAAGGATTGTTCTTCAGTCCTGCTCTTGTGACCATGTTTTGCTAGGAAGTGTTTGAAAATTCTTCTGGGCTGTCATGGAAGCCATGCTTATGCTTTCCTTTTTAATTTTTTTTAACATTTAAATAATGTTTTTATATCTCCCATTGAATCTGGACTTAGTCCAATGCCGTTTCAAAAACAAGAAATTAATCACACATTAGGTTAGAACTTACATGAGATTTTTGTTGTTGTTGGGGAGTTGCAATATTTATCTCCCCATCCTATAATTTTTTTAAGAATCCCATTAAAAAAAAATTCAGGAGCCCCTTACCAGCCAAATGTATTGTTTCCATGGAAACAATTAATGGAGAAAGCAATTTATAAGACTGATGTAAAAAAATGAGCACTTCATCAGCCCCCCTGCTGGTCTTATATAGTCTCAAGGAATAAAGTCTGTTATTAGAAGGTTAGCAGAAGCTTGGTAGTTTAAAGGAGGCGAGTGATGAGAGAAGTCCTTTCCCCCCAACACTGAAGAAGCTCTGTTTTTATCATCTTTAGAACCTGCTTTCTAACCTTCCTCCATGTCCCAGATCACTAAAAAAAATAGACACCATTTTTCTTTGGTGGCGAGAAGCAGGTCTTAGGGCAACATTAGGTACAAGACAGCTTGACCCAGGATACAGTCAGAGTGCTGATGGACTGAAGTCAGGGTAAATTCACCATCACTGGTTGTCTTCTCTTAAAGGTCTGTCATCTTTTCTGTTAGAAATCTCAGGTTTCAGGGATTATGACTCAATCACTGAAAGTAGGCTCCAGTGTGTAGCTTGAGCTCTGTTTGCTTGCTGCTGCTGTTTTGTTGTGGGTTTTTTAATTCATAATTGAAAAAAAATGAAGAAATGAACTGAAGGTACATTTGACCACATCTTTTTTGATCCCTCCTACCCCTATAGAGCACAATTTCGAAACCTGCTGCACGTCCCAAAGCTCTGATGAATCATGTCTCCTTCCCCAAGCTTCTAAGACCCGAAGCAAAAACCTAGACCAGAGGTTTTTTATTGAATACCTAGGGGTTTGAGATTCATGCAAAACTGGAATTCTTATTAGACTGTTTTGTCCTGTCTCAATTTATGGTTGGGGTGAGTGACAGGTGGAGAACAATTAAACCATATCAGTTGATCAGACTCACATAATCTAATGCTGAATGTGTGGCCAATTGCCATGAATACTGACTTTTTAAAAAATTCTTTTGCGTATTTTGAGTGTTGCTATAAGTATTCTAGGATAAGCCCACATGGTCACTGAGTGCTACAGTATGAATTTTATATTTTAGGGCAAGTGAAATTTAATAATTTCCGATGAGCAAATCCATTTAGGAGCCTATTTGTTTGTCTTTTCAGGATTACAGTTTTCACCTTTTTTTTTTTTTTTTAAATGCAGACGTCTTAAAACACCTGAAACATCTTTTGGGGAGGTTTTCCCACCTGCAGAGGGCAGTCTTTATCCACAAAATGCAACACATTGGCAGGGCAGGGCTTAGCGTTTGAGCTTCGAGAACATGCATATATGTATGCATAATTATTTTTTTAAAACCGTGAATGCAAATAATTCCTCTTCCAGGGAATGAGTGTACCTGAAAGAACAACTGATATATTAGGAAATTATAGATATTATATATAGGAGTGTGTTTGCATGCAACCCTGCTAACATTGTGTATTGTTTTGCTGACCAGTTTTTTTTTTTTAAGATTGAAAGCGTTTGTGAATAAAGCAGTGAGCTGGAGAGATAACAAATATGGTCCCAAGTGGGGGGGGGAGGATGGTAATCAGGAGAATAAGAGGAATATGAGACTCAGATGCAGGATGAAAATCTAGTAATATGAAGAATTTGAGAGTAAAAAAAAATTGCACTGAGAATGCGAAGAAAGTAGAATGTATCACCTATTTAAAAAAATACAGAAATTAATTTTAGTTTAAAGGGGTTTCTACTTGCAGTTGGAGATATTCAATCTGAAAAATGTCTAAGGGTAGATATTTCTTTTGGTAATATTTCCATCCTGGCTGATGTACGTCCCTGTCTAAGAGAGGAATGGACTAAACAGAGGTGGCTATTCTAGAAGAGGGTCAGAGCTCTTGCAGATGAGGCATGGGGAACAAGTGGAACGGATGCAGAGATAAATACACAACACCCAAATTCCCAAGCAGTTCAATAGCTGTTTTTCTGGACTTCTCAGAAGACTATCTCCCTTTCTGCTGACCATGGGAAAAGTGCTTACAGATCCTGTGGAGGCTTATTTTAAAGGAGTGTGAAAAATGATCAAGCAGGAAATGATCATTTCAATAAATCAGCTTCCCTGGGGGTGGGGGCAAATAACTCCTTTCTGATGTAGAGTTTCATAAATATTAGAGAACATACAATTTTCATTTGTTGAAAAAGTATATATCTATCTATATAAAAGAAATACTTAAAAGGCTTCTTTAAGAGCACAATAGCTAATAAAGGAAAAAATGCTCAAAAACTTTTGTCTTGGGAATATTAGAGGAATCTGCAGCCCACACTGATATTCACATTGTTAATGCAAGTTGTGAAATACCTCTGAGAATTTCTCTTTTGCTATTTGTCTTCCTATTTACTTGCAAGCATTTTTAGTTCCTTTTTTTTAAAGGTGTGTGTTTGAAAATGTGAATTTGAGACTGGTTGGTTCTACAAAGTGTAGCTTAGTTATTTTCTTCTCTCTAGGCATGTTTTTATTAATGTGAAAATATCATATAGAGAGACAACAAACGGAAGAATGTGAATACAAAAAAGAGTGTGTTTTCTGTATGCTAGGAGAACCAACCTGTAATGACGGAAAAAAATTTCGACATATATTTTGAAGACAGAATTCAAATCTCATTCTGTTTTGTGGAATGCAATTTATGATGGCTGGCTGCAATGGAGGCAGGTAGAATCTGAGCAGCAAAATGGGAGGACAATAACTTGAAGAAGATCATGGCGGAACCTTGTCAGTTTCCAACTTGAGGTTTAATGAGTTTGCTTTGGAGTGATGAGATCTTCCTTATTAGCACATTCCAAACTATTTTGAAAATATAAATCATGAACCTTTTGAAATCTAAAATACACACAAGGGTTTAGAGCAGCATGGGTTACTTTGCCAATGAGTTTTTTTCTGTCACAGATTTTATCTTTAGCAAGTTTTTAGCAATTAAATAACCAATCATATTGGTGTTGTCTGTACCATTCCAAAGGTTAGGATAGCATCATCATTAAAATTCCCATATCAGACTTAAAACAGATTATAAAAACAAGAATTCAACCTGTGAAGAACCCATTATACCTGATATATTATTTTCCTTGCTTTTGACTGTCTAAATTAGGGCCAAATAATTTTGTTTGATTTAAGTCCTTTTGTTTTTTTGAATGAATGGAATTTAAAGGGAAGTTGGAGATTGAAAATAAAATGTAGCAACTCAGCAAATATATAGGATATTTAAGCACCCTAAGTTTTTAGATTGAGGAGAGTGAATGTTGGGGGGTGAACTAGCGATTTTCAGTGAAAATTGCACAGGAATTCTTTAGCCCATGAAATTAGTCCTTGTGTCACCACTGTTGATAGAACTCATCAGTGGCTCTCTTTTCATGTACAAATTACATTTACCATCCTCCCCTAGTCCCAAATAAAAACATGCCCCAATCTAGTTTTATCCTCCCTGGCCCGTAAGGTACACCTAATCAGCTATTTGTAAATTATTACCCTTGCTGAAATATGTTTACTTTTATGGTCTATGAAATGGATCATGCACATAACTGAATCCATACGGCTCGATTCTCTCTCTCTCTCTCTCTCTCTCTCTCTCTCTCTCTCTCTCTCTCTCTCTTTCTCTCTCTCTCTCTCTCTCTCTCTCTCTCTCTCTCTCTCTCTCTCTCTCTCTCTCTCTCCCACAGACCCATTGGAGGCTTGTGTGTAGAGAAGAAGCTGCATTGTGCTAGCTGGGTAGCTTGAAAATTAATGTGAGGTTTTTACAAATCATGATAAGTACACTTATGTCTTTCATTTGAAGCTGACTTCCAGATCTGAAAAGAATGTTGGATTAAGCTTGCAAGTTAAAAAAAATCAGCAATGTAGCAACATACCAAACAAACAAAAAGCACAATCCTATCATCTCTAGAAAAATCAGCACCACTCACTTTACCTCTCGTTTGAAAAGCAAGGGCACTGGGAGCTATGACTGGCCCCCACTGCTTACTATTTTGTCCTCATTTATGCCTTTTCTCTCCATTATCCACAGCTGAGTGTGGACAGGAGCCATCCACCCCCAATTATTCAAATCTCCCTGAATCTTTGCTGCTTGGAGACCCTTCGTTCTGTCTAATGCCACTGTCCTTATATTTCCTCTTATTATACCAAAGAAGAAGTCATTTCTTTTTCCTCTTCACTTTTTTCACTTCTTTGTTGTGTATACGAAAGGCATTTGCAGACTTAAAATAATGATGATATAATGATGGTGATAATAATAACAATAATGAAAAGGCTTTAAGATAATTCATCACACTCCCTTGTTCACTAAGTCTTTGTTTCTGATCTGTGCAGTATGTGTGCATTACATTAGATTTCACAACCTGTTGTAGAATTTTTTTTTTAAAAAAGTCTTTTGCAGCTTTTGAAATACTTCAACTCAGCAAAAATTCCATCAGTTTTTCTAGAAATTTTGTCTCATAAGCCGTTGTAGGACATGATCATATTGCTCTGGGCCTAATTCTGAGCATTGGGTGTATTTTAATGATAAAGTAAAATTAGAAAAAAATTCATTGTATTCTCTGAAGGCTGAAAAAGAGAATGACATATTCTGTGGATAGCTAAGTAACTACCGATAAGGAGAACCAAAATGTGCAGGCTGAATGCAAGGACGGCTTGGTGAAGGTATAGGTACTTCATCTTTATCCTGTATATAGGCAGCATGCAACCTAGCAGGTAGGAAGGGATGCCAACAGAGCCTGTAACAATTAATGGGAAAGGAGAAGGGAAGAAATGCAATCAGCTGACCTTCTTGCTTATTCAGTTTGCTGTCATGAAATCCTTTTTTTTTTCTTTTTGATCCCAATTTGACATTTACAAAGAAAAATTCTTTGATGAACACTAAACTGACGAACTACCAAACACCTAATAATGCTTTTCTTTTCTTTTTAATCAGTCCTGGGATAGAATGCAGTCTTTGTATGCCTCAAAGCTTAAGAGCAGGGACATCTTTCCCAGACTTTTTAATTATTGTCCTTCATCTGTCCAATGGATCCTTTTTTCTCCTCTTTTCATTTGTCTCTCCTTTTGCAGAGGAGTAGTTACTTTTCTCTCTCTCCAAAATTCAGCCTTCTATACTTTCCTCTTTAGGGTTTTGGGACCTGTGGCATTGCCATGCTAAAGATCGGGCTAGTTCTAAACCCACTAGCAACTTGAGTTCTTGGATCAACTAATTCTTATCTCATCATATTTGGGGGCTGATCTCTGAATATTGAGTCTTTTTTTAAAAACCAGATCACAGGGAAACAGTTGTATTTACCAGAGGAAAAAAGGCAGGGTAGGGGGAAGGTGAAGGATTGATTGAAAATATGTTAACTTTCCATTTTGGCCAGAATGTGATTTTATATATATGTACAAATGCATAAACATATATCAACATATAGGCACACCCCCAAAACACACATATACACACATGCACATATGTATATAGATATGTACAATATATATGTGCACATATGCATTTGATATATGCATACATATGTGTGTGTATATATATGTATTATGTGTGTGTATATGTATATATATGTGTGTATATATATATATATATATATATATATATATGTATGTATTTGTAGCTGAGAAGCCTGACAAAATCCAGCGTCCAAATGAATGTCCTGCTGTTGTGCTGTGGTAGACAAATGGTTAAAATATACACTCATTGGAGTATGAAGGCAGTTCCTCTTTGCTGACAGATAGTTTGACCGGTGTCAGGGTATCCTGATGCGTTCAGCATACCTTCATTGCATCATAAATAAAACAGACAAATTACTTTTTTTCTCTGGGATGGAATAAGCACCATGAAGGGGGAGGAAAAAGGGATTAGGAGGGGAGGGGTTGATTTGGAGGGTCTGTGGGGGGAGTGAAGAATTAGAGGGGAAAGAAAAAGAGAGAGAGAGATCTTTTCAGCCACTCTATGAATCTCTGCATGGCAGCAGAGAACAATGAGAAAACCAAGCAATTACCTAGAATCCTGTTCCCTTATCCAGACGTAGAAAATATATTCCTGCACAAGCTTTCTTTCCCACCCCCCTTGCCTCCTCTCTGCCCCCTCCCCCCATATCTAATTCAGTTCTTCAGAGGAAGGCAAGGCAGATGTAACAAAGAGCGAAGGATTTCCGATGATGGGCCACTCACGACTCTAGGACTCGGCCTTCCAAGTCTGCTTTGGAAAAACACTTAAAAAAATTCTGAGTCCTTACCAACTTTGTTAACCTCTGAAGTGGTATCAGTGAAAAATGGACAGAAAGGTGTTTTATAGCCTGACTTCTTTTTTTTTAACTGATTCCCTGAAAAATAAAGTAGTGAGAATGGTAAATCACTGGCATCCAAATGCATCCAAGTGACATGTTCTCTTAGCTTTTAGAAATCCAGCCCTGAGGTGTAAATAGGACTTTGGACTCTGAGAGCCTCTTATGCATGAGCCCAGCTGCTAAGCTCTTGGTGGCCTTCTGGAATTTCATTTAGAACAGAGGCTTTGTTTCTTGTTGAATCTCCCTTCTTCTCTAAGTGGTCACTCATTGTCCCATTTTTTTCTTCCTTTGGGCATCATAACTGGAAAAAAGGTGATGGTCTCATATTGTCAGGTGGCTTGTTAAACATAAGTGCCCAGGGAACTTGTCTTATGTAAACTTATGGGATTCCTTTTGGTTGTACACAGGGCTCATCTGTTTGAGTCCGGAATTTTACATTTATCACTGGGTCATGGGTATCCATATTGGATAAGGAAACATCATCTTATTCACTTGCCTTTTAATTACAAATCTCAGGATTTGCAGCTAGACCGGACCATAAAGACAGTCTCGTCCTGAGGGTTTTTTTAAACTTGTAACCAGGTGCTTATGCAATTAAAAAAATGTAGTTTGAGAATCACATTTCAATATAATTGGCTTCCTTTGTCATCCTATGTATTTTATTTTATGCATTTAAAAACGTTCTGAGAAGGGATTCCTTGGCTCTACCAGATTGTCCAAGGGGTCCATGACACAAAACAGATGAAGAACTTCTGATGTGGGCAAAATCCCTTTGTTTTACAGATGAGGAAACCAAAGACAGAGAAGTAAAATTATGTGCCTAAGGCTACAAAGCTGGAAAGAACAGAAGTGAGATTGGAACTCAGGTCTTCTAATTCTAAAATCCAATATCCTTCCCATTATATCTTGATGTGGGAATATGTGTGTTTCTTTGATAGTGAGACACAATTTGCAGAATTGGAAATGCTCTTTTGTTGACAAAAGTAGATTTTATAGGAATTATTCTGAAAGATGATGGTTGATATGGCACCATCCTTACTCTTTCCAATGACCAGTAATATGTAAAGTAAGAGATTACTGGAGCTTGGATGTAGTTGATGGCTCTAGCCAAAATTCCCCTCTGAGTTTGTTACAGCTGCCATTTTGACTATGCATGTCTTGTTGCGTTCAGTGGGATGCCTACCTTTTCCCATTATTCCTCTTAGGACAGTAGTAAAAAGAGAATCCGGTTGCTTCATGAAAAGAATGGTGGGCAGAATGTTGCCTACCTTATAAGATCCCTGTGGTTGGTGAAATTAAAGTTATTGACATTTACTTGGTTATTTACTTTATTCTTTAAGAAAAATAATTTTGCTATTGATGCTCCTGTCTCCAGTTCCACCAGGTTTCAAGGGCTCCCTCTGTGATATCTGTCATTGCCTTGAGCTGTTATGTAACTTTTCAAATGTTTATGCTGGTATACAGCTATAGAGTACTGTATAAGCTCCATGAGGGCGGGGACCCATCTAAGACTTCTTTGTCTCCTCTGCAAGACTTCACATGCAGTTGGTCCTCAACAAGTATTTGCTGATTTGGTATAAATTTAGGTAGGGATTGAGTTACGACTACTCTGTAGACAATGAAGCCATTTCCCTGAAAAAAATTAGTTACATTGTTCAGGACAAACTACTGAATAAATACATAGACTACTGGAAAATGTATCTGGCATTCAAGCATTTATTTTTAAATAAACTTAAAACTGTATATTCTCCCTCTCAGAGTGTGCTAAATTTGTTTCTATTTGGACTTGTGTTTTATTGATATAGGAAACTCCCTCCAGCCAATGCAGGTTGGCACCTTCTACTTCAGAGTCTTAGTTGCCTAAAGCATTGAGATGTTAAGTGATTTGCTCAGCGTCACAGAGTCTGTGTGTGTGTGTGTGTGTGTGTGTTAGAGGGAGGATCTGAACCTAGGTCTCCTGGCTTTGAGTACAACTCACTGTTTAGTCTGCCATGAACCTCCTTCACAGGAGGTTCCCAAAATTCAATGATTAGGCAAATTAGTACATAAGTCAATTAACTTATTTCTGAGTTGTACTTTTGTTGGTCAGTCGTTTTTCTGTTGTATCTTTGTGACCCCATTTGGGGTTTTATTGGCAAAGGTACTGGAGTGGTTTGTCATTTCCTTCTCTGGCTCATTTTACAGATGAGGAAGCTGAGGCAAACAGGATTAAGTGACTTGCCTAGGGTCACACAGCTAGTAAGTGTCTGAAGCCAGACTCAGGAAGATGAGTCCTCCTGATTCCAAGGCAGCACTCTATCCATTATGGTGCCACCTTAGCTGCCCTCTTGTTAGGTTTATGTAGACAGTAATGCTTTTCTTTTATCCACTCTTTCAAGTCATACAAATTATAATCTCGCTCAGTACCTCATTTTCAGGTATGATTGTTGCCTATGTTTTTCAGTAGTCCTCTTTAGAGGCCCTGCCTAGCACATTGGAGGATTTCCTTTTAACCATCATTTGTCCTGGATGAGTAGCCTTATCACCTCCTTTTCTCAACATTTATGCAGTTCTTGCATAAAAAACTAACAACTTAAAAAGTTTTATTAATCTCAAAGCTATTATTCCTAACTTTACTTATTCTTTCATTCTTTCTGTCTACCTCATTGAATAAGATAACAGACCTTGTAATTAAGGTGGAATGGAAACTATCCCACCACCTAAATATTTCAATATTTGTAGAATATTCCATTGCATGAGGAATATACCTGGCCCTTTTACTGGTTGATCTTCTAAGGTTTTTTTTTTGGAGGGGGGAAGACAAGGCAATTGGGGTTAAGTGACTTGCCCAAGGTCACACAGTACGTGTCAAGTGTCTGAGGCCAGATTTGAACTCAGGTCCTCCTGACTCTAGGGCTGTGCCAACTAGCTGCCTCAATTTTCTAAGTTTTGCTTTGCTTTTTGTTTGTTTTAGAACTTGTGTCTAAATTGAGATCTTTGACCTCATCAGTGTTGAAAGCTCCTAGTAAGGAAATTCAATTAGTGCAGGTCATCAGCTATTTAAAAATTTTTAAGCTTAAAGAGTTAGCTGGGGGCACTGAGAAGTTGTGACTTGTCCAGGGATACACAGTCAGTATGTGTCAGAGGCAGGGCTCAACCCAGGTCTTCCTGGCTCTGAAGAAAATTTGCTCTCTACTTTATGTCACATTACCTCTCTATTGGTTTTCCTTATAAATCTTTTAAATTTTTTTTATTAATTAATTAATTTTTTTTATATTTCCAGCCTGTGATTTCATCAGTGTAAGGAACTATTGGTGTTGAAATGCATTTCGCTGAAGTACACAGTACACTGAAGTTCTTTTCACAACTGTTCTGTAACTTAACATCTTTGAGAGTTGCCTTGAAGGTTACGTGACCTGCCTATAGTCCCATATAGCTGGTATACATCAGAAGGGACCCAAACCTTCAGGAAGAAGTCCAGTGGCCTTTAACTGCTATGTCTATGTCTGCTTCTCATATATAAACCTCATATGAGGATAAAAAGGCATAAGCTTGGGAATAACTTGATGTTATCACTTA
This sequence comes from Trichosurus vulpecula, assembly GCF_011100635.1. Taxonomy (NCBI): domain Eukaryota; kingdom Metazoa; phylum Chordata; class Mammalia; order Diprotodontia; family Phalangeridae; genus Trichosurus; species Trichosurus vulpecula. Next base: position 393,637,647 of record NC_050575.1, read on the forward strand.
GAAAGTGAGGAGGAATAAGTGTTATGTTATAAAGAGTGTCCCTAGTTAGGTTCCCTCTAGATATCTATATGAGGACCACACACCCTGAAAACAGTTCAGGTCACTGACTCAAAAGAGCAGGAAACAGATCAAACCAAGTCTGTGTGTATGTACTGCCATTTGATTTTAGAATGTGTTAATGTTTATAATTAAACAACCCTGTTCGTATGTTAGCATCATTATTATTTAAAGTATTAAACATATAAAGTTGTGTTTACTTGAAAGAATCTTATCACATTGGAAGGAGGAGAGAGAAACAGTATTTAAAATCACGTTTCATTTCAAATATACTCCAAATATTTCTTAAGATGCTGATTTGACTTTGAGCTGCTTGGTTTTTGTCACATTGGAGGATGACAAATAATGTTCAAGGGACTTGGGAGGTAAGTATATGCTATACTTTATCTTCTCTCGCTCCTTAAGATAACACTTTTGTGAGTCTGAGCAAGACCTTTGTTTAAAACAACACAAGGGTTTATAGGAGCCTGTCATCTAGCTGCTCATTGGCTGTGTTTTACATAATACCCTTCAGCATCGTTGATATTAACCTTGATGGCATTACTCTTGCTATTTACAGTCATATGCTAGTAATGTTAAGCCTGAATGGGATTAATAAAATAAATTAAGTGATAGAGATATTAATGCCATTAACAATCAGTAACAATACTTGACAGCTCAAGAAAATGAATAGCTTTCCATTAACCAGGCTGCATAGTCTATATACTGTATACATAGAGATTTCTGACACTTCATTTTGATAAACCTGAAATTACTTTCTTCAAGCAGCTATTCTTTTTCAGTCTTCACTTTTCTGTCTGTCTGTCTCTCCTCCTATTCTCTCTTTTTCTCTCTATGTCATTTTCCTCTCTATCTCCCCCTCCTCCCTTCCCTTTCTTTCCCCTTTCCCCTTTCTCTTCCTTTCTCTTCCCTCTCTTTCCCTCCATCTCTTTCCCTCCCTCCCTCCCTCCTTCCTTCTCCTTCTTTGTGATCATTGTGTTTTAATGTCTGGAAGACATGAATAGAGATGGGATTGACCACTGCCTAGCAATTGGATATGTGCCTTTCCCTATGTGCCTGAGACTACCTCCTTCCTCCATGGGCTCTCTGCCATTTCTATCTAGCTCTCTCCTCACTCCCACTGTCTTCCAGCTCCATCCTCAACACTCTTCATCCTGATGCAGATGCTTCCTGTGGTTCTTTTTGAAATTGATGCTTGTCTTTTGTTCCAGTCCCACTCTGAGCCTGCTCGGGTCAGGCAGCTCGCAGCCTCCCTGGGGCAGTGCTATGATGAATTTTGGCATGGCCAGACTGTTTAACAACTCCATCTTAGAGTGCCAGTATCCTCAAAGATTGAAAGGAGCTCTGATGAGCTTTTCCAAAGACTCAGCTCTATGGGGAAAGTTTCGAAACCATAAAGATCCTGTGGAGCCCTAAATTATGTGAGCTCATTCTCTATTAACTACCCTCAACCCACCAAACCCCCACCAAATCCCCACTTTCCTTTTTTTTTAAAGAAAAATGTAACAGTTGAACAATATCCACTAATTTTCTAAGATTTATATTAATCTGCATTCACTGATTTTTAAAATTATGTTTTAAAGGACCTCGCAACCTGTTTGGAAATGGTATTTGGTTTTGTCTTACTTTTCCATTCATTTCCCTCCTCTCCCTCCCTTCCTCCCTCTCTCCCTCCATTCCTTCCTTCCTCCTTTCCTTCCTCCTTTCCTTCCTTCCTTCCTTCCTTCCTTCCTTCCTTCCTTCCTTCCTTCCTTCCTTCCTTCCTTCCTTCCTTCTTTCCTTCCTCCTTCCCTGTTTATCTCTTTGTCTCTTTCTCCCTGCCTATTCTTTCCCTTCTTTTCTTTCTTCTCTTCCTACCAACCTTCATCACTCTCACCTGACTTTTCTTCAGCTTCCCTTCACTTTTCCTTTTTCCTTTCCTTCCTGCCTCCCTTCCACCTGCTTTTAAATCCTAGGTTATATTGAATCACACACACACACACACACACACACACACACACACACACACACACACACAGATGCTACAGATGCCAGCAGTTGGTGAAATTTGTCTTTTTCACTTGGAATTTTCCTTTGTTTTTTGAGAGCTCACTGGTTATTCTGTTCAGTAAACATTACATGCCTGCTACATGCAAGGTTACGTAAAGGAAAGTTTGAATTGACATAAATATTGTTTTCTGGTACTGATATTTTATTTTAAAATGTTTTCCCCCTTTACCTCTCTCCTGTTGGGGCTTTCATAGTTCATGGATGATGTGGCAGCCAAAAGAGGAAAGATGACCTTTCCCTCAAACTATTTCTGTGGTCAGACCGGGACTTGGGCCATTGTGGGGGGTGGCTTGCTGATATTAGACATGGTCAAGAAAACAGTTTAAAATAAATTTCTCAATTATTCATGTTAATATGGAAGTGGTTATACACACAGCATCAACCAAAGGTTTTTCGGAGTTGGGTTTGGTGCACCTCTGCTCTCATCTACCACTGTGGTGTCCAGTCTCTCTAGAACCTTAAAATGGAGGAAAAATGCTTCCATTGCGTTATGTTTCTCCCTTGAATGATATGAGTGCCCTTAGAAAGGACAACATGGACTAGAGTTAACAACCCTGAGGCTTCCCCTCTTATTTTCTGCTTTCTGGTATTCATTATGATAATATACCGTAGTCTGCATGGGGCACCTTCTTTGATGGTGAATGCAGTTAAATGCCTGTTTAGACATGTCACAAAATCACCAAAGCAAGAAGGTGTGTGAAGTGTGGTAGAGGGGAAAAAGTGTTGCTATATATTTTTTTAACTTAAAAATGCGTCTTCTTAACAATCCTTTGCAGCTGGCAGAAAGCTAGGGTTTCTCACACTGTGAAAGGAAGTCAGACCATAAATAAACCAGTTGAGCACACCTGGAAAGAATAAAATGCTTTTCTAGGCTTTGCAATGCACTTAGAATCAATGTGAGTCTGGTGAGTACATGGAAATGGTATGGAAGAATGTGTAAATGCCACATTAGGATAAAGCCAGTGAAATGCTTTCCATTTTTAATCTCCAATTTTAAAGTAATGGTGTACTGGAGAAAATATGGAAAGGCATTTTTTTCAAAGCATTTAGGTTAATATCTTGCAGCAGTATTTGCAGAAGCTAACTTGTTTCCAGAAGTAAGAACAGAGTAAAATAATCAAAGAATTTTCTATGGTACTTTCTGAGCTAGAGAGAAACCAACAGCCTCTCCAGGAATCCTCGTGGCTTTCACACTTGTGGACATAACAGAGAGACCAAGAACGAACAATATACCCCTCATATGATGTACATTAAAAAAAAGACAAAGGATGAGTCAATGGTTATTAGCTGTTCTTTTTCTTTCTCTGTCTTCCGTATGTTGCTTTATTATTTTTATTGCTTATCTGACCAGACAAGCACAGAGGAGGAATGAGTCTTGCTTTGGAAATCTCTGATGCTTAGGTTGAGCCACCTGGATGTCATTGCTGTTTGTGAATTCAATCTCATCTGGTCTGCATCTTTGGCAGGCTTTCGGGTAGTATTGCTCAGTCTAACCAGAAGTTGGGCACAGTGGAAATGTGTGAAAAAACCCATAGCTGTATTAATTTTGCATGAGAAATATTTGTTTGGAGCCTCCCTCATCTTCACCAAAGAGCTCATATCAAGTTCATTCAGATGGAAATGAAATAGATGTTAGCGAAGACCGAAGGACATACTTTTGAGATGAAGGGGAATGGATGGGGTGCTAGACTTGGACAATGCACTCAGGGCTCAGCATTTTCTTCTCTTCAGAATTTTTTTTTGTTTCTAGCGGTCAGGGCATTTTTCAGTTTGCCTTTTATTTACAAACTTGGATGGATCATTGCCAAACACAAGTAAAAAATAAATATTCAGTTGGCTGTGCTGAAAGTGAAAAGTCAGTTGTTCTTTCGAATGGATTCCTCTTGAATGTGTACATTCTGTAGTCGGCTTCAGAGCGCAGGCTCCTTGAGGGCAGGGATTTTTTTTATTTTTGTCTGTATCTCCTGCATCTAGCACGGGGCCATAGCAGTGCTTCATCAGTGCTGTTGAATCAAATGGCGACGTTCACCTCTTATCAGAATTCCCTTTTACTACTGGATAGTAAGTTTTTGGTTGAGTGTCTACTCAGGCTACTGCATCAGGATGCTTCTTTGCTATGGAACACAGAGGATGCTGAGCTGAATTTGGTCCGGGAACGTTAGCCAGGGGTAGCATTGTGAGATGCATCAATCTTTTTTTCCGGATGGAGTCACCTTCCTAGTTAATTACTCCATGCCTTTTATAGAGAGACCAGATGCCACTCAGATCCTTCCAAGTCAGTCCCTGCAGTCTCATCGCAGCCCAAAGAAGTGGCTGTTCACTACTGTAAGGCTTTTTCAGGGAATGAGTATACCCTTTCTCCCTGAGAAGTAGGTCAGGACTTCAGAATTGCTGGGTCAGTGACCCTGAAAGTGAGAGCATTCTGGGATTCTGGGATTCTTCAGCAGGAAAAATGAATTGGTATTAGAAGTGCTTTGAACTTCCAAGAAAGAAAAGGAAAAAACATGAGGCAGGTTACTGCCTATTCCACAAAGCAAACACCTGGCTAACATTCTTAGATCAAATTTGTCTCAGCATCCTTTGTGGTCCAGAGCTAAGGACATCCCATGCAGTTTATAATCTGAATTGGGCCGATTATAAACCAAAAACTTAAAATAATTATCACACACACACACACACACACACACACACTCTCTCTCACACTGTCTACCTGATGTTTATTGAACTTTTAGTAAGACATGAGGGCCTGTCAGTGAATTGGGTTTAAACTGAAAACGACAGAGAAGGAAATTAGAAGAAAAGACTCCTTCACTATGAGACGTTCACTACTGCCGATGTGGTAGCATCCATTCAGAGTGGCATGGTACTCCAGGGCAGATGGGAGGTAGGGAAAAGCAATCTCCCAAGGGCCAGAACGGTGATGAGTTGGTTTTTGGGATAATGTGACTCTACCTCCAGTCATTCATTCCAAATTTCAATAGCTCTATCCCCAAGGTCTACTCCGTACGAGTCACTATGCTAAGGCAATAAAAATAAGCAAGAAGATGCAGTCCTTTTGCCTGCTACTCAGAGGCACCAAGTAGTACAGTGGATAGAATCCTGGGCCTGGAGTCAGGAAGACCTGAGTTCAAATGCAGCCTCAGATACACAGTAGCTGTGTGACCCTGGGCAAGTCACTTAACCTCTGTCTGTCTCCGGTACCTCAACTATGAAGTGGTACCTACCTTACAGGATTGTGAGCATCAAATGAGATAGCATTTATAAAGGGCTTAGCACATAGTAGGTACTTAATAAATCCTTCCTATTATGTACACAGAGAGTATGACTTGCTTGGATGTTTTGGGGACTTTCATATGTTACTACTACATGATAATTTTTCGGAGGGTGAATAGTTTCCATACCTGACTATTCAAGAAACAAACTCAAATATTTGCCTTCCTTACTTAAATGTAACATTTGCTGATCTTTGGGAAACAAAACAAAAACAAAACAACCATCTTTTTACTTTTTACTTCATTCTACTGCTTTTTAAATAAATGCATGTTAAGCATCACACTGTCACAGTAAAAGATAATAATTACCTTAGACTAAGTGACTGAGGATACAGTTCGAGGTTTGCTTCAATGACAGGCAAGGCTTAGGGTCCATTGGATCATAACTTGGTGGGCCAGTTGTTAAGGATACTTTCTGATAAAAATGCAATGCTCACAAACTTCCTATGTATCACAAAGGACAGAGAGAGCCATCATTCTTCTGGCAATCTGCTCATGTTTAAAGTATTGATCTCCTGATAATGTCCCCCCCACCACCAAATTTCCAAAGGTGCAAATTAGATCTTGTAATCCTTATTTCAGCGGTACATCTGAAGATGGCTGATGGTTTTTATTTATATAATAGAATGTGCAGTGGAATTTAAGAGCTACAAACCCATGTGTCTTAAATTTCTATTGTATTTTTTTCAGTAAAAAATTTAATGCGTGTGTAATGGGGGTGTATAAATGGGCAAATGCTAGTGTTTTCTTAAGCATCTAGAAAAAGAATGTTAATCTTGGTATAAGGAAAGATTTCTGGTTCAATAGTAATGTCTTGTATTTTGGGTCAGCTCATGCCTTTTGATAAACATGGTTTTCAGCCTTTCCTGCCCGATGATACCACCAGCTGACTTTTGGAAACCTTCATCAGTTTTTTCTTTATATCATCTACTTTTAATTCACTTATGGGTGGGAGGTAGTGGTGGGGTATGTTCTTCTTAACTAAAAAATATTATGGAAAGTAAACCATGTGATGGTAGAAGGGGCAATATTTCTAACCTAGCTCTGGTAGGAATGTCATATAACAGACATGGGTGTTATGTGTCATGGCGGTATATATAAATCTCTTTTCAGGGTTGCTAATTTTTTTCTAACTGTCAAAATTCATCTGAGGGTGAAGCTGCAGAGGTTAAAAGTCTTAATTGAAAAGGGAATGCATTTTTTCCCTCAAAAAAAAAAGACCTAAAAAAACCCCTGCAAAAGTGTTTTTTCAGGTACAAGTTTTGTATCTTGACCCACTCTAAAAATGACAGTAAGATTTTTTGCATGAAATGTGGCAGGCTATAAATCTCGTTACACTGGGGTGTGTGGGGAAAAATATGTAATATAAAATACCAAGCATCCAAATATCTTTTCTTGCTTGCATGGAGAATATTTGTCCACAAAGTTTCATAAGGATTTTTTTATGATATCATTACGCATCACAGTTACACCTCTAATGAACTAATTATATATGTTGTTTCTACTCTGTAATTAGGTATAATTACACTAATTGCATAAACAGATGATAATCAACCTGAAATTACTTTTTAAAACAAGGTCATTTACACAACAATAACGCCATTAAAAATACATAAGCCCCCGAGAGTGAGACAAAGCAACACCCACGAGGAAATTCAGTTCCGGATTAAGTCTCTCTTGCTGTAGGTATAATAGGGACACCATCATCTTCGAATTAGCCTAATGTACTCTTGATATAGTAGGTTTAAATCCTGAGCTGTGCATTTCTATGTCTTTGTGGCTTTGTCTCACAACCTGAACATTTTTTAATGTAGTTTTTGTTGTGTAAATCTATATAAGTGCCATCAACCGTCAGCAGTGACATCTGATGGCATGATGCAGCCCTAGCCTGCATGTATTAGGGCTTTTTGTGTTTGTGCAGTGGAACCTACTTAAACGAATGCCACTCGCAGGAATCAACCTGTAAAAGGAATACATTTTCCCCTGCACTGAAACAATAGCTCTGTGCTGAATGAAGGCCCATGAAAAGAATAAATCACACAGAAGGATAAAGTTCTTTGCCTCCACAAAAAAAAAAAAAACTGAAATGAACATAATGATGATTATGACCTTTGGAGAAAACACATCTCTAGATTTTTCGGGTTTCTAGATGGACCCAACTAGAATGCACACCGTGCCTAAAGTCACAAAAACCTTATTTGAGATACAGGTCAAATTTCCAGTGGTAATTAAAAAACAAAGCAAAAATAAAGCCTAAAAACAAAGTTCCCTAAAAGATGCACATACACACACACACACACACACACACTCAAATGCACCAATACTTCCCAAGCAGCAATAATAATAATAATAATAATAATAATAATAATAATAATGAAGCTGGAAATATACCCAAATCTGCTAATACCCCTCCTAATCATTTCATTCCTCTGAGATCTTTAGAAGTTTTGGTTTTCTGTCATGAATATAGAGAGCATCTCATCCCTCTCCTCTCTTTGTCTTCCACCCTCAGACTTTGTTAGTACTGAAATTAAGATCCTTTTAGTGAAGACACTTTAAGATATGAGTGGTGTCCACACTGAAATGGTCTCTGGTTGGTAGCTTAGTAACATCAGGTCTGCAGTTGAGCAAACAGCTTTCCCAAGGTTGAGATTTGCTGTTGTTAACAAGATGATGAGGGCTGGTAAAAGTCCAGAGGCCTCTGAGACTGCTAGATATTTCTACTTGCATACTACAGGATATATAGGGCTCACTCTTCTCTTGCTACATCATCTTGGTTTTTAGGAAACCAATTTTCAGGAAATTAGAACGTTTTTTAGGATGTTTCTGGCAACTTTTCACACTTACCTCTGTGTTCCAGAAAAGACTGTTTCATCCTTGGCAGAAATGTAATTGATGAACCTTTAATCCCAGAATCTTTCAAAGTCCCCTCGCAAATGCTAAATCTTTCTGGGCACATGGATGCTGAATAAATGCTGGAATGAAGGCATTAATGAAGGAATGAATGACCACACGAAGAGACTAAAGGGAGGATAATTTGGATGTCATACTTTGAAAGAAGCAGATTTAGCTTGGTCTAGGTTTTGTGATGAAGGCTTAAAAATGTTACTTTACTTGTGGGGGGATCTATTTTACCTAGTCATAACCTCTTTTTTTCTCTATTACATCATATGCAATCCCTAAGGCTTTGAGATGGTGTAGATGAGTATCACTAGTTAAGCCAAATGTGAGGCTTTTTCTGAGAATTTTGGACTTAAATTAAAAAAAAGGATAGTGAATGTTCTCATATCAATCATGTTTATTAAAATGCTAGTAGCAAATTTTAAAATAAAGCCATGTAATTAGAAGCAGTTCATTAGGAGTTATAGTATAAGTCTGGACCCTAAAACTCTCCTATAAATATTCTGGATATCACATATGTTAAAATGTTAGGTCTAGCTTAATTTTTTAACAGTTTTCTCATTGTTAGAGGACTTTGCTTTGTATTCTAGTTTTGTTGCTTAATACCTGCGTTGTCTTGGGCAAGGCACTTAAATTTATGGAGATACAATTTCCTCCTCCTTAAAATGAAAGAGTTGACCAAGTGATCTCCAAGATCCATACTAGCTTTAAATATGTGATCCAAAATAATACCTGGAAAGCCTGGATTGTAAAGTAATCTAGTTTTACCAAAGTATTGTCATAGTATATAGCTCAATGGAATTCCTTTCTGTGAGAGAATATAAGCATGACCTAAGGCACTACAGAATATTCAATCTATCTACATCGAGAACAAGGAATGAAAAGCATATATCTAAAACCAAGAATTGGCAGTATTTGTAATGGAGAAACAATGGAAGTTTTCAAAAGCAAACAGGAGTAAAGCAAGTATGTTCCCTCTTCTCACTATCATTTGACATATTTCTAGATATGAACAGTTTATACAATGCTTGTAGCAACATAAATGAGATCGCCAAAGGGAAGCCAAAATCTGAAAAGCCAATGATAATCTCAGAAGCATGGCCAGATAGGGCCAATGGATTAGTTGTTTTTTTTTTTTTACTTAACTTTTTGTTGTTGCAAAGGAAAGGTCAATTATCAAACAGAAGTCTGTTGTGAAAGCAAAAGGCAGCAATAAAACTTAAAAAAAACCCTAAACAACAAAACAACCCAGATCATGCTAGACTAATCTTAATTCCTTTCTTTTTTTAACAAATAGGATTACTAAACTGGTATATAGGGAATATACTACTAATTTCAGAAAAAAAAACCATTTAATAATCTTTCATGCAATGTAGGAAAGGTTGAGCAACGTAGACTCAAAGGTGGTATGGATTCAGGGATAGTTGAATATCTGGACCCAAAGAATAATAATTAATGGTTCGATATCAACTTGAAGGGAGATCTTCACTGAATTGGCTCAGGGATCCTTGCCTCTTTAACATTTTTATCAATAACTCAGATAAAGACATGGGTATTTGTTCAGTTGTTCAGTCTCATCCAACTCTCTGTGACCCCATTTGGGGTTTTCTTGGCAAAGAGACTGGGGTGGTTCACCATTTCCTTTTCCAGATCATTTCACAGGTAAGGAAACTGAGGCAAACAGGGTAAAGTGACTTTCCCAAGGTCACATAGCTAGGAAGTATTTGAGTTTGAGAGAGGTAAAATGACTTGCCCAGGGCCTCAAAGGTAGTAAATATCTGAAGAAGAATTTGAACTCCTGTCTTCTTGACTCCGAGTGTGCCTAATGACTACATCGATGTTACTGGAGAGAATGGTAGCAATAATAATATAACCCAAAACAAATGGTACAAAATTATCATGGCCATGCTTGGCCCCAAAGAAGAGGTGAAAAGGCAACTCCCTCCTTTTTTTTTCCAGAGGTGGGCAAGTATGAGTATAGAGAACCAAATATAAAATTGAGCTTGGTCTATGTGTTGGTTAGTTTTGCCAAACCATTTTTCCCCCCTCTCTATTAATTGTTCTCTGAGAGGAGAAGCGAGGGATGTATTGGAAAATGAGGGTGCTACAAAAACGAAGGGTAAGATGGGCCCTGTGATTTCATTGGGATAGGGGACTCTAGAAGGAGAAAGCTCCGTTTCCTAAGGTAGATTGGCACCTCTAAAACTTACAGTGCTAAAGAGTTGCCTGGAGTGTTGAGAGGTTGAGCACCTGCCCAGGGGCCCAAATCCAGTATGTGTCAGAGGTGAGACCTAATCTCAGGTCTTCAGGCTATGAGACCAGCGATCTATTCACTAAATTTCTTTTAAAAATCAGATAATATCAATATAAGTTAGAATGTTAATTTTAAAATGAAAAAGACCATAAAATTATCCCAGGTTGTGGCACACACACACACACACACACACACACACACACACACTTCTCAAAAGCTCTTTCTTTAGCAAAGTTTCATATCTAAAACCAATTTTAAAAAATCAGACAAAAACATTTATTAGCACAAGAACTGTAGGGAATGCTTGATTATCCTTAGAGGTAGGAGACAAAGGTGACGGAACTTGGTTTGGTTTCCCATATGGTCCCAGCAACATCTGCCCAGAGTAGTGTCTGTCCTCTCTCTTTGGATTTACAACAGAGGGAGTCTCCACACCAGAAGTTTACTCAGATCCTTCTCGCAATTCCACCGTACTCCAGTCTGAGCATTAGGAAAATTCCACTGGAAAGAGTTTCCACATTTCTCACCTTTCAGCTTTCGACATACCAAAATCTCATTGGGCACGTTTTGGGAGAAGGTAAACATTCAATTCAATAAACATTTTTAAAGTACCTACTATGTACCAGACACTGTGCTAAGTAATGGGTATGTAATTAGTGTGGCCACGTAAAGACAGACTCTTGACCAGTAGGCTGGAAGAATTGGCTACTGTTTTGCTTCCACAGTGATGGTGGTAGAGAGGCAGAAAAGCTGGCGGAGGGTGGGCTAAAAGCCACAAGTTTTAGATGGTCTGTATACTGCAATAATAACTAACATCTATGTCATGCTTGAAGGCCTACTAAGTGCTGAACCTCCTGGCAACCCTATGAGGTAGATTTCATCCCTATTTTATAGATGAGCTAATTGAGTCTCAGAGAAGTTAACTGCTTTATCTGTAGTCACACAGCTAGCGAAGCACCAGATTCAAATTCAGTTTTTTCTGACTCCAAATGTGGCCTCTACCTACCTTGACCACTTATCTCAACTTCAGAAGCTAAGAAGGCATCGATACGTTTCCAAGGCCTCTATCAATAAAGGCCCATTCGCATTGAATTATTGAAGAGGGGTGGTAATAGTACAAATGGATTAATTGTAACTCTGAGTCGCTGTGCTTTATTTTAAAATTATTCCTCTCTGACTTTGGAGAGGATTCAACTGAGAACGAGTCCCCAAAGATCATTTCAGATCTACACCCAGCTGGCCAGGAAAATACAAGCTCACTGATAATTTGGTTAGATGGGCCCAGTTCTGTGGAGGCAGCGTGTTGCTGTGGATAGAATAATATGATAATGATAATAATAATATAATAGCCAGCATTTATATAATACTTTAAGATTTGCCAAAAAAGTACTTCACAAACATTATCTTATTGGATCCTCACAATAACCCTGTAGGAGAGGTACCAATATTACACCCATTTTACAGATGAGGAAATTGAGGCTACGAGGTTAAATGACTTGCTCAGGGCCATCAGATAGGATTTGAACTGAGGTCTTCTGGACACCCTATTCCCTGTGCTACCTAGCTGCCCTAAATAGAATATTGTGTTAGGAGTTAAGAACACTTGGATTCAAATCTGGATCAGACAATTAAGGTACTTCATTTTTGAGTGCTGCTGGCAGTGACTTGGGATTTATCTCTTACGTCACAGTTGGTTGAGCCACAATGGAGAAAGATCCCATACTAGAAGTTTATCTAGATCTTTCCCATCATTCCACTAGAGTCCAATTTGAGAATTGGAAACAAAGGCACCACAATCCCATTAAAATGGATTTCCCCATTTCACAGTTCCCAGGTTTTGAAATAATGAACTCTCTTTGGGTCCATTAGGGGAGGTCAGCCAGTCAGTCAACAAGTATTTATTATAAGTCAAATACTGTACTAAAGAGAGGGGATAGAAATAAAGGTAAACACTTGGCCTCTGTTGAGGAGCTCCCAATCTAATGGGGAAGATGAACATGTAACACAGTTTTCAAATAGTTAGCTTCTCCACCCCCCCTCCGCCACGAACAAGAAGTGCTTGTTTTATTCCACAAATTAAAAATGAAATAAAATTTTAAAAAGAGATGGAAAAGAAGGCTCAATGAATCCCTTCTAGGTAGTTGTTGGACAACCATAGTTTTTCTCAGGCTATATCATATGGATGGTGTAGAGGTCAGAGAGATGGCCTTGGAGTCTGGGTTCAAATCCCACTTCAAACGTTTAGTAGACATCCTGGGCAAGTCACTCAAACCACCTCACACATTGGTGGGGGAGATATTGGCAAATCTTAAAATGCTTTATTAACGAGAGCAGTAATTGTTTACTGCTACTGAAAACCCAGTCTTAGGTCAAGATATCGATGCTGCACCTCTTCTTGCCCAGAGTAATGGCGCATTAGTTCCCACATGTGAATATCAGCCCATGGAGAGTGTTTTTTGCTTTTGTAATCTCATGACAAGCATCTCAGCAGGCCGGCAGCTTTGGAAACTTGACTCTTCATTTATAAAGACTCATAATTGGTTGGTACCTTGTCACAATTGTTCTGTCAGACATCCATCCTCCTTATTTTGATCACAGCCTCCAGTTAATTAAGCACACATTTCTGAAAGGGTATGAAACTATAGTCAGGGTTGTTTGACAAAGTCCATGAAATTTTTGAAGCATCTATTGTATCTTCTTAAAAATATCTGGTTGATTTTTTTATCATTTTAAAACCATTGTTACTTGCCACTTAAAAATATTTCGTTGTTTATTTTTCTTGTTTTGAAACCATCATGCCTTCCCACTAACTCCCTTTTGCTATTGTAGAACTCTTCCTTGTAAGGAAACAAAATAGTCAAGCCAAAGAAACTAACACATCAACCATGTTTCACAGCACATGCAGCATTCTGCACCCATACTTCCCCCATATGCCATACTCCACCCATATGGGTTCCACTGAACTAATACTTCACTGTCTGGAGCAAGTCAAGTCAGCCATCATTTATTGACTACCTGAAATGTGCCAAGGACTGTGCTAAGCACTGTGGATCCAAAGAAAAGTTAAAACAAAAACAAAAACAGTTCAGTTTCATTATCTGTTCTTTAGTTAATAGTTATATCCTGAGGCCATTCTATAAGTGAGAAACCTATGAGTTCCAGTTTTTGATCATATCTGATGCTTTGTGATCCCATTTGGGGTTATCTTGGCAGAGATACTGGCCATTTCCTTCTCCAGTTCATTTTACAGATGAGGAAACTGAGGCAAACAGAGTTAACTGACTTGCCCAGGGTCACAAAGCTAGTAAGTGGGTGAGTCTTCCTGACTCCAGGCCACTATGGCACTACCTACCTGTTTAGACTCCCAGTTTGGAAGCATGCGAATCAACTGGATTAGAATCCAGTACCAAAAAAAAAAAATAAAGGAGGAGGAGAAGGGTACAGTGGCAATTGGATGTTTTATTGGTTTTGAAACTTTAAACTAATTTTGTCCATTGGGTCTTGTCTGTTATTCTCATCAGACTTAATAGGGATGGCAACTAATTCCTTTACTTCCGAAGAAAAACCAAGAAATAGTGAAGAGCCACTAAGGTCTAGTAGTAACCTGGATTGAGCAATGGTGAAAGGAGGCTGCCTTCAGTTGCTGCCCTTCCAGGCTGAGCAGGCTCTCCTAGAAGATGAGTTCGCTATTGAGCTGTCCTGGTTCTGATATGCATTAGTTGAGGTTCTCTTGTTTGTGACATAACCCTTGTGATGTCACCCAATATTGGCCTCTGAAGGGGACCCAAGTGTAACCCAATGTTAACATGAGAAAGTGTGACAGGATATGCCAGAAGTTTAAAGAGAAACACATGATTTCTAGATTGTATACCTGCTGTGTTCCAGTATCTAATCAGAAAGACGCTGAGATGTGGAAGAGGGTTGAACAGTAAGAGCAAGAGGGAAAAAAATCTGGCACGTCTTTTGTTGAAATTCAATCCCTCCTTTTCCCCCTTGATGCCCAGAAACAGTCTGCAGACTTTTCAATCACTTTTTAGGATACAGTGAATTTTATCATAATTTTTTTCAACCAAAACCACATGTGCTTGTTCTTTTGACAACAGTGAATAATGAAATCATATTTGTTAAGACCAAAAGGCAAGTAATAAATAACTGGGACATGATGCTGAAATCCAAAGTTCTTCAAAAGAAGGAATGACCATTGTTGAAAAAAATTTAATTTGGAGAGGAAAATGAACTTTTGAAGAGAAAACCATCTGAGAGGTACCCTGTGGCTCAAGGCCTTTTCCTTTCCTGCTGGACCAATTCTAGTTCTGTGTCCTAAGGCCATAATAAAAAGGGATTGTCTACAAAATGCCCCGGTACTTAGAAGACTTGGGCTCACTTATCAACTTCAGGTAATGGTTAGGGTCAGGTTTTTGCCAAGCAAGAATTTCCAGAAGAAAATGCAATTGGGTTCTATTAATGGGGGTGAGTGGTGGGTGGGAGGGGATGCTGAATCCTACCATGGAAAAGTGGACTCAGAGAAAAGAGGATTAAGAGAGGGCTGTGGGGTAACTTAAGACATAGTTCCTCCTTAGACCTGGGTAAGACATACTTTTCTTTCATGGTACCAGGAAGACTAATTCCTCTAATGTGACAAAGCATTGTCCAGGTCATGCAAAGGCCCCTCTGAGATGGCTAGAAGGGTGCGAGCAACAGATTAGACTTTGGCAACTGGCCATTGCCAACCCGGAAGTGCCCCTCCCCAGATTCTCATTCTAAAAATAAATTTGGCTAGCTGGAGTCAATAGCACATTATTCCCCCAAAGGACTTGGGAGATTTCAGCTGCTACTTTTGACATCATCATGGTGGAATGGTGTGTAACCTAGATCGAGTCTCAGGGTTGTTGGTTGTTGATCATAGTCATGCCTTAAAACAAAACAGTGATGAATGGCAGAGTTTCATCTCCTATAACTCTCTCTCTCTCTCTCTCTCTCTCTCTCTCTCTCTCTCTCTCCCTCCCTCACTCCCTCCCTCCCTCGTTCCCTCTCCTCTCCTTCTTTGTCACTGTCTCTTTACCTCTGCCTATCTCTCTCCCTTCCTCTTTCTCTGTCTCCTTCCTTCTCTCCCTCCCTTGCTCTCTCTGTCTTTCTCTCTCCCTCTCATCCTCCTTCTCTCTCACTGATCCCTTCTCCTTCCTCTCCCTCCCCCCTCTCTTTCTGTTCTCTTCTCTCCTCTCCTTTCCTATCTTTCTGTCTTTGTCTCTGCTCTCTCTCTCTGTCTATCTCTCTTTCTCTGTCTATCTGTTTCTGTTCCTTGCTCTCTCTCCCTCTTTCCCTCTCCTCTCCTCCTTTGTCACTCTCTTTGTCTCTGCCTATCTCTCTCCCTTCCTCTTTCTCTGTCTCCTTCCTTCTCTCCCTCCCTTGCTCTCTCTGTCTCTCTCCCTCCCATCCTTCTTCTCTCTCTCTGATGCCTTCTCCTTCCTCTCCTTCCCTCCCTCTTTCTCTCCTCTCCTTTCCTATCTCTCTGTCTTTGTCTCTGTCTGTTTCTGCTCTCTCTTTCTGTCTCTCTTTCTCTGTCTGTCTGTTTCGGTTCCTCACTCTCCCTCCCTCTTTCCCTCTCCTCTCCTCCTTTGTCACTGTCTCTTTGTCTCTGCCTATCTCTCTCCCTTCCTTTCTCTGTCTCCTTCCTTCTCTCCCTCCCTTGCTCTCTCTGTCTCTCTCTCTCCCTCCCATCCTCCTTTTCTCTCTCTGATGCCTTCTCCTTCCTCTCCCCCCCACTCTTTCTCTCCTCTTGTCTCCTCTCCTTTCCCATCTCTCTGTCTTTGTTTCTGTCTGTCTGTCTCTGTCTGTCTGTCTCAGTCTCTATAACCGGTTTGATTTTGGAATGCCAGCCATTTTAATACGATTGCACAAGCAGAACAAAAGGACCGTAATCGTATCTTGAATGAGATCTTTGATCACTTAATTGATGAATTAAAGGCTCTCGAATGCCACGCACCAGGCGGAATGCTTCAGATTTACTGGTAATTTTAGAACCGCTTTGTTATTAGTTCCTTATTTCCAGCCGCCTGGTGCAGAGGTATTTCGAAATGTACAGTTAAGTAGAAGCCAGGCTGCTGCCCTCCTCTCCATCTGCCGTGGAACTCCAGGGAACTTACCCCAGGCAGCCAACGTCAGGAGATTTGGAAAGGTTAATTCATCTCGGAGGTGATAGGAACCAGGTTTGGGTTCTTTTTACATGAAAGAAAGGGAGAGGGGACGAAAGTGGGAAACAGGGACTGGATGAAAGGGGAAATTGAAGAGCTGTTCAAATTAATCAGGCCTGCAAGACCCAGGCTTAAAAGAAATCAGGCCCAACCTGAACGAAATAAGACTGGGGAGGGGGGCATATAAGAATTATACCAGAAATGTAACATTTGTCCTTAAAACACAGACAAGGGGACTCTGTGCTCTAGCCAAAGTGGCCCATTGATGGCCCCCATGCACCATGTTACATCTCTTGTCTCCATGCTTTTTCACCTCACCTTTGTCTCTTGGAAGTTCCTTCAGGGAGCTGCTTGAGTAACCTCCTGTAAGAAGCCTTTCTTGAAGTTAGTCCCGCTCTTCCCACCCTCCACCCATTTTTTTTGTATTTATTTTGTATTTACTCATCTGTGTTTCCCTCCAGAAGAATACAATTCCTCAAAGTACCCAATGCCTTGCACTTATTAGTTGCTAAATAAATTTGTATTTAATTGCATTGAATGTGAGTTGTTACTAGCAGTTATCAGCGTGTTATACATTATGGTCCATTCTTCAGGTGACTGACGCTTTTGGCCATCAACTATGTCTTTGCTGTATCATTATCAGTCAACATACATTTATTATGTGCCAGGCACTGTGCTAAGTGCTAGGAATAGAAACACAAGCAGAAAAACAGAATTTTAGCGACTTTATCTTCAAGTCAATCTACTAGCATTTATTAATCACCTACCACTATGTATATACAAAGAAAGGCAAAAAGCATAGTCTTTGCCTTCAAGAAACTCACATTCAAATTGGGGAGACAACTTGGAAAGAGCTATGTGCATAATACACACACACACAGTGTGTTGGAAAGTTATTTCATTGCTAGTTGTCAAGACAGCACAAGTTTTGTCAGGCCGATATGTATGGATGTGTTTATATTTAACCCATCTACAAAGCTATACGAAATGGGGCCTAATGCTGCCTTTTGTCCCTTCACACTCCCTCTCTTTGCTGCCATCCCCCATCTCTGTGGATGTTTAATTTCTAATATGCCCTTGACCTTATCTCTATCAGCTATGGAAGGAGTGGAAGTGGGAGAGGCTAGGGAATTCTCTTCAGTATCTGAGGCTCTGGGTGCCTTCATGAAGGGAGGTGTGGATTGAAGAGGAATGAAGTAGGAAAGAGAAAGACTTGAGAGCCAGTGATAGAAGAAGTGTTTTCCTTTCTTGTTTGTTCATTTGATTGTTGCTAAAAATACTGAAATAATTTATGAGGCCTCAGGACTTGATCCTAGGATCTCCATTTATCCTGTCGGGGCAGAAAGAGCACTCTATATGGTCTAGGTCTGGATTTTCCAGTTTGCTCCAATGCTTGGATAGGCAAGTGAACCTGGGCAAATTCCAAAGCTAGGATATTTCTTCACCTGTAAAAGGAAGGAATTAGATAAGATGAACTCTAAGCGACTTGTAATCCTTAAAATTCTAAGATTCTAAGAGTGTTTTGTCTCTTCTCTTCCCTCTCAACACTAGATAGATAAATAAATAGATAGGTGGGTAGGTAGATAGATAAAGCATTTATTAAGGCTTCCTTGATGCCAGGCATTGTGCTAAGCTTTGGGAATACAAATACAAGAAAACAAGATCATTCCTACTTTCAAGACACTCTAAAGGGGGAAGGCAAAACATAAAGGGGACATAGAAAATGGGGAAAGGGAAGAGTCCAACATCTGGAACAATGAGTTGAGCCAGGTGTGAAGTGAGACACCTCAAGAAATGGCCGTGGGAACCTGTACATGATCCAACATGTTGCCTCTAATTTGTGAGATGCCCAGAATGAGCAAGTTGAATCACCTAGTGCCAGTATTTTGTTATGACAGAGTCTATTTGACTATTTTCCCAGTAGCCTCTGGGGATAAACCATGTTCTTCTGTTTGGGGAATAGGGGGAAATTGAGATATTCCAGCTATCCCTTAGCTTATCTTACGGGTCACTCCTTAGTGCCATTGTATAAATAATTCGCAGATTTGCTGCCAGAAATTCCATTCAATGACTTGTCTCTATATGCAAATCTGTCCGCTATATTGCATGCCCTACTCCTAGTAATTCTCTTCATTGGTTTTTATGCTTGTTAGCAGTGCTTACTATGTGCCTAAGAATGTGTACAAAGGAAATGAAAGATGTAGGTCTTGATAAGGCCCTCCCTTCTACTTAATTTGTCCTGAGCCTTTGGTCCTTGTTCCTTTTTCCTCATCCTTCTTTTCCTCTTTTTTTGCTTCCCTTTGCTCAAAAGGACTTTCCTTTTGCTGCACAAACCTAACTCTCTTCTGACTTGTGTTCTGAGATGAAGCCTCCTGTCTTAAATCTCTATTTTCCCAAACAAAGTCCATCACCAATTCTTCCTTTCTCTCTTTTTCATTTTGACCCATCAGCAACTTCTCCTTATTTAAGGAGACCTCCATCCAAATTTGTTACCTAATTTAGATCCTAGTGGCTGTCCACTGGGGTCCAAGTCACCCTCGCTCTTCTCTCAAGGACTTCAAAACCTGGATTATTTATATTGCTCTTCTCCTTCCCCCTTCCTACCCTCCTTTAAGGAGACTTCAACATACATGTTGATATTCCTCCAAACAACTTAAACTACCAGTTTCTAAGTCTCTTTAATGACTACACCAAAACCATACACTTTATAAGTTACTTAATCTTACTATCTATCACCCACTAACATGCCCTTTTCTTGATCAAAAGCTTTGGATCTGATCTTACCCATCTTCCCCTTCCCCCTGTTCCTTACCTTTTCCAAACCTATTCTTTGACCCCACAACAATGTCCAATAGCTTAACCCCTCAGTACTTGTTCAGACAATTACCTTTGCTCTGACTTAACTTACTCTACAATTCTTCCCTGAGACCTACAGCCATGCCAAAATTCCCTTCCCTCATTAAAAAAATGTATTAGATAACCAGTTCAATTCCACATAGTTCTCCACTCTCAAATTGCTTGTGCTTTTCCCTGCATTTAGCACAATGAGTGCTTGGCACATAGTAAGCACTTAATAAATTATCTATCTATCTATCTATCTATCTATCTATCTATCTATCTTTCTATCTTTCTATCTTTGTCTTATCACCATACCTGCTTTCCCAAACACAAAGCCTGGACTGCTCCCACCATTTGCCTAGGGCTCCTACTCTTATGGTGCTGAACAGAGCCTTAGAAAGTCACGCAACCAAGCTGCTTGGGTCCATTACAGACTTCTGTTTTCTACTTTTAATTGGGACTCTCACAGAAGCAAGACAATCCTTTTACTGTTCTCTAATTGATTCTCTATCCTGCTCCCAGAAGCTACTCCAAATCTTCTCATCTCTCCTTAAACCTTCCACCCTTTTTTCTCCTTTACCCCCTAAGCTGAGGCCCTTACCCCTTTCTTTCTTTACTGAGAAAATAGTAACCATTTTCCATAAGATCCCTCTTTTCTCCTTCTTTACATCTCAAAATCCCTCCATATCATCCATCATGCTCTTTTCCTTTACTCCAGTCTCTGATAATGATGATGTGGCCCTTCTCCTTGCCAAGGGTAATCCATCTCCATGTGCCAATGATCCCATCCCCTCCCATCTTCTCTAGCAGATTGCCCTGTCAATCATCACCTCCATAATTTTTAGTTGCTGTATACTGGGTAGTATCTGCTAAAACATGCCAAATCTCCCCCCCATCATTAAAAGTCCTTACCATTCTTTCAAGCTACTGCCCTCTATCTGTCTTCTCTTTTACAAAACCTTGAAAACTATCTCCACTTGCTGCCTCTAAAACTTCCCTTCCCATTTACTCCTTACCTCATTGCAATCTGCTTTCTGACCTCATAACCCAATTGAAACTATATTTTAGGTTTAAAATGATTTCTTAATTGCCAAATCTGATGGTGTTTTCATTGCGCTTCATTTTCCTCGTCTATAAAATGAAGAAGTAGTACTAGATGAAATTTGAGGTCGGTCCCTTCTAAGTCTAAATCTGGGTTATTTTATCTTCTGTGTGTCTGTATGTGTTATCTCTCCTATCTCTGCCTGTCTATCTGCCTGCTCCCTCTCTGTCTCTGTGTCTCTCTCTCTCTCTTTCTCCCCTCTCTCTCACTGTGTCTCTCTCTCTCTCTGTTTCTCTCTCTCTCTGTCTCTGTCTCTGTCTGTCTCTGTCTCTATCTCTGTCTCTGTCTCTGTCTCTCTCTCTCTCTCTCTCTCTGTCACACACACACACACACACACACACACACAGAGTGTCTTCTCTGATAGAACATAAGTTCCTTGAAGACAAGGGCTTCATTTCTGTTTCTGTATCTTGAAGCCTGTTACATGTAGATATTTAATAAATATTTGTTAATTGATTGACAGTTTGATCAGCCTCTTTTAAACCTCCTTTGCTTATAACTCCTATTCAACTATTTTACTGTCAATAGAGGACTTATCCCTGTTAGAGAGGATAGAGGATTTAGGGGATAGAGGACTTGTCCCTGTTCATCCACACTGGGCTTCTTTTTCCGTTTTCCATTATTGTCCTGTCCTTGAATCCAAACCAATGATAAGGCAACTAAACTTATTGAAAAGTTAATCTATACCTAATGTGCATATTTTGCTCCTACCCGCTTATTCCTTCATCCCTTGTGAAATGGCTTCTATTTCCTTCATTTGGCTACAACTCCTTTCATTAATTAATCATGTATTAATAAATTCCTAGTCTATTTTCTGTCTCCACCATCACTAACAGCTCTACAACTTTTGACAGTTAGCCACCTCAGATCCTTCTCAGTCTCCATGGGTTTCTCTTCCTCTTCTCTTCCTCCTCTGAGGTTATGTCCATCTAACTCTACAGATATCTGGTATGTACCTAGGTATTTACATGTTGTCTCTCACCTTAGAATATGAGCTCCTTGGGGGCAGGGACTGATTCTATCTTTCTTCGTATTCCCAGTGCTTAGCATTTGTGTCTGGCGCATAGCTTTCGAAATACTAGTTGATTTACTGAT
Source organism: Trichosurus vulpecula (assembly GCF_011100635.1). Classification (NCBI taxonomy): domain Eukaryota; kingdom Metazoa; phylum Chordata; class Mammalia; order Diprotodontia; family Phalangeridae; genus Trichosurus; species Trichosurus vulpecula. The sequence continues at coordinate 393,659,406 of NC_050575.1, forward strand.
GTAATGTTGATGTTCCCCAAGCAGCTGTTCTTGGTCCTCTTTTCCACTTTACAACCTCTCTTGGTGTTCTCAATTTAATTCATTGAACATTTACTAAGCACCTACTATGTGCTAGGCATTGTGCTAAGAGCTGGGGATACAATTAAGAAAGAGGAAGACAGTCTCAACTCTCAAGGAGTTTACAATCTCATGGGGAGACAATACACAGAAGGAGGCAGGAAAGCAAGGATAGGGGGAAGGGTGGGAGACACTACGGTGTATCCAGTGTGGGGGCACTTTGTTCTGTGGAGTTAAAACCAGGCAGAGCAGCAGAGGCAAAGTGGATCTCCCACATCCTTAACTATCAATCTACACAAACAATTGCCCAAATCTTTATTACTAGCCCTAACCTTTCTTTTAAGATTCACACCTGCTTTTCTAATTGGTTTTTAGGACTTTTTACTTGTCTATACTACCAGCACCTCAGACTCAACATGTTCTGCAAGATACTTATTTTCTTTCCCTGAAAACTTATTCCCTCTTCTGGCTTCCATATTTATCAATGGTGCTACTTGTCAGCAAGTTACCCATATACAAAACTATGGAAGAAATAAATATAAAATGTATCTTTCATTCCCCACATCCTATCAATAGTCAAGTCCAATTGTTTCTACCTCCAAAATAGCTCTCACACCTTTCCTATCCTGTATATTTCCCGTGCCACCATACTACCCCAGGCCCATCTCACAGCTCCTGGACTATTATAATAACCTCCTAATAGTTCTTTTCACCTCTGCTTATCCATTCCTCTAATATGCTCTTTACACTCTTGACAAGTTAATTTTCCTAAGCACAGTTTTGATCTGTCACTCTCCTTTTCCAAACCCCCCAGCAGCTCTCTATTTCCTACAAAATAAAATTAAAATTCTTTATAGAATCTACTAGCTTAAGGATTTCCACAATCTGGCACTGCCTTATTTCTCTAACATATCTTGTATTCCCATCCATGTGTTTTATGCCTCAACCAGCCCAGTTGAACCCTGTTCAGTCTAACACCGTACTAGCTCATTAATACTCCCACCCAAGGATCTTCCACATGTCCACCTTCCAATCTTTACTTGTAGATATTCTAATTTGCCTTTGAAGTCCAGCTAAAATATCACCTTTTCATGTAATCACAGATTCTTAAAGTTGGAAGTGTCCTCAGAGTCTGTTTAGTTTTATTTGTACCCAAAGAATCCTCCCTTCAATAATATTTTTGACAAGGGGGTCATCTAACTTTTGTTTGAAGATTTGTTGTGAATGGGGAACCACTAATTCCCAAGGCAGTCCATTCTTTTGTGTTGCTCTGTTTGTGAGGAAGTTTTTCCTTACACAAAGTCTAAATTTGTGCCTTTGCAACCTCTACCCATGGCTTTGCTCCTATTTCTGCTCTCTAGGGCCAACAAAGACACGTCAGTTTAGGCAGCTGCTATGTCCCCCACCTCAAGCATTTAGCATGGACTAAGCATTTTAAATCAATTAATTAATCAATCATTTCCTTCAGTTGATCCTTATAGGGCATGATCTTGAGACTCTCCACCCTCTTGGTCTCCCTTTATCTGGATGTACTTCATTTTGTTGTCTTCCTAGGAAAATCTAGAAATGAACAAAATATTCCTGCTATAGCCTAACAAGTGGACAGTTTCTTGGAACTCTTATTTTCCTGGTCCTAGACCCTATATCCTTTTTTATTTCAGCCTGTTCAATAGTCATTAGCTTTCTTGGCTACCATAACTTACCGTTAATATGTAGTCTACTAAAACCCACAATTCCCCCCTGTCCCAGATTAACTGCTATTTATCCTTATCTCTCCCACTATTTACTTGTGAAGTTGATTTTTTCAAAGCAAATGTAAGACTACACATTTACCCCTATTTAGTTAGACTTGACCCAACGGTCTTGCTTGTCAAGATATTTTTGGATCCAGACTCATTCATCCAACATGTTAGCTTTTCCTCTTAGCCTTGCATCACCTGAAAATTTGATAGGTATGCCACCTTTGCCTTTATCTGAGTTATCAAGAAATATGTTTAACAGCACAGGCTCAAGCACAGATCCTGGGCGCATTCCAATGGAGAATTCTTCCCAAGTTGACATTGACATTCAATGACTACTTGTTGGGGCTGTCCATTCACCCAGTCTTGAATTTGCTGAATTATGCTGTTGTCTGTCTATCTCATACCTCTCTTTTGTCCATAAGAAGAGCATGAGAGATTTTGTCCAATGCTTTGTCAAAGTAAGCTATATCTGTTGCATATTCCTAACCTAGAAGTCTACTAACCTTGTCCAAAAGTGAGATGAAGTTAATCTGATTCAGACTTCATGAAACTGTGATGACTCTGCTTCTCTTGTCACTGCTTCCTTTTATGGATGTTCCCTAAATACCCCTTTAATAATATTTTACAGACTTTTGCCAGGAATTCAAGTCAAGGTCACTGGCCTATAGTTTGCAGACTTCATTCTCTTCCCTTTTTTTGAGAAGTTGGGATTATATTTGCCCTTCTCCATTCCTATAGCGCTTCCTCTGTTCTCTAAGGTCTTTCAAAGATTAGTAACAGTTATTCAGCATCTTGGTTTGTAGTTTGGATGGTCCTGAAGATTGAACTACTCAAGGGCAGGTAGGTAGGCCCCCTTTTGCTATCTTCTCTGCTTCTTTTGGGTCCTTCTTTATGTTGGCTTCTCCTTTTCTTCCACGAATATTTCCCTGGTATTCCTAGTCAGTAACAATTATTTTGCCTCCATATTTGTTTAAAAAAAGATGAGCTTTTGTTCTAGGGAGAAAAAAAAGGAGCCAGTGAAAGAGCTTTGCAATTTCCCAATGGCAATCCAGCCCACCCCCTTGTGTTGGTAACCAAAAATGGGCTCCTTAGCACTTAGTTCAACAGGTGCCCTTGAATAGTTTGGCTTTTGCTCCCTTTGAGTAATTCATTGAGCCTTACTAGGTGCTAAGCCCCAGGCCCAAACCCCTATTAGGTGTAAAACCTTAGTGGGTGTGGATTGGCAACTAAGGTGGGGCCCAAGGTGGGGCTAACTCTAGGGAGGGCCCAGTTTACATGTCTGGGAGAGCAGAGTCTTTTAGACCACAGTGGGTTTAAGTCTGCCTCTTTGTGAAGATTCTAGCTCATGTGGGTGAGTCGCATGTGTGACTCACTCCTGACGCTGAAAAAGATATAAAAACCAGGGGTTGGCTGTCTGTTCTTTGGAGCTCCTCCTTACAGCAGTGGTGGTGCGTGACTCTGGGCCAGCCCTTGTTCTGAGCTCCCGGGCTGAACCTAGATGTTGGTAACTATGAATCTGTATTGGGTATGTCTGTTGATATTTGTAATTTGTTTATATTTTGTTCTGAAGTTCAGCGTGCTGGCTTTTTCCCCTGAACTAAGTGAATGCTGTCTGTATGCTGGATTAAAGTAAACTTGTCAACCCCTTTAACCTCAATTTCCTTATTAAGGCAGATCAAAAGAACCTGTGCTGTTGGCAGCTTTCTGGGTGCTGGCTGTGGGTGGATCTTATACCCCCACAGAAGCTGCTAGCCAGATTGTTGAAACACCCCTCCTTCCTGTTTATCTTTGGACCCAATTCATTGTCCATTTGAAGAAGTTGGAGGGACATTCTATAGAGATCGTATTATATTCTTGACAGTATGCCTTCCTTCCTTCTTTCTTTCCTTCCTTCCTTCCTTCCTTCCTTCCTTCCTTCCTTCCTTCCTTCCTGTCTTTCTTTCTTTCTTGTGGCTAATAAATTCTTCAGAGTGATTGTAGATCTCCATAGGAAGCTATGAGGAGCAACCTCAAAATTGTGTCACATTTGGTATGGACCTCTTTGTGTGCTCTTTGTCCACTCTAGCTACTTTTCCCAGCTCTGTCCTCTTCAGCAACAGTTTCACTTTCTCTATAAGGACAATGGGAACTGTGGTGTTCAAGTCTAAATTTGAGGATTCTATTATTTTTAATGGTTAAAAGATTCATTATAAAAACCATTGTAGAGCTTTCCCATCTTTCATCTGTTTGTTTTTCCCCTTAAAGTTTCATTGTTAAATGCCCTTCAGATGATTGCTTAGTTGAATCTCTAATCAAACTTTCTTTCAATGGTTTTTTCCCTTCTGCTGCTTCAGACTTTTTTTGGAGATAATATTGTTAATAATATTCCACCATCTTTCTCTGTATGGTTTCACAAATTAATTTATTCTCAAAAAATTTTTCCCCTTGACTGTCATATCTCTCTGCTTGACAAGTAAGTCAAGTATTTGCTAAGGAAGCTTTCATTTTGTCTTTTTGTTATGATGACTTATATCAGTTATACTTCTATATGGAATTGTTATAGGCAGTGTCAATGTCCTTTCCTTCATTTATTTCCCATTTCCAATATAAATTTAAATATAGCAAGTAGTAGTTTAAGTTTCAAGCATTCTCTTTTTCTCACTTTTATTCTTTCTTCTAGCCTTGTATTATTTGTAGTCTTGCCTCTAACATGCCAATGGTTAGCTACTTGAACGTATTAGATACTTATTAAATGAATGGCAGGGAAAAATAAGTATCTGAGCAACACAAATTAAGGCACCAGACTTGGTAGAACTATACTGAGCTTGATTCCTATGTATTTTGAAAGATGCATTAATTGTAGTAAATAGAACAAAGGTGGGGTGGGCTGTACTGAAAATAGTAATAATAGACTATGCAAACTTTAAAAAACAGAAAATAAAATATTATTGATGATGGTACAATTTTAGCCATATACAATAATGATGGTAGTACTTTAAGGTTTGAAATGTTTTTTACAAGTATTATCACAGCAACTCTGGGAGGTAAGTACTATCATTATTCCAATTTTATAGATGGAGAAATTGAGGCAAACAGAGGTTAAGTGACTTTTCTAGGGTCACATGGTTAATAAATATCTGAGGAAGGATTATAAACTTCCTGACTCTAAGTTCTATGCCTTATCCACTGATCCACTGCACCTCCTAGCTACCCTACCCCCACCCCCACCCCCAACATGGTCCACAAGCAGTAATCAGTAGTCAGGACCTTCTGGTCAAGATCTTCTTACTTCCACTTGTTTCATCCTCCCTACCTGTTTCTCATATCACAAGGGGTTTTGAATAACCTCCTCCCACCTTCAAGGTCTTAACTAGCTGCTTTGAGAGTGGATCCTATCATGATAAGAACTGCATAAAGGCTCTGGATGCTAGGGCTGAGGCAGAGCTGCCTCCATTGATAGGCTCTTCCATGGCCTTGATGCTTCACATCTGTTCTATTTGCTCTCCCTAGGGTGTATGGGTGTTCAGCGAGGATTAGCACCTCTGGTGTGAGGGCTGCTGAGCCCTTTTCAGAGCTGCTCATCTATCTTTGGTGTCCACCTGCCACCCAACTCTCACCAAGAAGCTGGAGCATGCACGGTGGCCACACCCTGGTAAAAACCATCTGGGCAGGTGGGCTAAATCAAGTTGAAGGTAATCAATAGGCCTCAAACTGGTTGGCAAGTTAAGGGGATGTTTACTCTAAGCATGTGAAGACTTCTCTAGTAGAATGGGCAACTGAGAACAATCTGTTCCAAAGGCCATGGAGGCAACTGAAGCAGGTGCCGTGGAGCACTTAGAGCTTGGTCATCTATGGAAGACACTGAGGTCATGACTTTTGTCTTGCCATTGGAATTCAGTGACTCTGGAAGAGAGAGTGAAGCTGACAACTTTCTGCAACTCTGCCTCACTCACATCCAATTCATGAGAAAGTCTAGACATCACCCATGGTGTCCTTGTTCTCTTCAAAAACAAAAGACAGACAACAACTTGCTCCTGCCCTTCAGCTCCCATGATTCCTGACTATGTTCTACCTTTGCCTGCTTGTTTTTCACCCTCTTGTATTGATGTCATTCTGGCTTTTGACCATTCACCTGAATTTTTGCCCCATTCTGTTATTCTACCCCTACTTCTTGGTTCCTGCTGATTCCTGCCTGTCTGCTTAATTAGTCTATAATATCCTGAGGCCTACTCTCGCTCTTGGTTCTCACATATACTCAAGTTCCTGCTCCCCTTCTTGGTTCTGACCTGCGGCCTTGCTCTCACTTTTAAAAGCTGGACAACTTCTCACTCTAGACTACTTACCTGGATTCAGAGCTCAAGTAACATGACTTGACTTGACATGACTTTAGGGTCCCCCCTTGTTCCTGACCTTCTCGTATGGCTGTGCTCTGGTTGTATTCCGAAGGTTGTCCAAGCCTTCCTGTGCCAATGTCTTTGCCATGCGGCCTCACACTTATGGGCCTGGGGCTATCAGTATCCAAGTACAAAGAAGGGTCAAGTTCAGTATTGAAAACCATTGATTTTTTTTAATTAAAGCAACCTGCTTTTTCAGCTTAAGAAAATGAGTACAAGAAAGCTGCTATGAAAAATACTTTTGAGTTAATAATGAGTTAAAATAGAATTCATTTAAAAAACCCTTCAACTGAAAAAGCAAGACCAGCACTTGTTCTTAAACTCCATTAAAAAAATTAACTTTATTATTTTTCTAATTTCAAAATCAAGGTTTTCTGTCACTTAAGCAATCTCTTTCTGCGCTTGGGTTAGTTTTTGTGTATGAGTGCATGTGTTACACACACAAATACGCACACACACACACAACCCAAGGGAATTCAAGATCCTTGAGGAAACACTATTGTCAATATCTCCCCAGCAGAGAATTAACATCCCCATTTTACACAGGGGCAAACTGAGATGGAAATCTTTAGAGATAAAAAAGAGGTGTGAGACAGTCTGTCTTTTTAAATAGTCTATGTAAGACCAACAATTTTTGGTCTGGCAATTGACATTTCATAATCTTTTGGTACCTCCCTATTTGGCATAAAATGAGATCTTTGTGAAGGACAGTGATGACACGGTCAGACTTTACATGAGAGAGAGAGAGAGAAAACAGTACTCTTAGGGTCCTGTAGCTTGCAAAGAGAATTACCACAGTCAAAGCATGATGAGGCAGGAATGGGGTGGGGTGGGGGAAGCAGAGAGAATTTCAGCAGAAGGGAAATTCTCTTGTGAGGGTGGTGATAGATTTACAGACTCAACAATCTTGGAAAGAGACAGAAGCTGAGATCAAAGATGACGTCAGAGCTTGTTGGAAGGTGGATAGAGCTCAGCTGAGAATGATGATTAAAGAGAGAAAAAGGTAAATTAACTTCTTTCTAGCTAAGGCCATGATGAGAGTACTGCCCCTCATGCCTCTACCCCCAGGTAGAAAATATGGTAACTTTTTTTTTTGGAGAGGGGAAGGAAGGGCAATTAGGGTTAAGTGACTTGCCCAAGGTCACACAGCTAGTAAATGTGTCAAGTGTCTGAAGCTGGATTTGAACTCAGATCCTCCTGACTCCAGACCTGGTGCTCTACTCACTGTGCTACCTAGCTCCCCCAAAATGGTAACTTCTTGAAATTATTTGCTAAAGTTGTACAGTCTAGACCACATATATGGTATCTCCATGAACATGTGTGTAGGCCCAGAAAATTAAGTTTGGGTGGCGAAGAGTTGGCCTTCAAAACCTAAATAGATGGTCTCACATTCAGACTACGTAAAGCAACCAGAAGAAATGAGAGGGAGTGGGTCGGGGTGCTGAGGCGATATTAGTAGCAAGCATTGTTTTTATGTTAGTGCCCACAGGGCACACGGTGGTGTACTAGACACTGAAGGGCCCGCATGCAGGAGCCACTGTGGCCCAGTGCACAGTTTATGGGGCCTGGGTTTTTTAATCCTTTGTGTCTTCCTCAAAGGCTTGACTAAGAACTGCCTCACGCTCTGCAGAAGAAGAGTCTCCTAGGTGAAAGCCATTCATAACCAGCACACTTAAATGGAACGTTGGTGATTTTATTTTTCTGCTTTAAAACAAAAAGTGGGAGAATGGATTGCTTCAGGCAAAATTGTGTTTTACACATAGTTTCCCCAGAGCCCCAGATACTGCTAGAACTTTTCTCAAAATGTTTGCATTCGTTTTTGTAAGAAGAAATTTGTGGGATATCTCTGAATGTTGGTGTTCCATGCAGAAAAAGTAAACCTTTTTCATTTTTTAAATCCCAGGTGCTTCAGTAGAAAATGGCGGAGACAAAATGGTTCTTTCACCTGGTGTTCAGCCCCATGGCATGGTATTTACTTTACTGTACATTTTTTTTTTGCGGGGGGAGGTCTTGATTTGTAATTTCTGAGAGGTGGAAACCACCTGATGTGGAAATTCCTTTCCCTACGCAGCGGGGAACCTGTGTCTCTGAGGCCATATGTGGCCCTCTAGGTCCTCAAGTGTGGCCCTTTGACTGAATCCAAACTTCACAAAACAAATTCCCTTAATTAAAGGATTTGTTCTGTCAAATTTGGACTCAGTCAAAAGGCCACACTCAAGGACCTAGAAGGCCACATGTGGCCTCCAGGGTGCAGGTTCCCCACCCTGTCTTAGAACAAATAAGTAGATACTCTGTGTCTGTGGTCTTAAAGAGTGCCAGAAGACACTTAGAAGTTAAGTACTTGCCCAGGGCCACAGTATGTGTCAGAGAAGGAATTTGAACCCAGATCTTCCTAACTCAAAGGTCTGCTTTTTAAAGGTAATGCCATGCTATCTCTTATGCACTTCACAGCTTTGAGAATTCTTGTGCATGGGGATTTTACAAATTATGCAGATTATCCTGCATATTTTGCTAAAGCATAATTATTTACATGTTGTCTCTCTCATTGCGCTGAGAGTTCCTTGTGAGTGATGATTGTCTTTCCCCTTTCTTTGCATCCCCAGCATTTAGCAAATTAGCTGGCATGCACTTGATATGTAATAAACCTTAGGTGACTGACTAGGGAAAAAAGTCACTGAAATCACATTATTTTCCTCCTTGCTGAAGAACAGTGCTAATGTTGGTGTATACCAGTTTTAACATATGCTTCTAGACTACTGAATTTAGTCTACTGATAATAAGGAATTGAAGTTAGATTCCACGGTAGCTGGGATGCCCAAGAAACCAAACAGGTGGCCAAGACCCAGCCCCTTGATTTTACAGTTGCTACACACAAATGCCGTTAAAAGATTATTTATCTGACTGTGGAAGAAAAAAATCATTATTATTTAGGTAAAGAACAATTAGTAAGGATTAATGAATTGGTTCAGGCCAGTACTCCTATTAATAAACTCAAATTCAACTCATAAATAACTTTCAATGGATGCCATCTTAAAACTATCTGTAGGAACCAAAACCCACTATTTATGATGATTTCACATGCCCGTTTGCTCTTTTTTAGCACTAGAGCAGGAAACAACATAGCTTCTTCTTTTGTGAAGACAAAAAAATAATATTTCATCATCTTACAGTGAATGTCCAATTATGGAACAATATCTAACATGAACTCGATGGACTGGTATAAACTAAAACACCAGAAAATGCTCATTTGAAGTGTTAGCAAACTTTTCCTTTTGTGCATCATTTAGTAATCATATCAATTCATTTCTGAAGGGATGGGAGTTTCTTGAATTTTGGTTTATGTTGAGTTTGGGGTGTTAGCTATCTCCTCAGGTTAATGATGGCTAGGAACTGGTTGTTGAATCTTAACTATACAGTACGTACATCTGTTTATGTGAATCTGTGGAGAGACAGTGTGGAGAGGATAGTGAGGAGGTCTTGGAGAAAGGGAGATCTGAGTTCAGGCCCTGCCTCTGCTGTATAGAGGCATCACTGAGCAAGTCACTTAACCTTTTAGTGCCCCAAAATTAGTCTTTATGATTACAAGTTTCAGGGCAGTGCTAATCTACATTGGTAAAGGGAATTTCCTCACTTATCAGTTACCGATGGTAAATGAAATCAGAGATGCAATTCAAAAATATATTTGTGTGTGTACATATGTATGTATAACTACATCCATACCCTTGTCTGTAGTTATATGCATAACTATATCTATATCTACATCTCTATTCATTTTCCTGTCTCTATTTATAGCTACATCACTATCTACACCTATCTAGATTTATATCTATATCCACATCCATATCTATGTACCTCTTATTTAACTCTGTATATATTTTGAGTTAGTCCTCACCCTATATCTATATCTATCTTCACACCCATATCTATCTATCTATCTATCTATCTATCTATCCATCTATCTATCCATGTCTTTCTGTTTGTCTGTCTATCTATCTGTCTGTCTGTCCATATGTCTAGCTGTCTATCTATCTATCTGTCTGCCTATCCATATGTCTGTCTATCTATCTATCTAGGTATCTATCTATCATCAATGGCATCTTTTATCCATAGAATTTAAAAGATAATGTTAAAGAAACAATCCATAACAATATTTAGATATAAGGGGAAAATAGGGTCACACATTAAGTGTGAAGGATGTTGTTGATTTTATTGGCTTAATAGAAAGAGGGAAAAAAACCAAGAGAAAAGGAATAGATAGCCAAAATCTCAGGTGAATTGAGTGTTCAGTCTATAAAGATATTTTAGATGGTGACTCCCATCTGGCTCACCCAGCTTGGATTCTCTGAGTTCTCTGAACAATAGGATGCCAAAAACCTGAGCTCTGTTCCTGACTGTGCCACTAATAATAAACAAACTGTATGACCTTTGACAAGTCATCAAAATGAATGGATGGGTCTGGAACAGTGATGTCAAATTCAAGTAGAAATGTCACTGATCCATACATAAGGATCCCATGCTGGCTGCATATTGACTTAGTTTTAAAATGTAATGTTAACTATGTTTTATTGTAGTTTTACTCATCTTGTTATTTTTTTTCCAATTACATTTTAATCTGGTTCTTGCACTCACAATTGTCATGGGCCACCACCCAATAACACCTCTGGTGGATGATCTCTAATTCCAAAATTCCACGACCTTTCTTCCGCCAATTAGATAAGCTCCTTCCTTGGTATACTTCTTCCCTCATCCTCAACTACTTTTAAGGCTTAGTGCTTGAGGGAATGACCAGGTGACTAACTTACTCTTTTGGGAAGATATACATCAGCTGTTTTCCACCCACATCGTTGCTTTGAGATTTTCAAGGACACACTCAAGGTTTGGAATGACTTCAAATCATAAAACTTAGGAATCTTGAGAAATCACCTTGCTCAGCCTGCTGACAAACCTGGCTATGACAGATGGTTGTCTCTCCTTGAAAATTCCCAGTTCTAGATACTACTGAGTAACCCATTTGGTTGTTTTATCACTCCAACAATCATGAAATTCTTCCTTTATGTCCAACTGAGATCTTTCATTCATGGTCCCATTTCCTCTTGTCTAATCTCCCCATAAAAACAAACCACTGTCCCCCCCCCCCCCAGCCAAAAAAAAGCTTTTGATACAACTCCAAGTTGAGAAGGTCTGGTTCTTATTTTTCAAATTTTTCACTGTGAACTCTCTGCCTTTGCCATGCTATGGAGATAAGATCAAGAGTGCAGAATTTCTCACTCAACCAGATTTTATCTCCTAATTTCCCAAGGCTTCCTGATCTTTTTTCACATATATTTTATATTTAAAGGTGCATCCTGAGCATATGTGTTGCTTATTCTTCCTGATGCCAATATTAAGTTGATCCTTATAACTCCTTTTCTGTTTTGCAGATTGAGTGGCAAATTCAATTCCATTTAATCTCATAAGCATTAATTAAGCACTTAGGATACAAGGTGCTTTGCTAGCTACTGGGGACGTAAAGACAAAAATACAAAATCCCCAATAAAGTGTTTTGGACCAAATGACCTCCCAGGGTACCTTTCAACATCAAATCTATAACTATGGGATAGGATAAAAAATTGCCTTGCCCTGGTTTGAATGGAACTCATGTATTGGGGCAGAAACTACATTAGTTGGATTTTGCTGAGGTTCCCTCTAGCACCCACATCTAGCTGATGCATCTAATGATTCAAATTCACAAAAGGATCTGTTGAATTCTTGACTTTGACATCTGTCAGTAATTTAGTGGATGAATTCTAGGGAATTGCCTGAAGTATGTGGATATTGGGTGACTTGCCCGTGGTCACACAGATACAAAGGGACAGAAGGGAGCATTCAAACCCAAGTCTTCTTCATTCCAAGCCCCCCTCTCTCTAGGATGCCACAACATCTTGCCTCTAATCCTTGCTGGACCAAAGAACACATCTCTGTTTCATTGGATCAGAAATTTAGGTCTTGTCTGCATTATGAATGCATTCTTTAGAAAAAGAGTCTCAAAAAGAAAGCTTTACCATATAAGATTTTTTTGTTTGGAGAAAACATTTCTTTTGGATGGAAAACATTGATGATTATAGAAATGTTCTTCCTTTCTCTTTTATTATTTTCTGAAAATTGTGTTGCAGTCAATATAGGTTGAAATACAGAAATCTTTGACTTCATTATCTTCCATTTTCTATCTTTGATTCCATGGACAGCAAACTAACCATTAAAAATATTAGCACAATTCTGATCCAGTCTCTCCTCCTCAATAAATTCTAGTGGCTCCCTATTGCCCTCTGTTTGACTTCTCTTTTATAATTTTATTTTTCATTTATGAAATAAAACAAGCATTTCCATAACACAGTACAATAAAAAAGATGATTGTACATGAAACTACAAATCTACTAGGCACAACTCGCTATTCCTTTCAAATATACCACAAAATTATCATGTAAATTTCTTTTTTTTCTTCTCTCCTCCCTGCCCTAGAGATGGCTACCATTAGACACAAATAGGTATATAAGTATATACATATATATATATATATATAGAGAGAGAGAGAGAGAGAGAGATGTGTGTGCATGTGTGTGTGTGTGTGTGTGTGTGTGTGTGTGTGTGTAAAATCATTCTTTACATATTTCTATTTATCAGTTCTTTCTCTGGATGCAGATAATGTCCTTTATAGTTAATTTGGGTATTTATAATAGACGAGATAATTTGTTAACTCAAAGTTGTTCTTAAAACAATATTGCTGTTACTATATACGATGCTCTCTTGGTTCTGTTTGACTTCTAAATCGCTTTACAACCTGGCTCCAACCTACCTTTCCAGGTATATTGTAGATTACTCTTGACACACGTTACTTTTCACATATTCTACCTTCTAAATCTTTGCCTTTGTATTGGCTGTCCCCTACACCTATGAAATAAATTACCTCCATCTTTTGGAATCTCTATTTTCCTGCAAAGCAAAATGACCTTGTACTTATTTTATATCGACTCATACACGTATATGTATATGTGTGTATATGAGAGAGAGACAGACAGAGACAGAGAGAAAGAGAGAGAAAGACAGAGAGACAGAGAGAAGAGACAGACAGAAAGACAGAGGAGAAAGGGGAGGGGGAGGGGGAGAGAGAGAGAGAGAGAGAGAGAGAGAGAGAGAGAGAGAGAGAGAGAGAGAGAGAGAGAGAGAGAGAGAGAGAGAGAGAGAGAGAGAGAGAGAGAGGAGAGAGGGAGACAGAGAGATTATTTCTCCTGATTGAATATCAGCTCCTTGAGGTGAGGGACTATTTCATTTTTGCCTTTGTGTATCCAGGTATAGTCCTGACCCAGAGTAGGTGGTTAATAAATACTTGTTGAGTGATTGATTGGTTGATCTATTTTTCATAGAACATTTGACTTCCATGACAGACTATCCCCAATCTGGTTGGATTGTTGGACCTCAGAAAGCAAGGTTGGGATTTCTCTTGCTATTCTAACCAATCAGTTCACCTTTTTAAAAAAAAATTCTTGGTAGAAACCACACATTGTCTCAAATTTGATAAGATGTCTACTTTGGGATGCTCACTCAGTAAGTTCCTGCTTTGTACGTCATCACTGCCCCCCACCTCCAACTCATGGTCACCTCTGTTTTTAACAGAGAAGACTGTGTTCTTTGAGAATAGTCACCCTGTGATGCTATCATTGCATTTTGGTTTCAGGTGCCAGGAAATATAAGAACCTTGTTCTCCAAGTATTTTAGGGAAGAAAATTGTGATTATGGTTTCTTCCTGGCCCCCTCACATCGAAGGCCGAAATCCTTGAAAAGCACCTTTCTCATGTGAGCTCGCAGAGTGGAATTCCATCAGGGAAGTTGCTTTAGTTCAAGATCTGGGAGTGGTGGTAATGGAGAAGGGGGTTGGGAGAGGAGCTTCGTACAGTTGGAAGAAAGAGCTACTTTAAGCAAATGCTAATGATTTAAAATGTTATTCCTTCTGTGCTTTTAGAAAAAAAATAAAATTAAAGTAATAAAGGCTCACAGCCTGTACCTCATCTCCAGTCACTCCACTGAAATTCCCAAGAGGGTCTCCAGGCTCCCCTCTCCCCCCTCTTTAAAAATGGTGGACCTGGAACCACTTACAAGAGAGGTTTAATAAGAGGCAAATGTGTTTTATATTTTGTATCTTGTTAAGTGAAAAAAGACGGATTCTCACAAGTAGTCTCTTGGTGCAGATTTGAGAGGTCTCTGCATGCAAACGTTCTGATGCTTTGCCTGCTAGCATCTCCGCTCTGGTCCCCCTTGGCTACTTAAAATCCCACCCCACCCCCTAGCCCCCAGAGCCAGCAAAGATGAAATTGCTTCGTTTGTAGAATAGATCTGCAGATCTAGGAGACTTGTTTCTATCTGATTTGCTGATAATTTACTCCTCATTTGATTTATAAAAAAGAGAGAGACACACACACACAGAGAAAGAGAGAAATAAAACTGTGTCTCCACTCACATACCTCTTCCCCAAGGAAAGGTGGATTGTTTTGTGGGCCTGAGGAAATCATGATAGAAGGCAACTGAAAAAAAATTAATAAAGATTTACACAAAGATTGTGCATTTATCTACAGGAAGAAGGAAAAAATCTTTGCCTCTCTGGCAAGGTGGTGTGATGGAATAATACTTCACTTAAAGGCTAGCTCATTGGAAACTGAGTTAGGGGGGAAATGATTTTAAAAATATATTACTTTATTATTATTATTATTTTACAATGAGACACATTCTCTTTCTGATAATCTTTTTTTATGACCTTTTGGTGCAAGATAAAGCCATGCCTGCTGTCTGCTTTCACTATTCAGGGTTGAGGAAACTCATTATATCTGTCTTTGATCCAAAGATCTGGATTGCTAAAACTGATGGCCACAATTAAAGACAGTCCTGTTGAAAACCTGACCTCTGTCTGCTCTCAACTTCATGTAAACTTTTCAATATGGATGTAATTTGGTATTAAATTACCCGTGCTTTATTGCTTTTTAGTACAGCCCTGTCTGTTGCCTTTTAAAGATAAAGGTAACATAAAAGAAAAAAAAATTGTAGTGTGTCTGCATAATTATGTAATTATAAACTTGTTTTCCTACATTCAGAAAGCTCTTTGTGTGTGTGTGCATCTATTGAAAAGTAATAGGGTGATAGCATTTGAGAAGAAGCCTTTATATTTTTTCCTGTGATCTCTTCGAGTTTGGTGTACACTGTACAAGGTAGGGTTACTGAATTTAACTAGTCCAATCTTAGGTTACATTGGTTATTCTTAAGTCAGACTTGGGAGTGAGTGAGCTCCCGATGTGTATCTTGTAGGGTTGCTCAGTGTTTGTAAAGTCAAGATGGATATTTAGGCTGGAGTTAGGAAGTGGAACTTTCAGAGTCAACCTTAGCAGGCTCATCCCAACCTGCATTCTTCTCCCCTTTGTCCTCCACCCCACTATGTGGGTTTACATCTGTTCGTAGTCTACTTACCACCCTTGAAATGAAATAAGTGCAGAAGGATCTCTCCTTCTTCCCTTCCAAGTGGTCTGATTTAGAGAACGGGGGCAAGATGGAGAGACCTAGTCAGGCACCCATTTAACACGATGTAGCTGTTGTTGCTCTATGGTCTATGATCCAGGGCTCTGTTATTTCAGCCAGAAAGAAGCATAAGCTATCATTAGAGCTCGGTAGAGGTTTCTAGAATTACGCTTTCTGAATAGAGACACAATATCTATTCAGAGGTAGAGCTGAAATCATAATCCCATCATAAAACCTGAAGGCAGAAACACTCTCAGGACCCTGGAAACACAATTATTTGATGTGTAAATGGGGTGTGTGTGTGTGTGTGTGTGTGTGTGCATGCACGTGTGCGCGCACGTGCAGTTGCATGTTTGCTTGCTCCTCTTGTTAAATGTTCCATGGAAAGATTTTCTAGAAGAACCACATAATAAACCAAGCAGATAAGCAAGTCAACATCAAAACAAGCCACCCAACAGAAGCCAAATGGACTGTTCCAGAAGACCTCATATGTAATAATAAAGATAAGTATTTAAGTAAAAAACAAAACAAAAAATGCAACTGTCCACAGAATGAAGGCGGGTCCATCTCACTTTTCTTCCCTGGCACTGTGACTTAATTCTGGGGCCTTGGTCTACTCTGGGCAGTCTGATCTGCTAAACCCAACGAAGAATTGCATGTCAACTATTATTGTGATTCACGTATTTGCCCTATATGATTCACATCCCGTGGAAAACATCATCTACAAAGGTTTTTACTGGCTTTCACCAGAGATGCGATTCTGGAATACCAAGGAAATGTTAAAAATATGTTCCATGACAAACTAAATGCTTTCTTTTTTTAAGAGCCTTTCTGAAGTTTAGTTTGTACACTAAGAGTATTTTAGAGCCAAAGGAGAATCAAACAAATTGGAAGTTCAGATTCAGGGTTTATGTTATTGTTGTTTTCACTAAGCTGTTATTTTCTTTTCAAGCCCCACCTCATATAAGCACATTCCATTTCTTTTCTGTTACATACGTTCTCAATGTATATTCTTTACTCATCATTGGAAGGTGTATGCACACAGAAGGAAGAAATCAACAGGAATCTCAAGGTCATAGGCAATAGAGAATCTTTGGAACTGCTACTCCAGTGACCGCCCTGGACTCCTGTGCCTCTAATTCTTGAGAGTTCACCATATCTGGGCACTTACCCACCATGTTGTACCCCAAATATTTTTCTGCCTTACTAAATACCTTCACCCTCCCTTTTTCAATTCTTATTCTGGTAATAATAACAGATGAACAATATTATTTCTGGAAAGTACATGTCAATCAATTCCCCTAAGACTCTACTCATCATCCTTGTTTCTCCCTAGATCAAAACATCCCTCCCTGGCCACTATTTTCCCTTTGTGCTGTTTTCTCCTATTAGAGTGTAAGTTCCTTGAGGTCAGGGATTATCTTGTTTTTGGCATTTGTATTCACATTTTTAGCAGTGCCTGGCTCATGTCAACACTTAAAAAATAATTTTTCTTTCATCCAATCAATGTGAAGGTGAATAACATATAGTTTCCTACTTGAGGAATCATAGCACAAATAGAAAAGTCGCACACTGCTTTGTGAGAAAAATGCGGAATATTTTTGAACCTCATTTTCATGTATCGCCGTTGATACTTACTTTAAGACTTGTAGTATCAATGATTGCAGTGATGTGGGTACATTCTCCAACAACATAGATCTCAAAACTCTTCATTCTTTACTGTCATAAACAGTCTTTAGGAGTTGCTATGGGGGGAAAAAAACTTAATCCAGGCTAGAATGGTCCGCATTGCTTTCATTAATAGAATTTCCTTAAAACTCTTCACTTTTTTTCTGATAGCATAGAAACAATTAGCCATTTTTTTAAAGCAAACGTTTGGCAAAAATTGCAAGATTTATTTATTATCATCTTCAGTTAACACTAGGTGTACAAAATGGAGAGAAAACTTTGGAACAAGCGAGAAAAATATCGAAATCAATTTTTAAGGAAAAAAAGATCTAGAAATAATTTAATTCTTTTTATTAAGATGTTACCTGCAAGTTCTCCATGCCTGTCCAATTTGCTCTTTCACCATTCAAAAAGACCTCAGAGCTTTTTTTCTTCCTGTCTTGGTAGGAAATCTATGGAAAGGACAAAATGCTGCTCTGTGGGAGACATGCTACTTAAACAGATCTAACTCTGAAAGCTGGGGCTGTACTTGCACGGCACAGAATTTGGAACTTTAGTGATGGATCCTTAGAGATCATCTCCAATCCATTTATTTCACAGAGGAGGGAAAATGAGGTCTAAAGGTGGAAAGAAATTGGTCACATAGGGCTGGATCAAAACCCGGCCCTCCTGATTTCTGGTTCTGTATTCTTTCCTTTTCAACTCTAATTCTTGATGGGTGTTCCCTGGGAATTTTGCCTCGATGTGCTTTAAATTTTATAGAACTTATAGTTGGAATCATGTGCCTAAGCCCCCTGACCTTTATGTAATATGCCTTCCTCGTGCCAAAGAATAATACTGTGCCATGGGCAAGATAGTTTAACCACCACAGCTTTACATCATGTGTCCTGCCTCTCTAATGACCTAGTTCAACAAGACCCAATTATCAAATGCCTGCTATGTTCAGGGTGCACAAACTAGATACTGGGAATACAAAGACAAAACCGAAGCATTGCCTGCCCTAACAGAGCTTATGTTCTACAACGGAGGGGGAGAATATGACATTTAAACTAATAAACATATACGTGAATGCAGCATGAAATAGTGCACAGGGTAACTAGGCTTGGACTAGGTTTCAATCCTGCCCGAAAGACAGCCTACTAGCTCTTTGATCTTGGGTAAGCAATGTCATCTCTCTCATTCAATTTCCCTAACTGTGAAATAAAGGGGTCAGACTCAATGTCTCCCAAGGTTCCTTCCAGCTCAAAATCTTTAAGGTCTTTAAAACAAGAGGGTTTGATCATTAGATCCAACAGATCCGATGTGATGATCTCTAGGGTCTCTTCCATGATATTTTGAATCTAACCCAATTTTCATCCTGAGATTTGTTATTAGGATTATGATAATTTAGGAGTCTTGAGTTATGACTGATTGAATGTTTAAATTTTCATCGAGGTTACCGTATTTCAATATCATCCTTAAGTAGTAAAATAGCTTTAGGAAAAAAAAACTATGGTGTCCATGGGATAGAATATATATATAGGAAGGGGGAAAAAAGGGAGCAGCAGTAGCTGCCACGTGTTTGATATTCAGCAACATCTCAGTCCATTAGGACCCTGACGGTGGCACTTAGTCCAACTTTACAGTCAGGTGCCCTGAGCCAAGCTGTGTGTACCATTCAGTTGGAGGCCACCATAGCCACTGGCCGGGGTTATGCCATGGCATCATTTAGGTGGCTGCTGGAGTGGGATCAGAGGGAAGGTATAAAAGGTGGGTTGAAGCAAAGGGTTGATAAACTAAAGCCTTGTGATGCTAGGTGGGGGCAGGTTAGGCTATTGGCATGAGTCAGACAGAGGATAACAGTCAGTTAATAAGTTTGGGGTGCTGGTGATAGAAACCAGATCACTGGTGCTTGTCAGTTGGAGTGGGGCGTTATCCCAGGTGGATGTTGACCTGGTCAGCTCCATTACCGTGTATGCTTTATTGTTCCCCTTTTGCTACCACTGTTCCCTCTGTTCGGTCTTTTGTAGAATGACAGTGAAGGTTTGCCCTTTTTTTCCCTCTCATGCTGATGTAGGAAAAGGCAGAGACTGATGGTGCCAGCCTTAATTCCCCAAAGGAGAGGAAATCCAGATTTATGTGAATACCCTTAGTTCTGAAGCAAGAAAAGATAAAAAGGTTGCATTCAGGTATTCATAAAGCAGACAGAGCGTGTGTATAGGCGAATTCTGTACAAATTCACATACTGTACCAGCCCTCTTAGTTCTGAAGACTGTGTGCTCATTTTCCCAATAACATAAAAGCAGTCAGAGCTCAGCTGAACTTCCAGGCTTAGACCAGGCATTCATAGTTAAAGTTCCTTTTATTTGCAGCACAACAAGTTGATTAAAAGATCAATTCAGATCCAGCAGGAATAAAGGTATCTTTTTCCAAGTTTGTGAGATGTATTTTTTAATCAGTGAAACAAAAGGAAACTTTACAACCAAGAGGACGGCTGGCCACAGGTCGAAACCTGACCTCTTAGAAAAGATGCTGAGCTGGTGGCAACCAACTATGTTTCCGTTTTGTATTCTCTCTCTCTCTCTCTCTCTCTCTCTCTCTCTCTCTCTCTCTCTCTCTCTCTCTCTCTCTCTCTCTTTCTCTCCCCCTTCCTTCCTTCCTTCCTTTCTTCCTTCCTTCCTTCCTTCCTTCCTTCCTTCCTTCCTTCCTTCCTTCCTTCCTTTCTTTCTTTTTCTCTTTCTTTCTTTCTTTCTTTCTTTCTTTCTTTCTTTCTTTCTTTCTTTCTTTCTTTCTTTCTTTCTTCTTTTCTTCCTTTCTTCCTTTCTTCCTTCCTTTCTTCCTTTCTTCCTCCCTTCCTCCCTTCCTCCCTTTCTTTCTTTCTTTCTTTCTTTCTTTCTTTCTTTCTTTCTTCTCTCTCTCTCTCTCTCTCTCAATGAGTGGCATTCTGCCTTTGGCACTGAAGTGAAATCTTTATTGAAACTCAGGGGGGAAAAAGAAACCTGGGTAAAGGAACAGATTTTTTTCAGCTGTTAATATGTGCTAATATTGACTGAGATATTCTTCACAGTTTCCTATCTAACTATACAGACACAATCAGTAGAAAGTGCTGGCCTTGGACTCAAGACAATCTGGGATCTAATTCTGCTTTTGATACTTACTAGCTGTGATAACTGTGGGTAAATCTTTTAACCTATTGGAGTCTCAGTTTTTCATTTGTAAAATGAAGATAATAATGACCATTTTACTTACTTCATTGAGATGTTGTAAGTATTCAGGAAGGCAAAGTCCGTAAAGCACTTTGCGGACTTTAAGGTACACTGAGGTCCCTACTGGGCAGCTAGGTGGCACAGTGGATAGAGCACTGGGCTTGGAATCAGGAAGGCTCATCTTCATGAGCTCAAATATGGCTTCAGACACTTACTTTCTGTGCGACCCTGGGCAAGTCACTTAACTCTGTTTGACGCAGTTTCCTCATCTGTGAAATGAGCTAGAGAAGGAAATTGCAAACCCCTCTAGTATCTTTGCCAAGAACATTCCAAATGGGGTCATAGGGAGTCAGACAAATGAGTATCCTATTATTGTGAATAATGAATTCCTTGGAATGGTGGCATTATTTGAATTCCTAGTGTATATTTACATTCCACTAGAACCAATGACTGTCTTTTATATAAATATAACTTAGAATAGTGTGAATTTGAATATGTTCCATGAACGCATCATGGGATTCATTATTCACACTAATTGGGACCCAACATAAATGTCAGGGATTATTATCATTAGTGTCATCCTCATACTATATGGACTTGGCCCAGAGGGAATAAACCATCAAGTCCAAGGACTCACCTCCTGTGGGAAGCCATTTCTGTTCTCCCTAGTTGTTACTGCTCTCTCCTTAAGGTAATTGTGTATGTATACTTATTTGTTGACTTGTATGGACTCAACACATACAAAACTGAACTCATTGTCTTTCCTTCTAAGCCCACCCTTCTTCCAAACTTCTCTATTTCTTTTGAAGGGACCACCATCCTTTCAGTATCCCAGGTTTGTAATATCAATATTATCTTAGACTCCTCATGCCCTCTCACCCCACATATCCAATCAATTGTCAAATCTTTCCCTCTCCCCCATTATAATATAAACTTGTTGAAGACAGAGACTGGGTTTTGTCTTGTTTCTGTATATCTAGAGCCTGGTACAGTGTCTTATGCATAGTCTTATGCATTCAATAAATATTTGTTGGATTGTATTGCATTGGATAGGATGGGGCTATAGAGATGCAACGACTTGGTGTGATTCTTTCATAAGTGTGATTATTTTCATGTTGACAATGACAGTGGAATCATTGACATGGATGTTGGTAACATACTAAGCTACATTACATCCCCACTGACAGTATTAGGACCCAAGGGCCAGGTAAGGTGTCTTGGCAGACTTGGCAGACTTCTGAGTTGTATTACATCTATCCCAACCTAGACATTTCAGAGGCATGGTTGTCTCGTACCACTTCCCATTTCCCCCTTGAGCACACGATTTCCCAAAGAGGTGCTTGTCCTTTTGGAAATGGCTATTCCAATAACCTTTTAAAAACAGAGCCAAATTGTATCCATGAAATCTTACTTCCCACCAAGAGTTGCATCAAATAACGGAGTGAGTGTATGGTGCATTATGATGAAGACTTTGAGAAACCAATGCTTTTTATTGTGCTTTTTCTTCAATCTAAAAGAAATCAACAATTTTAAATATGATACCATATATATATATTTAGTATGTGATTTTGATGAAGTAATTCTTTTCTTGCTGCTAGATCTTATTAAGTAGGCATTAATTAAGTACAAAATACCAGATACCAGCTAAATAAAATTACTGAATAGCATAGAAATGGAACTTGCATTGGAAGAAAAATTATGAAAATAGCTTGTGGCAGAGGTGTGATATCTGCGAGAAAAAAACATAGAAATATTTTTCTTTCCTTTGAAGTATTGATATTTGACCCCTTCTGTGCTAAATTTTCCTTTCTTCTTCTATAGTTTTCAAAACTCATTCACTAAATTTTTTATGCCTGAGTAAAAGTAAGAGAAGATACTTTCTCCTACCAGTTCCTAAGGCTGATCATATATACGGGTGACATAACCTAAGACCACAATTCAATGGATAACGTCACTATTTAGTGTTTTCCCCTAATTTCCTTTACTTTTGAATGTGGATACCTAGACTCAACACATGTATCCATATTACTGTTTTCTGTTTTATTTTCATCGCTATCATTGTCATCATTAGAAATTCTGCACCGTGTGCCTGTGTGTCTTGGTAAATGTTTAACAGCTCTCTAAAATGATCTTGCATAAATTAACTTTTAAGTTAATTCTTCATTCTCCATTACTTTCTTAAGTCTAGGCAATCAACAAAACAATGTTAAGCCCTGATTTGTAGCATTTGTTGATTTCCTAAGTGGAATGGTTCACACTGAAAATTCAAGTTCGTAAGAGGTAGTTCCAGCACACCTCTGGCTGTAGGCTACTTTGAGACCCTTATGTGTGTGTATGTGTATGTATGTATATATATGTATGTATATGTACATACATATGTGTATATAAGTGTATGTGTGTTGGAGCTAGCTTTTACCAACTTTTATATTCGTATATGTATGTTTATGCGTGTATTCAATAGAGTCTCTTCTGTCAAAGAGCCTGAAATCTAGTTTAGGAGAGTAAATCTGCTTGAGGGCAGGAACCATGTCTGCACAGCCTCCTCTAAATAGCTTCTAACACAGCCCAGCTTGTGTGAAAATATTTAATTATTACGGCTTGACTAGGATATTTCCAGATTTGATCCATCCAATGGGTTTTTTCCAAACTCCCTCAAAGCACATATTACCCCATCTCTGCCACAGACTGCTATAATTTCTCAGAAACTGTGTCTTGGGATTAAAAGCATTATAAAAAGTTAATTTTAGTCATGAGTGACTTATTCATGTCAAGATAAGAGATACGCTTAATTTTTTTCTATTTCCTTTATTTATTTCTTCAGTTTAAGCCTCATTTCAAGATTTTCCCATGATTCAATGTAACTAGGAGACTTTTAAAAAATAGAGTATTTTGGATTTTAAAACTGACAGACTTTGTTAACTTCTTAAATAAGCTATATTGCATCCTGGGGAGATGTGGACAGATTTTAAAAAATCATTATAGCAAATAAGGCCAATTTCTGATTGTAAAACTTGACTTTTAGTATGTCACCTAGCTAGGGTAGGGATGGAAACTAGTTAGTATGAGACTTCATCCAGAAGAGGATTGTTGGGCGATGGTGCAAGCAGGATATTTAAAGTGACCCTTTAGAGAGATCATAGAATTTAGAGCTAGAAGCCTGCTTTGGGATCATGTCAACTTTTCTGTTTTTTTTAAAGACTTCATTAATGACTTTATGTTATAGTATCACGGACCTTTCCTAATATACCATTTCTTTTCATTGAACTAACACAGGGGAAAAAAAGGAAGTGAAACCAGTCAACATGGTGAACCTATCCAATAGATGCCACCTTGATATTTGTAGTCTCCCATGTTGCTATGGAGATGAGAGAAATATAATTCATTTGTTCTTCCTGGACAGGGACTCTGTCATATTTATAAAATAAAGAAACCACCATTCAGAAAGAAGCATTTTGATTGTGTTTATACAGCTAGAATAAACTTGAAATTGATGAGGCTGGAACATTATAATGACTTGTCCAAGGTCACACAAGTTATAACAATATCAGTAATGATAACAAGTGAGTATTTATATAGTGCTTTAAGATTTGTGAGGCACTTTGCAAATATTATCTCATTTGATCCTAATTAAAACCCTGGGGGTAGATGCTGTTATAATACTCATTTTATAGTGAAGAAAATTGAGGCAGACAGAGGGTATGTAGCTTGCCTAGGATGCCATATCTAGTGAGAGTCTGAGGATGGATTTAAACTCAGGTCTTCCTGACTCTAGGACCAATGCTCTATCTACTGCAACACCTAGCTGCCAATAATAACTGATGTGTATATGTACATATACATACATACATATGTACATATATATATATTTAGCACTTTATATATACATTGCCTCAGTATATATGTATTTTGTAATGAATAGAGAATTATCCTCAGAGTGAGGAAGATCCAGGTTCAAATTCTACCTCTTTCTCTTTCACTTTCTCTTCTCTTTTCCCTCTATACTCATTCTGTTGGTACCCTCATCAGCTCCATGGGTTTAAATATCATCTGTATGAAGATGGCATGTAATTTTCTATCATCTATCTGTCTGTCTGTCCATCTGTCCATCCATTTATCTGTCTATCTATCTGTCTATCCATCCATCTGCCTATCTATCTATCTATTTATCTATCTATCCATCTATTATCTATCCCTACTTTCTCTCCTGAATTGCGTCCTGCACAATGAACTGACTATTGGACATTCTGGCTATCCCAGAAACATCTTAAGCTCAGTATGCCTAAAATTGAACTCATTACATTTTCCCTTCAACGCTGTTGTTCAGTTGTTCACTTGTGTTTGACTCTGTAACTGTGGGGACCATAGCACACCCGGCCCTTCTGTCCTTCACTGTCTCTTGAAGTCTGTCCAAGTTCATGTTTATTGTTTCCAAGATACTATCTACCCATCTAATCCTCTGTCACCCCCTTCTCCTTTTGCCTTCAGTCTTTCCCAACATCAGGGTCTTTTCCAATGAGTCCTGTCTTCTCATTAGGTAGCAAAAGTATTTAAATTCCAGTTTCAGTATTTCACCTCCCAGCGAGTAGCCTGAGTTTATTTATTTAAGTATTGCCTGATTTGATCTCTTTGCTATCTCAAAAGTCTTCTCAAGCACCACAACTCAAAAGTGTTGATTCTGAAGCATTTAGCTTTCCTTACAGTCCAACTCTCATAGCCATACATTGCTACAAAACCATAGTTTTGAACCTTTGTTGGCAAGGCGATAGCTCTGTTTTCTAGTATGCTGTCCAGATTTGCCAGATTTACTGTTGACTTTGTAAAAACAAAACAAAAAGGAAAGCAAAAAAGGAAAAATAAACAGGAAAAGAGAAAAAAACAACTTGAAATTGTATATTTAATGAATGAACATGTACAATTTAACACTTGGAGGTTAATTTTGTTGGGTGAGTCTGCAAGTGAATTTCACTGATGTTGATATTCATTGTGTCTAGTTTTATTTCATCTTTCCTCTTAGGGAGCATCTTCTAATTTCATGACTGCAATTGCTATCTGCAGTGATCTTTGAGCCCAAAATCTGACACTGCTTCCATTTCTTCTACCTCTATTTGTTAACCCTCTCTTCTTCCAAACTTTCCTATTTCTGTTGAAGATGCCACCATCCTTCCAGTCTCACAGGCTTATGACTGGCACCATTCTGGACTTCCCACCCTCCCTCACCCCACATGTCTGCTCTGTTGCCAATTTTCCTTCCTTCTATGATGTCTTTCACAGTGCGTCCCTCCTCTTTGACTTGCAGGGCTCCCATCTTGGTTTGAGCCCTCATCACCTTTCCCTGAAATTACTAAAACAGGCTCCTAATTGGGTCCCCTGCTTTCAATCTTTCTTACACTTCAATCCATTCTACACTGTTACTGAAGTATTTTCCTTTAACCCAATCTAAGTATGTGATTTCCCTATTCAATCAATTCCAGTAACTTCCTTTTGGTTCCAAGATCAAATGTAAACACATCTCTTTAGCTTTTAAAGCCCTTTACAACTGGATCCCCACCTATCTTTTTCGTTTCCTCAGATATGACTTCCTCTACTCCTTTTGCAATCCAGCCAAATCGGTCTTCTCTTTGTTCTTCCCTTCTCTTTCCCTGTGTACCTGCTGTCTCCCATGCCTAGAAAGCACTCCTTCATGACCCACAGTTCATTGAGACCCTCTCTTCCTTAAGATGAAGCTCAACCACTGCCTTTTACCTGGGTCCTTCCTGATTTTTCCAACAATTTAGTGCCATCCCTCCTTTACTACCTTGTATTTAAATACTTTTGTATGCATTTTGATTTATTCACTTTGAATTTGAATTTACATATATTTTATATGGACTTGTCTTCCCTTGAGCTCCTTGTGGGTAAGAATTACTTCATTCTTTGTACTTTTATCACCGGAGTCTAGTACATCTCCTGGCACATAATCACTGGTCTTTAATATGTACTTGTTGACTGATTGATTACACATCAGGAACAGATATGGATTTGCTAGTGCAAATGACAGTTTGCTATTGATCCTCAATCCTCAGTTTCCTTGATCTCTCTGTAGCTTTTGACATAATCGACCCCTACCTCCCCCTGGACATTTCCTCTTTCCTAGATCCCCATGACAGCACTCTCTCCGGGTCTTCCCAGCTTGTCTGATTACTCCTACTTTGCCACCTTTGCTAGGTCATAATGCAACTCCCCCCACCAAAACATGGATGTAACCTAAATCAGTCCCAGGGCCCTCTTTTCTCTCTACTCTCTCCCTTGATGATATCATTTGTTTGTATGGCTTTGATGATCAGCTTTGTGCAGATGACTCCAGAACACATATAGATAGACATCATTTCTCTCCTGAACTTTTGTTCCCCTGAACCCCATCTCTGTCTGTCTTCTGGCCATCTTCACCTGGCTCTCAAACTGAATGTGTGCAAAACTGAATCCATTATCTTCCCCTCTAATACCATCCTCCTTTAAATTTCCATATTTCTGGTGAGGCATCAATACGTACTTGTTGAGGACCAGTGCCACTATCCCCTTCGGCACCCCGATTTCACGACTTCGGAGTCATCTTTGACCTACTGGTTGCCAAGTCAAATCAATTTTACTGGACAGTAAAAACACCTATCTCACCCGTTCCCTTCTCACTGGTCATGTTGTCACCAGCCTTGTGCAGAGGTGGATAAGGTTCTGGACCTGGAATCAGGAGAATCTGAGATCAAATCTGGCTTCGGATACTTATTCAGATCCTGGTCAAGTGAGTCCAATTAACTTCTGTTGGCCTCAGTTTCCCACTTTTAAAATGGGGATAATAATAGTAATTGCAGGGTTCTTGTGTGGATCAAATGAGATAATATGTGTAAATGTGTTAGTACAGTTTCTGGCACAGAGTAGGCTCTATATAAATGCTTATTTCTTTCCCCTTATAAAGGTCCTCATCATCCCTAGCCTAGGACATAACCTCTTAATTGGTTTTCTTTTCACCAATTTCTCCCTTTTCTAATCCATTTTTTGAGAATATGCCAAAGTTATCCTTCTAAGGCACAGATCTGATCATGTTCCTCCCCCACCCCTACTCAAAAATCTTAAATGGCTCCGTGATAATATACTTTTAAGTTCCTTAGCAATGTGACCCCACCTAACTTTCCAGTTTATTTCATATTAATCCCCCTCATGCACTATTTATTCTAGACAAACTCGCCCAAGTTGCGGTTGCAAACTCGCCATACTCTAGACATATAAGCAGTTGTTGCTTATATATGATAACCTTCTGTGTCTATGTCTGTGTCTGTGTCATGTGTGTGTTCATGTTTAGAATGTGCTTCCTCCTCCCTCTCATCTCTTGGAATCTCTAGCTTTCTTCAAGAAACAACTTGGGTACCATTTCCTACATGAAGCCTTTCTTAACATCCCCTACTGTTAACTTTCTCTTTCTAATGAAACTACTTTGTATTATTTTGTACATAAATTGTATTTATATATTTTTGTACACGTGTCACTAGAATGAATACTAAATAGCAACATGTAAGCTCTTTGAGGACAGGGACCTACATTGTATAGGCTCTTTTACATTTTATCATTATCTTTTGCTTAAAATTCCACCTGTATCCCTCTACATCCCAGAGAGCCATCCTATACATCAAAGAATTTGGGGTAGAGTCTTAACAAATGTTTCTTGAATTGGATTTAATCACTAAAAAACCTCCAGTGGTTCCCTATTGCCTTTAGGATAAAACACAAATTCTCCGCCCGACATTAAAGAATCTCCACAGTCTGGGTTCCAACTGACCTCTTGGATTTATTTCACTTTCTGCCTCTCTAAGCACTCTCTATTTCAGCCAGACTGTACTCCTTGCTAGTCTCTGAACTCAACATGCCAGCTTCTGCCTGGTGCCTCCCTCCCATTGCTGGCGTGCATTCCCACCTCATCTGTGTCTTTCAAAATCCTTACCTTCGTGCAAGGTAGCTCAATGCTACCTCCTTCCTTCATCTCTCCTGCTTCTAATGCTCTCTTATTCCTGCAGTATGCTCTGATATGCCCACAGCTCTTTACTCCCCGCTTCATTCCCTATCCTGTAATTTACTGAGCAGTGTATGTCCTATGTCCCTCCAGCAGTTATGGAAGCTCCGTGAGGGAACTTTATTCCCCTCTCCATACTCAAAATACTGGCAGTGTGATGGTGCCATAGTGTGTGCCAGGTTTAGAGTCAGGAAGACTCATCTTCCTGAGTTCAAATCTGGCCTCAGACACTTGCTAGCTGTGTCACCCTGGGCAAGTCACTTCACACTGTTTGCCTCTGTTTCCTCATCTGTCAAATGAGCTGGAGAAAGAATGGCAAACCACTCCAGTATCTTTGCCAAGAAAACCCCAAATGGGGTCATGAAGAATTGAACATGACTGAGATGACTGAAGAACAAAAACGTACTCAGCAATTCAATAATACTGGTCTCCTTGATGTTCCTTGGACATACAACAGTCCTTTGGTGCTGGCTGCGCCCCATGCCTGGATGCTCTCTGCATCTCTGCTTCCTGGCTTCTCTGGCTTCCTTTGAGATGCACCTTTCCTAGTCAAGCTTCCCCTTCCCCCACTACTAGAGCTTTCCCTTTTCATTTAGACTTTACATATCCCACATGTACGTAGCTGTCTGTATATTGTCTTTCCCCATTAGAATGTGGACTCCTTCAGGGCAGAGACTGTGTTTTCGCCTTTCTTTGTACCCCCAGAGCTTAACACAGTGCCAGGCAAAGAGGAAGCCCTTACTAAATGCTTATTGACTGATGGAGGGCTGTTTTTGTCATCGTATCCTCAATTGCTTGTGTGTCTAGCCATAGGTAATAACTCTATTTTAAAATAATCTCTCCATTTTAAAGATGAGGAGACTCGTTCCCAGGGAAGTTGAGTGGCTTCTCCAATGTCAGTAGTTGGGTCAGGATTTATCCTCATATAATAGATCTGGAGCTGAAGGGGACTTCAGAGGCCCTATAGTCCACACACACACACGCACACACGCACGCACGCATACACACACATGCATGCACACATGCTCACACATACACACACATTTGGTGCAGACACAAGACATAGGATGTCATGTATAGGCAATGGTTGTACATTGGGTCAGTTTGTCTAGAACAAATTGGGCATAAGGGGGATTAATGGGAAATAAACTTGAAAAAATAAATTTAAAAATGAGCCCCAGTGAGGTTAAGTGTCAAGGTCACATAAGCAATGAGTGCCAGAAACAAGATTTGAAAATATGTCCTATGACACCTGAGCCAAAGTTCTTCCTGCTGCACCTGAGAATAGAGTCATGTGGCAGAAAAGAAATGTTGAACATGTATAAACCTGAGTTTGGATCCAGCCTCATTGGGTAAGAATGGGGAAGTCATTTAATCTCTGAGTCTCAGTTTACTTGTCTGTCAAGTTGGGCAATATTATTATTAAGGCTTATAGCACCTATAGGTGAGGCTTTAATGAGATAATGTGAATAAAGTGCTTTGCAGACCCCAAAATGTTGGCGAGATAGGGGCCAGAGGGGTTTGCCTGGGAGCAGCCAGGTGGTAAACAAATATTTCTGGCACTGAGTTTGTTCAATTTCCATTAATTTCCATTTATTTTCTCTTGCTGCTCCTGTGATCATCCTCACAAAAGGTAGCACTTAGAGAGAAGTTTAAGGCTTGCAAAGAGTTTTACAAATATATCGTTTGATCCACACACTGACCCTAGGAGATCGGTGTTATTATTACCCGTTTTAAAGAGGAGGAAACTGAGGCTGAGAAAGGTAAAACCACTTGCCCAAGGTCACACAGCTTTTCAATTTGTCTTCTTGACTAGAAGCCCAGTTCTTTATCCATTGTGTCACTCAGCTGCCTTGTGGAAAGAAGAGAGCAAAAACATCTGGCTGCAAGAGACAAGCTCTGATTTCTCTGAGAAACACATATTTTCCTGAAAGCCTCAGCTCAAGCTGATGAAATGCTGAGGAAAAGTTTAGTAAAATGCTCAGCAGCACACCACCTGATTACATTTGTATTTGTTTCTTGAATTCTTTTGAATGCTAAACACACGCGCGTGCACATGCGCACACACACACACACACACACACACACACACACACACACATTCATTTATCTGTTCTGCCTAACTTAGGAATCACTATTTAATTATACTAGGTCTGGAATTAGGGAGTTGTCATTCAGTCATTTTGCCAGTTGTGTCTGACTCTTCGTAACCCCATTTGGGGTTTTCTTGCCAGAGATTCTGGAGTGGTTTGTCATTTCCTTCTCCAGCACATTTGACAGATGGGGAAACAGAGGCAAACATTGTTAAGTGACTTGGCCAGGGTGACACAGCTAGCAAGTGTCTGAGACTGATTTGAACTCAGGAATATGAGTGTTCCTGACTCCAGCTCAGGTGCTCTATTCATTGTGCCCCATAGCTGCCCATTCTGGCAAAAGTTGTTCCACTGGAGTCAACTTCAAATCTGACCTCGGACACTAAATGTATGACCCTGGGCATGTCATTTAACCTCTGTCTGCCTCAGTTTTCTCATCTGTAAGCAAGGATAACAATAGCATCTACCTCTCAGGGTCATGAGAATAAAATGAGAAAATATTTGTAAAGTATTTCACAAACTATAAATTGCTGGCTATGCTTATCTTAGGTCCTCTGAGTATGGGGGTTCATCATAAATGTCTTGTAGCTATAGGATACACTTGGTTATTGCCCAAACCTAATGGCCTCTTGAATGCAAAAAATGGTCCTATTTCTATCCCTTGCACCTAAAGCTTTGGGAAACTGACTTAGCCAATGGATGGAATTGAGGGCTGTACACAGAACACCTAAAATCATTTCCCAAAAGTGCAGTTCTGACCATGACACCTTCCTATTCGATAAATTCCAGTGGCTCCCTATTACCTTCAGGATCAAAAATAAAATTCTGCTTAGCACCTAAGCCTCTTTACTACCTGGCCCCTTCCTACTTCCCCAACTCTCTTCTGACTCATTCTTTTCCCCATCTCTTTCCTTCCATACTGTCCGGCTACATTGGTCTTCTTTCTTATGCTCATGCACAACTGCCCCTCTGCTTTGTCTGAGCCCTGTTTATAATAGTCTCCCTCCTCGTCTCTACCTCTTGGAATCTCTGTCTTCCTTTAGGACTCAGCTCAAGGAATCACTTAGAGGCCTTTCCTGGTTTGCCCCAAGGTTACCTAACACTTGCTTCATATATATTTTGCACATATGTATATATAAATACCCTCTCCTGGATCGCTACCTTGTCATGGCAGAGCGTATAACTCAATGAAACTATGAGCTGTGCTGTGCAAGGTTTCCCAAGATGGACAGGTCATAGTGGTGGGTTTTGACAAAAGGTGACCTACTGGAGAATGAAATGGCAAACCACTCCAGTATCTTTGCCAAGAAAACCCCATGGATGGTATCGACAGACTTTGGGAGATGGAGAACAGAAGGGCCTGCCATACTATAGTGTCTGGGGTCATGAAAGGTCAGGCATGAATGAATGGCTGGACAAAAACAATGATAAATATACAAATATGTGAACACACACATATACATGTAAATACATATTTTGTCTATTGCTACATATGAACATGTTTCTACTTGTGGGCAGGGACTGCTTCCCTTTTATCTTTAGATCCTCAGGACCTTGCTTAGCTCCACGTTAGAAAGAATATTTCATTATAATAGGAAGCTTCCAGATGTTTCCTCCCCCCAGCTGGTAGACTCCAGGTGAACCCTCCTCAATCCAGCCTGTGTCTTAGGAGCTATGTCCTACCCACTCATCCTATAACCCAACTACGTTTTTCTTAAAAAAAGTTAATTTGGGATTTCTTTATGTACTGCTTGCCCTGGGCACAAGAAATAATATTTAAAGCTGTAGGCATCAAGGAAATTTTTGTCTCTCCTCTCCCCAACTCTTAACCCACTTCCCCGAACGCTGCCAACCGTACCTTGGGCTCTAGTTCTTCTTCTTCTTCTCTTCCTCCTCCTCCTCCTCTTTGTCCTTCCTTTCTTCCTTCCTCTTCTCCTCCTTTTCCTCCTACTTTTTTTAAGGAAATATGCACCATATGTAATCACACAACAGCATTATTTCTGAATTATATAGAGAAATATATTCCGCGGATCAATTAAACAAATCCACCACATCCAAAGCAGATCTACCAACAACAAGTGGTTCTGGTTAATTTAAAACAAGGTGTCATCCTATTTTTATGGTGTTTCTCCCTTATTAGTGTGCCCCTGGTGTTGAGCTACAATTTTTTTTATCATTTCTGGAAAAGTGTTTGGCTTTTCTCCCTAAGATAGGAAGACTACTCAATTATTTTTATTTACCACAGGTGTTCATTTCGTGGTTGTTTTTGTTTCTCCAAACTGCAATTGGGAATGGCATTTTGGGAATGCCAAGAATCCTACTGAGATGGTTCCTCTTTTTTCTTCCTTTCTTTTTCTTTCTTTCTTCCTCTCTCTCTCTCTCTCTCTCTCTCTCTCTCTCTCTCTCTCTCTCTCTCTGTCTCTCTGTCTCTCTCTCTCTCTCTTCACCTTTACTTTCCATCTCCCCACTTTCCTTCTCTTCTTTCCTTCATTCACTCTCTCATTCTCTCCTTCCTTTTGTCTCCTTTTTTCTCTTCTCTCATTGTCTCTCCTTTCTCTCTCCCTCATTCTCTTTCTCCCTCTCTTATTTTATCTCTCCTCTCTCTTTTCCTCTTCTCTCTCTGTCTCTCATTCTTCCTGAATCTTTATCTCTCTCCCCTTATTCTCTCCTTTTCCTCTTCTATCTCTGTTCTCTCTCTCTTTCTATCTCCCTCTCCCTTTTTCTGTCTCTTCTCTCTTTCTCTCATTCTCTCTTTGTCTCTGTCTGTCTCTATCTCTGTGTCTTTCCGTTTCTCCCTCTCACTCTGTCTCTGCCCTACCCCCAGCCCTGTGATCCTCTCTGTTCCCCATAAAGATGATGCTTTTCAGCTCAACACGTTCCCATTGACAAGAGCATAAAAAGGGTATGGCCGGCTAATTACATGTTCTGTATCAAGACTGGAGCCAGAAGGCAAGGCAGGGGAGTCAGCAAGCTGCCCACCTCCCCTCCATTTAACTTGCTGTCACTGCTACTGTTCTGGCCCTAACAGACCTTAATGGAGCCAAGGGCAAAGTGGATGATTGTTATCCCCTTAACTAAAATAATTAGCTCTTTACTGGGAAGGGTAAAGAGAAACTGATTTTTAAACAATATTTCCTTGATTTTCTGAAAGGCCCTTTCTCTGGAGAGCTTCGCCATCACCTTTTATTTTCCCGTCCTCTCATTTGGCTCTTTTCATGGTGGTGGAGAATATGTATCCTATGGAGGTGCCTCACATCAATGCGGATTGAAAGCAGTTGTTGTTAGAACAGGGCAGGGACAGAGACAAACTGAGCTGTGAACCTCAAGGCCCAATCCTCTTAATGAATCCAGTTTGTTAGCTGACATGGCAGCACTACACTTGCTTTCTTCCCCCTAGAAACAGTAGAGTGGAAAGACACAATCATAACGAGGAGGGGGCTGGGTAGGAATCGAGGTAAAAGTTCTGGAGATCATTTCCACTCTCTGCTTTTAAAGCTAAAGTCAAGGCAGCCACATTTTCCATTTCCAAACCTCCAGTGTAAAGTTATTAGTATTTTGGATTATTATCTATTTTCCAGAATAGATTTCTCCTATTAAAATATTTTTATCATACAAAATAAAGCAATAAAACTCTGATTATTAGCTACCAGATCTGGCTATCTCTGGTTCACATACTGCTGAATCAGGGTCTTGCCTTCATTCTTCAACATTTTTGGAATGTAAAAGCAATTAATCTACAGGAATTTGGTTCCATTGTACATGCTTGGGTCCTTCAGTATGCTTGAGTAGATTAATTTGGATTAGAGATCTGGTAGATTTATACTTGGACCAAAGCTTTCTGAGTGTTTTCAAGTTTATATAAGGGTTATAAAAAACCATCACTGGCCATTTAAAAAAAACCTAAGAATTGAAGTTGATGTACCTGGGTTCAAATCTTTGCTCTTTCCTACCTGTGTGATTTTAGGAAAGTCACTCAACCCCTTTGGGCTTCAACTTCCTCCCCTGCAAAATGAGTGGGGTAGGAGGAAATGACTTTTGTTGGTCCTTTCTCTCTCAAACTCTCTGATCCTGTCAATTACCCAGAAAGCCAAGTTGCCAAATTAGGAAGTAATGATAACCTTTGGCTTGTGCAAAAACAGTTTGGCTATCCTGGCTCTCATTTCAAAATGCACATCACCTACAGACTTAGGAAGAAACATTAAAGCACAGACCCAGGCTCGCTTTTTCTAAGAAATAAACCGGTACCCTTCCAGTATGTAAGTGCTGTTGCCTGCTAAATTAAAATTAGATTGCTGAAGAATTATACATTATGTCGTCCTAATGCTAAGATTGTTTCGCAGTGATGTCATCAGAGGCAGCTAAGTAGATAGGATCTGTTGCTATTAAAAGCTATTGCCTTAAAAATTCACAGCAGACCAGAGAGCACCAGCCAGGGTAGCCTTAAAGTCTCAAAGAGGTGATTTTGTATTGGGAGAAACTTTAGACTTTGGATTCAGTTGAAGCAAGAATTCTTTAGATATAGACCACCTATTGCATCTAATAGTGTTCATAGGATTGTAGGTTCTGAGTTGTAATGGACCTTGGAGGTCAACTAGTTCAGCCCTTTTATTTTACAGGAAAAGAAACTGAGACCCAGAGGCCTGAGGACACATAAGTAGCTAGTTCAAGGAGAAGGGAACAACCAGTTATTGTGTCTTTTATATGCTAAGCACTTTACAAATGTTATCTCATTTGATTCTCACAAGAATTGTAGGGGAGGTAGATGCTATGTTTATTCCCATTTTACAGATGAGAATAACTGAGGCAGACAGTGGCTAAGTGGCTTGCCCAGGGTCATCCATCTGGTGAGTGTCTGAGTCTGGATTTGCACTCAGGTCCTCCTGACTCCAAGCCCAAAGCTCTATGTATTGTGTCACCTTGCTACTTTGGTTCTCTAAAAGGGAAGCTAGGTACTCTGACTCTAAATCCAGGGCTCTTTCATTATGCCATATTGCCTGTTGTTAGGATCAAATGAAATAATGCCAGTGAAATGCTTTGCCAACCTGAAAGCACCATATACAATGATTTATTGTTAATTATTATAATTATAAGACTGTTTGATACGATCATTACATTATGCCATATAATGATTGTATAACAATTATTAATTATAATCAATTAGATGCCATTATTATTATTATAATCTGACAGGAAGTTCCCTTTCACCTGCAATAAATCCATTTCTCCACTCAGCGTTGGCTTCACAGTGTGATCAAGAGAGGGGGGAAATTCTCGCTTCTCAGGAGAAAGTTCGTCCCTGAAGGCAGGCATGGGAAGTAAGAGCAGAGGAGGAGGAGGTGAGGAGAGGCTTAGGAAACTGTGTTAGGAGCCAGTGTTATTTTCCCTAGCAATGCCCCTTTCTGTTTTAGGCTCTAGCCCTGCCAAGGCCCTTCCTCTTAGGCTTGGTAAATAAATAAATGCTGGGACCACGAATCCTCTTGGTGGTGTTGATAAATCCACTAGTGGGTGCTGCAGGGCTGCCTACGCCATTGTGTTTCGACAGGGGATATTTTGATCTGGGGCAAGGAATAAAATACAAGCCAGAGAACAGTGAGTTTCCCTTTATAGCCGCAGCCCTGTCTAGAAAGACACTGAAGGCACACGTGGAGGATGACAACATCTGCAATGATTTTGTAAAATTCTGGGACAGAACAACATTGTCCTTAGGACTGTGACTTAATCCATGATAAAGATTCATTTGCCTTTTCGGAGTCGCCCCGTTTATCTTTATTTTATGGGCAGGCATCTGAAGTCAGCATCTGCAGAACACTCACGGTGCTTAACTCCCCAGTGCAAATTAAGAATATTTATTAGGAGAAAAAAAACCCCTGCATTTTTCTATTAAGGAAAAAGCATTTAACATGTTTGGTTTATGTAATTTTGAGTATGAAGCTGAGCAGTTGTGGATAAGATGTCTATTTGATATTTAGGGAAGGATTTGATGCTTTAATAAGGGAATCCTCTGTCTCCCTCATCCATCATCCGCCATCCTCATCCATCCAAACACCACTGTAAATTTGTCAGAGCCTTTTCCATATTCAGTACTTGTATAAATAATGGCTGCTGTGATTTGAAAAAGGGAGATGTGCATTTTCGAGCTCTGTTATATATCCGATCACAGTCAGTCTGCGACCTCCCTAGTTTTTGTTTTGCATTGCTCAGCCTGGAATGCTGGAGCAATAGTGCATTTAGACTTGACCCTGGTTGGAGTTGCTACTTGCCAAAATGAAATTAGTTGGTGGTGGGGAGGGGGGGGAGAGGGAGGGCCTTTCTCCAACAGATGAAACAGAGTCTCTCTGCTCCATTACGACCCCTTTTATCACTGCCCATCGCTTCTTCTTTCTATTCGGTGCTATCTTAGGGATTATGCAGCTTCCCTGCAATATTCTGAAATTAATCAAAGCAAGCAAAACCTCATATTATCCATATTATCCGTGACTGGGGGAGAGTGATTTCCACAATCCGGTCAGCTTTGTGATGTTGTCTAGTTGCGGTACTCAGGATCTTATTATTCTCCAGACTGCTAAGAAATAAACATTTTGCTTTTTAGAAAATTAAACAATTTCAGGCTTGCCCTGCACATGTAGTAGGTGTTTCCATGCGCGTATGATGTCTCTAATTGAAAGGCTGTTTCCCCTATTTAAATAAGGTTCTGATGGGGGTGGGGGGGAAGAATGTCCATTTCTTCCTTTGATTTTTAGCTTGGCTGAACAACTACATGACATTAATGCAGTTGGGTCAGAGAGGCTTTTTATGCAATGAGATATGGACAGACTTAAAGGCTGCTTATCCAGACTGGACCTTGTTT